>NC_141155.1:4922000-5537250 GCF_053477565.2 Lygodium microphyllum
AAACACTTCGAATTGCTTTCTCTCCCCTCTCTCTGGTGGAGAGGGAAGGGTTGAGGAAGGAGAAAAGTACTTGCGAGTGAACCAAGGTTTCACTAACTGCACACCGACTCGAGAGGCCTCAATTCGGAATTCAACAGCCCTCTCCAATATGCCAATAGAGCCACCTAGAGGAGATGGGCTTGCTTCTGAACGGCTCGATCGCTTTCTCCCTCCTTTCTCTAGTGGAGAGGGGAGGAGTTGTCAGGCTTGGGATTGCAGACCCTCGCGCTGCTCTCAAACGGGGCTTGGAGTATGTCGCCTAGCAAGCTCCTACTCAGATTGCAATTGGAGAGACCAACCTCCTGCTCTCGGAATTCACAGGAGGGTCCAGCCCCACCGGAGAGGCTTTCTCTCTCCTCTCTCTAGTGGAGAGAGCGAGAGTGCCTCCCGAAATTGAGGCTCGCCTTGCTGGACTAAGAGATAGTGCTACCCTATGGAATTGAAAGCTTAATTGGACTCCTTTCTTTGGGCGATTTCAATGGCGCTCTTTATCTCTCGACTCCCCTCGGCTGAGCAGCTCAGACAAGGTTCGGCTCAAACCAAAGCTCCTTTAGGCACTCGGCTCGCTCCAGCTCATGCTCAATCTGCTTTGCTTTGCTGGGCTTTCCAATGCCCAGCCCAACTCTCGGTCGATTTGACAGTCAAGCTTGCCAAGGTCCCAATATTGCCTAGCCCAATTGAATTCAATCGATAGCGCTACTGCCTTGGGCCGCTTTCTAATCCCTTTGCTGTGCTGGGCTCAATTTCATAGTACCTTGATGGATACGATTACATAGTCATTTCTCTATATGATCTAGTACCTTGATGGTCACTAGAGTCATTTTCTTGCAAGAAAATAAAACCATCAATTACATTGCTATCATTTGAAATATATATTTTCAAATTGCCTTGCATGAAATACTGAATGGACACAATAGCATGGTGGAAGTTCCAAGGGGTAAGCTACTTCTTTAGGCTTCTTTACTATTGTCCAAGGTCCACAAAACTTGGGCAAAAGCTTAGGATAATTTCTAGTAGATAAGGAAGTAGACTTTAAATTAACTCAGACAAAAACTTTTTCTCCTTCCTTAAATATTCTAGAAGATATTTTCTTGTCAACATAAACCTTAGCTTTATCCATAGTACCTTTATCTATAATTATCTTGCATAGTTGCCAAAAAGTGTGTCACACTTGGGCAATTTTACAGTGTGTCTATAGTATCAAATGATAAAGGAATTATACCATAATTCATTTCAAAAGGAGACATACTAGGTGACCTTGTTAGATCTATTATTATATGCAAATTCAAGGAAAAGTAAGTATGAATTCTAATATATCTGCCTCTCCAATACATAAGCATGTAACATATCTTTGGGTACTTGGTTAACCCTTTCTATCAGATTGTCTGTCTTGGGATGGTCAGCACTACTCATATTGAGAGTAACTTGTAATTTTTCATAAATATGTCTCCAAAAATGGCCACAAATGTGCACATCTCTATTTGAGACAAAAGAAGCTAGCGATCCATGTAATCTAAATACATTTTGGATAAATAATTCTACCACCTATGGAGCTTCCACAGTTTCTTTGGTAGGAATAAAATGAGCCATCTTGCTCAAGTGGTCAACTACCACTAAAATAGTATCTTTTTGTCTTAGGGTTGTTGGCAATCCAATGCATAATTCCATGGATATACTTTGCCAATTAGATTTTGGAATCTATAAGGGATGTTGTAGCCTAGGGCTCTTTATTCTTTTTGCCACTATAATTTTGCATTGGAAGCATTGTTGGACATACTTGTGGACATCTCTATGTGGATGCAACCACCAAAATGTCCGTCTAACAAGTTGTACTATTTTATCTTGACCAAGTTGTTCACAACGTATGGAGTATTATGGTTTACTTGCAAAACTTTTGCTCTTAGTTCCCATGCACAAGCAACATAAATCTTTCCTTTTCACTTTAGCCATCCATTCTCCACTGATAAATTGGCAAACAAACTTAAAGTTATCTTTAGTGAACAAGTAGACAAAGCTAAGTCTTCATTAGTATCCATACTTGACATGAGTCTCAACTTTCCTTTTTATGCATAAGGTTTTTCTACCTATGCTTCCTTGATTTCTTGAAGCAATGAGTTTTC
Source organism: Lygodium microphyllum (assembly GCF_053477565.2). NCBI lineage: Eukaryota > Viridiplantae > Streptophyta > Polypodiopsida > Schizaeales > Lygodiaceae > Lygodium > Lygodium microphyllum. The sequence continues at coordinate 4,924,160 of NC_141155.1, forward strand.
TAGGACTATAAAACTCATGTTTTACATTATTCTAAATAATGCATCAATGACAACATTATCTCAATCCTTGCAATAAAGGATTTCCATGTGAATTCAACTCAACCCATATATCTTGTCTTCCTCATAGATCAGGTTGATTGTTAAAATATTTAAATGTATGATAATCCATATACACTTTAAACTCAACACCATAAAGATAGTGTCACCATATTTTTAGAGCATGTATGATAGCATACAATTCTTGCTCATGCAATGGTCAATTTCTTTGAGCCAGTGAAAGTCTCTTACTTTCAAAAGCTATTGGTTGATCACCTTGGCTTAGAACTATGCCAATAGCCACTCCACTAACATCAATTTCTAGCACAAAAGGCCTTTTTGGGCCAACTATGTTTAAGATAGGAGTTGTTGAAACCGCTTGTTTTAAAGTTTCAAAACTTTCTTGTTGCACAAGATGTCTACACACATAGGGCACATGATCTTGCAATAAATCTATCTCATAGGAGTTGCTAATAGAGACCAACACTCTATATATCTTTGATAAAACCCACTTTATCCTAAGAATGATCTTAGTGCAGTGATTTTATGGCACTAGCCATGCCAATATTGTAAAAACTTTCTTGGGATCCATTCTAATCCCATCATCAGTATATGACTTAAATATTCAATAATGTCTATACACAAATTTTTTTTATCATTGTTGTCAAACAAACTTGTTTTGTGCAACGCTTAAAAAACTAAAAATAAATGTGATTGATGTGTTATGATGTTCTTGCTATATAAGAGCACGTCATCAATGAAATAAACAACAAACTTACCCTTGAATGGTCTTGACATGTCACTCATAAGCAACATAAATGTAGCTAGAGCATAAGTTAGATCAAATGGCATAACTAAGTATTCATTAATGGCCAAGCCTGGTACAAAAATCTATTTTATGTACATAATCTACTCTTATTTTTATCTAATGGTAGCCACTTTTTAAATCTATTTTGCTAAAGATATTGGCCTCACCAAGAGCATCTAAAAGATTTGTCTATCCTAGTCATAGGATAATGATGCTTTATAGCGATCCATATTCTATGCACATTCCAAAGGATCCATCTTTTTTCTTTACAAGTAAAATTGGGAATGCAACATTGAATAGCTGGGACAAATCAACCCATTGTAGAGGTATTCATACACCAACATCCTAACCTCATTCTAGTCCTTAAGACTCATGCAATACAGGGGTCTAGCAATTGGATAAGCTGATGGGATGAGCTTAATCATATGCTCAATGTTCCTACATGAAGGCAATTCAATAGGTAGTTTGAATTTGACTATATCTTCAAACTCAACTTTAATCTTATTAGAAAGATTTAAGGATGGGATGGTAGAATTACCACCAGCTATCAAATCCATCCTTGGATTTACTTTAGTTATATTTACAATGTAACAAAACTAAGTATGTTTGCATTATTTCAATTAGGAGCCTTGAGCACTTTTTCTTCTGAGAAGTCGAGTTCATGCTGAATAAAAAGGCATCTACCATCATGCTTGAATTATATGACATGCAATGAAAAATCTATGGTGGGCTCCATCTATGCATGCCATTGCTTTCCAAAAATTAGATCAAATCTTGCAAGCCATGTAATTTTGAAATCTAATCTATCCTCATACGAATGGATTTGAAAAGGGAGGCCAACTACTTACCAAGTCCACAGTTTTGTACCTTTTTTTCTAGCTAGCTCCATTGTGTGTAGCTATAGTTAGAAGGTTGCATTGGGATCTTGAGCTTCGTGATGAGTCTTGAACTAATTACATTATGTGTTGATCTAGTATCAAAGAGAACCTTGACCAACATATCTTACTTAGTCCTCCTTAATACAATAAGATCTGTGTCTAAAACTTGGTAATCCTTTTGTGTCCCAAGTGATAACACAACATCTAGAACTAAAGGCACATTCTTGCTAGTTGACATTGCTAGAATACAATTAGGATAATCTTGCTATTTTTCATCCAACATGTCATCTTAAATTTTCTCCAACTCTTGCATTAGATTTAGCATCATCCTAGCCATGATCTTGGATTTCTTGGGACATTCTTTCTATTTATGTTGCATCCCATATATATGTAACACAAGCCTTCCTTCATAGCTTTATCTCTTTGCTATGAAGTTGAAACAGATCAATTAAAGGCTCTTTTTGCCATGGTAAAAACCTTTGTTTTGGTTCCCTTTGTAGTATTAATCATATGAATTGCTTTAGTCTCCTTACCTTCACTAGTAGAGGGTGTTGAGATATCGAGCTCCACTCATGATACGCCAGGGTGACCGTTGTGTATTTATGTCACCGACTTGTCAGTTGCAGATGCGGTTGGTACACCGCCCCTGAATAATAGCTACATGATAGCTATCCTTATCTACTCTAGTTCGTGGCTCAGTTAGTATGCCACCTTAGTTAGTTGAGTTTGGTTTGAGACCCATATCTAGGGTTCTTCTATTTTCTTTGTACTAGAGTTCTTTTGGCTTACACAACTAAGAAGAGGAAAACTGTTTTCAGCCTCCACCCTTGTGTGTCTTCCCCCATTTGTGCAAGCAAGAAAGCTTCAAGCGAGACTCCTTCCTTCTCTCCCACAATCTTGACATGGTATCAGAGCCTTGTTCGTGGTAAGGAGCTCAAGAAAGCAAGCCAAGCTCGCGGTGGTCTGGTAAGAGGAGCAGTGTTGCTTTCATTTCCTGTTTTGGGAGCAGATCTCTGCAGGTAGCACAGCCGGAAATTGCAGGAGTGCATTGTCTCAGGTTGAGACGCCCTTCGCGGTGAAGCAAGAGGGCAGTATATGCTGCGGGATAGGGCTTTAGCCCTTGGCGACCTTGTTTTTTTGATTTGAGGCCATTTCGGGGCCTGTTTTGCAGACGGAAGTTTTCTGCACGCACTCAAGAAAAGGCTCAGTTTTATGCTGTGCGACCACTGTTCTACAGGTCGGTGAAAAGTTACTGTAGAAATTGCATCGTATGCTTGTGCGCAGAGACATTGGGAGTTTCAGAATCATCCTTGGTTCCTGTTTATGCAAAATTGTCACTAGGAAGTGACTGTGTGGTCAAATACCACTTTCGCCAGTTTTGCAGATTTGCCCTTGTGAGGGTGAAGCTGTGTTTTTTTGCAGTGACAGAATTTCTTGCAGTATTCTGTAATGGCGTCTGATTCTCTTTCACAGATTGTCACTGAAAAGCTTGACAAGAACAACTTCCAGGCATGGAAGTTTAGAATGACGAATTTCCTTATGGGAAAAGGATATTGGGAATTTGTTGCAGGAAATGAAGAAGAACCAGTTCTTCCTGATGTTCCCAATCAACAACAAATGCAGGCATTTAAAACATGGCATGAGAGAGCCAGGAAAGTTATGTATTGGCTGTCTATCAGTATTTCAGACTCTATGATTGTGCATATTCAGGATGCAAGTACGCCAAAGGAGGCATGGGATACTTTGTCAAAAATGTATAGCACAAATACGCAAGCCAGGAAAATGCAGCTCAAGCAAGAGTTGCATAATGTGCAAAGAGAAAGTATGAGCATCAACGACTACCACATGAAGGTGAAGAAGATTGCAGATGCACTTGCTTCCATTGGGTCGCCAGTGGAAGATGATGATTTAGTTTCCGTGACCTTGAATGGTCTAGGAAAGGATTATGCACAGTTTCGGACATCCATTTCAGTTCGTGAAAGATTTCCTGATTTTGAGGAGTTGATTGCTCTTCTAATTTCTGAGGAACAGAGAAATGGTGGTGCATCTTCTTCAGGAGGAACTTCAAAAGAAGCTGTCTTCTACTCAAATGCTGGAAGAGGTAGAGGCAGAGGTAGAGGAGGCCGATTTGGAGGCCGTGGCAGAAATCAGAATATGCAGCAAACTCAAGAAAACCAGTCCTATGGAGGAGGACGTGGTAACTCTAGAGGCAGGGGGAGCCAAAGAGGTCGTGGTGGATGGCAAAGAGGCCAAAATGCAAACAGTAATGTTGAATGCTACTACTGTGGTAAAATGGGTCATATGGCTAAAGACTGCTATAAAAAGCAGAATGACATCATGAATGGAAAACTGCAACAAGGGAATTATGCATCTTCTAGTAGACAGGGTGATGACAGAAATGAGCATCTGTTCATGGTGCAACACATGAACAATTCTGTGACAAGTGCAGAAGAAAGCAATGATGTATGGTATGTTGACTCAGGTGCATCAAACCACATGACAGGTCATGCAAAATGGATGGAGGATGCAAGGAAAATGGAAAAACCAGGATTTGTGGAGACTGGTGATGATACTGCACATCCTATTGTGCAGATTGGAAAAATTCCCTTGTCTATGCAGGATGGGAAAAAGAAATACCTGTCCGATGTATTTCATGTCCCGAATATCACCAAGAATCTGGTTTCTGTTGGTCAAATGGTTGAACAGGGCTTGCAGGTCAGATTTAATCCTCATGGATGCTTTGTTGAGGATATGAAAAATAAAGGTCGCTTGATAGCAAAAGGAAAGAAGAAGGGCAGAATGTTTACGTTGGATGCAGACATGTCTGAATTGAGTGCAGCAATGTTTGCACATGGGACCGGTGTAGTTGCAGATATTGATATCTGGCATAAACGCATTGGTCATGTTAATGTACAGCGACTTAAATCAATGCAGGCCCAAAATATTGTTGTAGGATTGCCCAAATTCAAGGTTGCAGAAATGCATAAGGTATGTGAAGCCTGTCAGTTTGGAAAACAGGCAAGGAAACCATTTCCTAGACATGTTCAAGAGAGTGAGAAGCCATTGGAATTAATCCACTCTGATGTGTGGACTACTAAAGCTGCATCTCTTGGAGGCTGTCATTATTTTGTCACTTTTATTGATGACTATAGCAGAAAAGTTTGGGTGTATTTTATGAAAAAGAAAAGTGAAGTTTTTGGGCATTTCAAAACTCTTAAAGCTATGGTTGAAAAAGAAACAGGCCTGCAGATAAAATGCCTAAGGTCAGATGGAGGGGGAGAGTACCTCTCAAATGAGTTTGCAAGGTTCCTGCAGGAGCATGGCATAAAGCAGCAATATTCATGTAGTTATACCCCACAACAAAATGGAATTGCAGAAAGAAAAAACAGACATATTGGAGAGGTGTCTCGTGCCATGCTCAATGAAAAAGACCTGCCAGATTTTTATTGGGCTAAAGCAGTTGCTACAGCAGTCTACATAATGAACAGGACTCCCACTGCAGCAATACATGGAATGACTCCAGAGGAGAGGTATACTGGTAGGAAACCAGATATTTCTCATCTGAAAATTTTTTGTTGCATTGCCTATGTACATGTGCCAGATGAGCTGAGATCCAAGTTGGATCCAAAAGCTGAGAAGTGCATCTTTATTGGTTACTCTCTGCAGCAAAAAGGGTATAGATGCTATAACCCTTCTACTCGTAAGTTTACAGTGAGCAGAGATGTTGTTTTTGATGAGATGAGTAGCTGGTATAAACCAGTAAATGTGATTGATGATGTAGATGCACAAAATGGTAATGCTGCACAGAATTCACAGCAGCAGTCACAAAATATTAGTGGACCTGGAGCGTCCTCTAGCAGTGGTTCACATTCTTCGCCATGGACAGGCAGATTGAGATCAGGAGAATCTTCTCAAAGCAATGCAGATAGTGGTATGCAGGTATCACGAAAAGGAAAAGAGAAGGTTGATCAGCCCATGTTTGATGTGAATGCAGGTCACTCTTATGTGGATGGGGAATCCAGTGGCTCAGAGCAGAGCATTGATGATGAGTTGGGTATTCCTTCTATTGTTACACCTGGAGTAAGGAAGACCAGGGATGTTTTGAGAGCACCTGGGAGTGAACCTACTTTGCGCAGGTCTACGAGAGCTAGGTATCCTGTGGATAGGCTGAAATATGATGGATTTACAGCCATTCACTATGCATATATGGTCAAAGTGATACAGGAACCAGAACCCACTTCTTTTGAGGAAGCCATGGGAAAAGAAAAATGGGAGAAAGCCATGGATGAAGAAATGGATGCCTTGGAAGCAAATGCTACATGGGAATTGGTACCTTTGCCTAAAGGTAAGAATGCAATTGGCTGTAAGTGGGTTTATAAGGTGAAGCACAATGCTGATGGTTCTGTGAACAGATACAAGGCAAGATTAGTAGTCAAGGGGTATGCACAAACATATGGCATTGACTATGAAGAAACATTCAGTCCGGTTGCAAGGATGGCAACTGTAAGAGCAGTCATTGCTATGGCTGCATCAAAGGGATGGTCTTTACATCAGATGGATGTAAAGAATGCCTTCTTGCATGGTGATTTGCAAGAAGAGGTCTATATGGAGCAGCCACCAGGTTATGTGCATGCTGTTCATCCTGAGTTTGTTTGCAGGTTGAAGAAAGCCTTGTATGGCTTGAAGCAAGCACCTAAAGCATGGTCTGACAAGATAGGACAGTATCTTGTCACTATTGGCTTTCAGATTTCCAAGGCAGATTTCTCACTTTATGTGAGAAAGACAGAGAAAGGTATTATGCTGCTTGTCATTTATGTTGATGATTTGATTATGACAGGTGACAGTGATGAAGATATCCTTCATGTGAAAATGCTATTGAAGCAGAAGTTTGAGATGAAGGATTTGGGAGAGCTGCGTTATTTCTTGGGCATTGAGGTGATTAGATCACCAAGTGGGATACAGCTCTTGCAGAGGCAGTATGGATTGGACATGCTGTCCAAATATGGGATGACAGGCTGTAAGCCTATTTCAGTTCCTTTGGAGCAGAATGTGAAGCTGAGCACAGATGCAGGTGAGCTTCTAGAAGACCCTACTATGTACAGACGCATAGTAGGAAGCTTGATTTATATGACTATTACCAGGCCAGATTTGAGCTATGCTGTTGGATTGGTAAGTCAGTTTATGCAGGCTCCAAGGAAACCGCATTTGGATGCGGCTAGACGCATACTTAGGTATGTGAAGTCCACATTGCAGTATGGACTATTTTATGAGACTGGGGTTCAGATACAGTTGCATGGATACACTGATGCTGATTGGGCTGGTAGTATTTCTGATAGACGATCTACCAGTGGATATGTGTTCTCTTTTGGGAGTGCTGCAGTCACTTGGAGCAGCAAGAAACAGCCTACAGTTGCCTTGTCCAGCACAGAGGCTGAGTACAGGGGTGCAGCAATGGCTGCATGTGAGGTAGCTTGGTTGCATAAGCTACTTTATGATATGCATCAGTCTACAGATGGGCCAGTTGTCATTTATTGTGACAACATGAGTAGTATACACTTGGCAAATAACCCAGTCTATCATGCTAGAACAAAGCACATTGAGGTGCATTATCACTATGTGCGGGAGAGGGTTTTACTAGGTCTTATTGATCTAGTTTATGTCAGCACAGAGGATCAGGTAGCTGACATATTCACGAAGGCATTGGGCGCAGAGAAGCTGCGCAAGTTCAAAGACCTGCTTGGTGTGCAGGAATTGGGATTGAGCTCGAGGGGGAGTGTTGAGATATCGAGCTCCACTCGTGATACGCCAGGGTGACCGTTGTGTATTTATGTCACCGACTTGTCAGTTGCAGATGCGGTTGGTACACCGCCCCTGAATAATAGCTACATGATAGCTATCCTTATCTACTCTAGTTCGTGGCTCAGTTAGTATGCCACCTTAGTTAGTTGAGTTTGGTTTGAGACCCATATCTAGGGTTCTTCTATTTTCTTTGTACTAGAGTTCTTTTGGCTTACACAACTAAGAAGAGGAAAACTGTTTTCAGCCTCCACCCTTGTGTGTCTTCCCCCATTTGTGCAAGCAAGAAAGCTTCAAGCGAGACTCCTTCCTTCTCTCCCACAATCTTGACAGAGGGTAGAGTAGAGGTGCTTGCCATTGAAGTTCTAGGTGTCTAGGTCCAAGAGGATTTTTGGCTACCACCCACAAGGAATTTCTTGCCATCCTCAAGCACAATTGCTAACTCCACAGCCTTATTTAAGGTAGCACATTTTTCCTTTCTAACAAGAGATCTAAGAGTTTCTTTTAGATCCAAAATAAACTTATGGACTTGTAAAAAATCAAGAATATGATCAAGAACCTTAAGCAATATCTCTTGATATCTATCAACATACTCTTGCAATTAATAATTGTTTTGAGTCATGAAAAACCATACATCTAAAGCTCTACTACACCCATCTAAAGCTCTACTACACTCATCTATAGGAACAAAAATTATTGCAAAAAATCATTTAAAAAGGCCCCTAGTACGTAGTAGATTTTGCTTTATCCTTCTCAATTTTCCTCCACCATTGATAAGCGACATTGAGGAATTTAATTTTACCATATCAAAGCTGCAAGCATTGCTCCCACTTGGAGAGCCACTACTCTATTGCATTAGCTATGTTGGCCACTACATTCCCATAGTATTCTGAAGGTTTTAGTCTTTGATTTTCCATCTTGTAAGCCCTAAAAACAAAAGAACTTTAGTCAAGGTTTTTAGCTCCTTAGCAACACCCTCACTAATTTCTACTTTTGGTGAGCTTGTCACAATCTTATACCCACTTTTTAGTCAATTCTTTCATTTGAGTAAACAAGTAAATCATAGTGGATTCCATAAATACTATACAAGTGACCCTATTGGCCACATTTATGGTTTTGTCTTGCTCAAGCATTAGCTCATCAAAATCATGATGTGGTGAAGTTTCTTCCTCCACGTTTTTTTTCTCTCTTGTTTTTTTTTGTTTTTGCTTTCAAATCCACAATTCTACTCATTTATACACACAGTATCTATAGCCTAACTCTCGCTTTTCAAGTCCCAAACACAAGCACTTCAATTGGAAATAGAATAATTACAAATGAAATTGATTTCCTAGAATCAGTAGATACATTGCAAGCATTTCTAAAGCTTAAAACCACTTATCTATTATCAATTTCACACTTAAATTGCTCACTAGAAATGGTCTTGCTAGGTCAAAAAGAAGTCTTGATCTTGTTTGTTTGACTTCGCGATACTCTAGCTTTAAATAGGCTCAATTTTGAGGAGATTTGATGCTCCAAACTTGAGTTGATGTATGGGTGTAAGAGAGAGAGGGTAGTGGCTCTAGAGAGAGGGATTTATCCCATATATAGTGTGGGGAGGAGAAATGATAAGGTATAAATATCATAAGGTGAGTAGGAAATTAGCAAAGGCATGAGGGCAAGAGAGGTTGTGTGATGCATGTGCCTCTTGCTCAGTGGGGGGTTTTCATTTGCACTGCATGTGTCACACATCAACCCATTGTCGTACAGCTATTGTGTGTGACTTTCAAGGTGCATTGTCATATGGCTATACTATTGGGTGAGATGGCTAAGCACTATCATGCCTCTGTGGGTCCATTATGGGAGGTATTCATGCATTTGACTTGCTTGAATACCAAGTGTGAGATGCTTGCAAACACCAAACCTTTTGATAGATGGTCAAGAACATGATGTGAGCTTAGACCTCTAGTTTTTTCCCCAAATTCCAACCCCCACCACTATATCAAGATAATGGAGTATGCATGTGTGTGACTCTCCTTCAATCCATATAGCCCTAGGTTACCAATTAAGGAGCCTTTTTAATAATAGAGTACACAAGTATGTGACTCTCCTCCAATCCATATAGCCCTAGGTTACCAATTAAGGAGACTTTTTAATAATAGAGTATGCATGTGTGTGACTCTCTTCCAATCCATATAGCTGTAGGTTACCAATTAAGGAGCCTTTTTAACAAGCGTAGGTTCACACTAAGGTAAACTACACAAGAGAACCCTTACTTGATCCCAAAACTATTGGCCCTTGGCTAACCCTTGAATTGTGAACCTTGGTCGGTTTGGCCCTTGCCCGCGCACATATGATGTCACTATCAAGTCTATGTAATTGGACTCAAATAAAAATTATTTCAATTCTAATATCTTCAATGGAAATGTTGATTATTTCTGTTTTTTTTTTTTGAAAATTTCACTTTGCCATAATAGCTAATTTTGTGTATTATGCTTCTTATTTCCTCTATGAGGCAAATCTCTATAACAAAGGGGAAAATAAATTGCAAAACTTTGTGAAATCATGTGGCTAGATAGATAATTACCTCTAGTGAAAGCACCTCTTTTTGAATGCATGCAATGGGTTGGCATTCTAAATTCTAAACACTTCTTCATTTGTTTCTTTTTTACCTTAATTGTTATCCAAGGGTGATATGAAATTTTCGTGTCCTTTCAACTTAGTCCATTGAAACGACAACTATAGGATTTCCTTAACTTTTATAGCACAATTTTGTGACAAAATAGAGAGAGACTTCACTAAGAGAATTTGCATCAAGATGAGACTAAGTGCTTGGATGGAGTCTACCACAAGAACAACAAATTAATCTAGATTTAAATCTATAAAATAAACTTTGAGAGAATGAGATTTGTAGCAACAATAGTTGAGAACTAGATTTACTTGGAGCCAGTCCCCCCTCCAAGAGGCTTTTGTATTAAAAATTCTCCCATAAGGGAGACTTGTTTACAATGCAGTATGTGTTCTCTAAAGCCAATATGATGACATAAAAATGGAAAGCTTCATGCATCAACACACATACTTTGTGGGGCCTCCATCCCAAGACCTCATACACCTTCAAAGGTGGAGAGAGCATATGAGAGGAAGAGAAGCAACATACAAGAAAGAAGTAGTTTCCTTAATTAGTAGAACTCAATCATCTCAGCATGGCATGATAGAATAGTAGAGGAGAATAGAAGCTTGCATTTTGGCATGACACTTGCTCAAATTTGCATCCATGATCAAGTGTTTTTGAGGTAGACTCTCTACTTCTCACACACTTGAGAAAGAGACTTGAGAGACTGAGCGAAATGAACATGAAAATGAGTATACAAGGACTCTTGCCCACTCAAGTTGCTCCTCATATTAGCATGCTTTGATGCTATTGGACCTGCTTGATTTCTTGCCAAGAGCATTCTTTTCTTCATGTTGGACTAGGATGGGAGCATTAAGACAAGTTTCCATTGCATCAAGGGAAAGGTAAGGTACACAGTATGGTCCCTTCTTCTCTCTCTTACTCTCCATCTTTGTATGATTCAATTATGGGGACATGGACCCTTCTAGAATGTTTGGAACCTCATGAGTCACCTAAGGCTTTAGCCTTTAGGTCCTTACATTAATAAGTCCTTTTCTAGCCTTAGTCTAACCTACATTGCCTTGGATTTGCTACGCTTTACAATAAAGTTTAATATAATGACTTAGCTCAAAATACTTTTCAAGCTAAGCAGTTTAACTTACTAAAATTGAATTTTAAAAAATATTTAGTCGTTGCTTATAATAAAACATGAGTAAGCAAACTTTCCCAAGCTAGCTTGAGTAGTCCCCTGCCTTAAGCTACTCCCCAGATTAAGCTAGCCCCTAGCTTAAGCTACCCCTAGCTTAGGTTACCTCTCTAACCTAACTCTATACCCCTAGCTTAGGCTACCTCTCTAACCTAAGTCTCTAGCCATAGCTCCTAGCTTAGGCTACCTCTCTAACCTAAGTTTCTACCCCTAGCTTGCCAACTTATATTAGCTTCTTTTGAGACTTTTGTGCTAACCTTTGGGCTTAATGAAGCTTATATTTAGGTCATTTTCAGCTTCATTCTCATTGCTCTTGGTAGACTATTTTGGCTTGATGTCCTTTTTGGGACTAGTCTATGGCACATTAGAGATCTTGACCCTCATTCCCTTTTATTTTCTCATTTTAAGTGTCCAACTTAAAATAGGAAAATCATGTGGTAAAGTCAAATATTAAACCTCATGATATTACCTCTCCCTTGAAATCATAGTCATCCTTGACTATGATATCAAATCTCATGATATTACCTCTCCCTTAAAATCATAGTCATCCTTGACTATGAGGTCGAGAACATAAAGTCTTTGCCATTACTCAATGTTTTTTGAGTGGGTACAGGATCCCTTTTTACCGGGTGACATCATTCCAAAATGGATCGCTAGTCCATTTGGTGCTTGAGAGACTTAGATGCCGCAAGCATGTCTTTCTTATAGTCCCTATCACTATCATTCTAGACTGGAGTGGCAAGTTCTATTCGCTGCTTGTTGGCAGACATGGCTGTTGCAAGCATGATCTTAAGCATGCATACTTTAAACATTGATAATTTAAAGATAAGTGAGTCATTTAAAATTAAAAATTTGCACAGTATATTGAATACATGAAGTTACTCAATTGAGTCACTATATGCTTTGACAAGGTGTTGGCTATCTTTTAGTTGGTTGCCTCTCATCCATCTAACATCCTCAAATGGATAATTTTAAACTTAACAAGATAACCATAGAGAGTCTTACCATTATGCAACACTTTATCTTCATGTCATAGGATGGACTGGTTGGAGTACCTCCTCTTGACATTCAAACTCTGGTGCATCTTTAATAATCAATTCTTTGGGTGGCTCTCATTTGTATTGCTTGAGTAGACTTACATGGAGGGCATAGCGTATGAGATAGTGATTGGGTAGCTTAAGTCTATAAGCCATATCATTGGTTTTGGCTTAAAAGGGACCATAGTATCTTTTTGCTAGTTTAGCATAATACTTTTGATGGCCCATAGGGTTCTTACCTGATGTGTACCTAAGGCAAACTTTGGGAAATTTTAATAGTACACAATGCTTTCTTTGAAGGTTAAGGATCTTTAGTGCTCATTGGCAGTAGCCTTTTGTGTTTGTTGTAAGACGAGTATAGCATTCTTGATCTTTTGAATAGAATCTTAAAAATCTCCACTACACTCATCAGCAAACAATAAATATCTTTCCATGAAATTTAAGTAGCAATGGACTTGTGTATCTCCCTTCAATTATCTCAAAGAGGTCCTTGCCTATAGAAGCATGTATAGCATTATTATACGCATACTCTACAAGGGGTGAATATTTCTCTCATTGAGATCATTGGTCTAATTCCATGACATAGGATTTTAGTAGATCAAGGATAGTGGAATTAGCTATTTCACTTTGGCCATTTGTTTGTGAGTGATAGGCCAAAAAAAAATCTAGCTTAGTCTCTAGATTTTAAAAGAGACCCCTCCCAAAAATACTAGTCATTCTAGGTTCTTTATCGGACACCATTGGAGTAGGCAAGCCATGGTATTAAAAGATTTGTGATATGAAGAGGATTGTCATTTGATGGGCCTTAATAGTTTTCTTAGTATGTATGAAATGAGCTTGTTTGGTTAACTTGTCAAGCATTGTCATGAAATTTAATATTTGACATTTCAAAAATGATTATTCCATTTTAAACTAGCCACTTAAAATGAAACAATGATAAGGGAATAAAGGTCAAGATATTGATGAGCGATGGGCTACTTCCACAAGGGAACCAAGGGGAAATAGTCCACCAAGAGTAGGGTAAATGAGGCTTACAAGGGACTAATTATAAGTTTCATTAATCATCCAAGGGTTGGTGCAAATGGTCTCAAAAGAACCTTAAAGAATGGCAATCTAGGGGGTGGTTTAAGCTAGGGGGTGCTAACAAGCTTAAACTAGGGGTGCTAGCTAGCTTCAGGTGGGGGGTTCAAGGTAGCTTATCCATATTTTATTATAAAAAAATACAAAAATGAGTTTCAAAATTAAACCTAGAGCCTATTGTATTTATTGGTAAATCAATGCTAGTGTAATATAGCCTTAGGCTAGAATCAGAGATAAAAAAAGTCAAAATCTATCCCTAGAAGGGGGTGCACCTCCTCTTTTGGAGGGATGTGGGATGAGAGAGAGGAGAGTGAGATGACTCACCTAGGTTTCACTTCACCCTTCCATTCTAGGAGCCTTCCCTTCCACTCTAGTCACCCTACCTTGCATGTGAAGGTACAAAATGCTAGGGGTAGCCTAAAGGAGAGCCAATGGAAATTAAGCAACACATAACCCCTACACCCATAATCATGTGAAGGCTCATATGCTATTGGTCAGCCATTAAGAGAGCTAATGAGAGTGTAGCCTCACACATGCCTCTCACACCTCTCACAAAAGTTAAGAGGACACTTGTTACTATGTTCTCACTCCACCATACAAGGAAGCCATCAATGGTATTGAAGGATGAGAGAAGAGGTCCAATAGCCTTCAAGGATGATAATATAAACATGATATTACTGCCCAAGGAGGGATATGTGTTTTTTTTTGTGAGTATTTTCACTCATTATCAAGTCTCCTTCTCATGTGAAGAGAAGAAGAGACCTTGCACAAACAACTCTTGGCTATGGAGTGCAAATCTATGCAATATCCATGTTAAACAAGCAAGCCGTGCAAGTTATCTATATCTCTCTATCATATACTATGTATTATGCTATGATAAGCTCCATGAGAGGATTTATGTGAGGAAATACTTCTTTCTTGTTCTTCTTCCTCACAATCTACCTCTCTTCCTACTAGCTATCTCCACCTTTGAAGGTTTTTGAGATCTTAGGATGGAGGCTCCACCAAGCTATGTGTGTGTTGTTGCATGAAGCTCACCATAGTCATGCTATTAAGCTTGAGAAGGAACCAAGTTGTATTCAAGGAGAATTTATAATACATGTGCCTCTTTGAGGGGACACTAGTTCCACATAAATCTAGTCCTAAATTGTGTCATTGCCACTCTCTCTATGTGGCCCCTCTCTCTTTGACTCTTGTTATAAGTTATTCTCATAATGGTAAAAAAAAATTATGTGTTTTTTTGTGACTAGACTCCATCCATGCACATAGTTCTCATCTTCTACTATCTCTCTTAGCAAAGTTTTGCAACCTTGTCACTAAAATGTGTTATGTTAATAGAGGAGCGGACAATTTTGGTTTTCACCATATTCTTGTATTTAGAGAGACTTAGGTAAGCCAAAGATAAAATCCATGGATATGCTCTCCCATAGTGAATTGGAAGTTATCAATGGTTGAAGCAAGTCAGGTTGCTTCTCTCTATCATACTTTATCTTTTGGCATAATATGCATTGAGAGACATAACTTTTATGTCTACTTTCATGAATTTCTACCACACATAGGTAGTTTAAATGCTTTGATGTCCCGCATATGATACATAACTTTCTCACAAAGTGAGTGAGTCACACATAGTCTATCATAAAATACTTTGAGCTTTGATGATCCCTTCATACAATTAAGGGAGTGCCTAGGAGATAGTGTTTTCATATCTCTAGAGCATGTAGGTTTGCTAATAGCTCCTTTTCATAAATTCCTAATGCTCTTTCATCAAAATTTGATCTCCTACTCTTGTATGCCATGGCATGCCCTTTTTAAAGCAATATTTCTCCTAGGTAATCAGCACATGCATCACATTGGACCTTAAAAGACTCGAAGAGATCTTGTAGCTTGATCAAAATTTGAGAGATAAGCTTTTGCTTTAGTGTATCAAAAACTAATTACTCCTTTGTAGTCCTTACACATACTTGACCTTTTTTTTGGGTATGTCATGTAATGGACCTACTATGGAGGATAACTTTTCTATTAATCATCTATAATATGCACACATACCAATAAGGCTTTATAGCTTGTGCAAATTCCTTAGTTCAAGCCATTCTTTTGTTACCTCTAACTTTATGGGACCCATAAAAATACCAAATTGAGAGATAATATGGCCTAAATACTTAATTTCTTGTAAGAGAAAATCTTTTTTCTTTTTATTAATATAAATCTTATTATCTTTCAAAGATTGAAGTATTACTTGAAAATGTTCTTTGTTTTCTTCAAGGGATTTGGATTAGATGATGATGTCATCAAAGAACACTCCCATAAACTTGAAATGAGGTCAAAAGATGTTCTCCATCAAACAATTAAAAGTGGTTGGTTTTCAAGCAAAAAGGCATAACAAGATATGCATCAAGACCAAACATAGTTTGAAAAGCAATCTTAGGAATATCTTGTTTAGCTATTCTTATTTGACGATAGCCACTTTTAAGGTCTATTCTACTAAAGTAAATAGATCCTTGCAACTTATGGAATAAATCTTCTATTTGTGGTACAAAAAATCTTTTCTTGGTTGTAATCATATTTAGTTCTCTATAGTTAACATACATACAATATGTGCCATCTTTCTTTTGCATTAAGAGAACTACATTGAAAAAATGGAGATGAAATAGGTCTCACCATTCCTTTGTTTGGTAGTTCATTCACCTACCTCATAATATCCTCTTGTTGAGCTTAAGGGACTTTATAATGAGGTTTATTAGGATGTGAACTCCATGGTATGAGTTCTACAATATGATCATCATCTCCTTTTAAGATGTAATTTCCCAAGGATGTCATCAATAAAATTGCCTTGGAATTGATTTAAGGATTGAAATGACTCAAATTCCTCTTTAATTCCATCATCGAAAGTTTGTGACTCCCTAGAGTCATGCATCACATCCTAAAGAGTGTGAGTGTGCAATGCATGCATTTGTATATGCTAAGAGAAAGAGAGGGGAAGAGAGCGAGAGACATGCATAGTGTGGGTGAGGGTGAGCCTTGCCCCCCAAGCTTCTCATTGTTCATATACAATAAGATTACGTCTTGCTGACAAATTTTCTATCCAGGGGAGGTGATGTCTCGTCCCAAGGGGGAGTGCACCCTTTGCGGCCAATTAGAAGAGTACGTGGGTGTGCAATGGATGGAATGCAGGAGCCAATCCACCACTCGCAAGGCCAATCTATACCATCAATGCCAAAGGAGACAGGCAACCTTCCAGACCTACCTACAATCTTGGAGCCTGAGATGGAGGCAATGATCGATGCATTGATTCCCATGGATGTCGAGACTTCTGATCCACTTAGAGAGGAAGCATCCATACCATTATATGATGGGTGCCAAGTATCTCGGCTGAAGACACTGCTTGCACCTTAAGTGTGCAAGCAAAATACGGGTGGAGCAATACGAGTGTGATTGAGTTGTTTAGGTACCTTGTACATACGCTTCATTGATTTTTTTTCGACACTATTATTACAAACATTTGTGCTTTTTCAAGGTGTTTTATGATTTTTTTCAAGTTATTGAAATATCATATATTACCACCTACAAATACCATGCCTGAGTCTCGTGATGATGCATGACATGTTTTACGGAAGCTTGGCATGGACTACAATAACATCCATGCATGTATCAATGATTGCTATCTGTTTCGAGGAGAATACGAGACTATGGAGACATGTCCAAAGTGTGGTGCTCACAGGTATTGACAGGACTTGCAAGGGCAAACCATCCCTCAAAAAGTTCTCAGACACTTTCTGCTGATCCCCCGCATAAGCCACATGTTTCGTACATCCGGCATGGCGAGCTTGACAACATGGCATGCACAGAATAGGTCCACAAATGGAGTTCAACTAATATTAGTGGATTCGCGTGCATGGAGCCACATTGACTCTACCTTCCCAGGCTTTGCCCGAGAGCCAAGGAATCTTCGGCTTGGTCTCGCAATGGATGGCGTGAATCCATTCGGTCTGTGCTCAAGTTCTTATAGTGTGTGGCCTATAGTCCTTGTCAACTACAACATCCCTCCATGGCTTTCTACGAAGAAAGGACATCTCATCCTTAGCTTGCTCGTCCCAGGCCGCTACAAAGTAAAAAATATGGATGTGTATCTTCATCCATTAGTCGATGAGCTTAAGATTTTATGGGAGGAGGGGGTCACTGTGCAAGATATGAGCAGGCGCGATGGTCGGCGGTCAGCCAATATTCGATCCATTCTCATGTGGACGATGCATGACTTTCTGGGATTGGGAGAGTGCTCACACTACAAGGGTACACACATATAGCGATGCTAAGTAGCGACGTTTTTTTTTTGGCATCGGTATTAGCCTCGCTATTAGCGTTGGTATTTGCGTCTTTAAAAACGTCGGTATTAGCGTCGGTATTTAGCAACGCAAATACCAACGTTTTTAAAGACGTAGATATCGACGCTAATAGCGACGACTTACTGCGGTAAAATTTTGTCGAAACCCGAACGTTTCTTTCATATGAGCGCGCGAAGGCAAAGAGAAAGAAAGGATTGTGAGCAAGAGATGGAAGTGAGCAAGAGAGATAAGCAAGGGAGGTGAGCAAGGAAGCAAGCCGCAAGCCGCATGCGAGGAGAGGAGCGTCGCCCGCACGAAGAGGTCGTGGAAGAAGAAGAGAGCACGACGGTATGCCCTGTTTTGGTTTCTTTACAATATTTGTTTTGCTTTGCAATGTAGGTTAGAAAGTGTTGGTTTGTCTTCGATCTTTGTGTTGCTTTGTGTTGCTTTGCAATGTAGGTTAGGAAGTATTGAAAGAGAGACAAATGGAAGAGAGTGTTTTCAAAAATTTTCTTGTGTTGGTTTTTATTCTTTGCAATGTAGGTACGAAAATGTATGTGTGTGAGCATAGTTTAGAGCCGACCTCAAAGATAGATAAGTTTAGAGTCGACCTCAAAGATAGATAAGTTTAGAGCCGAACTCAAAGAGAGTGAGAGACATGCATTGTACTCGCAAGCCGTAATCTTATTGTATATGGTATTCAATTAGCTTGCGAGTACAATACATGTCTGTTAACCCCAACACGAAGAAAGCAAAAGAAAGTGGAAAAGACGTAGGGCAAAGGCAAAAAAAAGGTAGCCCGACTGAAGAAAGAAGAGGAAAAAAGACCAAAAGCACAAGGGCAACCTTAAAAGTCCAAGGCAAATGCAAAAGGGGAAAGGTGCATTTTAAAATAAAAAGGTGCACCCTGAAATCTTGTAAAAGAGCACCGGGTTCTCACCCGTGCAATTTGTAAATGTAGATAGGCGGTGGAAAGGAAGCTAGGAAGATAGAAGGACAATGAGAAAAGGGGCCTATGGCCATGTAAAAAAAGGAAAAAGGGGATGACTGCCCAAAAGGGATTTAGGGTTTTGTATATAAAGTTGAAAAGTGAATGAAAAGCTCATACTTGTGTGTGGCAAAAGCTTCTTCTCCTTCTCCTCTTGTTTCTTGCCTTCTTGCTTGTGCTTGAGAGAGGGATTGAGAGAGTGTGAGGGAGTGATTGTGTGAGAGTGAGGGATCTTGGAGAAGAAGCTCTCCATCTTCTCTCTTCATCTTCTCCTCCTCTCTTCTCTTCTCTTGTCTCGCGAGTGGCTATGGAGGATGAAGCTCATGGGAGAGGGATTGAGGTTCCTTGAGCTTGCCTCAAGGATCGTGGAGCTACCGGTGTGCAAGAGAGATGAGGGTACTCGATCGAGCATCAAGGTAAGCTCACTACACCCGTAAGGTAGGCATTGCGCGTCGGCTATGTGAGAGGTAGCCATGGCTGCTCGGTTTGAAACACTTGAGCAATAAGTGGTCCGTAGGTCTCGGGGTAGAGCTTGAAGCTCCCCTACATTTTGGTTCCGTTGCCGGGACAGACGGAATTGAGCCTTGAGCGCCGCACGCATCAGATCGAGCATGGAAGTAGGGTTTGCAGCCTGAACCAGTGCTCGAGATAACTAGGAGATTTAGGAGGTTTTAATCCGTGGAACATGTAAGTATTTGGGTTTGTTGGAAGCATTAGATTAGGAGTATTGTTCTGCATCTCTGTTTTTCATATTGCTTGCACTAGATTAAGGTTAGATTAGGGTAAGAAAGAGAAAACAGGGGTTCTGGTTTGCTGCTGGAAACAAAAAAACAGGGGCCCAGATTCAAGTTTTTGGGTGAAACAGGGAGAGGAAACTGGCTGTAAGGTTCCGTAGTGCTAGGAAAAGACCTTAAGAGGCTTGGGAAGCTAGGACAAACCTCATTTCTTTAGTTTGCCTTGTTTGAGAGAGAGAGAGAGAGAGAGAGAGAGAGATTTTCTGGTTCACAAGACGAGGAAACGCGACCCCGATTCTAGGCGCATTCGATTTGTGCTGCTTCAGGTGAGTCCGGTGTATTCCATTGGCGCTATAATCGGTTATGGGAAGTTTGTGGTGATTGAGTGAAGCAGGCATTAGGAAGGATTCAAAAGCGCCGGAATCGCGCCCGCCGCCGACGCAGTCGGACCAACCCGCAGTGCTCCGATCCCCAGAATCGGACCACTTGAGTTCTGGAGTCGGACCGCCCAGTCCAACTGAGAGAGAGAGTCGGACCAAATTGGTCCGATTGCTAGAATCGGACCAGCCCGATCGGACGTGCCACATGGCAATCGGACTGCCCCTTAGAATCGGACCATCGTAGTTGAACCATTGGGGCTAGACTCGGACCAGTCCATAGTCGGACCGCTTCAAAAGTAGGACCATCCTCCTGGTCCGATTCCCAGAATCGGACCACTAGGGTCGGACTATTCCCAGAATTGAACCAACCCCGTCCGACTGTTAGAGTCGGATCAGATTGTCCCAGAGTCGGACCAGCCCTGTCCGATTCCCAAAATCGGACCATCTTGCCAGAACAAAAAGATAAGGATCTTTTGCTGACCTTGCCACAAACCTGACCCCAAGACACAACCCTGAACACACCCAGGACCCAATTTGGCCATTAGAACCTCAGAGATTAATCAAACTCAGGGTGCGGAAAGACCATAGAATAGCCGGGAACCGAGTTGAAAACTCAAATTAGGCTAAGAACGTGGGTAGAAACAAGGTGGAGTTTGCATTAAACGCTTTCTACATCGGCATTTCACTTTTGTGCTCCACTAAACCTACACAGTAAGAAAAGAGAAAAGCATGTTTTCGCACCAAGCACCACGAAAGCACTATGCACAATGTGTGAGTAAGGATCGATCGACGCTGCTTTCAAATAACAAGGAACACATCTAGATACCTAATAACATTAAGGAACCCACTAGTAGGAGGAGACCCCAAGACTTAGATAGGTGCCTGAGCGCCCTACTAGTAGTACCTGGAGAAAACACAAAAACACAAAGACACGGAAAGCAACAAGATAGAGGAGTGGAAGCTGCCGGAGCTGATTGGATTCATCGACAATCTTGTGGAGCTGGAAGCAAAAACAATGTCGGGATCAAGAGGCGACCAAGGGGAAGACCAATTAGACTTAGGAGAATTTCCAACCTCGGTCCAGGAACTGGTACACGATTACGATCTACTCACCAGGACTGAGATCCAAGGTAGACATGTAGACGAAGTGGTGGCTAACCCGAAAGAAGAGAGAAGAGCTATCAAGAGAGCGCTCGAAGGCATAATTGCCTACAACCATGAGCAAAGGGCAAGAAGGCTGCAACAAGACGTGGATATATACGAGGCTAGACGAGTACTAGACCTAGCTAGGGTAGCCAAGTCCCGACTGAACGTAGAGAGGAAACTGGCAGCAGAGGCTGGCATGACGTTGAGTGAACTGGTGGCAAAGCGACTCGTGGACAATACATCTGTGGAACAAAGTGCTACTGCCCTAGCCACCGCGCTACTGTTAGGATTGGGAGTCACGCAAGGGGCTAAAGGGCAGGCTAGAATCCCTATAGTAGCAAAACAACTAGCTCGATACGAACCTAGCAGTGACCCGTATAGCTTCATGGAGTAGTTCGAGAAAGTGTGTGAGGCAAATGGTCTTACTGACCCTGCGCAGCGAGCTCAAGCCTTCGGCCTGTGCTTAGGCGACAAGGGGAGGACCTGGTACTCTAGTCTGGATGACGCAGAACGTACAAACTTTGCTCACCTTAAGGGCCTCTTCATCAAGAGGTTTTCGGAGGCAGGGTATTCGGACAACCTCATTGTTAGGTTGATGAATATTAGTCAAAGGGAGAAGGAGGAAGTTAGGGATTACATTACTCAGGTACGTAGTCTCTACAAGAGAATCCCTGCCAATGAGTGACCTACCGAGAGGGCAGTGTCTGCAGTGTTCATGAATGGGATTCGAAGCCACGAGCTCTATAAGGATTTGGCCAGTAACTCCACCTTACAACGAGACGTGCTAGCTCGAGTCTTCGAGGAGGCAATACACGTAGATGATCAACTCAGGGAACGTAGCATGAGGATTACCAACCGAGATAATGCAAGCTAGAGGGACCCTAAGAGATCAACCATCTTAGGAGAAAAAGTAATTGCTAGCGCGCAGGATAAGGGAAAGAGTGTAGACCATGACCAAGGGATGGCAGAGATGAGAATGGAGATTGTGCGATTTGCAAGAGCTCGTTAGAAAGCCTGTGAGATTGCATGTACAATGTGTGTACTGCGGCGGCAATCACCTCCCAATGGAGTGCCAAGATCCTAGATCTCGGCCATGCTCAAACTGTGGTAGATTCAGACATGATGCACCGCATTGCAGAATGCCGAGGAGGTTCCCATACACACAGCAGTACAACCCTCCATACTTAGGTAATAGGCCACCTAATTTCTTTGGCAGGGGAACCCAGTTAGCTCTTCCAGCACCAACTGACTTAAGACTTGTCGTGCCTAGGCTGGAAATGAACCCAATTGGTATACCCAGGCCACCAGGGCCTTTTGTGACTCACCCACCTAGCGATGCTCATGTTCACTTTGTGGAGGAGCCTAATGAGGAAGAGGCATATGTCAATCCTTATGTATCCTAGGACGAGGAGGGCAACCCAGTCCTGATGGATTATCGGCCAGTGCCAGTGATGGCTTTAGGAAGAGGACAAGACAGAGGCTTTGGAGGGCCTAGCCAGGATCCAGGGACTTGCGGCCACCCAGGAGACATTTCATCACGCTGCCTAGAGTGAGAACAAGCTAACAAAGACAAAGCGGATCTCTGATGCACAGAGTGTGGAATCACACATTTGTTTCCTGACTGTCCTAGACGGAAGCCATCAATGAGCGCTGCCAACATGCCATCGGTGCCTTTGGGGCTCTTTGGAGTTGAAACTTTCGGTAGTGAGGATACACCCATCCCACTACATGCTATGACGCAAGCTCAAATGAAATAAGCAGGCATCTCCTTGCCAGGGCCAAGTAACCTTGATGCAACCTCAATAGGGAAGAAAAGCCGAAGGAGACGGAAAAAGAGAACTAATGCGAAGATAACCCTTAAAACAAAGGAAACGACTACGCTGGTAATGGGAAAGAGGGTCACAGACATAGAGGCAGAGACCTCGGCTCCTAAGACAGCAGAGCTAGGGAGTGCCAAGGTTGGGGAATATCCCCATCCCAAACGGCAACTCGAAGCTATAGCCAAGGTCAAGGAGTGGGTCAAGGACGCCCAAAAGCACCTCAAAGATGTTGAACCCATATTAAAAGACCCTATGGATGACTTCTCCAGTGTTAGCACACCAGTCTCACCCTCAAAACCACAAGTTGGGAGCATGTCTGCACCACTACGAGCGACTCAGCAGCAAGGCCGGGGGGCTACCAGGGCAGACAGAATGCATGGCCTAGAACTGCCAGCCTCAGAGGAAGACAAGGGTCCAATAGCCTCCTCACAACTTTGCTGTCCACTCCAGTAACTCTAAGCTTGGAGGATTTGCTTAGGCAAAATCACTCCTTGTGGCAGGAGTTAAAAGACTCGATTGAGGGACATGCATAACTTGTGGGTGCTGATCCGCAAGATCATGATGCAGTTACATGGATCCCAAGTCTAACTCTACACATAGATCCTAAGTCTTTGCACATCAATGCTTTTTGGGAAGGCACTGAAATGCACGCAGTTTTGCCCGTCCTAGCCTTAGGAGACATGACTCGAAAAGGAATTGTAGACACATGCGCCGGTGTTAGTGTGCTAAACCATGCAGTCCTAGAGGCATGGGGAAACCCTCCTGTAGAGATTGCTAGATTCAATGTCACGCTAGCAAATGGAATGAAGGTAAGACCATTTGGGGTCTTAAAGAATTGGCCGGTAAAGATTGCCGGTGTGCAATTTTCGGTAAACTTCATTGTCATGAAGGGAGTGGATTAAGACATACTAATAGGCCGACCTTGGATGAGGAATGCACGAGTCATAGAGGATTGGGGCAATGGATTGATTTTCCTAGGGAACAGAACTAGTGCAGTGAGGGTAGAGATGGACACTTAGACGACGACGCTTGTTGACCTGGCTGCCATCTTAGCCATGCTAAAAGGCGATACTCAAACGACCAAGCCCTATGGATCACTCGTTAGATATATTCCTTGCCCTGAGGATGAGAGGGATTGGATGCACGTGTTGGCAACCATTGATCTACCATTCTCGAATGAGGAAGGACCACATCAACAGGCTGCTAAAACCACTACCATGCCAACTGAGGAGCCAGTTGTGCCGCTTTGCATGATGGCAGGAAGATCACTCAACCTAGGCAAACAGGCCTCGTCCCGCATCCCCAACAACAAATTAGAGCTTCAAGAAATCGTAGAGTATCTGGCCGACAAATTGAACGGCAATTTGGCTACTAACTTAAAACCTCTACGTGACCTTTTAGCTAAACCAGAATGGAAATGGACCAAGGTCCATGACCTCAACTTGTTATATAACTGGGCCTTAGTTATTGACGACAAGGAAATTGAAGAGGGAAGCTTGGGGAACGATGAGTAGTCAGAAGGACAGGACCCGAATGATGAGGAGTATGAGGACTGTCACTCTATGGGAGAAGAGAGTGAAGAAGAGGTAGACACAATGGAGTACGACACGGAGGGAAAAGCGATAGAACAAATCAGGGTAGACTTGAGGCCTAGGAGAGAAGGGATTAGTCAGAACAAAAAAGAAGTCATGCTAATGGAGTGTGACAGCTCTTGGTTAGAATGAATAGGAGCCGTAGATTACGAGCAAGCCGGAGTAGCACAACCATGGGTAATTCTAGTACTCAAGACAGATTCACCTTCGGAACTACGACCTCCTGGGGAAACACCTTCCTCAAGTGAGGGATGCGAGTTCAACTCAGAGTCGAAAATTAGCACTGAGAGTGATCCCGAGATATCGCAACCCTCTAAGGTCAAATGCACCAAGGGAGACTTGCCAGTCCACCTGAGACGCAGGAGGCTAAGAGAGGAGGCCAGGAAGCAAGCTAGGAACTTAGAATCGGAAAGGCAGAGGAAACCACATGATCTACCCAAATGGTTTACAAAATTTAAAAAGGGTGACAGAGTGGTGGTCCTGTTAGGTGCAAAAAGATAAGGTCAGACTAGTGAACCAATCGAGGGACCCACCAAAGTTAAAGAGGTTAACTTGGCTAGGAAAGGCGAAAAACCAAGATCGATGTTTGTTGTAGATGACTTGGGGGAGGAGGAAGAGACCAAACTCGTTGCGCTCCTGCAAGAGTGCATTGACGTGTTTGCCCGGAACTTAAGGGAGTCGACCCTAGGGTCGTGACTCATAACATCCCAATGGTTCCAAATGTAGTGCCAACAAAACAACGACCTTACCCCATGAATCCCAAACACGCCCATGCAGTGAAGGAGGAGATTGATAAACTCATGAGGGCAGGTTTCATATATGAGATCGAGCACACGGACTGGGTGTCACCTATCGTGATTGTCATGAAGAAAAATGGAAAAATCCGAGTGTGCGTAAACTACAAAAAGGTGAATGCCGCTACGAAAAGGGATAACTATCCTTTATCTTACACCGAGCACATGATGGAGAGGGTAGCAGGGAAGGAAGCCTACAGTTTTCTAGATGGTTTCTCGAGTTACAATCAAGTGCAAGTGCACCCTGACGACAGGCACAAGACTGCCTTTGCCACGGAATGGGGCGTATTCGCCTACATTGTCATGCCTTTTGGGCTAATGAACGCACCTGCAACTTTCCAACGCCTAATGTGCACTATCTTTAAGGACATGCTTAGGTGCGAACTAGAAGTGTTCGTAGACGACCTATGTTTACACTCTAGTTGGGCCGAACACTTGAAGAAATTGAGAGCTGTCTTTGAAAGGTGTAGGCTGTACCACCTCTCGCTAAACCCCTTAAAGTGACAGTTTTGGGTAAAACACGGATGCATCTTGGGGCATGTAGTATCAAGGAACGGCATTGCCACTGACTTTTCCAAAGTCAGAGTCATTGTTGACCTACTGCCACCCGACAACTACAAGGGAGTTCAGTGCTTCTTGGGACACACTGGATATTATCGACGATTTGTGCTAAATTATGCATTAATAGCTAGACCTTTGTACAAGCTATTGATAGTGTATGAGTGGACGGAGGAATGTCAGCTCGCATATGAAGAATTGAAAAAGGCTCTTACGACTGCACCAATCTTGCGAGCCCCAGACTGGAACGTAACGTTTCATGTGCACATAGACGCCTCTAAGTTCGCTATTGGAGCCATGCTATGCTAGCCTGGTGAGCATAACTTGGATTACCTGGTGATTTTTTCCAGTAGGCAGCTCACAGAGACCGAGATGAACTACTGCACGACGGAAAGGGAGGGGTTGGCCATGGTATTTGTGGTAAAGAAATTTAGGCATTACCTGTTGGCCACTCCCTTTGTCTTCTTTGTTGACCATCAGGCCCTACTGTATCTTGTGAACAAGCCTTGCGCTACAGGGTGCATAGCTAGATGGTTACTCCTTCTACTAGATTTTGACTTCTCTGTGGTTGTACGCAAAGGAAAGCAACATTACATGGCTGACCACATGTCCCGCATACCCTTAGGAGAAGCCACTGGACAAGGCATGCCTGACAATTTTCCGGACGCCCATCTTTTTAACTTGTCTAGTGAAAGAGAATTATTTAGAGCGGATCTGATGCCATATTGGGCCGATGACATAGTGCAAGTGCTAGAAAATGGACTACCAGAGTGACCCATTGAGAAGGCCAGGCTGAAGAGACTCATCTTGAAAATTCAGCCATAGCAATTGATAGCTGGCCAACTCTACAGGTTGGGACAAGACGGTTTATTGCGCAAATGCGTGTGTGAGCACGAGATGCACGATGCATTAAACAAAGCACATGGCGGAATAGCTGGAGGACACTTTAGTGGGGACACAACAACCCGAAAGGTGCTACATTCCCAGCTATGGTGGCTCACCCTATTCCACGATGCAGCTAAATTTGTAAAGCACTGCGATGAGTGCCAAAGGACCAAAGTGCCTGTGCGAAAGGACAAGATGGAGTTGACCCTTATCATAGCCCGACAACCCTTTGAAAAATGGGGCATCGATTTTATTGGACCTGTCAATCCTGCAGCACAATATTCCCAAGCTCGATACATCATAGTGGCGATCGACTATTTAACAAAATGGGTAGAGGCACGAGCCACGAGGAAGAACAATGCTAGGACCACCGCAAAGTTCTTGTGGGAGCAGGTCATTTCACAGTTTGGCTGTCCAATCGAACTTGTAAGCGACCAAGGCACACACTTCATTAATGAAGTGATTGCCCACTTGGTCTCTACCTTCCTAATAATTCATCGAAGGTCCTCTCCCTATTACCCTCACGCTAATGGCCAAGCCGAATCCACAAATAAAATCCTAGTCAATGTGCTTACAAAAGTCATGTCTACTTTGAGAAGTGACAGGGACAACAAGCTAATGGCGGCCTTGTGGGCCTATCACACAGCTTATAAAACGACTGTAGGACAAACACCCTTTAGGTTGACGTACGGAACTGAAGCCATTTTGCCCTTAGAATTCTTCATCCCTAGTTTGAGGCTAGCAGTCCAGGAGCATTGGGAGGGAAGAGAGGCTTGGACCAACCGCTTAGTGGAGCTTGAGCGTTAACAGAGACCCGACTCCTTGCCACTCACTCTCTGATTTGTGAAAAGGCTCGACAAAAGATGTGGTTTGACAAGCATGTCACGCAGCGAGACTTCGAACAAGGGGACCTTGTTTTGTTGTACTCGGTAAAAGGACATAAACAGAAGATGAAGTTTCGGGGGCTAGGGCCTTTCAGAGTACGCATGATCGGTAGGATCGGGAATGTCGAGTTGGAGACACTTGATGGTGAAGGAATAGGATTTTTTAACAATAGCCGCATTAAGAAGTACTATTCTCCTTCACATCCATTACATGAGCCACCCATGCTAGAATCCCCACTGAATGTCCGCATGGCTACTGTAACTGACCTTATAGATCAGGCTGAAGAAGCACTGGCACCAACGTACCTGTGAATCACAGTCGCAGCAGGAGCGGTGTATTCTTTCGAGGCCTTGATTGATAAAGGTGCCGACTACAATATTTTTACGCATGACCATTGGACACGCATTGGTCAACCGCAACTACAGCCCACTAATGCTAAACTCACCCCATTTGGGGGCACAGCTTACCCACTCCTAGGGAAGTCCAAGGTGGTCGTTTCCATCGAGTCTGAGAGTTACCAGCCTTCTTCCATGTGTTACCTAACAATAAAGGAGCTGGTAATGTGTCGCTATTGGGTCGCACTTTCAAGAAGCAAACCGACTATAATGTGGATTACAACCTAAATCGCATACATCTTGCTATCGGCAATGTGCGCATAGTGACAACTTTCAGCAAGGGCTATCTTAACTCCCCCACTTTTACGAAGCCACCGGCAGAAACCCCTATGACCACGCTTCAGCTCGAGTCTAAACAGACGGAAACTACGGCCTCGTGCCGGGCTCTCAACCCCAGGCCCACGCCCACCAAGAGCGCTTACAAGGCCAAAGAGTCCAAGTTTCTATGGGTGCCGAAATGGCAAAAACCACATCCGGGTAGACCACCCAAGCATGATCCTAAACGTCAAAATTATCAACCGTCCTGACCCAAGAGGCAGTCTAGGCGCTATTGCCATAGACGCACAACCACACCGTGCTGGATTCCCAAAGACCTCTTGCGGGCACAAGGATACTACGAGGGCAATCACTGGATTTGGGTGCCTAAAAATGGCCAGCTAAGAAGCTCATCTACGAGCAATCTCACCCTAATGAGAGAGGCTTGCAAAGTGGCGCCCAGAACACAGTTAGCAGGCCAGGGCCAGCGGTGGATAGCAAGCCTCAGCTCATCTATCGACCAAAGCAAATGCCACAAGCCTTAAACCTACCTAATCCTGAGAACTTACAAACCACTATGACTGCTCACTCAGAACCTAGTACAACCCCCATGCCTCTAGAGCTTCCTGTAGCATCTCAAAGTGCTTCAGAATGCACGGCCCAACCCGTAACACTGATGAGGAAGTCACAACTATCCAGTCTAGTTGTACCAGCCCGCCAGTGGGCCTTAAACCTTCATATGCAATACGGCCTTTCCTCTCTTTGGCTAAGGACCTTGCCGCAACTTCTAGGGATGACTTAATAACCTGCATTAAAATGTTAGACGAAACTTTCACTACATTTTCTAGAAGCTATGAGAGGCTAGGCCTAGGCCTTCTTAACGAAACACTTGCTTCAGATGTTCGTGCATTACCATGCACTTGGGAGGAATACGAACTTATGACCACTAAAGTTCCCAAAATTGCTACCGAACTGATAGCAAACGATGAAATCTCGAAGGATCAAGCTACCCTCAAAAGACTTATCACTTCTTATCGTAAGCCTCCTCGTTCTGCTCCTGAACAGGAGTTACAAGAGCTCAAGCAGATGGCAAGCTCACCTTCCACATTCTTGCAGTAGTGGTTTACGCTAAGGATCCAATGGGATAAAAAAGGTTGTCGCATAATGACCAATGCTGAGCAACACAGGGCAATTAAAACTATCGAATATGACCCCACTTATGTGGCACCCATCTCGTTTAGGGTCTTGGCCATCACTCGTAGTCAGCATTTGGACAACCACGTGCTCACCCACCCCTACATTGACCAATTCCTCACTGAAGCGGAATTACATGTTGCCAGTTGCCTCAATACTGGAGATCTCTTCCACGAAGTTTTGATCTACATTTTCCAAGTCTCCATCCAACCATCTACTCTGGACTGTCATGCCCAACTCGAATACAATCCAAGCTTCTATGATTGGCTATTAGTTCGGTAAGTCAACCCACACGAAACAGTGCTTACCTCGCCCTTCCTGTGCTAATCCTAGGAAGGATTCTTTGAAAGATCCCCGACGCAGGGGGGAGCAAGGTGAGCAAGAGCAAAGCAAAGATGAAAAGTTATGCTATCTAGCTAGCACATTGTTATAATTAAGAAAGTTTCTATGGAAGAATACTACAGAGTAAAACAATAGCAATGGTCAAGCCTCTAAGCAAGCGTACCCATTTTGAGCATATATATTTTTCTCTCAAACTGAGTTCTGATTTGAAATAAGCCGATTGTTAGGCATTAACGTTGGCATGGTGTGTTGACAGGTCACCACCATGGCAGGATAGGACAAAGGACACAAACTCCCATTCTCTGAAGAGGAAATGACCAAATTCGACATCAGCATCGAAACGCGTGGATTCAGTCAGTTCACTTTCAAGCATACACTGAACCTGGACGAGACCATCCTGGAGGAACCCGCGATCAAAGACTTGGTGGACAGATGACACCTCCACAAGTACATGGAGAAGGTGGGGTAGGCTGTGGATTACAGCATGTGCGCGGATTTCCTGAGGAACTTCAACAAAAGCAGGAACTATGGCACCGTCACAGTAAGGATGGGGGAGCAAGAAAGAAGAATCGAAGTGCCCCTCAATGCAACAATCATAGAAAAGGCCCTAGGGCTCGTGACAAAGAAAGAGAGAAGGCCGAGACGAGATGTTTACACCATGCTCGGGGTCAAGAAAGAAGTGGTGCATACTGTGGATGGAATCAGCTTGGCTGACATCCTGGACGCAGCGGTGAAATTACAAGCAAAGATGATCCATACCCTCTTCTCGGGCCAACGTTACAATGCGCTGATGAACAGGATCGGGGTCCCACTATTGGAAAGCATAGCAGTAGGAGTCCCTGAAGAAATAGACTGGAATGGATTCGTACAGAAGACCATTCAAAGTTCAGCTGCCCTCCTCACTCCGGCAGAAGCACTAGTACGAGGAGAATCCCCTGCCTCAACCGCGCGCTCCGCAAGGAAGAAACCTGCGTCAAAAGCAGCTACAATCAGATACAGGGGCATCCTGACAGCCATCATAGACGAAGCAATAAAGAATGAGGGCGTCATGGATGAGGAAGCTGCACATCAAAGCCCGCCTCACCATGAAGGAGGAGAATCAAGCGAAAGAATAGTAAGTGACAAGGGAGAGTAGGAAGTGCCGCCTCCATGAGCGAGCAAACTCGAAGAACAAAGCAAAAGTGATAGGAGACAGAAGGAGAAGAAAGAGAAATTCAGTAAGGAAGAACGGGCTGACATCAAAAAAGCTAAAAAAGAATCTCAAGGGCCGAGGAAGAAAGGAGGAGGAAAGAGGAGGAGGAGCTTTCCAGAATAGGAGAGGAGTTGAAGAAGGCAGAAGAGGACATGAAAAGGAGGGCGGAGGAAGAAGTCGAGGAACAGCGACTCAAGGAACTGGCCGAACTGGCGGAAGCTACCCGAAGGTCGGTGGAAGAGACCCATGGGGGCGGAGAACTCAAACCCGCAAGCCCTAGCCATAAAGTCGAAGCCAGCGCAAGTGTGGAAGCAGCACCGGTGGTCGTAGGCAAGGGCAAGTCCTTCCTACATCCACTCCCTCCCTCCTTTGTGCCAACAACAGTTGAAACTACGACCGCAACTATTGCACAACCTACGCCTCCCCTCGACACGGCACAGCTCATGACCATGGTGCAGATGCTCGTGAGCAAGGTGGCCAAAATTGTCCCTGAAACTAGATTGAAAAGGCCCACCGCCGCAGATGCAGAGTCATGGAAAGACCCCAAACGACAAAGGCTGGAGGCATCGACCACCACGCCTAATACTCCTATACCTGCCGCAGACTATGACGCATATGTGGCCGAGTTACTGACACAACTCGACAAGGAAAAAGAAGAGAAGAAGGTGGCCCTCCTAGAACTAGAGAAAGAAAAGGAGACATCAGCGGCCCTCAGGCTAGAGGTCTCAAGGCAGGAAGCCGACAGACGGAGAGAGATAAAGGCCCTGTAGGACCAGCTAGCAGAGAAAACAAAGGAATCCCAAACCAATGAAAGCTGCCTTAGGCAAAGGCTGGAGGATGAGGAGCAAAGCCTAGTGGCGGAACAAAGGAACCTAAAACTATTGATGCAGCAATACAGTGATCTCCAGCAAAGGATGGCTCGAGTGGAAAAGCTCTACCGGGAGGTTCAGGAAGGCGAAGCCACTGTTCCACAATAACATGCCGCGGAGCCCCAGTCATGGCACGAGCAAGAAGAATAGAACAGGCTAATAAGGGAAATCGAATTCCTGAAAAATGAAGGGCTGGGGGTCATGAAGTGCAGAGATTGCAAGATGCGCTGGAGACCTCCCAAGAAGACGTGAAAGCCCTCATGGCCATGACCTTTAATCAGAAGAGGCTGTTCGCAGAAATCCACAGTCAAGAATAGTTGGTACAAGAGAAATCAAAAATCCTGGCCGAAGTGCACCACAGGCTCGGCATTGTTGATCAAGCAACAGGGATCACTAAAGAACAGCTCGCTCAGAAACTAAGAGAAAAAAACCATTTATGGTTTTTATTAAATGAGCAGCAACAGGTAGTAACCACCCTAGCGGGCCAGCTAGAGGAACAAAGGCAAAGGATGGAGGAGAGAGCCATGGAGTGGGAAAGAAAAAACTTTGACAAGATAAGGGACTTAACAGAATGCCTGGCGGTGGTAGAATGTGAAAGAATGCTGGCCGAAGCTAGGGTTGAGGCTATAGAGATAACCACTAAGACCCAGCAACATGCCTTTCTCAACACGGTGCTCCATGTGACGCAAGCCGAGGGCGATGATACAATGGAATAGGTCAAAAGAAAGTTGGAGCTAAGCACCTGGGTGTTAAGATACGGTCTTCAAGAGCGGGAGCTTGCAACAAGTACAGGAATAACTAAAGAGCAACAATTCTACTACCTGTACTATACGGGCCTTTCCACTGCGGAGCTCAGAGAGTTGGGTTTTTAGGAGCAGGAGCGGCCACCGCCACCACCACCACCAGTCATTCCTCCTGTGGTAGAGTGAAATGTCGAAGAGGGCCCGGACTTCGAGCAAGATGATGATAAAGAGCCGCAAAGGATGCCGAGTCTGCCTCAACCCGAGATCCCACAGGAGGAACCTGACGATGCCGAGCTAATTGAACACATAATTGCAGCAAGGAGAAGGAGGCAAGAGTTAGCAGAGGAGGCCCAACGCCGAGCGCACATACTTCCACGACAACTGCCTGAGGAGCCCATGCCACTGAGAAATGATACATGTCCTGTAGATTGGCCCCAGGAGTTGGTCATCTAGCGCCAGAGAGAGCTACTTAAGAGGCCATTCGAGCTTTCATTCGCTTTTCCACGCTCCCTGGACCGGGCCCTACCTTTAGGAGTCGTAGCCAAGATCAAAGATTTGGCTAACGAACTCACAAACAGATGGATGGAAGAAAGAAGCATGATAATGACTAGGTGGAGACAAGAGCCACGAGAATACTGGGAAGACAAGGTCAGTCAGGCTCCCAAATCTGTCCAAGGCTATGAGGCACAGTCAAAATGGCGGAGGAGGATTTGGGACACCAATTTTGATGCATGGACCGCATTTTGTAGCTCCCTCCCCGAAGAGCATAACGATCCCATCTACATGCCCTACCCCCGTAGGCATGGAGTGGATTACGATAGAGATTTACATGGGGATTTTGACTTCCCGAAAATCTATAATGTAAACGCTAGAAGCCCAGAGGAGTGCTTACTATTTAGGGTAGAATATATACTTCCCTCCATAAATTGTTTTCTTGTAGATTTCTCTTCCTGCCCCAATCCAGCATTCTTAACCACTTGTATTTACCTCCGACTTCTCAAATTCCTGCTACTCTAGAAACCTGTGGCAGAGGAAGCCCATCTCCCTCCACTCTTTTTTTATCTTAACCTAGGAATAGATAGTAGAACCATGACAAGGTTGATGATGCGTGCTACTCTCCTCCCTGCCTTCTTCTTAGAGCTATTAGAAAATATGAGTGACACCCGTTTTGCAAGGTGTAATCACCCCTTTTTGTCCACCACTCCCCTAAGAGCTAGAGACGGTATTAAGGAATACCTACAAAGTCGCGCATTTTTATCACAATGCCTGCGACCGCCCCGTGACTAAATAGGTGCCCCATCCCTTGCCCAATGTACTCTCTCTCATTCACAAAAAAAAAAAAGAAGGAGAAGAAGGAAAAAAAAAGAAGAGAAAATGCTTGCAGTCTTCCTTCACTATTATGGTGCACCATCCTCACTGTATCTAGAGTCCTCTCTAGCCCCTCCCCCACTTCACACTTAGGGCACATCAAGGGCAGGACTTTCAAACCTGTCACCCTGAGTTTTGCGTCGCACCTCCAACGCCGCACGCACTAGGTCCTCAAGTGTGGGACATTACCAAGGGCTTGCCCAAGGTTAGACCCATCTCCTAGTTCCACTGACACGGGCACCATGCACTACACAGTGAGATAGACACACCCCCTAGGAAGTGCACCACTTTTCTTGCAGGTTATGTTCATGCTTCAAGAACAGGCTGCTTGGTTGAAGGAGATCATCTAGTACATCCTCCAATGACAAGGAATTTTTCCAGGAGTTGGACATGACCCCATTACTTACACTCCAGGAGCTTCGCTGCGAAGGTTTCAATGGCCCAACAGATTTCATGTTGCCACTCATCCGCCTACTGATGTGGCTACCATGACTGAACCAAATCAAGCAAAAGGAAAACCCCGTGATGGGCTGCCATTGGCATAGATCTTGGAACCTCACCGTCCGATGATCCATGCCCACCGCCTTAAGATCTATGGATCGCTTATTAACAACACAAGCTTGAAGACTTTCAACTCAAAACTGAAGATCCTCTACTCCCAGACAAGGGTTTTCAGCCTAGGCCACGGCTTTTCAAGGCAAACAGCGTTCGGGGGGTTTCTCTAGAATAAATTCCTCCAATACCATACTTTTAAGGGATTGCTTACTGTTTCAAGCGTTTCGGCTACTCAAAAGACGATCGGCTCCATAGGGGCGCCAGAACAGTGAGAAAGATGCCGAGACTCGTCAGGAAGCCTAAATCACGCCGGAATCTCTCCCGGTCATCGTCACCAAACTCCATCACCTCTCATTCACAAGCCTCAGTGTCATCTACCCACCAGTTACACCTAGCAATAGCATCATCTCTCCCACTACTTCCCACCACACTGCCATGGGACTGGGACTCGTCTAGGAGGGGGGTAATGTTAACCCCAACACAAAGAAAGCAAAAGAAAGTGGAAAAGACGCAGGGCAAAGGCAGAAAAAATGTAGCCCGGCTGAAGAAAGAAGAGGAAAAAAGACCAAAAGCGCAAGGGAAACCTTAAAAGTCCAAGGCAAATGCAAAAGGGGAAAGGTGCATTTTAAAATAAAAAGGCGCACCTTGAAATCTTGTAAAAGAGCGCCGGGCTCTCACCCGTGCAATTTGTAAATGTAGACAGGCGGTGGAAAGGAAGCTAGGAAGATAGAAGGACAATGAGAAAAGGGGCCTAGGCTAATGGCCAACCATGTAAAAAAAGGGAAAAGGGGATGACCGCCCAAAAGGGATTTAGGGTTTTGTATATAAAGTTGAAAAGTGAATGAAAAGCTCATTCTTGTGTGTGGCAAAATCTTCTTCTCATTCTCCTCTTGTTTCCTTCCTTCTTGCTTGTGCTTGAGAAAGGGATTGAGAGAGTGTGAGGGAGTGAGGGAGTGATTGTGTGAGAGTGAGGGATCTTGGAGAAGAAGCTCTCCATCTTCTCTCTTCATCTTCTCCTCCTCTCTTCTCTTCTCTTGTCTCGCGAGTGGCTATGGAGGATGAAGCTCATGGGAGAGGGATTGAGGTTGCTTGAGCTTGCCTCAAGGATCATAGAGCTACCGGTGTGCAAGAGAGAGGAGGGCACTCGATCGAGCATCAAGGTAAGCTCACTACACCCGTAAGGTAGGCATTGCGCGTCAGCTATGTGAGAGGTAGCCATGGCTGCTCGGTTCGAAACACTTGAGCAATAAGTGGTCCGTAGGTCTCGGGGTAGAGCTTGAAGCTCCCCTACAACCTCCAACACGTATGAACGTCGCAAGCTGGTACGAGCTGAAAATGGTCCACGCGGAATCACATCCAAATGGAATGTGACGGTTCTCAGTTTTCTATGAGTTGCCATATTGGACCCACTTATAGGTCAACCACTTGTTGGATCCCACTTATAGGTCAACCACTTTTTGGATCCCATGCATATTTTCAAGAATGTGGGCAGCTTGTTATGGGACCACATCACAGGAAAGAGAGACACTATAGGGGCACGAATGGATTTGAAGGAGGTAGGTAAGATGAAGGCGCTTTGGCCGCAGTCAAGTGCTGATGGTTGCGTGCAGCTTCCTCGCACTCCTTGGGTTTTGTCCACTAAAGAAGAGTGCAT
This sequence comes from Lygodium microphyllum, assembly GCF_053477565.2. NCBI lineage: Eukaryota > Viridiplantae > Streptophyta > Polypodiopsida > Schizaeales > Lygodiaceae > Lygodium > Lygodium microphyllum. The sequence continues at coordinate 4,960,260 of NC_141155.1, forward strand.
TGTGAAGCAAGTAATCATGTCTATCCGCACTCTGACGGGTATGATGCATTCTCTTAGGTCCGCATTTTCTAAAGACGACCAATTATTAGGGCTAAAATCCCATGACTGGCATAAGATATGTCAGGTTTGTACTACAAATGAATTGTAATTAGCGTGGACATTTTGCTATTTGGAATGTAGCCATTATTCATAATGCTTTCTCATTTGTGGCAGTTTGTACTACCGATCGCGATCGCAGGATGTCTTACTCTAGAAATACGCGGGGCCATTTTCAAGTTGTCGACTTTGGTGCAATGGATCTCACAGAAGGAGATTAAAACATCCTCTATTGAATCCTCGAGGCGGGGAGTAGTGGAGACGGTCTGTCTCTTTGAGAAATACCTGTCCACCAGCATGCTCACGATACAGGTCCACCTTCTTGTGCATCTTGTGGATAAAGTGGAGATTGCTAGACCTGTCCATACGGGATGGATGTTCTTCTTGGAGCACTTCATGAAAACCCTGAAAGGATTTGTGTGACAACGAGCTCGGCCAGAAGGTAGCATGGCCGAAGGTTGGTTGGTGTCTGAGGCGCTAGTGCATATTTCACAATGACTACCAACGGTGGAACCAAACAATGAAATGCTATGGTCGCTGAAGGATGATGATAGACTGACTGGAGATGTGGTGGTTGGAAATGGGGTAGAAAAAAGAATGGATGCCTCAATGGAAGAGAAGGTGAATCGCTTTTATATGTTGCACCATGCCTCTATGGAGACGTGGCTTGCCAAGTACCAGATTGCTAGGCAAGATCGAGAGGAAGTGCGAGCTGAATTCTGACGTAGTACGCATCATCGACCGATTCGATATCCCGAAGGCATGGAGGAGATGCCGCGGTTTATGTCAATGCGATGGCTACATGGAGCCTTGACCGCAGCGTCTCGCAAAGGGACAGAGGTCTCAATGGAGGAGTTGGAATTCTTGAGGGGATGTAGTCCAAAGGTGATGAGGGGTTTAGAATCTATCGTATCTAAATTTTATATAAGACATCTAATTTGAGTGTTTCAATGTACAAAATATATAGTGCAGCGTGATCACGCAGACGGCATTTTTGCGTGGAGCGTATTGACAAAATGCGCTCCACAATGGACTGTGGTGTCATGGCAAGGTTCGAGCAAGAGAGCCGGTGACGAGCAACAGATCCAAACACGGTTGTGGATGAGATGGAGTATTTTGGAAACTTGCAAAGTATTGTTACGGTGGATTACCGTAGCTTCTCCACGATACTATTCGATGTGCAGTGGTTCAAACTGGTACTTGGAGGAGTTGGAGCAACAGTTCGACAAGGTCCATCTAGATTTCTCAAAATAGATTCTGAAAAAAAAGGACGGATTTGTGCGACACCTTTGTGTTGCCGGCCCATTGTGAACAGGTGCATGGACTCATTTGCTTGCTAATTGTATTACGACATGGTTTATGTCACAATGGTTTGAACTCTCTTGTACATGTTTGTGAACAAGTAATCTTCTATCCAAACCCCTGACAACCTCGATGGTGGTATGTTATACCTTCAACTCCCCAAAGTGCGAGAGTATATGATCAAAGCGATGTTCCGAGTATAAATGAAGATAATATGCAAATAGAGGAGCCGATATGGCAAGGGGTGGAGGCCGTCGAAAGCTTGGATCCAACATCGACTAACAATGATGGAAATACAAGAGTCCAAGAATTCTTTGAGAACGAGGTGGACTCATTCTTTTGTGGTGACATGTCTATTGACCTTCCAGTGTATGCGGAGTTGTGTTAGGAGATTAACATGGGACCATAGGATACTTCATACTTGGAGCATCCACTTACTCAACTCATTGACCAATCACTTATAAGGATACATAAGATATGCATTTTAAGTGAGATTTTTTTTAAATGATTTATATTACTGTGCTTTGTATGATTTAAATTGATTATTCTAATATCATTTTTTGTCTGTGCAAGTGACATTTTTAGGATGAGTCGAGGGATGAGCGATAAGGAGTTACAAGACATCTTCGCACGCATGTCTCCAGACCAGATCGCCAAATTCAAAGAGATGGCAAACCAGGAGCTGTCTCGATCTTCGTCAGGGCGCTCTGCTAGATCTGCTTTGCGCGATCGGATGCTTCGACTTCGAGCAGACGATCTTGATGCTCACGACTTGGACTAGAGGGAGGGAAAGCATCGGGATTAGGGGGATGCTGCAGAGATACAGAGGTAGTGAGCTCGCGGTCGACACGGGATACATGTGTGACTCCTCGCTCTCGTGGCTCAAGTGGATACTGTGGAGACACGGACGTGGTGTCTCTGTCTCGTCGTTCAGCTGGAACTACATCACCTCCAGGATTTGTCACACCTGTGGGGACGTCTACTCCAGTTACTTCGACTTTTGCGCAAGCCGTCAGCAAAAGCAGGTGGCATCCGTGTGGATGCCACTCCGAGAGAGATTACCCCCGTTGGTACACCGGATGTAGAGGGGTCTCCTAGATATGCCCAAGAGTGTGGACGCAGATGGGAGAGGACCCATCTTAGGCAGACTCCTAGGGGTTATGGATATCTAGTTGATAGTAGGTCAGGAGCCATCATCATCAATGATGAGGGGAGGAGGGTGATGGCTCGCATGAGAGAGTTGTGCCAACAAGTTTTTCGTCATAACGTCTTGGATCATTGGAAGAACATACTGGAGGGGAGCGAGGACTACATAGTAGTATCCTTGCACGAGGAGTTTCCGATGCTAGCCGCAGTAGATAAATTCTCTACAAGCTGGATGATGGATTGCATGCGGGCTGGATGATGGATTGCATGCGTACATACATGTCACATAGACGATCCAACGCACGCAAGGCAATCAAGAGTGGGGCTGCAAAGCCTGAGTAGTTAGATGTAGATGACTGGCATCGACTAAGGGAGGAGGCTACAAATTCTCCAGGATGTTGGAGTCAGCAACGCGAGGCGGCGAGGGCACGACTAGAGGCCAGAGTGGTCCATCATCTTGGAAGTGGCGGCCACATGACATATTTGGATGACTTTGTAAGTTTTTCTTTTGTTTTGCTTGGTTATTTTTTTGAAATATTCTTTGTACTGACAATCATGTTTCTAACAGTTAGCATTTTGTTTTCTTTGCAACACTCCGTAACAAATCATGATCTGACTGTCCTTGAGACTTGATATGCAGAGAGGCACGGTCTCAGGGCATTGATCGACCGATTGTATAGACGCGGCGGCCTTGTAAGTCACTCGTCTTTCTTGTCCGTAGTTACCATGAGATATTTGAATGCATTATTGTATGGTGGACTAAAGTATTGTTTCTTTTTCTGCAGAGTCCGTTTGATGCTCCTTTGCGGCGGGACGAGCTTTCAGGAGACGAGAATGCGTAGCTCGCCCTTGGATCCCTGGAGCTCACACACCTTTATTTTTGAGTCGCTTGATCTATGTAGACATTTTCTATGTATTAGTGATATCCTGTCATGATTGTACCAATCAATTTTTATGCGATCACGTATTTATTTCATGTATTAGTTTTATGATTTTAGTATACATTGTTTTTGTTTGCAAGCGCATTGTACACAGTAGTACAAAAACTATTTTGTATGGCTCTCATAAAGCACACAGTGCTATATGTGCAAGCTGCCCTACCACAATTTTTTTTTTCCCTATTACTGTCGCTATTAGCGTCGCAAATTTTACTGCTCATTGCTATGCACGTCACAAACTGTCGCTATCAGCGTCGGTATTGGCATCGCTATCAGTGTCGCATTGCTATGCACATCGGAAACCGTCGCTATCAATGTCGGTATTGGCGTCGCTATCAACGTCGCAAATGCGACTCTAATAGCGTTGCTGATAGCAATGCCAATACCGACTGTTCTATGGCGTCGCCAATAACGATGCTTTTTACGACGGCGGGGGAAAATTTTGTTGTTTACATTTTCATCGCTTTAAACGTCAGTATAAGGCCTATATCTTGTAGTGAGAGCATGTGTCAAAATATAATAAAATTTTGGTAGCATTTTTGATATATTTTGGAATTTGAACCAAAAAGTAGCTCATAAAACACTATTAAAACTCAACAATGAGCCATCAATCTATCAGATATATGCATACAGATATATGTGTATTAGGCAATATATCATGTCAAGCAATCCAAAACTGATCACAAACCATCCATCTATCATCGATGCAAGGGAGGTTGGTTGAGGGATCGCTTCAAAACTTATATCATTGAACAAATCTCCACATTTGAGAATCCAAAAAATCAATAAAATCTCACTTAAACCTCAACAAAGGCTACATTTCAATCAAGATTGTCTCAATATAACACAATATTAATGAGTTTGGGAATCTCCCAATTCCCATTTTTTGAATACTAAAAAGGTGATACACGGATAACATTTCCATAAGTTTCTCAAAACCATATGATGTGACCTATCATTGGAAAGCACTTGAAAAAAGGAATCTGTTGAGCTATAGAGCACTTGATTTGGAGTTATAGTGTTCAAGTTATGACAAATCCAAAGATTTGACCATGTGTCCCAAACTTATGGAAAATTTCCATATTCCCCAATATGGTGTTATATATGCTAGAATCAACATACATAGGGCTATCCATAGTGTTGTATAAGCATCATAGTCCACATATACATGACAACTAAGCCCAAAACACTTGTGACAATGCCTCCACAATGGATAGTAGCAAAGCAAGCAAGTGGCATCAACAAACAAGAACAAAATATCTGACAAATCTTCAATCTCAAGTCAAAAGCAGTCTAAGTACCAAAAGACACTGCTATATGTCAATAATCACCAAGAAAAACATAAAGTGACAAACAATCTTTGAAAAAGCCTCAAAGCTATAAAGTAAACTCCCACTCACTTGGAAACTCCCACTAAAATCTATGAGCAAGGTGGTCACAAGCTCAACTCAATCATACAAGGAGAAGATTGTGTGATCACAACTATGTGTGATTTAAGAGGAGTGTCTGGAACCCACAAAATCAATCTCCCACTTAGACATAGACTAGTGCATCATCTTGCATACACATAGCTCTCAATCACTGGCTATAAGAGCATGTCAAGATAGGTGCTCAATATCAAAATCATCAGCCCCATTTGAGCGTAAATAAGCTCTTGCAAATCTTTACACAATTTGCAAAATGAGAAGCAAAATTAGTGTGCAGTCTAAAGCAAATAACTCAAAAGCTACTGAGAATTTGGGAAAAACTTTCTTCAACAAAGTTCTAGAGCACAAAAAAATGCCTAGACATGAAAAGAGCCAACATAAATGGTTACCTTTCAATAGCTCATAATTGATCTTCAAAATTTGTAATCTATAAACTTATCTTGCAACGTATATAAAAATTAGTGAGAAATTTGCAACGTATCTAAAAATTAGTGAGAAATTTGGCAAACCATTGCTCTAAAAGTTGTGGAGCACAAATAAATGGTCAAGGTTCCTGGGAATTGCAACAAAATCAGCTCTATATTCTAAGATATCTTTGTTGCAAAAAAAAAACAAATATTTGTTGCTCTCAAACATGACATAGCTTTGAAACAACGATGAAGAGTGCACATGTGCAAAAGCATGCATGTGTATATGATGAGAGAGAGAGAGAGAGAGAGAGAGAGAGAGAAAGAGAGGCAAAGAGATGAATGGTGTGGGTAGGGGTGAGCCTTGCCTTCCAAGATTCTCCTTTCTCACTAACAAGGTAACTAGTCACTTAGGATTAGTGAGTGGCTAAAGTATATATTTGTACACTTGGGGTTAGTGAACTAGTGATGGGCATTGGCTATCAACAACATGGCCAAAATCCCAACACATCCTTGAAAAAAATCATGTAAACAACCTCTTCATTGACTAGTCAATATGTAGAGTATCTACAAAGTGGTATGGAGCTACCCATCTCATTTGCATCTATGAACATATCTTTCCTCTACGCTTTAAATAGATTCTTTTCTTAGCAAAATTCATGGTGGTAGTGTCACAAAGTAATTTGTGCAAGTGTTAAGAGGCACCATGCCTATGGTTGAGAGAGAGAGAGGAGAAAAGAGAGGATATGAGACCACTTTACACTTTAATTGATGATGGAAAATTGGAAAAATATGTGTTTGCAAAAGACATGATCGAAAACTAGATAAAGGTGTCAGTAAAGTGATAATAAAAACTGGGTAAAAATGTTGATGATGAGGCTTAGTAGCAAAAGTAGATAGATAAAAATGGGCAAAAGTGGGTAAAAAAGCTTCTCCAAAGCTGATCAATGTGAGGTTCCAGATACTATGATGCTTCAAGCCCTAGGATCAAGCGTCCTTTTGAAAAATTAGCTTTTTTCTCTCTTGAGATAGATGATAACTTGATCATGGAGAGTATACAATTGCAATGCCATTCTACACACCACAATCTCAATCTTTACTTCACTTTCATACTTTTTCAAACTTATGTTATGTTGAAAACACATCAACTCCACAGCAATGTTAGGTCATTCAATCTAGAATAATTGGCAATAAGTAGTGTGAGATTATAAAACTTGATGGATCTCTTTGATGTTGTCAGGACAACGGTCCTAAGAAGTCAGTCTTAGTCTACGAGATGAGGGCAAGGTTGTAAAATATTACACGACGCAGCGAACAGAATCTGAGAAAGAGATAGAGAGTACACAACAGATAAGAGGAGAATCAGTAAATTCTTTAACTCCAAACAACTGATACAAAGATGGCTCTGTCCACTCGTGCGCTTCCACTGTGTGAAGCTTAGATGGCGATCTAGATAGAAGATAGGTGAAGAGTTTAAGGCTAGCTGGAACAACAACTCTGACTGGGTGAAAGATGAGTGTAAGATAGCTACGAAAGGGTTTAGCTTTTATAGCCCGCGAAGGTCGTTAGGTCGGCCTGCTGACCAACCTACCATATGAGCCTCCACTAGTTGGCCAGGGAATATTTCCTTTACCATCGGGCTTAACTCCCTTACCACGCAACTCAATGCAATGTGCCTCGAGTTGCTACCAGCTTAACCACTCCGTCTAACCCAAAGATTAGACCCACAACAGTCACCTTTTTGCCATCCGGTCACATAGACCTCATCTGATATACAAGTCAGGACTCAACCAATGTCCGGGCTCACATTTGGCTTCTCCTCATAATGGGGGCCTTACAACTTTGAGCACCATGGATCATTGGTAGCACCTAATGAGGGTGGGGCATTGATCATATCTAACAAAGGTGGACATGGTCCGGATGGCTATGAGCCATGGGGCAAATGACTAGGGGAGCCCAGTGTGGACTAGGAGACCTATATAAGGGCATGGAAGGGTGGAGACTAGTATTGCCCATTACCCTTGGCCTCTCACCAATATCAAAGCTAAATTGGGAGTCATGAAAGTAACCATTCAATAAAATGTTTACAAAAGTGGCGTTTTTGTGGATCTGCTTGTTGTGAAGGACACCAAAAACAATGTTCTACATCTTTTTGCATCTCACGCACATCAGCTAATTCTGCACCGTTTGGGATATATCTGTGTTTTTCTGCACGACCACGGGAAGAAGGAAGAGCTTACGATATGAAGCAAGAATGAGTCTTGGAGGTGCTCAGAGAGAAGGCTTCCTTTCTCTCTTCCTCTCTTATCAGGGATCCCTAGTTTTGCCAAGGACTTCATGGAAGTGTGGCAGTAACGTCAAGCTACTTCGATGGTGACGATGTATGACATTGCGGATTTTAAGTTCTAAGATGAGAAGCCGTGGCATGTTCCCTTCATGATCTCTCATGCATAGCTTCATGCATGTGCATGCAAGGTATGCATATGCATGCAAGGCATGTATGTGCAAACTTAGACAATCGCATGCACAGTATGCACACATCAACGGTTGGCATGCAAGTCATGATATACAAGCATGCATGGCATGCAATGCATGATATACAAAAATGCATGTCGTTCATGTGTAGCTTTTGATATACTTTGCAAGCATGCAAAGTGATTTTGCATGACATGCAAGGCATGTGATGCATGGCACGATCATGTTTAAGCAAGTTGTTTGATGTGAAATCTTCATGGCTTTGAATCACGTATTCAAAGGAGCAATTTGATGACAATTTCTTGGTCATTGTTGAGCGATGCATTTTGATTCAAATATTTTGGAGCGGATTCATGGATCTCGGATAGCGAATCAGTGATTTACTTCGCTCTCAAGTGGCAACGTGTTTGATGGAAAAGCCAATTTTTGCCAAGATTAGGGACCTACGAGGTTGCTTTTGTCCATTATGTAATCATGCATGGCATGGTTATTTATAGCAATGTGTACAACATATTGTAGTCTTTGACGGATGAGGTACAAGAGTTTATACTTCTATTTTGAGAATTGTGTATGTTTTTGTTCTCTTGCAGGTCTCTATGAGTAGATCATACATCGATTTTTCTTGCCATGTCTTCTATAATGATGGTGTTTATATCTCAAAAAGATTTTTTAATGGCTTCTTGGCATATGGATACGATCCATCCAGATTAGGCATCATTTTTATTGAGTGTTTGTTCTTCTCATATATGGACCTCAGTTATGGCACTTGCTTTATGACGATTATACGTCTTAGATATGGACATATTGATGCTGATTTGTTATATGTATTTATACATCTATGGCAAAGTTTATGTTTATGATTTGTCAATAAGCATATCTTTATGTCTATGCTACGAGCATAAGACTCTCTCCTGTTATCTTGGGGGAGATACACCGTTTTTTAAATGCTATGAGCGAAGGAGTCTTCCTCTTGTTGATGAAGATATATCATCAACACCATTATCTATATGGCTATTATGAGCCTTGGCATTTTTTTAAATGGTTGGAGCCCCAATAGGAACACCAAGAAAAAGGAAATTCTCTTGCAAGAAAATCTATCTTGTAACATCAACAAGCTTGTTTATCATGTTTCATATGATCACAATGAAGAAAAGAACACCAGGCACAACAAATCTTCATGCAGCATCATGTAGATCTCCCACGGTTTTGATAGAATCAACCATATTCTTCAATATCTTTACAAAATCCATCAATAGAACAAAGAAAGCAAAGGAATACACCATCTTTGAATGGAAATACATCACATAGTATTCATCTTCAATATCTTCATTGTCTTCTCTCTCAATCTCTCATATACAATCACTTTGTTTGAGTAGAATTGACTATCTCTGACTCTCTCTCTCTCTCTCCATCAATAATACATCATCTCCTCACTACAATCTCTCAAAATCACTCTCAATAATCCTTCTTAGGTCGTGGATACCCCTCCCAAGAGGTATGTCTGATATGAAGAGTCACCAGAGCCACTACAGTGTCCTTTCATAGCTCACTACTGTCACTTCACTCCAGTCTTCACTTGTGTCTTCAGCAGCTACTTCTTCCACTTCTTTCAGCTCTTTTGCACTTGTATTCACCTCTTTCCAAGGCTAGAAAACTTTTCCAAAGTCACACATACATTCCACAGAACACATACAGAAGTATACAGAACAGTCTACAGAACAGTACCAGAACAGCTACAGTACAGAACAGAACAGAAACAGAACAGAAGCAGAAGCTCTACAGAAGACCTACAGAAGGTTATAGAAGGTCATCAAAACCACATAACTCATTCTCAAATCATTCCAATCTCTCACAAACCATTCAATAAGCTTTCACAATATCTCAATCTTCATCAATCAATACTCCATCCCTCCTTACAGAAGACAATCAGAACAAAACAGAGCAAAACAGAGCAAAACAGAAGGTATACAGAACCTATCAGAACATCACAGAACCACCAATAAACATCATGAACTTCCAAAACACAATCATTACCATCTAAAACACTCTCAAACCACTTCTAAACCAATCAATCATCTCATAAAATCAACCATTCAGCTCTCAAAAACAACAAAAATCAGCCAAAAAACAAGTCATTTCAACACTCAACATATCCCCACACTTAATAAGGAAGCGTCCTCGCGACCCAGGAAAAAGGGAATACAAGTTCAGGGAAAAGCTCAACTTTGATCGTCAATATCTTTTCACAAAGAATCCATCCACCACGACCCCAACTTATAACCTGTTTCTGATATAAAAATACAAAGAAAGGAAAACCCTTTATACATTAACACCTCTTATCAAACTAAAAATCACAACAAATTTGTAAAGGATATAAAAGTTTTCTTCGTCTTCATCAGCATCAACTTCAACTCTGCAACCACGACCCCATCACCACAAATCTCCAAAACATAGCTCGTACACGAAATCCAATAGGAAACCACCACGTTCGTTTGACATAAATGAACTCATAACACAAACACTAATACACAACACAACCATCTGAATGACTACTTCAAAAAGAGAGTTTTGCATTAAAAACTTCCACCATACATTGGAAAGGTATCAATGAAGATGATCCCTCTTAAAAGATTGATGTTGTCGGAATCGATCCATAGATAAGGATTCATCTACAAAGTTTTTGGGAGGATTTTGAAAAAATTGGAGACAGCACATCCTTTCCAACAGGACCAGGTATCTGCTAGGCAAACAGAGGGCATGAAAATACAGTATGTCCAGCTGTTGGGAATCAATGCTAACATTGACATTCATGCACAACTTTGGAATAGGCTTTGAATCAGTATGAGAGTGGCTATGCATATACGCCAGGTACCAAGCAAAGTGAGCAGTTAATCTCACTGAGGGATCTGCACACTGTGAATACTGTTGGGCAAAATGAACATAGTTTTGATAAGCTTGACTGGAAGCTGTCCATTCTCCCGGAATTACAGGCCAATTAATCAGCGGTCCTGTAAGGCAATCATCTGAACTCCATCCCCTTCTTCTGGAAATCTGATTATCAAACCCGTCACAATCACTAACCAACTGAGGTGGTTGAGATATGGAAGTGTTAGGAGAGGGTAGTGGAATAAGGGAAAGTGGATGTAGGGAAGGATAGGAAAAATCATAAAAGGAAGAAAAGGTTAAAGAAGGAGTGGCAGAAATTTGTAAGGAATCACTAAGGAACGGTGTTAGCTGATAAATAGGAAATGTGGAGGGTACATTAATGAGGGGTGAAGAACAGGGTGGAGAAGGGGAAAATACCCTATCCTCAATAAAGGAATAGTAAGTGAAAATAGGAATTTGAGGGAAAGATGAAGGTTAGAAAAGAAGGGGTAAAATTATTGTGGAATTAGACTGACAAAGGGAAAGATATATAGCATAGCGGTGAGCCATTTGTTGATAATAGAGGAGGGTAGGAACAGAAGGTCCTAAGAGAGATCGTCTATGATAGGCATCAAAGAAGGTAGCATCAAATGGATTATGTTTGGAAAGATAGGTTAAGAGATCCATCCTCAGTTGGTTAGTACTCTGGGCAAAGGTAGGAGCTGTGTTTTGTCTTTGATTTAGGACCACCGAATCAATCATGGGATGCCACGAATTATCCTGACAATCACCTACTTTGGAGGAATAACTCTGGAACATGTCAACTGTGCGCAACTCCAAATGATTGACCACATCCCCCACATACCATGCCATATCTACATCATCTGGAATTAACAAATCTCCTCGGAGATACATGTATGACATCAACATGGTATTTGGCGTGACAGAATCTTCAAAGACCATTCGGACTACCTCTGTCAACAACTCAGCAGACCAAGCCCCACTCCAGCCATCCTCTGGAAAAGGTAAATCCATCGTGGAAAGCTTCATATAGAAGACCAACTTCTGTAAGTGGTAGTGGACAAAGAAAGAATGGTCTGGTAAGACATATTCCTGAAACTCTTCAAAGGTAGACCATAACAAGTCCATTCTGGACTGCAATCTTTCCACTTTATCTTGGAATAGAGGGCACAAAGTAGCCTGTCTCTGAAGGGCAGCCAAGTCCTGCTGTGAAAGAGAAGGAATTAATGGAACAGGAGGGCTTGGAGAAACAGAGCGGGACTTTGCAAGCTGATCTTGCAACTGCTGGATTTGGGAGGCTTGGTTGGCCACTATGTCATTAGCAGTCTGTAAAGCTGAAAGCTTGTCCTCGAAGATAGCTTGGAATTCCTTCGCTTCACTGGACATCCTCTCCTTCTCTGCTGAAAGGCTAGTAACCTGGAATTGAGCTTCGAATAACTGGGTCTTCAATGAAGAAATCTCATCGCTTTGGGTGGCAACCAGTTGGGTTTGTTGTTCCATTTGCTTAAATAAATCTGCTAGGGTATCCTTAGCAGAAGCTAACTCAGATGTTGCCTTATGCAACTGGTCTTTGGACTGCATGAGCTCTTCATAGAAAGATGCGTACAGCTGTTGAACACAGGCTGTCACTGACAACTCAATGGAACTTTGAATATCCTTGCAGAGGAAAGGAATGGCATCTCCTGAGACGAGACTGTTCAGGGAAGGAACTGAGATCTCCAAGGATCCTTCTCGATGTGCTCGGAACAGGTTATTACAAGTGAGATACCCAGGGAGTTCACTGCCAGAAGTAGCAGGGATAGGTACTGAAGGAAGTACAGAAGGGGCTTTATCCGCTACCCGTTTCAAGCGTTTGCGCTGTATGACCAGGGGAGGCGGAGAATCATCATCCTCAATGTCAATGGGTTCTGACTCTTCTGAAGGTGGAGGAGGAGGTACTGGATCTGAGGGAGGAGGTGGAGGCACAGTCTTCTGTAAACCTGAATAGGTCAAGAAAGCAGACAAATATGATCCATATGTAACATTGGTAACATTACCCCTGGTGACTTTAACAAAATGCTGATCCATTTTAGTGAGGAGGTAAGTGCTCCAATCAATAGCAACTCCTTTCAGCACCATCCTGGAAGCTGTAAAAAGCTCTTTGGACAAATAATGGGATGGCGTTTTGGCAGGCATAAACCTGTCCTGAAGGAACTGACACATCGTCTTCCATACGGGATCAGTAATCATAGAAAAGGAAACTCCTGAAGAGTTTATCACCTTCTTAACATCAAGGATTTCCCTTGTCTGCTTCTGCAACAGCTTGAGAATCTCTTCATTAGAGAAGAGCTGACGAGTGGTCACAAAAGGTTCTCCTTTGAAGGGAAGAGACAGAGCCTTCCCTAAGCCTCGAGATGTCAAAGTCATAGACATGCCTTGGACTATGCCTGTCTTCTTGCTGTAAGAGGCCAGGAACGCATCACATAACGACGGATCCTCTGGAAGCAGGGGAAAAGGAGTAGCCACAAAAGCAGCAAGTCCCGCCTTCGTGAGGGGCTCAAAAGTAAGTAGGGAAGAGTAATCCCTACTAACTAATGGGACGTACTGGATAGGAGGAGGAGCATGAGAAGGCATCATTTAGATGGTTACACACACACCACAAACACAGACAATCAAGGAGAATGTCTGCAAAGCAACAGACAAAAACCAAGGATAAGAGAATAACCAATAAAACGTGACACGACCAACTAACCCCAAGCAAACCACATCCTAGAAAAAATTTGACATGACCTTGAGACAAATGCGACCGAAAGCTTCATGCGATGCATCAGACAAACACCCTAAACCCCGTATCAGGCAACAAAAGAAAAAAACTGCATACCATACCCGTAACCGTAACTAAGACAGGAAACCAAAATAAGACCACATCCGACATATATCAAAACTATATCTGTGATAAACCAAGACTGGACCATGGAAAACAACTCGAATGACTGCGCATAACCATCCCACGAAACGGTTCATTAAAAAGGGGAAGTACGTGCAGTGAGGGGGGAATGAATTTAATGAAGGGTTTATTTTAATAAATTAATAAAAATAGGTGAATTTTTATTAGGTGATAAACCTTAGCAAGAGAACGGCGGTTCCTTTTTATAAATTAAATTACCAATTATTAGGTGAAGCGGTGCAGTTATTCGATTCCCGGACTTCGATTCCCGACTGGGTCTCTAAATGCAATTCATTAATTACAAATTAAAGTGATGTGGAGCGCTTTTTTGCCAGCGCGTGCTCATGTGACGGCTGGTTCATTGTAATTAAAAATTAAAGTGCCTCTGTAGTGCACGTAGCGCGTGCTAAGTGAACGGCGGGTTTATTTTATTTTAAAAGTATGTGTGTGTGTAGCGCGAATGCGCGTGGAAACGGTGGGTGAATTAAAGGGTTCATTTTAACAATTAATTTGTGATTAAGGGGGAAAATAAAAATAAATAAAGCACATAAAATAAATACCTGGAAGGGGTGTGTATGTAATGCAGAAATGCGCACGGAAGAGTCTCCCAAAAGAAGTGAATCCAGTAAAGGAAAAGTAAAGACCACTGATGAAAGAACAACAACAACACCTTAGCGGATGTGTGGATTTGGTTTGTGTTGGTTGTTTATTTTTATTTTATTTTTTTTTGTGTTAAGTTGTGATTATTTATGGTTGAATAAATGGAAAATGAGCAAGGGAGGTGAGGGGAATTTTTTAGAAGTTTTTAGAAGTTTTTTAGAATTTTTTACTATTTTTAAATGAATTTTCTACATTTATTGGCAATTTAGGGGATTAATTAGGAAATATGTAATTTTCAGAAATTTTAGGGTGGGTAATTTCCAGCGGAAAAATTCCAAAAAATTGGCAAAAGGCCTAAGGAATTTTTAGAAATTTTTTTGAAATTTTTTATGGAAAAATTAAGTTAGAAATTAATAAAATCACATAAATCACATAAATAAAATAAGTCAGGTAGGAATAAGTCAATTAAGTCTAGTTAGTGGGGGTAAGTCATGTTAGTCACAGGAAGTCAAGTCAGGTAGGTTAGACAGGTTAGGTTAAGTTAACTAGGTTAGTCAACTAGGCTAGGTTAGTCAACTAAGTTAACTATGGTTAGGTGGTTAGTGGGTGGGGTTAGGTTAGTCACAGGAAGTCAAGTCAGGTAGGTTAGGCAGGTTAGGTTAATCAGGGTTGGGTAGTCAACTAGGCTAGGTTAGTCAACTAAGTTAACTATGGTTAGGTGGTTAGTGGGTGGGGTTAGGTTAGTCACAGGAAGTCAAGTCAGGTAGGTTAGGCAGGTTAGGTTAAGTTAACTAGGTTAGTCAACTAGGCTAGGTTAGGCAACTAGGTGAAGTCAGCTAACCTGACTATGGTTAGTTAAAACTAACCTAGCTAGGGTTAGGGTTAATTTAGGGTTAGGGTTAGGGTTAGGAGTAGTTTGAACTAACTAGGGTTAGTGGTCCTAGTTAGGTTAGGTTAGTTTGAACTAACTAGGGTTAGTGGTCCTAGTTAGGTTAGGTTAGTTTGAACTAACTAGGGTTAGTGGCTAACCTGAGTAGGGTTAGTGGAGGACGTGGTTAGGGGAAGTGGTGGTGGTGGTGAGAGGAGGTGGTGGTGGCGGCGGATTCGGCGGCGGCTGCGAATCCGAGGCGCCGGTGGCGAATCCGAGGCGGCGGCGGCCAATCCAGCGGCGATCTTGGGAGCGGGGCGGCGTCTGACTGCGTGGCAGCTCCTGGGCGGCGACGTGCGTGGCGACTGGCGGCGGTCTGGAGGAGTGCGACGGCGGTTGGAGGAGAGGAGGGCAGGAGGCGACTGCTGGAGGCGAGGAGGCGAGGAGGGCAGGAGGCGACTGCTGGAGGCGAGGAGGCAAGGAGGCGACTGCTGGAGAGGTCGACAGGGAAGCGACGGGGACGAAGGGTCGACGGGGCAGCGTGGAGCAGGAGCAGGAGGTCGTGAAGTGGGGGCGTGAAAGGAGAACGCAGAAGGCGACGGTTAAAGGTTGGGTGGTTGAAATTCGTGTGTTTTATTCGCGTGTGTTGAGTTGGTTGGTGGTTAAAGGTTTTGTTTTCTCTTCTTCTTTTTTTTAAAAATTTGTGTGATAAATAGGTTGCTTGTAGTTTTTTTTGTTCTTTTCTTGGTGTGAATGTGTAAGTTTGAAAAGAAGGGTGTGTTGGTTTGGGTGCATGTGGTGTTAGGGGTGATCGTGGTGGGTGTGTTTTGTGTAAAATGAATAAATTAATTAAGTATGTAGTGTGTGTGTGGGGGGTGTTAGTTGGATTTCCGGATTTGTTTGTTTCTTAGTGGTAGTGGTGTACTGGATTGTATTCCGGTTGAGTTGGGAGGTGTGGGTGGGGGGGTAAGATAAGTTAGTTTGTGTTGGTTTGTTGTGTTTTTTTTTTTTGTTAAGGGTTTGGTTTGTGGGTGTTATGTATAGTTGTTGGCTTTAGTGTGGTTAATGTAAGTTGGGTGCACCCCGAGCTCGGACCTATGCGTAGGGTGGGAGTAAAACAAGTGGGATTGGTAGTAGCCAAAGGGACAGGGACGGCGATCCATGAGGCACCAAGGTCACGGGGCAACCGGAGTGGCACGCGGACACGACCGAGGCACGTTAAGACGCGTAAAATCGAAAACAAGGGCGGTCACGCGTCAGACGGGGCGCGTAAAGACTCATAAAAATAAAGAAAAAATTAATAATTCCCAATCCGGACGGCAAAACGAAATAGCATAAAAACAAAAAGTGGGCAGGACAACAGGGGGAAAACAAGGAAAATATGCGACAAAAGTTCCGGGAGGGGTAAAGGGCGGTCACGTGCAAAAAACACAAAAAACGAACAAAAAAACGCAATTAAAAATTAATATCGAAAAATCCGTGCATCAGAATGAGGTGCAGAAAAAAGGAAAACTGTGCAGAAAGATATGCCCGACAATCCTATCACATCAAAACATAATTCGGACGGAGATAAGACGCGTTCACATGGGAAAAACCCAAAAAACAAACCCGAAAATGGGATCAGAAATTAATAGCGGACTAAACATTCACCGGAATGACATGCAGTAAGAAGGAAAAATGTCCGCAAGGAGGAGTGGCACAGGGTTATCATGTGAAAACGCAGTTTCAGTGGAAATAGGAGGGGTTCCTATGCGAAAAACTCCAAAAATACGCCCGAAAACTCATTTAAAAATTTATAAGGAAAAATCCGGAAGTCGAAAAAGGGTGGAGGAAAAAGGAAAAAGGTAGGGGAAGGCACAGGGGACACGGGTGTCAAATCAAATTGGAATTCCGATGCAAATAGGGTGGGTTCACATGGAAAAATGTCAAAAAGACGCACGAGAAAGTCGTAAAAAACCGGAAAATTAATAATGGACAAACCGTGTAGCGGAATGATGCGCAGTAAGAAGGAAAAATATCAGAGGAAAAGTGGTTGGCAGGGCTATGACGTCAGAGCATGGTTCCGAAGCAAGAAAAGTGCGTTCACATGGAAAACCGGCTAAATTGCGCAAAATGCTTCAAAAAGTAAAACGGTGCACCGGAACAAGGGTAGGTAAAAAGGAAAAATGATCAGTTCAAAGGGAGGAACAGGGCTATAAGGTTGGATTGGGACGTTGGTGAACGTAGGATGCATTCATATAATAGGACCTCGAAATCGAGGAATGAAGGAAAACTGCAGGGAAACAGCCCCAAGGGTGGGCGGAACATAACCGGGTGGGTGGGAAGGGACCCTATTAGGGTAAAAGCAAGTCATGGTATACATGCATGAACAGGTTGAGGCATATGCAGAGGATATGCAATGTAGACGCGCAGGGACGCGTCCCCACACGTAAGACCTCAATGGATAGGGTTAACCGAGCAACAGGGACCTAAGACCACGCCACAGACCATCCACTAACTTTCCCACACTTAAAACATGAACATCACTAAGAAACAGAAGTTGTAGGGTTAGAAAAACTTGGCCCGTTTCGGCAAGAATCAAGGTTGAGTGTCGATGGCACGTCCAGTGTGGTTGTCGGCGCTGGAGGGACCAAGGCATCTTTACAGCACACGTTCGTCATGGCAGGGACCACGCAGCAGCACCCAGGGAGGTAGCTGATGGAAGGAATCACAGGAAATGCGTCGATGATGAGGAATGTGGCACTCAACTCACAATCACTCAAACGAAATGAAAGAACAGTCACTCGCCCCATGACTAATATCACCCGAGGAATAAGGATTGAAACCCATATCTCATACCCGGTTGAGGAATCGACCAGGAGGGAATGGTGCAGAAGGAGTATGCCAGGGTGCACAGTTGATGGTGCAGTAGTGCGTCCAACCTGTCTGGCATAAGTGCAAGGAGGAAGGCAAGGGAGCCTTACAGTGCAGTGTACAGAACAAGGTGATGTGTCTTGTGATGACAGCAAAGACCCATCCCGTGGGTGCATAGGGAAACGGGAACATACCTTACTCCAAGTGTCGTAACGTCCCTCAATCTCACCTCTCGGTAATTGATTGAAGAAACTCCAGTCACACGCAGCCCACCCTCTGTCTCACGCTCTATTGATAAATACAGGAGGGCAGCCCATACTCACATCCCCATCCGGTTAGGATGAAAGCTCACAGCACTCTATTGTTTGTCGATGAAGATCGCGTCATCAATTGTTAAAGAGGTGTACCCAGGGAGGTAGCCATCAAATCGAACGTTGTATTGGACAGGAACATGGCGTCTGCTAGAGGACAGGTAATCACTTTGCAAAAAGACCCAGGACACAGCGTACCAAGGGAGGCAGCTTCAGAATTGGATCCGAGGGATATCAATCAATGAATCCACTTTCTGGACTGCTGGGTGTTACCACCTTTTCCACAGCCAGCTTCTCGCCCAAGGGTGTTTATCACCTTTTCTTGGAACGAGGCCTGCTATGACAGGGAATTGCTTCCTTTTCTCTCATAACAGATTTGTTTTTCTTGTATTTTTTTCTTCTTTGGTTTTTTTTCTTTTTCTTATTTTCCCCTATTCCCGAGGGTGTTTCCACCTTTTCTCTAAGAATAGGTCGGCATGACAGGGACCTAAGTCCTTTTCTCCCATGACCGATATGTTTTGTTTTGTTTTATTTTATTTTTTTTTTCAATATTGAGCAAAGGAATGGTAGAAAGACCATTTGTCAAAACCCACCTCGCCACTGTCGCTGGTGGAAAATAGAGGATAAGAGATCAAGGCTGGAAGGGGGGTTTGAGGAGATAGAGGGTTGCGTCCACCTCATCAGAAGTGACTGAAGAACAGCTATCAGAAGTAACATCATAAGAAGTACAATGCCGCGCCAACGAGGGAAAGGATCAAGTATCCGTAATTGTCAAGATCCCCAAGGAGGGAAGTACTTCTTCAGGCGATATCCATTGATCAGAAAGGGATCATCAAAGGCATCAACGGTCTGTACTTGGACAAAGCCATTAGGGTTGACTGCAAGTACCTTATAGGGGCCCATCCACCGCTGTTGGAGCTTGCCAGGAAACTTGCCAAAACGTGAATCATAGGCTAGGACCAAATCACCTTCTTTGAACTCCTTGTGCTTGATGAAGCTGTCATGGTAAGCCTTACGTCGAGCTTGCGTGGCTTCCATGCACTGTAGAGCCATCCTACGAATTTCATCCAAACATTCGAGGTGCAGGAGACGGCGTTGCAGTGAATTATCGTTTCCCAAACGCTCTTTGATAGCCACTCTCAAAGAGGGCAATTCCAGTTCAATAGGAAAAATAGCTTCTGTACCATACACCAACTGGAAGGGTGTCTGTCCTGTTGCTGCTTTATGGGAGGTTCTATATGCCCAGAGGGCCTCTGTAAGTCGATCGTCCCAATCACGATGATGTGCGGCAATTGTTCTTGTCAGAATCGAGCAGAGGATGCGATTGGTGACTTCGACTTGGCCGTTGGCTCTGGGGTAATAAGGAGTGGACTTGCGATGGCGGATCTTATACAACTCTGTCAACTCTTCCATGACTTTGTTAAGGAAATGCGTGCCTCTATCACTTACCAGCTCTAAGGGACTGTCAAAACGGGTGATGATATTCTCGTACATGAACAGGGCCACGCTGTTACCATCGTCGCGTTTTAGGGCTTTAGCTTCACACCACTTTGTGACATAATCTGTACATACGAGGATGTATCTGTTCTGTCTCCTTCTGGTAGGAGGATCGATCGGACCTACGAAGTCAATGTCCCACTTCTCAAACGGCTTCAAAGGAAGGATAGGTTGCAGTGGCATGGCACTTGTCTTGGTGGGTTTCCCCATTCTTTGACAAGCATCACATCTTTTACAGTAATCATAGGCATCCTTGTGAATGGTAGGCCACCAATATCCTGCGAGCAGAGCCCTCCTGGCTGTAGCTTCTCCTGCAAAGTGACCTCCACATGGCTCGTCATGGCAAGCCTTCAGAACAATCCCAATCTCATTTCCTGCAACACATCTTCTGAGCACTTCATCTTTGCCTTTCTTGTACAGTGCACCGCCTAACAAGGTATAGGGGGCTGATTCCAGCATAAGCTTCTTCCTTTCCCGACTAGAGATACCAGGAGGGTACTGTTGGGTTGCCAGCAGATTGGCAATGTCTGCATACCAGGGAGTTACAGTTTCTACCAAGAATAGGGAAGCATCAGGGAGGTCTAGATCATCTTGCTCCTCATCTGCAGTTTGTGGGATACGCGACAGATGATCAGCCAGAACATGGGAACGGCCAGGCTTAGTAATCACCTTAAAGTCGAACTCCTTGAACAAAAGGAGCCATCTCATCATACGTCCTTTCACATCTGCTTTGTTCATCAAGAAGGACAGGGCCTCATGATCCACATAAAATTTAAAGTGGGTGGATAGGAGGTAGTGGCGGAACTTCTCCAGGGCAAACACCATTGCCAAGCACTCCAACTCTGTCACTGTATAGTTCCGTGCCCTATCAGTAACTTTTCGGCTTGCGTAATAGATCTGTTGATCCAGCTTCGAGGAGCCCTTCTGGCATAGGACTGCGCCTAAGCCTTCAATAGATGCATCAGTGTGTACGTGGAACTCTTTCGTCCAATCAGGAGGTTGCAGAATGGGTGCCTCAATCAGACACTGCTTCAGAGTGTGGAAGGCTTTGTCACATTCTTCTGTCCAAGTAAACTCTGCATCTTTCCTCAGGAGCTTGTGCAAGGAGGTTGCCTTTGTTGCAAAGTGGGCTATGAACCTTCTGTAGTAACCCACATGGCCTAGGAATCCCCTCAACTGTTTGAGGTTGGTGGGTGCTGTCAGAGCTGCGATCTTTTCAATCTTGGCAGGGTCTGTTGATATCCCTTGTGCAGAGACAATGTGGCCCAACAGGACTCCAGAAGAAACCCCAAAGATGCATTTGTCAGGGTTGAGGGAAATCCCATACTCCCGGCATCGATCAAAGCATTGCTCCAAATGTCCCCAGTGTTCACTGATCAAACTATAGACACATAAGTCATCCAAATATACTTCCATAAAGTCGTGTAGATGATTTTGAAATGCGGCCATCATGACTCGTTGGAAAGTAGCGGGGGCATTGCAGAGCCCAAATGGCATCACCCGATAAGCGTAGGTCCCCCATTCTGTGGTGAAGGTTGTTTTGGATTGGTCTTCTTCTGCGATCTGCACTTGGTTGTATCCGCTGAATCCATCCAAAAGGGAATAAAGCTCATGTCCTGCCACTGTGTCCAACAATTGGTCTGTGAAAGGGATAGAAAAATGATCCTTCTTCGTCTTGGAATTAAGCTTTCGAAAATCCACACATATTCGCAATTTGCCATTCTTCTTGGGTACAACCACGATGGGTGAAACCCATTCACTATTTGCCACTGGATAGATGAACTCGGCTTCTAGAAGCTTCAGCAGCTCCGCTTTCACCAATGTGGAATAATTCGGATTCATTCGTCTTTGTCGTTGCCGTACTGGCTTGGCATCAGGCTCCAAGTCAATATGATGTTGACATATTGTGGGATCAATCCCCTTTAGGTCTTTGTAGGACCATGCAAACACGTCCAAATTTTCTTTCAACAAGTTGTACAAGGTTGACAACTCCTCTTCTGGGAGGCTGCTACCCACCTTCAAGTGGCGTTCAGTGCCTTCTGCATCCACAAAGGTTAACTGCCTTTTACCTTCTACTTCACGGATGAAGGTTCCACGGACTGCTTCTGGGTACAGATCCGACTCCTTCAAGGGAGTGGTGTCCTCTTCTGATGTCCCACTAGAACCAACTTCTTCTTTTGGTGGAGACTTAGGTTGCTCCTTAAGATGTTGGAATGGGATAAGCGTCGTTTCGGGTTTGGTTTCAAAATTAATTACCTCTTGGCTTGAAGACTCCTCTTCTGAAGATGACACATCCAAGAACGTCACATAACAGGGACCCTCTGATGCCTGTTGGATTTGTGGGACTGGTGCTTGTTGGCACGGTGCATCATCATCATCTTTCTTTGGCAAGGATGGGTTAGGACGGCAGGAGCCACTCTTGAAAGACGGCTTGTTCTTCTTAATCCATTCCTTATAAAGGTTTTGCATATGAGAAGATCCATTTACCAGACCAAATGGTATCATCACCATTCTGTCCCATAGCATGAGCTCATCGGCTTCTGATGCTTCTGGAACTTCTTCCTCAAATGTATCCTCTTCAGGTGGGATAGATTCTTCTGTTTCACTTTCATCACCTTCTTCGTACATATCATATTCATCCTCTTCTGTCTCTGTCTCTGTCTCTGCTTCTGCTTCTGCTTCTGTAGGAGCTCTGTAACAGAAGAACAGATTCTCTGTTTCCTCTCCTGTCTCTGTTTCTGTTTCTGCTATGGCCATGTAACAGGGAGAGCAGTACATCCATGCTTCTATCTCACTATCAGAAGTGATTTCAGAAGTCATTCCCGGTTCAAGCACGAAGTATTCACCCATTGATAATGGCTTTGCATCTTTTGGAAGTCGGCTTACAGTATCCACTGTTAAGGAATGTGCCACTGTTTTCTTGGGAAGGATCTGTTTGACAGCATCTTCGTCTGCTGACGTTCCATCTGTAGCATCATTAGGGGAATCATAAGATAATTCCAAGGAGGTGGAGCCATGTTCTTTTTGAGAACCATACAGTTTTAGCACCACTTTGTTGGGTCCTCTACCCAAGGTCAAGGTTCCTTTGAACCAATCCGTCCTTGCTCTGGCTTCAAAAAGCCATGGTCTACCCAGTAATAGAGGATAGGATGTACCATAAGAGTTTGGCTTCACCACCAAATAGGTCAGCCAATAATCTTTTCCAGCCACTGTAGTCTTCACATATGGGAGAATGCCCAAAGGCTTGATTCTACTCTGATCCGCCAGTCTGATGAGCCATTGGGTGGGTTGCACTCCTTGTAGGCCTAAATCCTTCATTGTAACATCCGTCATAATGTTCACTGATGAACCACCATCAATCAGTGCATTTGCAATGAAGCAGCCTTCTATCCACACGCCAGTCTCTGGAGTACCTAGATCTAGGAAAGCATTAGCCACATCCACTTCTTTTACAGGATCTGAAGCATTGTTGGACTTTGTTGCTATTGAGGGAGCAATCCTTATGCCACGTCGTCTTGTCAGTATACTTTTGAACCTTTTCCGGCAACTGGGAGACAACATCAATAATTGTCGGAATGTGAGGTTTGGTCTAAAGGTATCTAGATCTCTGACCAGATCGTATTCCTTAATAGGATCCACTGGCTTCTCTAACCGGTTAGGGAATGGGGCAACACCCATTTTCATTTTCCCTCTTTCTTCCAACAGAGGAATTACAGGAGCTTCTTCTGCCACTTGTGGCACTGCCTCCTCTTCTGTATCCTAGACCTCTGGTCCTGTCTCTGTAACTGTCTCTGTAACTCTCTGTGGCACTGTAGGGCTCTGTACGGCACTGTTAGGCTCTGTTCTGTTCTGTTCTTCTGGTGGAAGATTGAACTTCACTGTTCTGGCAGGAGGGTTATTTTCTTTCTGGATAGGTGGTTCCTTCTACTTTGCACGCGTGATGGCAGCAACTTCCAATTCCACTAAATTGGAGATAGGCTCTTGGGCCTTGGCCGGACTATCAGTAGCACTATTTTTCACTGGGGCTGGGCTTGGACAATCTTTTGCAGTGTGGCCTTCTCCTTTGCATCGACTGCATAAGGGCTTGTAATCCACTGACCTTCGAGGATTTGGACAATTTGGTGAGATGTGTCCCTTTTCTCCGCATCTGTAACATTCCACTTCTGATCTCTGACCACCGCCAGACTGTCTTCCTCTGTAACTTTGAGAAGGAAATCTTCTGGGTCCGAAATTAGGACCAAACTCTCTAGGCTTGGGTCCAATATCTTGTGTTGTCATTTTGGATTCCAGCAGGTTGAATCTTGCGTCTTCTTCCTTCCTTCTCCTATCATGCATCTCCTTTAGCGAGCAAATGTCCTCTGTATGGTTCTTCCGCAAACAGTAGGAACAAAAGGCTCCAGGAATGGTTGGTTTTCGTGTACATTCAGTGGCTAAATGGCCTGCTTGATGACACTTACCACACCAAGTATTTGACCGCATCACATCTCTTCCTGCTCCTGCAACGTTGGATATGCTTGCCGTGTTCACTTTCAACGTCTGTAGCTGCTCTGTAATCACATCCATCAACTCCTTTTTGATGTTTGCAACGGAGTTAGATAAGTAGTCCTTCAAGCTTTCACCTCCTGAGGCACTGGCGGGAGGGTTTTGAGGAGTTTTTGTAATCACTACATAAACTGGTTGGGCTGGTACAGAGGGGTCTCTGTTCTGGTTCTAATTCAGCGCTCCTGTTTGAACTGTTGGCTGTTGGCTCCAGTTGGTAGGATTCCACTGTTGCTGCTGATTTGTCATTGAGGAAATTGGTTGGGACCATTGTTGTTGTGGTTGAACCACCATTTGAGGCATGGATTGTGGCCACTGTGGATTTGGTGCATTGTACTGTGATATCGGGGGCATCTGTTGGTAAGGGTAGGGAACAGTCCTTGGGACTGCATTTGGTGGGTACATCATTCCTAGCATCAGAGGAGGTAGGACTCCTCTTCTTGTATTCATTGCTAGTCTAGCTTCCACTTCATCATACAGTCTTGCACCTTCTGTTGCAGCTTGCAGGGTGGCTGGTCTTTGTAGCTCCACAAACTTACGGACTTCTGGTTGTAATCCTTTGAGAAACACCGCCTTCTGAATGCCATCATCTAGATTATGGTTAGTCCATCTCTTCAGGATGGATTCCATTCGTGAGACATAAGCTTCTACTCTTTCTCCAGAGGACTGACTTAGGTTCATGAATTCCTCTCTCATCCGCTCTTCAAAACCTTCACGCCTGAATTTAGTGAGGAAGGCCAACTTCAGGTCGTCCCATGTGCCAAAAGTTCCTGCTGCTTGTCTCTCATACCACTGAAATGCCACGCCCTTGAAAGTGGCGGGGAATATTGCTAACCAATGCTCAGGGGTTCTGGCATTGTTAGCCACACATGCTACCATAAACTCTACTACATGAAGATCGGGGTCTTCATTGTACTCTCCCTTAAAAACTGGCAATGGGACTACATTTGTTGGCCTGTCATCAATATTTCCAGGACGGATCTGGCTTGGAAGTGGACCTCCAGCAGGAGGAGGAAGGGCTTGATGTGCCATTGGGACTTCAGTAAAGAGTTCCGCAAGGGCGTCAAAGGCGGCTTCTGCTGCTAGCTCGTTCTCAGCCTTGATTTTTGCTTTTTCTCTTCTCACGTACCTCTAGACTCGTTCTAACGCTTGCCTCTTTATTGCGTCATTCATCAGGGGTGTGGCTCCACTATGTTGTTAGTGCTCCACAGAGGGTTAACAGAAGGCTTCAGTCTCTGGAGGACTCTCTTGCCAACATTTCTTCTACTTCTTCCTTTTCAACGTCCCTGAATTCTGCTTTCATGCCACTGCACAGAGGAAGGTATTTGGTTCTGAAGGTGTCAAAATGCATACGTCTGAGCATTGTGGTGGTGCCATCATCATAGTAATGCCAGCTTCTAATGGTTTCAACAGTTTATGTTGTGAAAAACACTCTGTCTACCAACTTCTAGTGGGTTGCTAATTGAACAAACAGAAGATTATAAGTACACCAAGCATCCCATGTATCTTGCTGTTGAGCGTCCACGAACAAATTCCAACTCTTTTCCTTCTTGTCTTTGTGAACCTCTACAGACCAAGACTCCTGAAGCTTCTTCACAATCTCCCACTTGATGTTGTCTGGAAACTTCTCAATGAATGCCAAATCTTCCATGGATGGTCATTCTCTCTGTTTCTGCTCTTCAGTTTATTCCCAAACAGTTTGCCACCAAGATGCAAGTTTCTGCTCCTTCAACAGGAAGAGGAAACTGTCCACCACATAGAGCATGCATCATGATGGTGATATGTTTCCGCCATTGTGGGATGAACTTCTTGTGGAAAGTGGCTTTGATTATGAGGAATTCCAACTCTTCAGTGGAAGAAGGAACTTTACAAACATCCATTGAATTCTTCTCTTCTTGGCAATGCCATTTCCTTCATTTTCAGCCTCTTTTGGTACTTGTTGATGGCAAGATTCCCCGGCTGCGCACCAAAAACATGGAGCCCCAAGAGGAACACCAAGGAAAAGGGAATTATCTTGCAAGAAAATCTATCTTGTAACATCAACAAGCTTGTTTATCATGTTTCATATGATCACAATGAAGAAAAGAACACCAGGCACAACAAATCTTCATGTAGCATCATGTAGATCTCCCATGGTTTTGATAGAATCAACCATATTCTTCAATATCTTTTCAAATTCCATCAATAAAACAAAGAAAGCAAAGGAATACACCATCTTTGAATGGAAATACATCACATAGTATTCATCTTCAATATCTTCATAGTCTTCTCTCTCAATCTCTCATATACAATCACTTTGTTTGAGTAGAATTGGCTATCTCTGACTCTCTCTCTCTCTCTCTCCATCAATAGTACATCATCTCCTCACTACAATCTCTCAAAATCACTCTCAATAATCCTTCTTAGGTCGTGGATACCCCTCCCAAGAGGTATGTCTGATATGAAGAGTCACCAGAGCCACTACAGTGTCCTTTCATAGCTCACTACTGTCACTTCACTCCAGTCTTCACTTGTGTCTTCAGTAGCTACTTCTTCCACTTCTTTCAGCTCTTTTGCACTTGTATTCACCTCTTTCCAAGGCTAGAAAACTTTCCCAAAGTCACACATACATTCCACAGAACACATACAGAAGCATACAGAACAGTCTACAGAACAGTACCAGAACAGCTACAGTACAGAACAGAACAGAAACAGAACAGAAGCAGAAGCTCTACAGAAGACCTACAGAAGGTTACAGAAGGTCATCAAAACCACATAACTCATTCTCAAATCATTCCAATCTCTCACAAACCATTCAATAAGCTTTCACAATATCTCAATCTTCATCAATCAATACTCCATCCCTCCTTACAGAAGACAATCAGAACAAAACAGACCAAAACAGAGCAAAACATAAGGTATACAGAACCTATCAGAACATCACAGAACCACCAATAAACATCATGAACTTCCAAAACACAATCATTACCATCTAAAACACTCTCAAACCACTTCTAAACCAATCAATCATCTCATAAAATCAACCATTCAGCTCTCAAAAACAACAAAAATCAGCCAAAAAACAAGTCATTTCAACACTCAACAATGGTTATGCACTGCAACAACTTCTCTACATGCTTTATGCCATATGATGGTATCAAGTAAAGATCTATGCATTTCATTTGGTGTTTTGATCAATAGATATGCTCTAGTCTATGAGGCTAGAGTACTATGTAATCACTCAGGGTTAGTGTGTCGGTGATGATGTAGTGACTCATTTTGGTGGTATTTACCATAGCAAAGTAACACTACACCATCAAACCTATGAGTGGATATGAAAGGTATATACACTTTAGTGGTACGTTTTCTGATAATGACAACAAGCAACTAGACATTGTATCCGCACAAAAACCGGCAGATATGGGAATGGATACCCTCAAAATATATCACGCCACAGCACTGCACAACAGACTACCATCACACACATAAGATGAAAGACCATCAAATAGGATAACACAGCAACAACATCATCATCATCGTATATATCAGAAGATAGATACAAAGCTCCGCACCATAGTGCGCTCCCACAAGAGTGCAACCACACAATATATATCTCCCTCACAAGGGATGCCAATAGACATCGGGGATGCCAACAAATATGGGATACAAACAGGTACACTCCTAGGACAACTGCTTGGATCCCCAAGGACACACTGATCACACCGCACATGCGGTCTGCGATGTTGTGGCAAATGCCGTAACACTTGGCATGCACGGTGGACTATGCGAACCCACAACAGGAACACCCAAACTCAGCAATAGCAAAAGGCAACCACTATAGTGGTTGTGAAGCAGTAGAAGTAGAAGACACAGGAACAGACTCGGAGACTGGAGTTAAAGTAGTAGGCGAGGCCTACAAAGCCATCGTTGCCGCAGGAATTGGCACCTAGTCCGCCACCGCAAGACCGGTCTGACTCCTTTGTTCTGTGGACAACTCAAGATCCTTCGGCCATGCCGATCTGCTCCACAAAATCCTGAACACCCGCAGCACGCTGCTGCTCATTAGGCTCCACCAAAATAGTGTAACTTGTCTGGAGAGGTTTCAATGGGGCAAAGAGAGATTGGGAGGTATAAAAACGTTGCTAGAAAGAATCAGCATCATTCCATCAGGGTGGGCATGGAGGTAAAGTCAAGGCAAAATTGTGACAGCACAGCGCCAGCCAAAAGCATACTCTCTGTGAATCATTTCCTTCTACCGTTGCACTGTCATCCGCAGTCGCCGACGTTGGTCCCGAAGAGTATCACACTCCCGCAAAATGCGGGCCATCTCTGCAGTAGACATATGTTCATCTGCTGCACCGTCATCCGCAGTTGCTGACGTTGATCCTGAAGAGTATCACACTCCCACAAAATGTGGGCCAACTCCGCAACAAACATATCTTCATGCAAAATTGATGACGGCCCCGCCGACTCGACCACAGCCTTACCAGCCGCGCAGAGCCTAATGGAAGCTCATTATCTAGTGGGCCCATATCTTCCTGGTGTACTGCAGAGAACCCTGTCCAAACAGCCTCCCGCCACCCAGCTAACTGCTCCCGCTAGTGTTGGTGCACCTCCATCTTCAAGGCTAACACTAAGCCCTCTAAGCCCTCCATGTTGACCAAGACATCTTCCGTATGAAGTAAATATGCCGCAAGGGCATCAGAGGTGCCACGGCGAAGCAATTTATCAATACTGGAGTAAACGTACTCCTTGTATTGGTCTTGTACTATAGCAAACTAGGTCTGCGCCCTCCAAGCCCGTTTCTCCAATCCCTGCACTTGTGCCCGAAATTGATATGCCTCTGCCTCCAACGCCTGAATCCTCTCAGCATATGCACTTGATTGCGGTCTTTGGCGCAAGAACTCACTGACCATTTGTAAAAACCAAGCACAACTGTCAACATGCTCCGGCTGCACTGTGTAATCCGGAGAAGACCAAGGAAAAACAACAGTGATCACCAAAGTAGATTTAGTAAGCACACTAGGAAGAGCAATCAAAACCTTAGTGCCGGTATAGACACCGCATTGACATCAAGAACCGCAACAGATTGCTGAGGTTGCACTGCCACATCAGGTAGCCTTTGTAGCATATTGAAGCTCCATTGTTCCAAGGGCAATAAACCACCCGCAGCAGCAACAGTCATAGTAGCAGCTACAGAGACCGTTGGGGTCGCCAAACCTAAAGACGTCAAGAAAAAAGAAGTAACTGCAACAACAAGGGAGGAAACCGCACCTAGAGAGGGCACACTTGACCGCAACTCCCCCATGGATGTGCGCTTGTGAGGATTGCGAGGAATAGGCCGAGAAGAAGAAGCTGATGCAGTCGCTCACAAACCCTCAAAAACTATAGATGAGGGGCGCGACATCCTAACCGACCCATCCAAAAAAAAAACTTGTAAATTTTGGCTAACTTTGGTGGTTATCGCTACATTTTTTGCCAACTATGCCAAGACCCTCTTAGCTTCAGCATGAAGGCGATCATGAAATATACGGGCCCAAGCTACAGGCTCCGACTGCGCCAACCGCAACATGGCACACACCCAAACTAACAAAGTATAGGTCTTCGCTTGCAGCCAAAGTGCATCAATAAACCATCGATAGCATTCTCGAAGAGAAACATTTCTACAGTTTGACAACAGTTATATTCACTGCCAACTCGAGGGCCAAACTCCTGCTCCATCTCCGTAGGTGTACTTGGATATTTGGCACATGCAACCTGTCAATCGACAACAATAAACGATCAAATATCAACTATTCAGTGAGCTGAATCTGCCGATTGCCCACAAAGACAGTATCTCCCCACATAAGATCCGCTAGAATAGACTGTGCACGCGGATGGACGATAACATCGCCCCAAGAGATGGCAGCAAAACCTTGCAACTGCATCATAGAGAGCCAAGTTGCCACCTCAGGATGCTCAAGAAAGGCCAAGGGAGTAAGAAACACGAACTACAGTGGGCTAGCAGTCATGGCGATGAGAGCACAAATCAACAAAGCAAGGAAGGCACAGAAGCACACGTAAGATCGCCAAGGCAGTAAGGAGAGATAGAATAAAACCCAACAAAATAGCTCCCATATAAGCAAAGGTAGAAATGCCTCGAGCTGGGGATCATGCTGATATTCACGGGATCATATGCAATGAATAGGTATGAGAGCCTTTGTGGAAGGCAGTTGCCACAAAGAACACATTAAAAAGGGTATCGTCGCAAATGAAGCGAAAAAGGACACGTCAAAAAATCATTGGTCTTATAATGCCGCAACTAGTACCCATTTACGAGACTAGAGAGCACCGCACCCTGCAAATCTGTCAATGTAAAAGACGTTGGGCTAGCCTCCGCAAAAACCCAAAATGGACCTGACCACCGCAGCTTCAATTTTCCTTTAATCTTGCCATGCTTCGAATGAAAGACCAAAACCAGATCCCCACACTGAAATTTGTGGCGTCGAGAATGACTATCGACCCAATGTTTTCTGCGTCTCTGTAGTACTTGCATTAAATAGAAAGAATGCCAATGGGACTCCTCTAGTTGAGCTAGCACATCCAATCGGTATACCACAGAATCCTTCGATAGAAGCCTCTCTGCCACCGCAATCCTATAACTTGGCAACACACCAGAGTAATAGCTTCCATTCCAAAAAGCCATCTTGAAAGGTGTCAAACCCGTAGCCACTTTAAAAGTTGTGCGGTACGCCCAAAGTGACGAAAAAAGTTTCTCGTCCCAATCACTACGGTGAAGATTAACAAGTTTGGTCAGCATTGACACAATCTATTTATTCAAAGATTCCACCAATCCATTTGCTTGCGGATAATAAGGAGACGACTTGAGATGTTGAATTTGAAAGGGAGAGAATGATCGAAGCTTGGACTTGAGAGCTATGGCGGGAGAGCAAGAGCAATAAAGAGAGAGATGAGAAATGGGAAATCCAGCAGTCACAATGTGTGACGGGGCCTTCCTTTATTCAAATTGTCACTAAAATAATAAAGAATAAAGTGACAATGATGGGCGCCCGCCACCTACAGTGTGCAGTGGCAGTGACTATCAGTGTAGTAATACATGGGCGGCTAGGCGGAGGCACCTTTACCCCCAACAACCTCCCACTTAAAGGTGAATCTACCCTACCGAGGAGTGAAAAGAAAAAGAAAAAAGATAGTACAACATGTACGCATATACAACAGGATGAGGAAAGATGTCATCTCATCCCATGCCCATCAACCTCTTGAGGAAGGCAAAGCACTCTATAGAGAGGCATTTCGTGAGCAGATCTGCAAGATTTTGGTCAGTTGAGATCTTGACAAGATCAACAGACTTGTCCTCAACGACCCCACATATGAAGTGATACCTCACCTCAATGTGTTTCCTCTTCACATGGAAGACCGGATTCTTAGCTAACTAAATAGCACTCATAGAATTCGAATGCAGTGTAGGGATAGCATCAATACCAAGGTCAGCAATCAAATGACCCAACCAAATGGCCTCCTTACAAGCCTTAGTGGCTGCAACATACTCGGCCTCTGTAGTAGAAAGGGCCACGCATTTCTGCACCCTAGACATCCAAGAAACAGCACCTCCAGCATATATGAATACATAGCCGGAAGTGGACTTCCTACTATTTGCATATCCTACATAATCAGAGTTAGTGTACCCCACAACTTCTGTATCTTGGCTGCCATAGCATATGCACATATCTGCAGTGCCCTTCAAGTACCTCATGATACCCTTCATGGCATCCCAATGCTTCTTGCCAGGCGTAGCCATATAGCGTGCCACAACACCAACTGCAAAGGCAATATCTAGACGAGTGGCTATCGTGGCATACATAAGACTACCCATTGCAGATGCATAGGGAATCTTGGCCATCTTGGCCCTCTACTCATCTGTCTGCGGACATCAACCTGTGATACCTTCACATAAGAAGAACGTGGACAACTAATAGGCTTTACATCCTGTATGCAGAAGCGCTCAAGGACTTTATGAATGTACTCCCTCTGTAAACAAGTAAAGGAGTCCCTGATACCTGTCGCTTCTAATGCGCATACCAAGTATATGAGTGGCCTGTCCCAGATCTTTCATCTCAAAGCTCTTCTTGAGTTGAGCCTTAAGAGCATCTAGCTCATCATGAGCTTTCCCTGCCATCAGCATATCATCCACATAGAGTACCAAAATCAGTAAAGAACCATCACGAGCTTTCTTCATGTAAAGACACCGATCCATAGCACTCCTGTTGTAGCCATGTGACTGCATAAAGGTATCAAACTTATGATACCACTCCCTAGGTGCCTGTTTCAAGCCATAAAGACTTTTCTTCAATTTGTACACTAGGTGCTCCCTGCCAAGTTCTGCAAAGCCCTTAGGCTGCTCCATATAAATCTCATCATGCAAGTCCCCATGTAAGAAAGTCATCTTGACATCCATCTGGTATAAATCCAAGTCAAGCTGAGCAACCAAATCCAAGACTAAGCGCAGGGTGGTCATCTTAACCACATAAGAAAAGACCTCATCAAAGTCCACACCATGCTCCTGCTTAAAATCCTTTGCTACCAATCTAGCCTTGTATGCCGGCTTGGGGTGTCCAAGGGTACTTTTCAGCTTGTACACCCACTTGCATGGCAAAGCCTTCTTGCCCATAGGCAAGGAAACCAAATCCCAAGTGTCATTCTTATGCAAGGAGTCTATCTCAGACTCTATAGCCCTCTCCCAGGAGTGACTGTCACCCCTACGCATAGCCTCATCATAAGTGAAAGGCTCGCCTGCATCTGTAACCAAGACATAATGCATCGAGGGATGAAATCTATCACGTGGACATCTGTCTCTAGTAGACCGTCTCACGACAGGCTCTACTGCCTATCCAACACCCTGACCATGAATATTTGCTGCAACTGTAGGCTGTCCAACTGGGTGTGCGGGAGCTCTCGGCTCCTCCTGAAATATGACCCTGCAAATCTCAACAACTCTCACAGGCTGCCGACGCATCTTGTCTTCATGGAAGACTACATCATGACTGCGGATGACTTTCTGCACTTGCGGATCCCAAAGATGGTAACCCATCTCTCTTGCATCCCTATAACCAAGGAAAATGCATTTGACACTCTTAGGATCTAGCTTACTTCTCTTGTCCCTGGGCACATGGCAAAATGCCTCACATCCAAAGACACGAAGATGCACATAAGAGGGAGGTTTTCCAGTCTATATCTCCTCTGCAACCTAGAAATCCAAACCACTAGAAGGTGATCTGTTTATGACATGCACAGCTGTACTAACTGCCTCAGCCCAAAAGTTTTGTGGTAGGCCTGCGTGGCTAAGCATACTACGTACACGCTCCTGGATGGTTCTATTCATCCGCTCAGTTAAACCATTCTGGGGGGGTGTAGGGGACGGTCAACTGACGCTTAATACCCGTCTCATCACATAACTGCTCAAAAGCACGTGAGACATACTCACCCCCATTATCTGTCCTTAGGCATTTTAGTCTATATCCAGACTTGTTCTCAACCAATGCAAGCCATCTCTGAAACTCAGCCAAGACATCGGATTTCAGCTTAATGGGATAATCCCAAAATTTTCATGAAAAATCATCTATGAACGTAACAAAATACTTTGCACCACCCATAGACTGACAAGGCATGGGCCCACAGACATCCGAATGTACCAATGCCAAGGGCTCACTCATGTGTGGCCTACCCGACTTTTTATGCATAGACCTAGTCTCCTTGCCATAAAGATATTGCTCATATGAATCAAAACATGCATAATCAAGGGGCGGTAAGTACTGCAAACCAGAAAGCATTTTCATTCCCTTCAAAGACATATGCCCAAATGGGCAATGCCAAAGAGATACATGTGGGATAGAACCCACAGACAAAACATGATCAAGGGAAGAAGCTAATACAATCAAGGGATAGAGGCTGCAATCCTTGGCACCTCTCGCAATCACAAGTTTGCCACAAGTGATCTTCCATGCAAAGTCTCCAAAAGATACATGATAACCTGCATCATCAAGCTCTCCAGTTGACATGAGACTACGTGTCAAAGAAGGTACATGACGTACATCTTGCATAACAAAACTACTGCGAGAAGGAAACTACAGCCTAATATCACCAATGCCCACAATATCAAGAGAGCTGTCATCACCCAAGTGCACAGAACCCGAAACAGTATGGTATGAATAAAACCACTCTTGGCAAGGTGTCACATGAAAGGACGCACCTGAGTCCAAGATCCAAGACTATGCATACATAGAGTGTGTCTCTGTCATTTGCGAAGCACTAGAAGAAGCTGCAAGGATATAATCATCATCATCAACATCCTTAGGTTGTATAACATTGATCTCTTCAATTTTAACACTAGACTTTGCAAGCACTATGCTGCGATCAGAAGATTTATCCTGCACTTTGTCTTTCCCCTTATCTTTGCGCCTTTCATTGCACATTTCATGGCATTGTGACCTAATATGGCCCTTTTTTCCACAATGGTGACAAGTAACATCTGCATACCTGCCATGGGATTTGCTACGTGACTTCCCACGAGACTTGGACCGAGATTTTTGAGAATCCCATCCACGACCACCACTGCCATGCTTTCCATACCCATCATTCCTGCCTCTAACTGTCATATCATGCAACACACGAGAGGCATCCAAATTCTTACGGTTAACCTCTTCCTGCAGAAGAGCACTCTCAACATTAGATAATTTCAAGGTAGTAGTAGAGGCACATAATGCAGTGCGAAATACATCCCATGACTCATTAAAAGTACCAAGCAAGAAAAGAGAAGTGACATCCTCTATAAAAGTGATGTCTTGCAAAGTCAAGTTCTTGATTATAGCATGAAACTGGCTCAAGTGAGCAGACATAGTCACATTCTCCTTCATGCAGAGATCCATAAGCTGCTTCAACCAATACATCTGACTCGCTGGACTTTTCTTGTCATAGAGATTCTTGATCTTATCCCACAACGGCCATGCACTCTATTCTTCCTCAAAGACATTGTAATGAACCTATTTTGTGAGAGACAATACAATAGTGGACTTGCATAACTCATCAAGCTCAAGCCATTCCTCATCTGGCATAGTTGTAGGCGGATGCCCGCTCAACCTCAAAGGTTTGATCTGCAATTTCTGTACCAAGACCTGCAAAATCTGGCTCTTCCAATAAGAGTAATTCGTACCATCAAGCTTAGTGATGTTGAAAATAGCATGATCAGTGGACGAACTCGCCATAATGCAGGCTGGAAGACTGTAGACAGTTCAAAACTGCTTGGTGTTTACTGTAGAAAATGACAAAAAAATCACCAAAATCGAGAAAAAATGGCAAGAAAAGTGAAACCAAAGCTGCTGCCCACTAAGTACTAATGAAAATACATCATTTTAGAATTTTTCAACATGAAAAATCCATGCCAATCTATACATATATGCTTGTTATAATAAATTTCAGATTTTAGTAAAAGAGAGCTAACAGTGCCAAAATAGGATCCCAAGGCAATCAGATACTACCAAGACCAAAGCCGGTATCATGTGAGCATAGCATAAGCATATGACAATCGATAAGCATGAATCCAACACCCAAGTATCCCATACAAACATCTACCGGTGAGTAGGTACACGCCCCAATCAACGGGGCAAAGTGTTCCTGCCACTACCAAAACTTGACACAAGTAGGTGTCAATTCACAAAGATACGGATCCAAAACTAAGACTCAGCTCATAAGCATACAATGAACCAAGACATATAATGTATCGTGCCAGAGGGTAAGAAATCCCAAAGTCTCAAGTATCTGTAACTGCTCAATGCATAAAAATACCGCCTGCTCAATGTCTGATAAGCATTCAAGAATGCTCCCACTAGCACAAAGGCTGTATGTACGAGCTCAAGAGCTGAAGCCAAGGCAAGACACAGTGCCAATGACATAAGTCCAAGACAATACATCAGTAGTACATCCCGAACATGTAAGCGGTAGAGCATCCATATGTAACATCCATAAGCATGTAAGACATCAAATACATCCCAATCCAAACTCTGACAAGCCAAGTAACATCCAAGACTACTCCAGATAATCCAAAATGTATCCAAGGTAGAGCTTCAACGAGCACTCAAGCTCAACGTATGCATAGGGTAATCAACCGTGACATAAGCATCAAGCCGTAGGCAACGGGTATGCATAAACCCAAGGAGCATCACTGTCAAAGCATATGCCACTGTCAAGAACGAACCATGTCAATGAGTGTGTAATGTCAAAGCTCTTCCAAAAGCATCCGAAATGAAATCCTGGCTCGAAATCGTACCCCAAAGATTGTAAAATATTACACGGCGCAGCGAACAGAATCTGAGAAAGAGATAGAGAGTACACAACAGATAAGAGGAGAATCAGTAAAATTCTTTAACTCCAAACAACTGATACAAAGATGGCTCTGTCCACCCGTGCGCTTCCACTAAATGAAGCTTAGATGGCGATCTAGACAGAAGATAGGTGAAGAGCTTAAGGCTAGCTGGAACAACAACTCTGACTGGGTGAAAGATGAGTGTTAGATGGCTGCGAAGGGGTTTAGCTTTTATAGCCCGCGAAGGTCGTTAGGTCGGCCTACTGACCGACCTACCATATGAGCCTCCACTAGTCGGCCAGGGAATATTCCAGGGAATATTCCCTTTACCATCGGGCCTCACATGCAGCAAAACAAGCTGCCTTGTACTCTGCTTCGGTAGAAGACAATGCCACTGTTGGTTGCTTCTTACTAATCCAAGAGAAAATTCCTGAACCCAAAGAGAAACAATAACCAGAAACTGACTTCCTGGAATCAATGTCTCTTGCCCAATCTGAGTCACAATTCCC
This sequence comes from Lygodium microphyllum, assembly GCF_053477565.2. NCBI lineage: Eukaryota > Viridiplantae > Streptophyta > Polypodiopsida > Schizaeales > Lygodiaceae > Lygodium > Lygodium microphyllum. The sequence goes on from NC_141155.1 coordinate 4,997,374, forward strand.
CACAAGAGAAGTTCTGAAACTGTATGTGATACCATAGTCAAGAGTTTTCTTCAAGTATCTGAGCACCCGCATCCCAGCCTTCCAATGACTCTCATGAGGTTTGTTTGAGAACCTGCTCAAAACACCAACAGCAAAACTGATATCTGGTCTGGTGTTACACAAGTAGATTAGACTGCCGACCAACCTCCTATACCTCCCAATGTCTGCTAGTGCTGATGTATCCTCAACGGATAACTTTACATTCACCTCCATAGGTGTAGCTATCTCCTTGCACTCGGTCATGCCAAATGCCTTCAAGATCTCCCATGCATACTTCTTCTGAGAGATGAAGATCTTTCCTGGCTCTTGCCAGACTTCAATCCCCAAACAATAGTGCAGCAAGCCCAAGTCTGTCATTTCAAACTCAAAACTCAAAGCCTTTCGAGTTTGGTTGATCATATCTTCATAGTCACCTGTAATAAGAAGGTCGTCCACATATAGGACAATCACTACAGACTTTTTACCATCCCTGTAAACATACAAGTTAGCATCTGAGGCACATCTTTTGAAGTTTAGGTTTAAAAAGAACCTATCTATCCGTTGGTACCATGCTCTGGGGGCTTGTTTCAGCCCATACAATGCCTTCTTCAGTTTACACACTTTGTTCTCAGAATGGGGGGCCTCAAACCCTGGTGGCTGAGCCACGTACACCTCCTCCTTGAGGTCACCATTTAAGAACGCTGACTTAACATCCATTTGGTACACTGGCCACTTCTTGTGGGCAGCCACTGCAAGTACCGTGCGAATAGTGGTCATTCTGGCAGTTGGGGCAAATGACTCTTGAAAATCAAACCCTTCAACTTGTGAAAATCCTTGGGCAACCAGTCTAGCTTTGTACTTTTCTAAGGTACCATCAGCCTTGTACTTTACCTTCCAGATCCACTTGGTGCCAATAATCTTCCGCTTTGCTCGCCGATCCACTAGCTCCCAAGTGTCATTCTTCATTATGCTGTCATACTCCGCCTGCATAGCAGCCTTCCATGATGGATCTGCAAGTGCTTCTTCTAAGTCAGTTGGCTCCTTTACTTCTCTCATAATCTCAACCATCAAGGCCATGTTGACTATGTGAGCAGAAGCCCTCCTTTGCTCCTCTATTCTCTGAGACCTCCTTGGTCCGTCTGCCTTCTCCTCAACAAATGCAGGCATAGGATTATTGTGGTCATAGAGCTGCTTCACCCAGCGCGGCAATGGCTTTTCCGGTGGGGTGATGTCAGGTTGGTGAACTTTTTCCTCATCATCTGAAGATGATGCTTCCTCCTCCTTAAGGATAGGGATAGCTCTCGGGACAGGTTCATAGTGGACTACTTCTTCGCTTGATGATAAAGTGGAAGACCTTGCCTTCTCCTCCTCCACTGTATGCGGCTCCTCCTTGAACACCACATCACGGCTCGCGATGATCTTCTTTGCCTCTTGGTCATATAACTTGTAAGCCTTCTGCTCATCACTATAACCCAAGAAGATACATTTTCTGCTTTTTGGTTGTAACTTGTTTCTCTTCTCATCTGGAACATGTGCATAACATTCACATCCAAAAATTCTGAAATGTGAAACAGATGGTTTCTTACCAGTGTAAGCCTCATGAGGTGTTTTTCCCTTGAGAGCCTTTGTGTAGCTCCGATTTAGAATGTAGACTGCAGTATTAACAGCTTCAGCCCAAAAATGGTTAGGCAATCCCTTGCCCTTTAGCATGCATCTTGCCATCTCCACAATGGTACGATTCCTGCGTTCCACAACACCATTCTGCTGAGGTGTGTGAGGCGTCGTCAATTGACGCTTGATCCCTTTGCTCTTGCAAAAGCCTTCAAACTCCTTTGAGTTGAACTCACCACCACCATCTGTTCTAAATTTCTTCACACTTTTCCCTGTTTCATTCTCAACAAGTATTAGCCATTCTTTAAACTTACCAAAAGCTTGAGCCTTATCACGAAGGAAGTACACCCACATCTTCCTACTGTAGTCGTCGACAATCAACATAAAATAAGAAGATCCCCCCAAGGCCTGTGTAGGCATCTTACCACACAAGTCAGCATGCACCAACTCTAGAGGAGCATGTGCTCTATTCTTGCTTTCTTGTGGAAATGCCTTTCTCTGTTGCTTGCCCATCATACAAGCTTCACATGGTTCCTTCAATTCAGTTATTGTAGGTAGGTGAGCAACCATACCTTGCTTTTGCATCTCCTTCAATACTGCAAATCCGATGTGTCCAAACCTTTCATGCCAAAGCTTACTTGTGCCCACTCCAGCGGTGGCTGTAAGAGCACTTAGCTCATACAGGTTGTTCCTTCTTTCTCCTTTGCCAACAATTGTGCCAGCACTATCAATAATTTCTGCACCTGTCTTCTTGAACCTCACTTCATGACCAAGATCAGTTATGGCAGCAACTGATAAGAGATTTCTCCTGATTTCGGGAACATACAACACATTTGAAAGCTTTTTGACTTCACCATTTGCAGCAACAAAAGAAATAGTACCTGTGCCCACAGCAGGGCATTTAGCATCATTTCCAACCGTCACAGTGATGGATTCTTGTAGAGGCTGCATAGAACTGTATAGACCTTTCTTGTTGGTCATGTGACGGGAGGCCCCACTATCCAACACCCAAGAGTCAGTGGTAGATTCTTCTTGCGCCGAGGAGCACACTTCCTCAATGGTCGCCATGAATAATTCCAACTCTGCTTCAGCCGTATTGGCTGTCTCTTTCCCTTTAGTTTTAAGGGTACCATTCTTTTCATCTGCCTTCTTGACACGACAATCTGCAATTGCATGTCCTTTCTTCTTACAGTAGAAGCACTCTCCTTGAAACTTCTTCTTGCCGCCCTTTTTCTTTTTGTCACCATCATTTTTGGTGGAGGAAACACCTTTGCCTTTTGCATTGGCAGAGAATGCAGCATCTCCATTGTTGCTTCCTTCTCGGGCTTTCAGCCTCAACTCCTCCTCCATTAATAATGCACAAAACTCCTCAAAAGTCAAAGCTTGAGGTCTCACCTGAGTATTAAGGGCAGTTACTAGTCCATCAAACTTTTGTGGACAAATCCGAAGACACCTCCGAGCTAGCTCTTCACTAGTCTTTTGTATCCCAGCGCCAGCCATCTGGTCGCGCAGATTCTTAATCCGAGTGATGAATGCTTCAACCGTCTCTCCTTCAGCAAACTTCTCTGCTGCTAGTTGATTCTCCAAGTTTTGAATCCTTGTTTGGTTTCGTGTTTCATACTGACTCCTTAGTACATTCCAAGCCTCTGACGCTTTGGTTGTATGCTGAATCAGAGTCAAAACACTGTCAGAACAGCTTGTAACTAAGGCACACAATGCATCTGCATTCCTTCGTTTCCAAGCTCGTAGAAGATCTGCATTCGGAGGAATCATCACACTAGGATTTGATGGGTCGGGGATAGGCTGTGGTTCTGCGTCGGTCCCCAGCACAGTCTCCACAAGCTCATAAGAATCAAGGATAGTTGTAATTTTGAACTTCCACAAGGTGTAGTTTGTACCATCTAACTTGCCTTCCCTGAAGGTTGGTGGACGAATCCTCAGTGTTTGAATAGCCGGTACAGCAGCACCACCTCCTGCACCGCTTCCTGATGCGCCAGAACTACTTCCCGGAGTTGACATCGCTTCTCTTTGCTGTTGAAGCCTTTGCCTCTTGCATGCTCTCCGATCTCTAGAGCCCCCTGGGCTCTGATACCATGTAAAATATTACACGGCGCAGCGAACAGAATCTGAGAAAGAGATAGAGAGTACACAACAGATAAGAGGAGAATTAGTAAAATTCTTTAACTCCAAACAACTGATACAAAGATGGCTCTGTCCACCCGTGCGCTTCCACTAAATGAAGCTTAGATGGCGATCTAGACAGAAGATAGGTGAAGAGCTTAAGGCTAGCTGGAACAACAACTCTGACTGGGTGAAAGATGAGTGTTAGATGGCTGCGAAGGGGTTTAGCTTTTATAGCCCGCGAAGGTCGTTAGGTCGGCCTGCTGACCGACCTACCATATGAGCCTCCACTAGTCGGCCAGGGAATATTCCAGGGAATATTCCCTTTACCATTGTCATAGCTTTCAGCAAGGGCTACGCGACTTCATCACCGTCTGCAAAGCCACCGATAGAATTCTCCATGACCAAATCTACAAAGGGGGGTAGTGTGTGTAAAATATTACAGCATTGTCATAGCTTTCAGCAAGGGCTACGCGACTTTATCACCGTCTGCAAAGCCACCGATAGAATTCTCCATGACCAAATCTACAAAGGGGGGTAGTGTGTGTAAAATATTACACGGCGCAGCGAACAGAATCTGAGAAAGAGATAGAGAGTACACAACAGATAAGAGGAGAATCAGTAAAATTCTTTAACTCCAAACAACTGATACAAAGATGGCTCTGTCCACCCATGCGCTTCCACTAAATGAAGCTTAGATGGCGATCTAGACAGAAGATAGGTGAAGAGCTTCCGCGGCCCCCGGACCCCACAATAGGGGCCCCTTTTAACTCCCTTGCTGCGCAACTCAATGCAATGTGCCTCGAGTTGCTACCAGCTTAACCACTCTGTCTAACCCAAAGATTAGACCCACAATGGTCACCTTTTTGCCATCCGGTCACATAGACCTCATCTGATATACAAGTCAGGACTCCACCAATGTCTGGGCTCACACTTGGCTTCTCCTCATAATGGGGGCCTTACAACTTTGAGCACCATGGATCATTGGTAGTACCTAATGAGGGTGGGGCATTGATCATATCTAACAAGATCAATACTTCATGGCATATATCCAAGACATAGGCCGGAACCAATAGGCATAACCCAAAGCATGTAGAATAGCTTCAGTTCACTTTTATTACAGCATGAAATGACTATTAAAATTTGAGAAATTTCAGTCCCAAATCAGTGCCACATGATTGCCAAACAATAGGCATACATTTTCTTAACATGTAGACATCATACATGACCAATCGGACATCAAATGACAATGCCAAGTAAGCATAAGCATCAAGTGTTACTATAGTACTATTATAAACTGTTTGTGGACTATTATGATAGTCCCAAAACAATACTAAATCAGCCCAGAAGCAATGTCAGTGCTTATCCTTCAATACCAAGCATCAAAACATGTACAAATGCCTCAAATGAAGCTTGTGGAAGTGCCCAATGGAACCAGTGTGGAGCAGATGTAGAGCAGCTTGAAAATAGACGCAAACAATGTGCTGCTATCCTGAGGGGCCTGCAACCCATGTGGCACACCTGTGGTGGAGTAGGGGCTCAAGTAGATGCCCAAGGGAGCACACACCAAGCCTCAAGGGTTCTTAAGCATGGGCAATGAAGATATGAAGCAATGGAGCTTCAATGCTGGCTGCCCCAAACTGTTCATAGCCTATGTGACCTGAGAACTGAAGTAAACCCTTAAAAAAAATAATCAAATACCTCTAATGTAATGCCCTAAAGGTGTCCAACAATGCCGGGAAGGTGCTCGAGAAGCCGAAGAGTGACGGGAGCTCGAAGAAGTCGGATATGGCTGCCGCGAAGGAGGCCCAATGCGAGTAGGGAGTCAATGGGAAGCTGAGAATGCCACGAACCAAGCTCAAGAGTCGAGAAGCTGAGCTCCGATACCAGTTGAAAGGGAGAGAAGGATCGAAGCTTGGACTCGAGAGCTATGGTGGGAGAGCAAGAGCAAGAAAAAGAGAGACAAGAAATGAGAACTTCAACAGTCACAATGTGTGACCGGGCCTTCCTTTATTCAAACTGTCACTAAAAGAATAAATAATAAAGTGACGGTGACGGGCACTCACCACCTGCAGTATACAATGGCGGTGACTGTCAGTGTAGTAATACATGGGTGGCTAGGCAAAGGCGCCTTTATCCCCAACATAATCAAATAAAACAAGGTCATGTGGTGAATGACCTTATTGAGAAAATGCGCACCGCGATCACTCACCAGCTTGACCAAACAGCCAAACTGAGTAAAAATATCTTGGTATAGACACCGCACCACTAAAACCACAATGTTATCCTACAAAGCCCAGGCGTCCACCCACATCGTGCAATAATCCGTCGTCGCCAAAATGTATTTATTGGCATGTCCGAGCTGCAGTAAGTTTGAAAGAGCCAATAAAATCCAATCCCCATTTTTGGAAAGGCTCCAAGGGCAGAATGGGATGCATCGGTAAGCAGTCTTTGGATGAAGGTTGTCCCGATCGTTGACAAACATCACAGCTTCATACAAACTTGTGCGCAACTTTAAACACAGAAGGCCACCAAAGACCAGCCTGAAGAACTTTGTGAGCCGTGGCATTCCCGAAAAATGTCCTCCTATAGCACCCTCATGAGCTTCTTGGAGAACCACACGTTGATCTTGCTGTAAAACACACCGCAACAATGCATCCATAGAATTGCAGTAATAAAGCTCCCCCAAAATAATCTCAAAAGAGCGACTGCGTACGGCCACGCGACAATACTAATCACGAGTAAGATGATTCGGCATAATCCCCATATCCAGAAAACAATACAATTCCTCATACCATGTCCAAGGAACATTTGCAAGTGGCAAACCAGAATGTTTTCCATCATCCATAGAAACACCAGAAATCGCAAACAAATCAGCGTTGCAAAACAATAATTAACTCCACTAGCCACTTCACTAGACTCAAGACGAGAAAGGTAATCCGCAATTGCATGATACTTGCCCGGTCTATGAATAACTTCATACTCAAATTCCTGTAAAATAATAACCCATCGGGCCAACCATCCCGTAAGATTCTGTTGCTGCACCAAATATAATAACGCAATCCACATGGAAATAAAACATATGACCCAGTAAATAGTGGCGGAATTTTTGACAGAATAAATCATGCCCAAACATTCGCGTTCAGTAAGAGAATAATTCTTCTTAGCCAAAGACAAGCGACAACTAGCATAATACACAACGTGAAACCAGCCTCTGACTTTCTTACGTAAGTACCGTCTCAGCCACCACTGGCCATCGCATATCTTGTAAAGCCACTTGAACCTTCTTCCGACCGCGATGAATTGAAATGCGGTTGTGCTCCCAACTGTGATGAACACGAGCTTGCCGCAACCAGGGACGGCCGAACAAACATTATAATTCTCCTTGGCATCCTCCAATCTAACAACAACAAAAGACATAACAAAAAGAATCCCTGAAATTGCGATAACCACCCCTTTAATAAGCCCAAGCGGCCGATTACAACTGTGATGGGAAGCATCATCCTCAAGAGACTCTTTAGCCAACACCGCCTGAGCAATAACATTCTCCAACGGAGTATTAATCTTATCCACCGTAGCCAAATCCATACGAAGATCTTCCCGCAAACCTTTAAGAAAATAATCATTCTACACTTCTTGGACAGGATGTTGTGCGGAGGCACTCTTTATAAAACAGCGAGTGAAAACCAACCACATAATCCTCCACTTGATGACGTTTTTTCTGCTCCAACAGGCGCAATTTTTCCAGATTCTATCGCACATTCTGATAACCATTTAGCAGCCCATCCCGTAAGGTAGATTCAAATACACCCTCTTTCTGCAAACTGGATCACCGGACCCAGAAGATTAAGCTCATGAACTTTATCAAACTGCCGAACATGAGCATCCGGGTCCTCCGAAGTACGGCCCCATAATTTATGATATTTAACATGCGGTTGATGATGCACCATAACCGGAAGTAGCGGTAACTGCGAAATAGCAGGCACCGCAAGACCAGATGGAGAGGCGGAAAACAACTGATAAGTCGGAAGAGTAGCAGCAAAATCCGGGATCACCAACTGTCTGCGCCCACGAGCAACCAAAGATGGCGAATAAGAAGAATGCTGAACAAGAGCATATTCATAGGGGGTACTTGTATGTTGCTCATCATTCGAACCAACATCAATAATAGAAGTAGTCGGCACCTCCGTACTGACAAACGATCCAGTATGAGGAACCTTATCCACAAGGAGTTCTTGTGAACGCGTGTGCATTCATTCAAAAAATTTCCACAAAAACATCGTGATCGCCATGTGTATCCACACAAAACACCGGCAGATACGGGAATGGATACCGCACAATAGACTACCATCACACACATAAGATGAAAGAACGTCAAACAAAATAACACAGCAGCAGCATCATCATCATTGTATATATTAGAAGATAGATACAAAGTTCCGCACCACAGTATGCTCCCACAAGAGTGCAACCGCACAAAATATATCTCCCTCACAAGGGATGCCAACAGACATCGGATATGAACAGGTACACTCCCAAGACAACCACCTGGATCTCCAAGGACGCACTGACCGCACCACACATACGGTCCGCGGTGTTGCGGCAAACGCTGTAACAAACATTCTACATGTATGACATGGTCCTAGTCCTATAGTTTATCGATTAGGTTAGCATAAAATAGCTTTGATATGCTCTCCTCGTTGACTTTCATGCTTGAGAATATGCATGAGTTAGTGCACATGGCATCTATGAGATGTCTAAACTATGTATGATTATGCTTTGGAAACATGCAAGGCATGTTGGGAGCATAATTTCTACAATGCTCTCATGGAAATCAAGCATGCACGGCATATATATAGTTCAAAATATGTATATGTGGATCATGACGCATGCATGACATGACTATATGTGGCACGGCCATATCTGGATGATCTCATAGAGATCTAGAGTGCAATGCATGTTCGACACACATATTTGCACACGACATGCAAGGCATGGTCATTTTTCTTTCTCTTTTACTCTTTATGATCCATTGCTTACATGAAGCTATGGATTAGCATCTTTCTTATGCAGATGGCCATGAGCCATGCATCTTACAATCTCTCTACAAGACAAGTTGCACTCCAATTTTCTTCTCTTTGCACTTCTAGAAGTCAGTCAACCTCATAATGCCATACGATGGTATTTATGTTAGTAGATGGTCAAGTGACAAATAGTTATGTGCTATCTGATTGCTAGCACTCTCTCTAAGAGTCTCTTTCACTTAGTACAATTAGTTTTCACATGGGGTATAGTAAAGTATAGAGGTACTTCCTTACTAGCCATGATGAATAGATGGTATGTGGATTAGTACACCAATGTCTCCGACGAGGTTACAACATGCATATATCCTAGAAGGATGTGCTACAGATGTATTCTAAGAGAATTTCAAGAAAAACAATAGTGAATTCTGTCTCACCAAAGATAAGTGTATCCTAACAGGCTTACATGTCTATGTATCCTAAGAGGATTACACATAGGTCTATTCTAAGATAATAGAACACAAGAAGTGTCCTATAAGGATACTTTCTTTTCTCATTTAGCTTACACTCTACTGATGAGATAGTAAGAGGGTGGCATATGATGTCACTCAAACCTCATGCCAATGACATATGATGTCACTAGATCTTGGATTATAGCTTCCCACAAACAGAGTGTTTTCTCACTCTTCAATATTGAAAGCCTACACAGAGGTATCCTACGAGGATATGTTCACTCAGTAGACTAGAGAAAGTAAGACGACCCGTCTCACAGAGGACATCTATTGCTAAAATTTAGCAATTTATATTATTAAATATGCTAACTAAATATATTGATCTTAGATCAGGACTTCCACTCTTAGAGGATCTAGATCAATATCAAGGAGTTCTATAGGGCTAGGACCTTTCCTTGATGATGCATGTACACTAGGTGGAATGGGACCCTAGTGTTCAGTAAGGAAGTGTCTAAGGCAGCATGAGAATTCACATGATGTCGACCATTGAGACTATTATTAAGATTTAGTCTCATTGTTTATGTTTGGCTAGCCACTAGAGCATAAGATGCACAATACATATGATGGTCAATTAGTAAGATAAGCTATGAGCTTATGTGTGTCTTCGACTATTACATTATGTCAATACGTAGATTTCCAGTCCAGAGCTATGAGCTTATGCTAACAAGCTTAAAGTTAAGAGTTAATGCAGAGTGTTTGACTCTTACGTAAGGTCCCATAGTTACGAATTATGAATGTTTGTACTCTCTCTACTATGAAATAAAGCTATGAGCTAGATCAGAGACTGTATTTTTCACTATGATTAGCACAGTTATATATGTTGTTTAGACAATCACAGCTATGTCTAGGCAATTTTCATGATGGTTCTTGAGGACAAAAACTCTTCTCCAAGGGGGGAGTAATGTCAAGACAATGGTCCTAAGAAGTCAGTCTTAGTCTATGAGACGAGGGCAAGGCAAAGACGGACGGCTATGAGCCATGGGACATATGGCTAGGGGGGTAGTGTGGACTAGGAGTCCTATATAAGGGCATGGCAGGGCGGAGCAGGGTGGAGAGTAGTATTGCCCATTACCCTTGTCCTCTCAGATGGCAAGGCTTAAACTCCAAATACTATCTTCAAATAGTTCAGTATTTGACTTCAAATAAGGTCTCATTAATCTTCAAAATCCAATGTCCACCTCAATGCTTGACCCAACTCAAGGCTTAATGAGAAATGCTTGAACTTGATGCATAGCTACTCCATAATAATGCTCTTGTCAAAAATGATAGAAATGCAAGATCTTTCTCGTCCTTTAGTCCCTTGAGTTGCTTGATAGGATGATGTTGAGATATCGAGCTCCACTCGTGATACGCCAGGGTGACCGTTGTGTATTTATGTCACCGACTTGTCAGTTGCAGATGCGGTTGGTACACCGCCCCTGAATAATAGCTACATGATAGCTATCCTTATCTACTCTAGTTCGTGGCTCAGTTAGTATGCCACCTTAGTTAGTTGAGTTTGGTTTGAGACCCATATAGAGGGTTCTTCTATTTCTTTGTACTTGAGTTCTTTTGGCTTACACAACTAAGAAGAGGAAAAACTGTTTTCAGCCTCCACCCTTGTGTGTCTTCCCCCATTGTGCAAGCAAGAAAGCTTCAAGCGAGACTCCTTCCTTCTCTCCCACAATCTTGACAGATGAGACTTCAAATCTTCCATTCAATTCTTCTTCCACTACAAGAGAAAGGCCCTATAGACTGCACTGTACACGCAAAAAAGCGGGCGCATTTATAAGCGCATCTATTTACGCTAGTATACAAAACGCGTCTATATATCCACGTTTATAAACACGCCTATAGATGCGAAAATAAACGCACATATTTTTCATTTCTCATAAAGTCCCTAAATATGACCAAACCTCTTAACAGCTAGTATTTGTTTGAATACATTACCAACTTTACTTCTTTCTAAGTATTACAAATATACATCCAATCATTCAAAGCTAATTATATATGTGTGATTTCATGCCCTATATACATCCAATCATGCCCTATACAAATGTGATTGGATAGGGCATGATTGGATGTATATACGACATAATTACACCTGGATCATAAGGACATGATATACATGTATAGGATCATAAGGACATGATATACATGTATATACAACATGATATACATGTATAGGGAATACATGTATAGGACATGATATACATTACCAACTTTACTTCTTTCTAAGTATTACAAATATACATCCAATCATTCAAAGCTAATTATATATATGTGATTTCGTGCCCTATATACATCCAATCATGCCCTATACAAATGTGATTGGATAGGGCATGATGATTGGATGTATATACGACATAATTATCAAAGAAGTGATTGATACATGCACATGTTGCATCTATTGTGCACTTAACCTAGACATGGCTAAAACTTATAGATCAAAGCTTAATCGGTGATTCAAGGGAGTACCCTCACTTTTTAGGGTAGTCCCTTGATTCTCATTATTCTCAAGGAATATACATCACAATCAATACAATCAAAGCAAAAGCAAGACCTGCATGCCAATTCATAGCATGAGTAGATTGATGTAAATTAGTTGGCTTGTGTATGTGCAAGCTATTCCAATCATGTCAAGGTGCACTTATAGCTCACATATAATTTTAGATAAGGTGGACCACATGTAGCCAATGTGCACACGTCCTCTTTTCATCATCTTTAGCCAGCGTGTCCACTTGTTGGTGACTAAAATAGATCACTGTAAGGATAGTTTGCAATACCAACAAGCCAACTACAAATCTCTTATCTATGAAATGTATAAGTAAATTAACTTGGTTAATTTGATGAGGTCAAGTTTTCCTTCCATGGACAGTGTGGTTGGCTATCTACTTCAAGGTTATGGGAACTTGCAGAAGTCAATGGAGCATCCTATAAATGACGATACTCTAATTACTATATCAAGTCACTTCATGTACATATCTTTGATTGATCGATGGATAATATGCCTTTCTCTATCTCTTTCGTATACACCTTCATTGCATTATCTCTCTCTAGCTCAAAACCATTCGTGCTTTATCCACCTATTGATACTTGCATGCAATTGCAAGTGGGATGGTCTAGTAAGTCACCACATATGTGCCAATTGACTTGCCAATGTGTTATCTCTTATCCTCAAGATTTGTTATATATATCACCACATAGGTCAAATGATTTGCTAGTGTACCATCTCTTATCTCAAGATTTTCTATATATTTCACTAGTATTCTCAATCAAAAACATCATATCAAGCATATCTTACATTAGTCAAGCAGATTGGCCAACCCAACATAAATGAAATTGTATGAATAGAAATGTAGATCAAGATCTTAGCTTAAATCAATGACACCTTTTTGCACAATATAAACAGTTAGAGTTTAACTACAATATATAATGCCTGCAAATAAGAAAGAGACTAGATTTGTTGGACCACTATGCATATACAATCTATATATGGCATATTTCCTAAATGCATGCATTGATACTTACAACATGGAGGCAAACATTTTGATATTGAAAGACTAGGAAAGTCATGTCATGTTGATCCAAAAACAACCAAAAGCTAGCATCTAATCAGTTTAATTATTACTGCGTGTCTGTCAACGCGTGTAATAGGTATTATCTGCGCATATACACGCAAAACTACACGTGCTTACAGACACACTATGCAAATATAAAAAAAATTTAAAAAATTTGTGGCTTTCTTTTCAAACCAGTGCTTTCCTACGTTTTTTGCGTGTTTTTTGCAGTTTGAGCTCGACATCACTACTCATGTCTATCTATCACTTCATGAAGACAATGAGGGAAGGAAATCAGAGTAAAAAGAGGACAGGAGGAAAGAAGAGCCAAAGAGTAAAGAACAAGAGCCAAACAACAAGAAATAGAAGAAGATTCAAGCAACTTACCAAGGGAAGGGAGAAGGAGGACAAGGAGCTTGCAACCTAGCCGCCACACGTCGAAACAAGCAAAGAAGGTGAGTTCTTCTTCTCTCTCTCAATCTTGTTTGCTTTCTCTGTCTGTTTATCTCTCTGTCTCTCTCTTTACATGCTATAGACTGTCATCTATGGAAGTTTTTTTGCGTGTTTTTTAACCAAGTTTGAAAAAAATGGTCCGACTGTGCGCGTCTGTCAAGCGCGTCCAGATAACAGTGTAGACGCACGTATAGACGCGGAAATACACGTGCTGACAGACACATACAGAGACGCAGATATAGATGCAGCATGTAATATGTTTTATCAGCACATGGTAATATGATTTTTCTTGTGCAGATGTGGAATCCTGGATCTTCCAGCACTGATCCTAAGTTGGAATGCATGAACAACACCTTAGCGGAGTTTTCTAGAGGTGTTAGTAGCTTTTTTGGAGGTTTTCCAAACAAGGAGCAATTCATGGGGGAGATGACCAATTATATTGGTCGCCCTCCCATTGCAGAGGAGGTTTTCAGTGTGATGTTTGGGACACCTATCACATCTTTGCCTAGCACTGCTGCACAAACACCAAACCTTGGCACACCTCTACTAACAGGTACTCCACACACTATGCATACACACAGATCAACTGATGCACAGGGATCAGCTGAAGTACATGGATTGGCCAAAGCACATGCATTTGCAGAAGCACGTGTATCGAGTGAGGTAGAGGATAGTGCCCGTCGAGGGAGGAGGGAGAGTCATGCGGGAGGACGAGGAGGTTGAGGGCTTTGTGGGGGTTGCCTAAGAGGTGGCTCTCGATCACCCTCACCGGGAAATGAGAAAGGTGAGCCTCCACAAATGTACTACTCTGTACTGATGTTGGTGGTATCTTGCATGACTCTAAGGGGAGGGAAGTGATAGCCTACTTGAGGAGTGTCGTGCATGCCACATACAAAGATTGCATGATTTCCTTCAAGCACCAAAAAAATGGTTTGTGGCAAGAGGTGCTACGGGCAGTACATAGAAGGTACCTTAATCCCAAGAATTCATGATTCTCAGATGATTGGGTACGGTCAAAGGTGAGAGACGCGCTTCATAACAAGAGATCTCACCTTATGATGCACGCCAAGGAGTCACTGCAGAGACAAGAGCAGGGGCGCCCTGGATATGGCCAACCACCCAATTGCCACCACAAGGAGTGGAAAGAGGCCAAGAAGAGAGCAGCACAGAAAATGACAAGTTGCCAGCATGCAGAGGCGCGACATATCCAGATGGCAACCATGGGATCGTCGCATTATGGATCGGGTGGCAGGGAGTCATGGGAGGCTAAGTTTGTAAGTATTATTTGATTTCTTTTTTAAAATTAAATTTTGTAATTTATTTCACCTCATTATGTAGTGTGTTCTAATACGTTGTATGTTCAAATTGTTTTGTAGTATCATATCGTTGGTAGGATGTCTACTCCTAGAGAGGTAGGCTACCATCGAGGTCATAACCGGGCATCCACTTGGCAGCATTTCTACGAGGAGGGACTCATCACAGAGGAACAATATAATCGTGCCATGAGGATTCCACAACCAGAAGAGGTATGTTTTATTTTTTACATGAAAAGTATAGGTAACTCTAATTTATTGTTTGTAATGGTATTTATATACCTTAATCCTTTGTGTAGGCGAACCCTAATGCAGTTGAGGATAGCAAAGGGGGGACTAGCAGTAACGGTGGCGGCAGCGGCAACGGCACAAGTAGCGGTGGTGGTAGCGATGATGATGCCTCTTTTGAGGAGATGTAGAGGAGCCCCATGCATGCATGCCTCCCCTTGGCTTGTAGTTTTCATTTTTTATATGTATTACTTTCAGCTAGTGCTTGCGACCATGACCATGCTTGAGGTCACAAGCATTAGAACTCATCATGTAAAAACGTTTCATCTATATATATGAAATTTCGTGTTCTACATACATTGTTTTGTTTTCAGTACAAAAATCTTCGAAATAATCTTTCTCTATTTTCCCTAAGCATACAATTTGATGTTGATGGGGGGAAAAAAACCAGAGAGCATGTGGCTTGCAAAGCCACATGCTCACTGGTTTTTTTTTCATACCTATGTTTTGTGCGTCTATCAGCGCGTCTAAATTACAGGATAAATGCATGTCTATTCTCGTCAAAAACTTGCAGAGTAAACGCTTTTTTAGATGCGTAGATACACACATGTATAGATGCACAATATGAATATATCCACTTTTTTATAAATATGATTATATATTTACGTAGCGCGTCAATATGCGCGTCTATATGCACATCTATATGGGTGTGTAACTCTGACTATAAGCGCGCTTTTAGACACGAAATTGTAGACGCAGCAGTAGATGTGGTAATAAACGAGCCCGACATTTTTTATCACAGTTCAAATATTGTGTCTACAAGCGCGTCTATGGAGCCTTTTTGTTGTAGTGTTCTCTCCTATGCCTTCACCACCTTCTTAATTTCACCATTTTTTTCTTCACTCATCCACCTTTAGCAATGCTATGTGCTAATCTCCAGCACTAGCCTCATTTTTCTCTCATTTGAGTTGGTGTAGTAGCACCTTTCCTTTAGTCCATTCTCTTCACAATCCCCTTGCAGTTTCAGGTCTCTACCTTCTCCTCTCACTACCTTCTGTTTCCTGCAACACTAGTCTTGTGGTGGAATCACATGCACTTGGTGGATAGCTTTGCATGAATTAACCAATCACTTCCTTGAGGGCTTGATAAAACACAAGCTGGCTATCCAAAACACAGCCCTAAAAATAGTACGTTGTAGCTCTATTTGAGGAAAATCCAAACGCTAGTAATCATTTGATGGTGGAAAGGCTAGGCTTATTTTCGTCATGTGCTTCAATTGGTCTTCATTCATCTACTCTTTCTTTCCTTTGTCATATCTCATCCTTGCACCCCCTAGCAGTCCATACGAAGAGAGATGGTGACTGGTCAATATTCTCCTTAGCCCTACACAACCCAAGTTTGCAAAAAGAATTCATTAAAAAAACCTCATTTTCACAAGATATTGGTCAATTTTGGCATATGTCAAGTGCGTATATGTACAATGCATGAGAAAGGGTTGCAATTGGATGAGAGAGGCACGTACTTGATGAGAAAAAGTTTATTCATGCCAAAATTCATGCTAGAGTTGCCAAGGTTGATGTTAAATAATGGAATAGTTAGAAAATAGACCTAGTCTCTAGTAGATGAAGAAAGTTCGGAATATTTCAAGTGGAATAGGATGGGATACATTGAGAAGTAAGAGGGAATAAGGATGATAATGATTTTGACTAATAATGTGAGTGATAATAATGAAGTTAAAGATTATTCTAAGATATGATAATTAGGATAATTGAATAGGATAATAGTGATGGATGATAATGAAAATTAGTAGGAAGATTTGAGATAGTGAAATAAACCATTCGATAATAATTTGGAATAATAATAATAATAATAATGTTGATAATGATAATAATGTTGATAATGATAATAATAGTAATTATGGATGTTTAATGAGCAGTACTAAAATAATAATAAATGGATAAGCCCATATGGACATAAAATAATTAATGTTTAATTCATACAGTGGTGGCTATCTCTTAATAGTAAAAATAATATTGATGATGTGCTTGAGTGATGGTTCCATCAATAGCCGTGCCACCACTCGTCGACAGCGGCCATGCAAGTAGACCATGGCAACCTAGGATATCATCCTCATGTTTGAGAAGGGATATAAAGAAATTCTATTTATCTACATGGCTTTGAATGTGGAGCTTATGAGTGACTGGAACATCTTGACTTTTAAAGGCTCCATTTGCTTTGATAACTTCCCCCATCTCATAGGTGAGTACTCCTAGCTTGGTGGCCAACTCATTAGACTTGAAGTTATGTGTGGAGCCCAGATCAAAGATTATGAGTGCATTATGCTTCCGCACCTTGTGCCAATCATAGAAAAGAGATGACCCTTGGTAATGACCATCCTCTTTTGGAGTTTCAACCATTGAAGCACTAGGTGGTGCACTACGTACATTCTTTTGGGGACAAGTTCTATGCACATGTCCTTGCTCCCCACATTTGAAGCATTTTTTATTTTTTCAATAAAACTCAAGCTACTCAAGTGTTAGTTTTTTATTACCTTTATATACTCCTCCTTTTTATTGTTGTTTTTGGAATTGTTTTTGGAAGGGTTTTTCATAGCATTACCCTTCCACTTGTGTTCATGCCTAGAATCCATGGACCTTGTATTCATAGCATTACCCTTCCACTTGTGTTCATCCCTAGAATCCATGGACCTTGTATTCTTTTTAGTTCCTTGTTGGAAGTAAACCTTGGAAGCAACTATGGAATGATGGATGACTACGGAGATGGATTTAAGCCTTTGTGAGGTGACATATTTATATCCTAAGGTAGCTTGACACAAAATTTTTGCTTTTGTTTTGTAAAGCCTATCCTTCTTTAAACAATGGCATTGATATGGAAGTCCTAAAACTTGCCTATATACTAGTTGATAGACTCATAGGGAATCATTTACAGGCTTCTCCATCCAATGAGTACTTTATCTTCGGCATCACTTGAAAAGAATTGCTTCATGATAGCAATTTTTAGCATCTTCTAAGTTTTTGGAGTCATTCTATTAGCCTAAAAGCTAGCCCACCATTGTCTAGTAGACTTTTGGAGGTACATAGCAATATTGGGTTTCTTTGAGGACTCCATAAAGCTTTCATCTCCACAAGTAGCATCAAATTGTTGTATGAAGGCTGATACCTTGCCCTTGCTCCAAAGGCTCTATCATAAGTGAGGAAAATGGTATCCTTTCCTCTTTCCTTAAACTTTTTGAGCTTACAAGACCTCTTCCAAGGAGTGTAAGAACTTTGGTGCCCTCTCCTTTTGGGTTTTTCAAAAGAGTAACTACTACTTTCATCAAAAGAGGGTGAGGATGCACATGGAGAAGAGGGTGACCTCTTTCTCTCCTTTCTTCTAGTTGAACTTCTTCCCTCTCTCTGAGCATCATAATAAGGAGAAATTTGTTGTGATCTTTTCTTCCTTGGGAGGAGTTGGAGGCTATCAAGACAAGGGTCCTATGGGCACTCGATGTTCAGGCATACGACTAGGGCCCCCTAGTGTGGATAGAGAGGACTCTATATGAGGGCATAGCAAGGTGGAGACTAGTATGCACATTCCCCCCTCTCTTACACTAGTATCAAAGCCTAGGGGCATCCATATTTCTCTCTCTAGGTGAAGAGGGAAAGGTGATGCACTTTTTGGGCTATTATTGGCATGGGAATGGGCTCTAGTTCTATATTTTGGCACCTTTCTCCCTCCCTTTCTAGGTGTGATTTTTGGGCGTGAACTACATAGGGAACTATGAAGAGCTGAACTCGGGCCATGCCTAGTATGAACAAAAGTGCTCTAGTAAGCTCTCTAATTTTTTCTTTTGTGCCTCAAGCTATGTACACAATCTACAAACCATGCATGTACTTCATGCATGCAAGGTATGGTACTTATGGCTTGAAAGTATGAAAGCATGCAGGCATGCATTCAAGTGACAATTATGGCCCCTTTCCAAGGATGCAAAGAGGATACAAATAACATGCACGGCATGTGTAGCAACCATAGGTTGCAAAGACTATCAATTACTAATCCTTTATGGATTCAATTTTGGGATGTTCTCTCATGTTTTGCTAGATCTCTCTATTGGCTTATCATCATCCAATTTTTGCCACCGGTTTCTCAGATATATTACTTTATGCTTCTTGTTTAAAGGTCTATGTGGTTCTTGGTTTTTGCAAATCTCCACGAAAGTTTTATGACTCAATTTATGATGGCATATCTTTTCTTATGATGGCATATTCATTGTACGATGTCTATATGGAGTATTTATGGTTTTGTCATGCATGCGTATGACCCATCCAAGCTATGATCGATGGCTTATATATTAAGATTCAAGTTTTTATTGGAATTCTTATTCTGTTATGGTTATCAATCAGATCTTATGGTTTATGATGACTATGAGTCATAGGTTATGAACATTACCTATGGTCAACCTCTTATATGTAGCTATGATATGAGCTGATAATAGTGATTATGGTCATGGCTAACAAGCCATATATTATTGCTGGGGTCTCCATGGGTTTTGGTCCATCTCTTTTGTGCACTTATGGATTAGGGCATATTTTGATGACTGGCTATGAGCCCACATACCTTCTTATCCTATTTTGATGACTGTACATCATCAACTCTACTTCTTGTTATGGCTATGAGCTAGGAGCAGTGCAATATTTTACCAGGACTCTTTACATTCAAACTTGTTTATCTTTATGGTTTTGAGCTGACCAATTTGAATTTTTCTTATATTAATGAGATTGGCCACGCTTGTAGCTTCTAGTACGCTTGATATTCTATTATTCTTAATGCCATATGATGGTATATAGATCAATTTTATGAAGTCAAGATGGTCATGATATCGAGACACATGGTGTGTTCTGTATGGCTACACATATGCTTTCAATAGTTCAGAGCTTCATATTCACTTAGGGAAAATGCAATGTACAATATGTAGTATCTTGCTAGCCATAGTGAATTCTTTTTTCTATCTACATGTATGTTGCTATTTGAGACAATTCTCACCAGACACCAATACAAGTTTGCTTCTTATCTAGCTTGCATTATGCTAATGAGATTACTAAGGGGTGACATATGATGTCGCTATGCCTTAAGATTACTTGTTGCTTTCCAAAAATGGATTACTTTTCTCACTTTTTGATATTTGGAAGCCTAGATAGATGTATCCTATGAGGATAAGTCCTTTCAATAAACAAGAGGAACAAAATGGCAATCTCATGTAGGACATCTACTGAAGGACATCATCTATTTCATATTTTCATATATGATAGCTACATATATTGATCCGAGATTAGGGTCCACTTTTAGAGGATTTGGATTAATATTAGGAATTCTACAAGGCTAGGATGTCTTCTTACTACTAAGGCATGCACACTAGGTGGAATGGGACCCGAGTGTTCAATAAAGAGGTGTCGTAGGCAGCATGAGAATTCAAGTGATATCAACCACTTGAACATTTATCTTTAGGACTTTTTTCTCACAAGTATATGATTTGGCTAGCTAGAATATGATGTTATGTATGTATGATGGTTTAGTATGATAAGGTACAAGCTATTATGTATCACTAACTATCAGATTATTTTAGGACAAGGTTTTGGGACTACAAGTTATGAACTATGTGCTTTCTCTATGACCTAAGGTGTCATAAAAATTAATACTTGACAATTAAAAATGATATTTTTCATTTTAAGATGGCCACTTAAAATGTGGAAGATAACAAAGGAACAAGGGTCAAACTATTCTTATGAGCTTTGGGATTATTTCCACCAATGAATCCATGGGAAATAATCCATCAAGAGCAAAGACTATGAGACTTAAAAAGATTATAAAGGAAGTCTCATTAGCTTCCAAAAGATGTTGCAAATGATTCCCACAAGAAGCTTGGTTAATGACAAGCTAGAAGGTTACAACTAGGAACCTGATTGTTTAGGTTTCCAAGTAGATTAAGCTAGAATCATGCTCATCTAGGATAATAGCTATTTTTCCTAGAAAATAGCTAGAGAAGGGAGCATTTTATTTATAAAGATGAATAGTTTAATGTAGAGTCTTAGTTGTTCAAGTTTCTAAGCAGTTGGAGCACCAGAATTGCTTGTCCTTAAAAATATGTGATTTTCGTAGAAAATAGACCAAGGCCATAACTAGCTTAAGCTAAGGGCATATTTCACGTGCTATAGAGAATTTGACTTGGAACATAGCCAATTCCAAGTAAATGACTGTCCTAGAAAGTAGGAGAATTAGCTTTGATTGCTCAAGCTAGTAAATAGTCTATGTCAATGGTCCTATGGCTAGGTTATAGGCTAGAATCATAAAAACCTAAGGCTAAAGGCTTGTCCAAGGTGAGGTAGGGCGTTGCCACCTCAAAGCCACAAGAGGAACTCATATATACTTCCTATTTTCATCCAAGGAAAAGCCTCCTCTTGCCCATGTGTTCCCATGTGAAGAATACCAATGCTATTGGATAGTCTACAAGAGGTCCAATGAAGGGAAGCCATTTACTGCATAAGGTGGTCCAATGAGGGCCTAGGACTACATTAGCATGTGTATTCGAGTAAGGAAGGGACCTCACATGCCTCCTCTTGTAGAAAGACCCATTCACACCATCCTCTATCCACATGGGATAAGGACACTTGTCGTAACGTTATTGCATGGCTTCATAGGGGTCCAATGAGGTGCTAGGACCTATTAGGCATGTGAATTCGAGTGTGGACTAGCCTCACACGCCTCCTCTCTTGTAGAAGAGTCTCCTCACACCTCTCACATCACCCTCTTGGCACATGGTGCAAGGACACTTGTCATGACGCCATTGAATGGCCTCATAAGGGTCCAATAGCATTGTAGGACCAATTTGGAAGGCATTTTTGAGTCCTTCCCTTGCTTAGGCAAGTAGGAGAGCCCTCATTCATGTTCATTCTCATGAATCAAGTCTCCTTCTCTAGCAACCAAGGTGAGAAGTGGAGAGCCTACCTCAACAACTCTTGTGATGGAGAGCAAAATCCACTCAAGAGCCATATTAATCATGCAAGCTTTGAAAGCTCTCTCTATCTACATCACTCTTAATCTATGAACTATGCTAAGAAAGATGAGTGATTATGTGCAAGGCAAGTACTTCTTTCTTGTAAACTAATTCTTCTTCACCTCAAATTGACTCCCTCCCTGCTAGCTCTCTTCACCTTTGAAGGTGTTTGAGGTCTTGGGATGGAGGCCACTCATGTTAGGTTCATGTTTTGTTGCAGTTATGTTGCATGAGGCTTGCCATCTTCATGCAATCAAGCTTGGGAAGGCAACAAATTGCATTGTAAACAAGTCTCCTTCAAGTAGAACCTATAATACAAATGCCTTTTGGAGGGGGGACTGGCTCCACACAAGTTTGGTCCTCAACAGTGTCTACTTTGCTTTCTCTCTCTCTCTCTCTCTTGTGATAGCTAGACTCTTCATGATTAAGCTAATTTGTGTGATGTTTTATGCTAGACTCCATCCATGCACTTAGGCCTTGTCTTTGATGCTATCTACTCTTCAAACTCTAGAACCAAGTTACTCACTTTAGTTAGCATTATGGGTATTAAAACTAACATTGGTATCAGAGGTTAGGTTAACTCTTTTCTTCTCCAAGAAGAGAGGTCCTTAAGTTGCTCATTTAGTAAGATTTGTGCATTACTAGAAGGGTAAGTGGGCTTGGGATTTATTAACAGGATTGACGAGCCCACTAAGTGGGGTACGGTTCACCGTCGAGAGCTCTAGACTTAATAATGGAGTCTTTGTAAGACTTGCTTTTGGCTTTACCATTATTGAGCTAGTAGGAAACTTGGCAGGCACCTCTCGTCAATCTTGCAATGTTAAACCCACTCCACTACACTTTGTAATATACAAATCCTTCACTACAAAGAGTGAGTACTTGAGTGCTAAGGAATACAAAAGGTGAAAACCAAGGGTCTCTCTAGATTTGTGTGAGGACAAAAGGGATGGAACTAGTCTGCATTAAAACCATACAAACATTTTTCTTAACATGAAAGAGAACAATAAAGAGAGTAGGGATAGTGTAGACACATTTACTTTTACCCCAAGTGGCATTAACAATGATGATTCTATACGGTCTTTAGTCATGAAGCTTCAAACCATCATGGAGAACCGTGCTTTGCATGAGGAGGCTACTCGCCAACTTCACGATTATGGTATTCTCCCTAATACCCCAAAAGAGAGAGTTCCAATGAGGATTTTTGGTGAGACCTCCAAAAAGGGAGCCTCTACTGCTAAAAAGGAGAATACCTATGGAGAGCCTCACTCTTCAAGTCAAGCTGAATCTTCTCCTAAGAGGAGAAACTCTTATCCACATGAAGAGCTACTGCCTTTAGAGCAACAAAGGAGTGAATCTCCCAAGGACATGAGTGATGATGTGGCTCCAAGGAGGCAACGGGACCCAAGATCATTTTCTCCTCCCAAGAGGAGAAGGTCACCGCATAGTTCCCCTCATCATGAAGCCAAAGGTGAGAGGATAATCGTCAAAAAGAGAAGTGAGAGAAAGAAGTCACCCTCTTCTCCATCTTCTTCACCTTCTTCCAATGAGGATAGTGAAGATGGCTATGACAAAGAGCCAAGGAAGAGAGGGCATCGAAGGTCCCATGCTGCATGGAAAAGATCTCATAAGCTTCGGAAGTTCAAAGAGGGAGGAAAGAACATCACTTTCCTTACCTATGATGGCACTTTTGGAGCAACATATAAGGTGTTAGCCTTCTTACAACAATTTGATGCAACTTTTGGTGATGAAGGCTTTATCGAATCCTCCAAGCTACGTCATGTTGCGATGTATTTTTAGAAGTCCACTAGACAATGGTGGGCTAGCATGCGATCCAATGGTATGGCTCCAAAGACATGGAGACATCTAAGAGTCACCATAATGAAACAGTTTCTCTCAGGTGAAGCAAAGGATAAGGTACTTTTACAGAGTGGAGAAGTCAAAAAATGATGTCCAATGAGTCTATCAATAAGTAGTACATCCCAAAGCCACTGTCTATAAAAAGATAGACTTTGCGGAGCAAAAGCAACAATTTTGTGCAGGACTGCCCGATGAGATGAGTGAATATGTAAATTCACAAAGGCCTGGATCTATTATGGCAATCATCTATCACTCAATAGTTGCTTCAAAAAGTAACTTTCAACAAGGGGCTAACAAGTTTAAACTTATGAAAAACAAGGAGGAGCGAAGAGGGAAGAACACACAAAACTCTGCCAAAGGAAACACCATCATCATCAACATCAACAACAAAAACAACAAGAAATGGTACCTTTCAAAGGTAAAAATCGCTTGTCTAATGAGGAGTTGGAGTAGTATCATAAAGATAAAAGTGCTTTAAGTGTGGGAAGCAAGGGCATATTTACAAATTTTGTCCTCAAAAGCATGCCGCATGAAATAATCCACCTCCAAGAGCTTCAATGGTGGAAGCATCTAAGGTGGAAGGTCATCATCTTGACTCACCCCTCACTTATGCTTGGGGAAAGGTGAGAGAGCATGATGTTTTAATGCTCTTTGACCCTGGTTCCACTCATAACTTTATATCACATGAGTTGGCCACCAAGCTAGGAGTCCAAGACTATGAGATGGGAGATATTATCCACTGATGGAGCTTTCAAAGGACAAAATGTTCTAGTCACTCCTTTGATTGGAAAGCTAAGGCTCCATATCCAAGGATACGTGGATAAAGAAGACTTTTATATCTCCATATCCAAGGATACATGTATAAAGAAGACTTTTATATCTCTCCCTTACAGCATGAAGATGTTATCTTGGGGACACCATGGTTTACCTGTATGGCTGCCACCCTTAAGTTCCCTGAAAGGAAGATCTTTTTCAAGTATAGAGAAAAGATATGTGTATAGATGCTAGTGACATGGGGAGCACTATACCCCTTGTAGATAACCTGGCTTTTGATAAAGCAATGAAGAGTTCTGTTTGTGCTTACATGATTTTTGTCAAAGATGTCAAGCATAACCAAAAGGAACCTAATAGTACAATTGATGAGGAAGCTAAACTACTTAACTTCCTTCAACCATTCCAATATATTTTTATAGATGATATACCAAGTGAATTACCTCCTAAAAGAGGTGATGATGACCATACCATTGAGTTAGTCCCTGGAAGTTCAACTCCTAACAAGCCTCCTTATAGAGTTTCACAAGCTCAATAAGAGGAGATAATGAGGCAAGTGAATGAATTAGTGGACAAAGGAATGGTAAGGCCTAGCTCTTCTCCTTTTTGTTCACCAGTTCTATTAGTGGAAAAGAAGGACGGCACCTATCACATGTGTGTTGACTATAAAGCACTAAATAGACTCACTATTAAGAATAGGTCTCTTGCTCCATGGGTAGAAGACCTATTCGACAAGCTACAAGGATCGCTCTACTTCAGTAGAATAGATCTCAAGAGTGTCTATCATCAAGTTTGTATAATGGACGAAGTATTCTAAAGACTACTTTTTGAACCACATATTGTCTTTATGAATATCTTGTAATGCCATTCGGATTAACCAATGCTCTAGCCATGTTTAACCAAATGATGTGTCAAGATTGTGGGAGAGAAGGAAGGAGTCTCACTTGAAGCTTTCTTGCTTGCACAATGGGGGAATACACACAAGGGTGGAGGCTGAAAACAGTTTTCCTCTTCTTAGTTGTGTAAGCCAAAAGAACTCTTTTACAAAGAAATAGAAGAACCCTATATATGGGTCTCAAACCAAACTCAAATAACTAAGGTGGCATACTAACTGAGCCACGAACTAGAGTAGATAAGGATAGCTGTCATCTAGCTATTATTCATGGGCGGTGTACCAACCGCATCTGCAACTGACAAGTCAGTGACATAAATACACAACGGTCACCCTGGTGTATCACGAGTGGAGCTCGATATCTCAACACTCCCCCTCGAGCTCAATCCCAATTCCTGCACACCAAGCAGGTCTCTGAACTTGCGCAGCTTCTCTGCGCCCAATGCCTTCGTGAATATGTCAGCTACCTGATCCTCTGTGCTGACATAAACTAGATCAATAAGACCTAGTAAAACCCTCTCTCGCACATAGTGATAATGCACCTCAATGTGCTTTGTTCTAGCATGATAGACTGGGTTATTTGCCAAGTGTATACTACTCATGTTGTCACAATAAATGACAACTGGCCCATCTGTAGACTGATGCATATCATAAAGTAGCTTATGCAACCAAGCTACCTCACATGCAGCCATTGCTGCACCCCTGTACTCAGCCTCTGTACTCGACAAGGCAACTGTAGGTTGTTTCTTGCTGCTCCAAGTGACTGCAGCACTCCCAAAAGAGAACACATATCCACTGGTAGATCGTCTATCAGAAATGCTACCAGCCCAATCAGCATCAGTGTATCCATGCAAATGTATGTGAACCCCAGTCTCATAAAATAGTCCATACTGCAATGTGGACTTCACATACCTGAGTATGCGTCTAGCCGCATCCAAATGTGGTTTCCTTGGAGCCTGCATAAACTGACTTACCAATCCAACAGCATAACTCAAATTTGGCCTGGTAATAGTCATATAAATCAAACTTCCTACTATGCGTCTGTACATAGTAGGGTCTTCCAGAAGCTCACCTGCATCTGCGCTTAGCTTCACATTCTGCTCCAAAGGAACTGAAATAGGCTTACAGCCTGTCATCCCATATTTGGACAGCATGTCCAATCCATACTGCCTCTGCAAGAGCTGTATCCCACTTGGTGATCTAATCACCTCAATGCCCAAGAAATAACGCAGCTCTCCCAAATCCTTCATCTCAAACTTCTGCTTCAATAGCATTTTCACATGAAGGATATCTTCATCACTGTCGCCTGTCATAATCAAATCATCAACATAAATGACAGGTAGCATAATACCTTTCTCTATTTTTCTCACATAAAGTGAGAAATTTGCCTTGGAAATCTGAAAGCCAATAGTGACAAGATACTGTCCTATCTTGTCAGACCATGCTCTAGGTGCTTGCTTCAAGCCATACAAGGCTTTCTTCAACCTGCAAACAAACTCAGGATGAACAGCATGCACATAACCTGGTGGCTGCTCCATATAGACCTCTTCTTGCAAATCACCATGCAAGAAGGCATTCTTTACATCCATCTGATGTAAAGACCATCCCTTTGATGCAGCCATAGCAATGACTGCTCTTACAGTTGCCATCCTTGCAACCGAACTGAATGTTTCTTCATAGTCAATGCCATATGTTTGTGCATACCCCTTGACTACTAATCTTGCCTTGTATCTGTTCACAGAACCATCTGCATTGTGCTTCACCTTATAAACGCACTTACATCCAATTGCATTCTTACCTTTAGGCAAAGGTACCAATTCCCATGTAGCATTTACTTCCAAGGCATCCATTTCTTCATCCATGGCTTTCTCCCATTTTTCTTTTCCTATGGCTTGCTCAAAAGAAGTGGGTTCTAGTTCCTGTATCACTTTGACCATATATGCATAGTGAATGGCTGTAAATCCATCATATTTCAGCCTATCCATAGGATACCTAACTCTGGTTGACCTGCGCAAAGTAGGTTCACTCCCAGGTGCTCTCAAAACACCCCTGGTCTTCCTTACTCTAGGTGTAACAATAGATGGAATACCCAACTCATCATCAATGCTCTGTTCTGAGCCACTGGATTCACCATCCACATAAGAGTGACCTGCATTCACATCAAACATGGGCTGATCAACCTTCTCTTTTCCTTTTCGTCATACCTGTATACCACTATTTGCACTGCCTTGAGAGGATTCTCCTAATCTCAATCTGCCTGTCCATGGTGAAGGATGTGAACCACTGCTAGAGGATGCTCCAGGTCCACTACTGCTGCTGTGAATTCTGTGCAGCATTACCATTTTGTGCATCTACATCATCAATCACATTTACTGGTTTATACCAGCTACTCATCTCATCAAAAACAACATCTGTGCTCACTGAAAACTTACAAGTAGAAGGGTTATAGCATCTATACCCTTTTTGCTACAGAGAGTAACCAATAAAGATGCACTTCTCAGCTTTTGGATCCAACTTGGATCTCAACTCATCTGGCATATGTACATAGGCAATGCAACCAAAAATTTTCAAATGAGAGATATCTGGTTTCCTACCAGTATACCTCTCCTCTGGAGTCATTCCATGTATTGCTGCAGTGGGAGTCCTGTTCATTATGTAGACTGCTGTAGCAACTGCTTCAGCCCAGTCAAAATCTGGCAGGTCTTTTTCATTGAACATGGCACGAGATACCTCTCCGATGTGCCTATTTTTCCTTTCTGCAATTCCATTCTGTTGTGGGCTATAACTGCATGAATATTGCTGCTTTATGCCATGCTCCTGCAGAAACCTTGTAAACTCATTTGAGAGGTACTCTCCCCCTCCATCTGACCTTAGGCATTTTATTTGCAGACCTGTTTCTTTTTCAACCATAGCTTTAAGAGTTTTGAAATTCCCAAAAACTTCACTTTTCTTTTTCATAAAATACACCCAAACTTTTCTGCTATAGTCATCAATAAAGGTGACAAAATAATGACAGCCTCCAAGAGACGCAGCTTTAGTAGTCCACACATCAGAGTGGATTAATTCCAATGGCTTGTTACTCTCTTGAACATGTTTAGGAAATGGTTTCCTTGCCTGTTTTCCAAACTGACAGGCTTCACATACCTTATGCATTTCTGCAACCTTGAATTTAGGCAATCCTGCAATAATATTGTGGGCCTGCATTGATTTAAGTCGATGTACATTAACATGACCAATGCGTTTATGCCAGATATCAATATCTGCAACTACACCAGTCCCATGTGCAAACATTGATGCACTCAATTCAGGCATGTCTGCATCCAATGTAAACATTCTGCCCTTCTTCTTTCCTTTTGCTATCAAGCGACCTTTATTTTTCATACCCTCAACAAAGCATCCATGAGGATTAAATCTGACCTGCAAGCCCTGCTCAACCATTTGACCAACAGAAACCAGATTCTTGGTGATATTCGGGACATGAAATACATCGGACAGGTATTTCTTTTTCCCATCCTGCATAGACAAAGGAATTTTTCCAATCTGCACAATAGGATGTGCAGTATCATCACCAGTCTCCACAAATCCTGGTTTTTCCATTTTTCTTGCATCCTCCATCCATTCTGCATGACCTGTCATGTGGTTTGATGCACCTGAGTCAACATACCATACATCATTGCTTTCTTCTACACTTGTCACAGAATTGTTCATGTGCTGCACCATAAACAAGTGCTCATTTCTGTCATCACCCTGTCTACTAGAAGATGCATAATTCCCTTGTTGCAGTTTTCCATTCATGATGTCATTCTGGTTTTTATAGCAGTCTTTAGCCATATGACCCATTTTACCACAGTAGTAGCATTCAACATTACTGTTTGCATTTTGGCCTCTTTGCCATCCACCACGACCTCTTTGGCTCCCCCTGCCTCTAGAGTCACCACATCCTCCTCCATAGGACTGGTTTTCTTGAGTTTGCTGCATATTCTGATTTCTACCACGGCCTCCAAATCGGTCTCCTCTACCTCTGCCTCTACCTCTTCCAGCATTTGAGTAGAAGACAGCTTCTTTTGAAGTTCCTCCTGAAGAAGATGCACCACCATTTCTCTCCTCCTCAGAAATTAGAAGAGCAATCAACTCCTCAAAATCAGGAAATCTTTCACGAACTGAAATGGATGTCCGAAACTGCGCATAATCCTTTCCTAGACCATTCAAGGTCACATAAACTAAATCATCATCTTTCACTGGTGATCCAATGGAAGCAAGTGCATCTGCAATCTTCTTCACCTTCATGTGGTTGTCATTGATGCTCATACTTTCTCTTTGCACATTATGCAACTCTTGCTTGAGCTGCATTTTCCTTGCTTGCGTATTGGTGCTATACATTTTTGACAGAGTATCCCATGCCTCCTTTGGCGTACTTGCATCCTGAATATCCACAATCATAGAGTCTGAAATACTGATAGACAGCCAATACATAACTTTTCTGGCTCTCTCATGCCATGCTTTAAATGCCTGCATTTGCTGTTGATTGGGAACATCAGGAAGAACTGGTTCTTCTTCATTTCCTGCAACAAATTCCCAATATCCTTTTCCCATAAGGAAATTCGTCATTCTAAACTTCCATGCTTGGAAGTTGTTCTTGTCAAGCTTTTCAGTGACAATCTGTGAAAGAGAATCAGATGCCATTACAGAACACTGCAAAAAATTCTGTCACTGCAAAGAACACAACTTCACCCTCACAAGGGCAAATCTGCAAAACTGGCAAAAGTGGTATTTGACCACACAGTCACTTCCTAGTGACGATTTTCCATCAACAGGCAACAAGGATGATTCTGTAACTCCCAATGTCTCTACGCACAAGCATATGATGCAATTTCTACAGTAACTTTTCACCAACCTGTAGAATAGTGGTCGCACAGCATAATACTGGGCCTTTTCCTGAGTGCGTGCAGAAAACTTCCACCTCCAAAACAGGCTCCGAAATGGCCTCAAATCAGAAAAACAGGGTCGCCAAGGGCTAAAGCCCTTACCCGTAGCATAAACTGCCCTCTTGCTTCACCGCGAAGGGCGTCTCAACCTAAGACAATGCACTCCTGCACTTTCCGGCTGTGCTACCTGCAGAGATCTGGTCCCAAAACAGAAAATGAAAGCAACACTGCTCCTCTTACCAGAACACCGCGAGCTTGGCTTGCTTTCTTGAGCTCCTTACCACGAACAAGGCTCTGATACCATGTCAAGATTGTGGGAGAGAAGGAAGGAGTCTCACTTGAAGCTTTCTTGCTTGCACAATGGGGAATACACACAAGGGTGGAGGCTGAAAATAGTTTTCCTTTTCTTAGTTGTGTAAGCCAAAAGAACTCTTTTACAAAGAAATAGAAGAACCCTATATATGGGTCTCAAACCAAACTCAAATAACTAAGGTGGCATACTAACTAAGCCACGAACTAGAGTAGATAAGGATAGCTGTCATCTAGCTATTATTCATGGGCGGTGTACCAACCGCGTCTGCAACTGACAAGTCGGTGACATAAATACACAACGGTCACCCTGGCGTATCACGAGTGGAGCTTGATATCTCAACATGATGGAGAAGATCTTTCGGCCCTACCGCAAATTCACGGGAGTCTTCTTTGATGATATCGTCATCTACTCCTAGTCTCTTGAAGAGCATAAGGACCATTTATAGGAGGTAATATTCCAAGCCTTAAGAGACAATAAGTTATATATTAATAAAATGAAAAGTGAATTCTTCTTGAAAGAGATTCAGTACTTAGGTCATATTATCTCTCAAAGTGGAATCCATATGGATCCTACAAAGCTTGAGGTAATAAAAGAATGGCATGAGCCCAAGAATCTACATGAGTTAAGAAATTTTATAGGCATGTGTGCCTATTATAGGTGCTTTATTGAGATATTTTCTTCTATTTCTAGTCCACTCCATGACCTTACAAAGAAAAAGTTCAAATATGTATGGACCAATAAGGAACAAAATGCATTTGATTTGCTTAAGCAAAAGCTTATTTTTCAACCTATGCTTAAGCTAGCAGATCTCTCCAAGCCTTTTGAGGTTCATTGTGATGCTTGTGGTGACTTTCTTGGAGCTATGTTGCTTCAAGAAGGGCATGCCATAGCATATGAAAGCAGGAGATTAAATGCCCACGAACAAACACTAGGCATTTATGAAAAAGAACTTCTAGTAGTTCTACATGCTTTAGAAGTTTAGAAGCATTATCTCTTAGGTACTCCCTTCATCCTATGAGTGGACTATCAAAGCCTCAAATATTTCATGACTCAAACAAATCTCTCCGAAAAATGAATGAGGTGGGCAAACGTCATTTCTCAATTTCATTTTCATATTGCTCACATTCTAGGCAAGCATAATCAAGTAGCTAATGCATTATCACATAGACCCAAGAGTTAATGTTGTCTCTATACTACTCATAACGATCTCTCTAGTATGATACATGAATACGCTACTGATGTACAATTTAGGGATGTGACATCTGCACTTTCTTTAGAGAAGACCCAAGAGCCATACTCTCTTCAAGATGGCTATCTTCTCTATCACAATCGACTTTGTGTAACTCACTCTCTCCGTGACGAAGTTATGTTTGAATCTCATGCTCCTCCATATGCTGGTCATAGGAGTATTCAAACTACTTTGCATGCTATAGAAACATATTTCTATTGGCCTACCATGAAGAGAGACATACAAGATTATGTCTCACGATGCATGGTTTGCCAAACGATAAAATATGATAGAGGGAAGCAACCTGGATTGCTTCAACCTTTGCCAATTCCTGATGCACCATGGGAGAGTATATCCATGGATTTTCTCTTTGGATTACCCAAGTCTCTCCAAATCAATGGGATATGGACCATTGTTGCCAAGTTTAGCAAACAAGCTCATTTCATACCTGTCAAAAAGACAATGAAGGTCCATCAAATGGCAAACCTCTTTATATCTCCAATTTTTAAGTATGATGGCTTGCCTCTTTCAATAGTGTCGAATAGAGACCCTAGAATGACCAGTAATTTCTGGAAGGGGTCTATTTGAGAATTTAAGGACGAAGCTTGATTTCTCTTTGGTCTATCACCCTCAAATGGATGACCAAAGTGAAATAGCTAACTCTACTATCATTGATCTACTCAAAGCATATGTCACGGAGGTAGATCAACATTCTCAATGGGAGAAATTTTTACCTCTCTCTCGTAGAGTATGCCTACAATAATGCTGTGCATACATCTACAGGTAAAGCTCCCTTTGAAATAATTGAAGGGAAAAGTAAACCTCCTTTGCTCCTTAAGACACATGATAAAATTTTTGCTACTGATGAATATAGTAGATATCTTCAAGATTCTTTTCAAAAGATAAAAAATGCTATATTCATCTCGCAACAAAAGCAAAAGTTTGCTGTTGATAAGCATAGAAGAGCCTTGACCTTCAAAGAAAATGATTGGGTACTACTTAAGTTTCCCAAGGCCCGCTTCAAGTATCACGCGGGTAAGAATCCTACGGGTCATCAAAAATACTATGCTAAATTAGCAAAATGTTATTATGGCCCTTTTCAAATCCTTAACCCATCAATGAGATGGCTTATTGATTAAAGTT
This sequence comes from Lygodium microphyllum, assembly GCF_053477565.2. Classification (NCBI taxonomy): domain Eukaryota; kingdom Viridiplantae; phylum Streptophyta; class Polypodiopsida; order Schizaeales; family Lygodiaceae; genus Lygodium; species Lygodium microphyllum. Next base: position 5,030,370 of record NC_141155.1, read on the forward strand.
GCCTAATCACTGGCTCATACAGAATGCTTTTCATGTAAGATTACTTAAGCCTTACAAAGGAGAGCCACCCAAGGAACCGGTTGTTGAAGATCCACCGGAATTCGAAGGTTAGGAGGAAGTACTCCAGCCAGAGTCTATCCTATGCCATGAAGACAAAGTGTTGCGCAATGGTAAGCATATTCGACGATATCTTGTTAAATTTAAAATTTACCCTTTTGAAGATGCTCGTTGGATGTAGGGTATCCAACTTAAAGATAGCCAACACATTGTCAATGCTTATAATGACTCAATTGAGTAATCTATGAAACTTTTCTGCACTATGCAAAGTCTTTGTTTTTAAATGTTAAATGTATACATACTTACTTTCATGCTTGTGGCGGCTATGTCTCCCAAGCCCCCAGTGGAACTTGTCATTCTATTGTGGAAAGATGATATGGACTATAGGGTAGGCATGATTGCGGTAGCTCAGTCTCTCAAGCACCCAATGGCTTAGTCATCCATTGTGGAACAATGCCGTTAGATAAAATGGGATCCATTATCCACTAGGAAACCATGGACTAATGATGACTTTATTTTCTCCAACCTCATAGTCGAGGACGACTATGATTTCAAGGGTGAGGTAATGTCATAAAAATTAATACTTGACAATTCAAAATGATCTTTTCCATTTTAAGTTGGCCACTTAAAATGTGGAAAATAACAAAGGAACAAGGGTCAAGCTATTTTTATGAGCTTTGGGATTATTTCCACCAATGTACCCATGGGAAATAATCCATCAAGAGCAAAGTCTATGAGACTTAAAAAGATTATAAAGGAATTCTCATCATCCTCCAAAAGATGTTGCAAATGATTCCCATAGGAAGCTTGGTTAATGACAAGCTAGAAGGTTACCTAGTTATTTAGGTTTTCAAGTAGATTAAGCTAGAATCATACTCATCCATGATAATAGCTATTTTTCCCAGAAAGTAGCTAGAGAAGGGAGCATTTTATTTATAAAGATGAATAGTTTAATTTATAGTCTTAGTTGTTCAAGTTTCTAAGCAGTTGGAGCATCGGAACTGCCTGTCCTTAAAAATAGGTGATGTTAAGCTATTGGTCATGTTAAGCTAAGGGCATATTTCATGTGCTATAGAGAATTTGACTTGGAACATAGCCAATTCCAGGTAAATGATTGTCCTAAAAAGTAGGAGAATTAGCTTTGATTGCTCAAGCTAGTAAGTAGTCTATGTCAATGGTCCTATGGCTAGGTTATAGGCTAGAATCATAAAAACCTAAGGCTAAAGGCTTGTCCAAGGTGAGATAGGGTGTTGCCACCTCAAAGCCACAAGAGGAACTCATATATACTTCCTATTTTCATCCAAGGAAAAGCCTCCTCTTGCCCATGTGCTCCCATGTGAAGAATACCAATGCTATTGGATAGTCTACAAGAGGTCCAATGAAGGGAAGCCATTTACTACATAAGGTGGTCCAATGAGGGCCTAGGACTACATTAGCATGTGGATTCAAGTAAGGAAGGGACCTCACATGCCTCCTCTTGTATAAAAACCCATTCACACCATCCTCTATCCACATGGGATAAGGACACTTGTCGTAACGTTATTGCATGGCTTCATAGGGGTCCAATGAGGTGCTAGGACATATTAGGCATGTGGATTCGAGTGTGGACTAGCCTCACACGCCTTCTCTCTTGTAGAAGAGCCTCCTCACACCTCTCACATCACCCTCTTGGCACATGGTGCAAGGACACTTGTCATGAGGCCATTGAATGGCCTCATAAGGGTCCAATAGCATTGTAGGACCAATTTGGAAGGCATTTTTGAGTCTTTCCCTTGCTTAGGCATGTAGGAGAGCCCTCATTCATGTTCATTATCATGAATCAAGTCTCCTTCTCTAGCAACCAAGGTGAGAAGTGGAGAGCCTACCTCAACAACTCTTGTGATGGATAGCAAAATCCACTCAAGAGCCATATTAATCATGCAAGCTTTGCAAGCTCTCTCTATCTACATCACTCTTAATCTATGTATTGAACTATGCTAAGAAAGATGAGTGATTATGTGCAAGGCAAGTACTTCTTTCTTGTAAACTACTTCTTCTTCAACCTCTAATTGACTCCCTCCTTGCTAGCTCTCTTCACCTTTGAAGGTGTTTGAGGTCTTGGGATGGAGGCCACTCATGTTAAGTTCATGTTGTTTTGTTGCAGTTATGTTGCATGAGGCTTGCCATCTTCATGCAATCAAGCTTGGGAAGGCAACAAATTGTATTGTAAACAAGTCTCCTTCAAGGAGAACCTATAATACAAACGCCTTTTGGAAGGGGGACTAGCTCCACACAAGTCCAGTTCTCAACAGTGTCTACTTTGCTTTCTCTCTCTTGATAGCTAGACTCTTCATGATTAAGCTAATTTGTGTGATGTTTTATGCTAGACTCCATCCATGCACTTAGGCCTTGTCTTTGATGCTATCTACTCTTCAAACTCTGGAACGAAGTTACTCACTTTAGTTAGCAATATGCGCATTAAAACTAACATAAGGCTATGAGTAAGAATCATAGTCAATGCTCTTAAAAAAATTAGAATGACTATGAGTTATATGTATGATGCTTTATGGTCAAGGATAATCTTAATTATGACGTTAGATGCTCTGAAGAATGTTTTTACCTTGCATAAGCAGTATTTATGGTTGTCTTCAAGGACAAAAATAAGTTCTGTAATGTTAGGACAAGTGTTCTACGAGCAAATGGTGTCGAGCATACGGCAAGAGGAGCCCAATGTGGACAGAGAGTCCTATATAAGGGCATGGCAGAGTGGATACTATTATGCCCATTTCCCTCTCTCTTAGAGAGACCTTTGATGCCACCGTCTCCTTGGAGCTACATCTTCACTTGAACCACTTTAAGATTTATACTTATGATGTTCCATTGGTAGAAGTTCTTCATTTCAATTGTACCCTCTCCTTTTACTAGGAGATGCATCTCCAAATGGTTACAAAACTCCTCATAATTATTCTCTTTCTCTCCCATAGATTTCTCTTTTTGAAGTCTCACCTTGATGCCTCATAGGAACTCATTCTTCTTGGGCAATAGAATTAGGTCATGTACACAACCACCTACCTTTTCATTGTACATAGCCACCTACCTTTTCATTGAGCATAATTTGGAAATGAAACTACATACAATTATCAACTTTTGCTTTAGATTTTCTCACCAAAAAAAGATTGTACATCTAGCTACTCATCCATAGGTTTGGAATATGAGACTAGATAATTAACCTCTTCACAACTATCTTAAGCACTCAAGCCTAATCTCCTAAAGAAATACAAAAGAAAAAAGTTTAATTTAGCTTTTTGTAGTAGAGGCTTGATAACACTTTTCTACTTATAATTAGAGGAGATAATAAAGCTCAAAGCTTATGCTTGAATATTCAAAAGGAGTGCTCTTACAAAAGAGAAGTATTAGAGATTAAGCCCCTATCAAAACCTTCTCTATAAGCTACATATCAATGAAGAGTAGTGACATGACAAACGTGCTTATCCAAGCATTGATGATGCCTTTAAAGCATATTAACACTTTAAGTAATCTAGATACCTAATCTAATACCCAATTCTTTTATACCAAATGTTGGGATTAGGGTGGATTATTCAATGTAGTGATCATTGCCAATACATGTGGTGTAAAAATTTAAGCAAGGATTAAAGAGAGTGTAGATGCAAGGTAGACTAGATTATATCACATAAAATAAGTACAAAGCATGCTCTTATATGAAGCATAAAAATATCTTGGTGACACAGAGGAGGACCTCATACACATGATATTATGGGTGACATCACATGATATTATGGATGACATCATATATGCCAACTAAGCAAATGAGTAAGCATATTTACTTTACACATAGCATGGCTTGACACATAAGCATATGATTTGGAAAAGATGTTTTCATACATGAGGTGCAACAAAGCCACACCTCACCTCTAAAGACCTCTTAACATGCTCAAGCTCATTCTAATACAAAACAAAATCTTTAGAACTTAGTATAAGTATCAACTACTTCACAACCACCCATCTGGAAGGATCCTTGGTATTCATATTAAATGGGACAATAGCACTGTTACTATTCTATGCCCCCCAACAAGGCTAAACCTAGACTCAGGCTTTGGAGAGATTTGGCAGACCTCAATATTGAAGGGGAGTGGTGCATACTGGGGGATTTCAACATGGTTGAGTCCAAAAGAGACAATCTTGGGGCATCTTCCCTTCTTATTGGCTCCGAAAAGAATAAATGGATAGAGTTCTCTTCCAAATGGGCCTTAAAAGATTTGGGGGAGGTCGATTCTGAGATTGCCTTTGTGAGCTTTACTTATGCTAGTTTACAACATGCTACGGTGGCCTCTAGACTTGACAGGTGCTATTTCTCTCATCACTCCGACTGGGTTCCGCACATAGTTAGCTTATCAGTTGATACAACCAAAGCTCTATCAGATCACTTTCCCTTGACAATTGAAATGAGCACAATAGAGCAGAGCTAGGGTGTTCCTAAGGGGGACAAGAATCTCTTAGTAAACGAGTCCCACCTTTTTGGTAACCTTGGTTTTAGGACTCGACTAAATCGGCCATAGAGAGACTTAAGTGGATTTAAAAAGTCAAAAAACCAACTCTTGGCGCTCCTTTGCTAAGAGAATCTAGTCTGCAATCAAGAGAGTAGGTCCCCAATTTAAAAAGCAACACGCCATCTCGCTTGGAGTGGCAGAGGAAGCTTTGGAGAGGTTGAACGCTCGCAAGCTTGAAGGATTAACCTCAGTCCAAGAACATGAGGAGTGGCTTCAAGCAAGGGAGATGGTTATAGAAGTTAAGAATGTAGAAATAGACAGAGTTAGAATTCGTTCCAAGGAAAGGGTGCTAAAAAGAGATGAAGCCTCACAAGGGTTTTTTTAAGGGCTTTGAAGATAAAGAACAAGCAAAGTATGATTAAGTTGATTAAAGATAATCAGGGGAACACTTTACGGACCCAAATGACATGGCTTTAGTAATGCTTGATCACCTTTCCAAGATTATAGGTCAAAAAGAGGAGCTGACCAAAGAGGTGGTGGGGGCAGCACAAACCAAAATATTCACTATGGTGAAAAAAGAAGTGACTTTGGAGGAGGCCAAGTATCCGGTTAGGAGCATCTCAAAGGAGGAGTGCAGGAAAGCTTTATTTGCTATGGGATTGGAAAAGTCTTCAAGATGGGATGGGATCATTGTTGAGTTTTTTTTAAGGAGTTCTTGTCCGAACTCCAGGAGTCTTTAGTCTTAGTTGCTAATCGAGCCTTCTTAAATGGGGATATGGAGGAGAGTATGCTAACGAGTCTCATAAAACCTATCCTTAAGCAAGTTAGCTGCTCCATGCTGAAGCATTGGAGGCCCATTTCTATGATGCCGGTTATCTACAAAATAGTGGCCAAAGTGGTGGCAGGAAGACTAGCTCCCATTCTCAACAAGATCTTGACTCTACATCAGCATGGCTTCATCAAAGGAAGATCGATATATGGCAACATCTTGGCAACCATGGTAGGTATTGATTATTCTCAGCTCATCAAATAGAAGTGTATCCTCCTCGAGCTAGATCTTGATAAGGCTTATGACAGAATTATGTGGTCTTTCATTTCCGAAGCAATGAACGCTTTGGGTTTTGGCCCTAGAATGAGTGAAGTTGTGTGGAGTTTGGGGAGGGGAGGCTTATCCCAACTTCTTTTTAATGGAAATATTGTACGGTCCTTTGGAGTAAATAGGTCCATAAGGCAAGACTGCCCGCTTGCACCTCTACTTTTTGCTATTTGCTCACTCCCTTTGGCCACTGCTTTGGAAGCTGAAGTAGGAAAGGGCAATCCAGGAGGGCTAAAACTTCCCGATAATAGCCAACTTTTGCTAAAGCTCTTTGCTGATGACTCCCTCCTTTTTCTTAGAGCTGATGCACAAGGTTTGAGAAACACATTCAACACTATTCAATTATTTGTTGTCGCCTCGAGATCTCAATGTAACATTGAGAAATCTAGATTAATCTCTTTAACTGAAGGAACTTCATTTGATCCGATGCTGGAATGGAGAGATTGTCCACAAAGGGGAAGTCTTTAGACACCTCGGAACTCCTCTCGGAGTGGAAATTTCCCACAAATAGAGATTTCAATGGGTGTGGGAAAAGGTGCTGAATAGGCTCAAAAGATGGGAGTTTGTGTTGTTACCAATCCAAGGTAGGGTGAAGATCATTAACATGTATATGATCCCTCTCATATCTTTTAACTCTCTGTTACTGAAAATGGCCAAAATTCACTGGAAATAATTTCTAAAGCTCATTAAGAGGTTCCTATGGAAGAATAGCACGAGATCCACAAACCCATGGCAGTGGTGTAGCTAGCAAAGAGTCGCTGCACTAAAACATAAGGGGGACTTGGAATTATTGATCCGATAATTCATGCCCAAGCCATGTGCGCTAAAAGTACGGTGTCTTTGGTATATGGTCAGCAAGCTTAGGCATAAATGGCAATGTACTGTTATGAGCAGGATAACAGGAGAGTTAGTAGATAAGTGTCAGAAAGTGGCATCCACTCTTGGGATGTGCAGAAGTGAGAGGTACTTCGAGAACTCTGCCATCCACTGGTCCTCGTGGCTATCTAAATATGGGTTGAATTTGGTGAATCCATTTTGGATAGAGGTGGTAAGAAAGGTCAACAACAAGGGAATAGTCCACTTGAAGGATGTATAGGATAAATCAAGGGCTCAATGGGTGGATCCGGAGATGCTTATCCAAAGGGGCTTTAGATCTTTGTATGAAGGGGTGCTAATAAATAGACTGCTACAAGTGGTGAATTGCCATCCAATTTCACTCAACGCCTCATCACTAACTTGGAGGTGCTGGAGATGGCCTCTTTATAGGTCCTTTCAGACCCCAAACACCAAGGAAGTGTATCTTGCTCTCGTGGAGCCACATGGGTGGGTGGAAGCAGCGAATAAAGTTTGGAAAAGAAATTGGAGCAAGGAGAGATGGGAACTGGTGGTAGGCAAGCTATGGGCGGCCAGGTTTGATGATCATGTGAAGTTCTTTTTGTGGAAAGTTCTTATGGGGGCCATCCCCACGGGAGTTAAGGTAGTAGCAAGAGGTATAGGAAGTGAAATCTGTTGTGGTTGCAGATCGGCTATATAAACAATGAACCATCTGTTTTTGGAGTGTCCCTATCTATCAAAATGTAGCTTTAGGTTGAGCAAGTGGGTTGGAAAAGTCTGGGGAGTTAAAGTTTTGAAATTGGAGTTGGTCTTGACTACCTTCGGAAAGCAGAACGATACAATGGAGGCTCTCTTGTATACCATATGCTTCAATTATCTTAAAAGAGTATGGTCCATTAGAAATGCTAGAATTTTTAATGGAGACGGAGATCAAGTGCAATTTCAGGACATCCTTTGAAATTGCATTCTTTCTCTTATAGGTCTTAGTAGCCGGTTGGGCAACTCTCAGGAATGAAAGCAGTTTCATTCGTTTGTCTGTTATAATCATGCTAGGAATATGGTCTAATGATGGGAGGATAGCATGAGTTTTTTGTACGAGGTGGGGGTACCTCCCTGTAAAGCTGAATCTGATAGACAGTCTTGTATATAATTCCTTTTTATTTCTTCTTTTTCTTTTGCCAAACTCCCCCCAACAGGGAGTAGAGATTGAATTATCTAAACAAGAAAAAAAAAAGTAAAAAGCGAGCTTATGGGAGCCATCCCTTACATCGGCCTCCTAGAGGAGTGTCACAACATACATATAGACAAGCCTAGGTTTCTCCTTACATGTTTTTGACAGCTCTAATCAGATGTGGTTCTCTCCCACAGCATCCCATAATTGATGCCATTCTGCACTTTGATCAAGCTTGTCCCATAATTCTAGGAGAGATGTGGCGTAGTCATGCAAAATCTCTTTGAGTGTGGGATTAGCATCTTCTCCTTGAAATAGCCTGTGGTTCCTGGCTTGCTAAATTCTTTTCAGGAAGAAGCAAGAGCTTTCTGTTAAGAACATGGTTTTTGTGGTTTCGTTACTTAGGTTGATATTCCCAAGGGCCAGATGATGTTTGACAACTTTGAAGCCCCAAGTTGAGAACATCCATCTCCTGAATCTGAATCCCACTCTTGAAATGTTGGGGCAGTCGAGGAAGAGGTGGGAGAGCGATTCCCCTTTGGTCCCACAGCTAGAGCTGATGTCCAGACCCAGTCCTCTAACTACTGTCTTTGCAATGGGTTTCAGGAACTCTTTCCAATGGATCTTTGCCATTTTCAGTAGGGGCCAGGAGTTGAAAGAGATTCAGGGGATCATGAAAGTGCTAATGACTCTGGCCCTAGCATGCATGGGAAGTAGAATGAACTCCCACCTTTTGATTTTCTTTTGTATTTTCTCTAGTACCCACCTAGCTCTTTGATTGTGAGAGATTAACACTCCCAAAGGGGTGCCCAAGTGACGAAATACCTCACCTTTTTAATGACTTTGCGCACCTAGCAGGAGGGGTCGAAGTTGTTTTCCTCTGTAAGTGAGATTAGTCTAGATTTCTCAATGTTGCACTTGGATCCTGATGTTGTGGAGAAGACATGGACTATCTCCAAGGCTTTCCTTAAAAATCGTTCCTCAACTTTTAAGAACATTAAAGCGTCATCGGCAAATAATTTGGCTAGCAGCTGCTCATTATTAGGCCCGAGTTCTAGACCACAAATTTCTCCTCTATCTGCTTTTGGCCAGCAAGATGCATTTTTGGCCAGCAAGTTTGGCATATTCGATACCTAGCATTGCCGCCAATATATTATCCATTATAGACCGCCCTTCGATGAAGCCATGTTGATGCGGTGTAATCGTGTTGTTGAGGACTGAGCTAAGTCTGCTTGCTAGTACTTTCCCAATTATCTTGTACATTACTGTCATCATTGTGATAGGCCTCTACTCTTTAAGGGAGGAGCATGCGACTTGTTTCGGGATTGGTTTGATTAGACCTTTTGAGATTGTTGGTTCCATCAGACCTTGTCTAAAGGCTCTCTTCGCTAAGAAGGTGGTTGTCTCCTGGAGCTCTTCCCAAAATTCCTTGGAGAATTCCATCGTTAGTCCATCCCATCCCGGTGACTTGTCCGCTCCCATAGAAAACAAAGCTTCATTGCATTCTTCAGCGGAAATGATTAGATCTAGCCAATAGCTCTGCTCCTGCGACACTCTCTTTTTAACTGTTTGTCTGCGCTTCCCTGGCTGATTGTGATTCACTTTTCGGTTGGCCTATAATTCGGGCTAGGTGGTTGAGCATTGTTTGTGCCATTACGTCTGGATCAGAGCTTGTGACGCCTTGCTCATCCTTGAGAGCTCGTAGAAAATAATTATGGCTGGCTTCCTCTTTCTTTAGAATCGGGTCTTTGGAGAGGATTCGGGCTTTTTCTAGTTCTGCAGCATGCAGATCTGAAAGGACCTTCCTTGCTTCCAGCCAACTGGTTGTGGTCCTGTTCGGAGGCTTTGCCTTGCATCTTGAGATTGTTGATCCTGAGGACTGATTCGTTGGCCTGAAAGTTCAATTCTGCTTGATGTTTTGCTAGCTTTGGCCCTAATAGCTTTATGGTATTTTGCATTTTCTTGACAAAGTTTCTCCAAGGGTTCAGTGCCCCTCTTTTAGTCCTCTCTTGAAGATCTTAAATAGCTGATTTGGTGAGGGCTCGAAACGAGGGATTCTTAAAGAGGTGGGCTCCAGTTATTAACAGCTTATTCTTTCCTTTCTTTTGGGGTGAGGTTGGCATCGTTGCAGCAGCTCAGGTTAAGCACTATTAGGAAGTGATCGGAGATTATTTTGGAGAAATTGACTATGAGTTCCAACGAATGTGGAACCCAATCTGCCTGGTGTGAGCAGTACCATCTATCGAGTCTTGCAAGTGTTGACACATGTTGTAGGCTTGTGTAGGTAAACCTGGGATCATCTCTCGAGGGGCCAGCTTTCCAAAGGTCCATGAGGGCCCATTTGGTCGAGAGATGATTCCATTTGTTTCACTTTGAGCTCGAGAGAATGGAGGCTACTCCTGACCTGTCACACCTGGATTCGACCATGTTAAAATTGCCTGTAATGCACCACTCCCCATCTAGTTGAAGCTCGGCAAGGTCCGATCAAAGTTTCCCTCTGGCTTTTGCATTGTTTGGAGCATATACATTTACAACTGTGAAGGAAAGGCCGGCCCATTTAATGTGGATTCCAAGAGCTCGAGCGGACCTGTGATTGAATACTACTTGGGGTTCCAGTTCTCTGTCAACAAGAGAGAGTACGCCGCTGCTACCATTAGCACCTTCGCCGTAGAAGACAAGCTTCTTGTCGAAGTTTTGTTTCCTAGGTTTCCTGCATCAAGGTGATGCTCTTGGATTGCCCAAAAATCCACTTGCTTCTCGGTCTTAACTTCGGACCAAAAGAGGGTGTTTTTCCCCCTTGACTTGATACCTTTGACATTCCAGGATCTTAATTTGATCTGCCTCATGAGATAGAGAGGGGGACAAACTCTTCTACTCCTGACATGATTCCTTTGACATTCCACGATCTAAGATCGGACTGCTTCATGAAATTGAAAGTGGAACAAATTCTTCTACCTCGGCCTCTAAGAAGAGAGCTTCTTCGGCTTGGAGAGGTTGTTCAAGCTGTTGATTTCGGTCTTCCTTGGGGGGAGCAATCTTATCATCCCTGCTGTACGAGTCCCCTAGGGCCTCAAAGAAGTTTCGTAGGCCGATCGCACCTCACGGTGCATCAGGGGGGAGCTTATCTTTTTCCCTTGCCAATGATTTGCATTTCTTTAATGACAAGGGAGGAATTACAGACCACTCCAGAGTTTGGTCTTGTTGAGGGAGTGCCGGTAGCCCAACTTTTTGGATTGAGTGTGTTCTTCTTTGAGTGGCTGGTGCTTTGAAAGAGAGATCTTTACATGCAGCTAAGGAGACTGATTTGGTACTCTTAAGAACTTGTTTTCCTTTATTAGCTTTGCCCTCTTTTATCATGTCCTTAATTTTCTTCACCGTCTTCTTCTGGATTCCACTAATTTATTCTTGTATAATTTCTACTTCCGTGTTGACGTGAATTTCCTCCATATTAGCAGGACCCTCTTCTTTGGAAGGCTCCCCCTTCTCTTCCATATGAACAAGGGCATTGATTTCCTTGGATAAGAGATGACAGTCTCGGGCAAAGTGCCCAAAGCCATTATATTTAAAAATGCCCCAAAGAAGGTGTCGAATTTCAACTGAATCACCTTCAGACCAGCTCCTACATTGATGATCATATTTTCAAGGGGAACATCGTTGATGTCCCAATTGATGCATAATTTGTTCAACATTTTGCCCTTACTTCTATTAGTTGGCACAAATAGGGGGGTTCGCAGATTAGATGCAAGTTCTCTTAGGCTGCCCCAAAGCCAGACCGGGAGGTTCACAAATTCCACCCACACAATATTTAAGTTTTGAACAGATTCAGCTGAATCAAAAACCGGATCCCAATGGAAGACACATACTAATATCTAACATCCACCCGGAGGCCAGAAACTTGCTCTTGTAGTTCTTTTTTGGGGTTTTGCATGTTTCCCATGCCTGTCTCACGGTAGGCGATCTTCATGTATCCCTTTTACTTTTTGAATATACCTCAACACATAGATCAACCCATGATATTCAATCGGTAAACAACCAGCTTCTATTAGTAATGTAGAGTACCGGGTGGTGGTCCTCACTCCCAAATATCGACGAATGAAGCTCTTCTGTAGTTTCTCGATTTCATCTCACATACTTGTTGAAATACTTCCGTCCCATAATTCAACCCCGTATAACATTGTTTGCATGACATAAGCCTCAAAGAGTATACATCAGATTTTCCAGCTGTTGATGTCTTTACAATTACATATTGTTGAGAGAGAGAGAGAGAGAGACAAGAGGATAGAGTTTGAGCTTGAGAGGATGGTGTGAGAGAGAGGATAGAGCTTAAGCTTGAGCTTGAGAGGGAGAGCTTGAGGTTGAGAGAGAGAGGCTTGCATGAGAAATCTTTAGCTTGAGATAGCTTGAGCTAGAGAGAGATTGAGAGGGGAGAGAGGCAAGAGGAGAGACTAGAGTACTTCAACAAAAACAGTCAAGAACTAAGGATGAGAAAGATAGAGAGAGGCTAGCGGATGAGAATCCCGGAGACAGAAAGAGACTTGAGGCTCCAAAGTGCTAACACTAAAAACATACGACAAAAACGGCTAAAAATGGCATAAAATTGGACCTGAGCTACAGCTGGATTTTTAGATTTATATTTGTTTGATGTACAAGACTTTTGGTCCTTTGTATGCAAAAGATTGAGGCAATACCCTTTTGCTGAAATTTGCAGCTTATTGCACTTGATTTGAGTATACACCCGTGTTTTTGTTGCCATGGCTTCTACTTCGTCCTCATCATCGGACACGAAGAGTTGATGGAGATCAAATGGTTTGATGGCCAAGGTTTCGATCTATGGCAAGATCGTATGCATGGCATCCTCCTCCTTAAAGATTGTGAAGATGCTTTGGAAGGGGTGAAGCCACAGGCACTTAGTGATCAAAATTTAGTGATCAGAATGGGCCAAACTCAACATGAAGGCTATGGCCTACATGAAGATGGCAGTGCATGATGATATCATCACCGATATCAAAGGGTTGGACAGTGCTTATGCAATTTGGCAAAAGCTACGAGCCACCTATGTGAATGTCATACCTATTCTGGTCCATCTTATGTGGAAGCTAGTCAATATGCGCATAGATGAGTCAAAGCCAGCTTCTGAGCACTGAAGTGCATTCTCAGGCGTACTTTATTAGTTGCAAGACATAGGTCTTCAAGCTTTCGATGGCATGGTTAAGGCCATTTTTCTATTGATGACATTGCCAAAGCCCTTTGAGACATTAGTTGTTTCCCTAAGCAATAGTGCTACCTTGTCCTATAATAGCATGTGTGGCTCTATTCTCAACGAAGAGATTAGACGTAAGTCCAGTGGAGAAGGCAATACATCAGCCCTTAGTGCACGAGGGAGGACTAGATAAGAGGGAAGGAAATACACAAAAGAGAAATAGCAGTAAATATAAAGGGAAGAATAAGCAGTAGGAAGTCACTTGTTATCAGTGTTGCCCTAAGGGTCACAAGAAGCATGATTGCAGGTACTTCAAGAAAGAACAAGATAGAAAGAGAAATGCATCAAAGAAGGGAGAGAATAAAGTTGATGTATCATAAACTTCAAAGAACAAGGAGAAAGAGAATGCAAATATGACTTCAAGTGTTGTTATTGAAGAGCTTTCAGATGTTGAAGACATCCTATTTGCTACTCTTTCATGTGATGATGCATTTACATTGAATGCCCAAGACATGCATGTTACGAAGACCGATGTCATTGATGCTTTGATGATAGTGGAAGATATACTTTCACAGACTTGGATAGTAGACTCAAGTGCCTCTTTTCATGTTACTCCATGCTTGGAGTGTTTTTCTTCTTATGAGGCAAGCAGCTATGGAAATGTTTATCTTGGTAACAACCATGCCTGCACAATAGATGGAATTGACGCTATGCACTTGTCTTTGGACAATGGCCAAGAGCTTTTGCTCAAGGATGTCTGACATTAAGAAGAGATTGCTATATGTTGATCAGCTAGATTTGCATGGATACATGTAACGTGTCCCCTAGAATCATCCCGAACACGTCTTAGCAGTCCATTGGAAAGGATGTCTAGAAAGCTCCGCTCGGCACTCCCATGGAATGTTACGGGACTTGCGATCTAGGTCTTCCCGCGTCTGCTACGTAGCGGAAGTATCCTGGCCGTTCCCACTTAGGATCGACCTGAATTTGGGTTTTCCTGTTTGGTCATTAGCTAGCAGCAACTAGCGTCAAACCCGAGCGAACTACTTTACGCAGAAACGCCAGGTCCGAAGCGGAATCACGCTGCACTTGGTTCAAGGAGAATGGGAAACGAGAGGGATGCAAGGCTCAACCTCTCTGCCATAAGGCATAGTCCCATTCCGTTCCCCTAAAACAGCGTGAATCGGGTAATAGGTAATTCTAAGACATCGTTCTCGTTATTTGTTTTGGTGATGCTGATCATCCTTCTGTTTGTCCAAGATTTTGAGAAAAGTTCCCGGCTAACCGGGACCACCCATCCATAGGACGGACCCATGATCCATCCTCCGCACTTTCCTCGGTTTGTTTTAGTTATGTAATTATCTAACACATTAATTTGACATATAACAATCAGCTTCTTTAATTAACCCTGTTAAGCACTGGTTCCTTCACGTAATCTTATCACGTGACATAGAAAAACAATATCAAACAACTTCTTTATTATCATTTCATCATTTTATCTTTGGAATACAAGGAGTTCCGCCCGTAGGCTTGTCCATAATCCGCCCGAAGGCTTATCCAGTAATCCGCTAGGGATCACTATTCCAAGCTTCTGCCTGTAGACTAGTATGCGGGCCTCGAGATCCAATCCCGAGTCACGTTAGCCTCTTGTGCAGGACCCGGAAGGCGAGGGATTTACAGCCAGAGCCCCCCCTGGCACCCAAGCGTCCTCCTGCTCCAAGTAGAGCTCAACGGAAAGACCTCTCGCGGCGGGTTCGGTCCACGTTCCCGGCGCGATCAACAACCCCCTTGGTTAGGGTCAGGCAGGCAGTCGGGGGTAACTGAAGCTGCCTCTCCCTTCAGGCCCTCAACCTGAAGCATTTAGATATCTTTTCATCCTTTAGTTCCTTGAGCAAACAATGCAAACAGTGCTTTCTAAACTATTACAAGCACAATCAATTTCAGTGGTCGTTTATTTGGCCAACTGTTAAGGAGTGAATCTTTCTCTCCGAATGCATCCAGCATTTGATCTGGGATCAATTGCGACTTGGCAAGATCCCCAAGGGTTTGTTTGTTCACCCTTTTGTCCTTGGGTTAGGGCCATACCCTGTTAACCCAACTTAACCAATACCTTAGGTTTTATTAATAGTAAATCATGGCGACCATGTCGCTTCAATTTATTGATTGGTCATTTGCTTCCAAGCAAATACCTAACTCTCTTTTTTCTTGGCAATTATTCCCCAAGAAAGGTGATGTAACAGGATGATTACTCATCCTCTTGTAAGTTAAATTTGCGCAAGAATCTGCCAACCTCATTCTAAGGATCGGCAAAACTTTCTTGTGATCAAACCACAAGGCTATGCGACGTTGCAACTTGTTGCACAAGTGTCGCCTCCATTCCAAGAGATCATTTCGCCTAATGAATGGCGTATTCAGGTCACGGAATTAACTTTAGACGAGAAGGAGGGTTTAGGGTGTCTTTTTTTTACCCAACCCATCCCTAATTTCCCTAAATCGACAACGTTTAGTCCTAGGGTTCCAACTCAATTCGAGTTTCATCATTTTGGACGCTTGGTCCTTAAGGTAGGAATCCTAGCTTATTGTTTACATGAGCATCCAATTAGCTCAACATTTTTTTGGAAATATGGTTTGGACTATTGGTTTTGAAGGTTCCGACTTAGCGACAATGGGAAAACTTGGCCGAATCCTTAATGTGCTAATCCCTAGTTAATGTTTGGGGTATCTATCGTATTGACTGAACCATACCCATGTGAATCCTTTGTGACTAGGTGATTTGGGTAATTCACTATGCTTGTCTCGCGACAAGGATGAATCCTTCCTAGAGATAATAAAGTAGATCTAAAGGAGGAAAAATAGTTGCAACTACCGCAATACATGTAAACACGTGATTCATTGCTTCTACGCATCACATGGTTCACAATAACTCTATCTTTCCTTGGTATAGTAAAAATGCATGATAATCTGGGTACTAACTTTCCTAGGACCTACTAGGACTTACATCAAATAACCATGCCTACAACCTTGTTGTCTACACTTTAGAATCTCATGCTTTGATAAACCATGCGACCTTTCCTAAATACGGCTCCTGATGAATGAAATTTATGCATGATGACTATGCAACACGCAACTTTCCCCTAGCTACAATGTAGTTAATGAAGTTCATACCAAACTAAAGCTAGTGTTAACTTATTCCATGTTACATGCTACTTGCAAGTCCATAAGATCATTTTCGTACTCTTCTATTTCTTTTCGGATAATATCTTATGGGTGTTAACTTTTCCTCATTAATCATTACAAGGAAGATGTTGCCTAAAATGCGGCACACGCTTATTCCCACCATGTCTAGTAACCAAATGCACTTATCAATTTCATTTCTTTGCCCTATATGTTTAGACTCATTACTTTGATAATGTTCCAAAATAGCAACATGCAGCTAGTCTTCTAAGGCGGACAACTCTGGAAATGCAACTGTTTCAATTTCATGACATGCATCAACCTTGACTAATGTTTAAAGAGATAATTTATCAAATGTATTTTTAACGCTGCCACATGCATTAAAAATAAGCGTAAAATGCATTCTCCCTTATGGAATTAAGCGTGCCTAAACATTTCTTTGTGTGAGAAAAAAAACCTGGACTTGTGGGCTCGGGGAGATATCCACTTGAATGCTTGGAGATGAACCTCCCGCAGGCGCACTTTGTGACTTTTTTTTTTTGGGGCCATCGCAGGCATGGTTTCGGCTTCTGGTTTGCCTTTGCGGTCTATGAATTGACTTGGCTTGGTATGCAGCCTCCAGACCTTTGCCTTTTTCCCTCGTACGCAGGAGATTCCTTTGCGGGACTTTGGATAAATGGTGCTTGGGGAAGAGGGCTTTATGAGTTCTTTAGGAAAAACCGGGTGGCTAGGAATGGGTTCACGGATGGCTTGTGGCCTTTGAAGTCTAATTACGGGAAGCCTCTTACGAAGGATCTTGCGTAAGGCTTTATAGCTTCTTCCTCTTCTCTTCAAAGTCCCGGGGGGGGGGGGGGGTATGAATGGACTTATGGGGATCTAGTGGGAAGGGGGCTTAAGAAAGCCCCCTTAGAAGCTTCTTAAGAAGCTTCTAAGAAGCTTCTAGGCTTCTGTAGCAACGTCGGGGGGGGGGGGGGGGGTCGTGATCAAGGCGAGGTGGCGGCGGGCTGTGGCGGCCTGGCGGACTGTGGCGGCGGACTATGGCGGCTGGCGGCTTCCTGCACGGCGGCGACGGCACCCTGGTCTCCCTCCTTTCCCCAATGGCGGGGCAGCAGCGTCCCCTCCTCCCTCTCACAGCACCGTCCCCCTTTTTCTCCCTCTTCTCTCCCTAACGGGAGTTCATATAGGCAAGGGGGGGGGAGGGAAGAGAAAGCCTCCACACACGTGGCCAGTGCATGGGTTCCCCCCCTCCCATGCAGGCCACGACTCATCCATGGGCCATCCCCCCACACTCCCTCTTCTCCAGCCATGCATCGGCTGGGGAAAAGGGATTAAAGTAAAAAAAATTTGCCTTGAATATTCAAAATTGCCCCTCCCAAGAGGGTGTTTACGCGGGAATTTCGATTTTGAACCTCGGCTTGCTTTTTCCAATGCGAATGGTCTCGATTTCTCATGTGCAGGTTACACATTATACTGCCGGTAGATCCAATATGTGGGATAACCTTTGTACAAGGTTTACGCAGTGTGCGGGAAGTCAATATTTACGGTACGCAGTGTGCGGGAAGTCAATATTCACGGTTGGGAATATTACATTCTCTTCCCCTTAGAAGAATCGAGATGTCCTCATCTCGAGATAAACTGGGGATATTTATGGTTGAGAGTGCTTATCATCCACCCACGTGGTATCCTCCCCGGGATAATCTTCCCACTGGACGAGGCAAGGTTCTAGATCTTAACTGTCTCTCCCTAACATCTAAAATCTTGTGCGGCCTTAGTTCAAGGACTCCTTGACTAGGCATTGCAATATGTTGGTCATCAAGTACATGGTTAGGGTTAGGTACATACTTCATTCCTCAATAGACTGATATGGAATACATTATGAACCTTTAGGTTTTCAGGGAGTTGCAGTCTATAAGCATTAGGTCTTAAGCACTCGAGGATCTTGTATGGTCCACAATACCTTGGACTTAGCTTCCTGCAATCTCCTAAGGATAGAGAACTCTTCTTTGGGCATACGTGAATGAAGACCATGTCTCCTTCCTCAGATATTCTACTTTGACACTTCAAATCCGTGTATGCCTTCTGTCTATCCTTCGCAGCTTTGATGTCCCGAGAAAGTGAAATCATGAGCTTCGCACAATCTCTTCTGTTTAAGTAACTGGCTTGCCGGTATACATGCTCTCATTCTATAGTAGACATGTCCATTATTGACAGAGAATTCATGACCTTTGGCCTATAGCTTTTGTTCCTGGTCCTTGATAGAGATTTCCCTTAGCACCTTTTTATAGGCTAGATCATGGCATGCTTCCTCTCTAGCTAGTTCGAAAATAGGGTTGCTTGGCATAGATACCTTTGTAGCTAGAGATCTAGCTATTGATGGATTCTGCAAGATTAGGGAATTTAGGAATGCCTTGCGACTGAGTGCATCAGCAACTACATACTCCTTTCCAGTTCGGTACTTGATCTTAAGGTCATACTCCTCCAGCACTTCAATCAACTGACATTGCCTCATGTTGAGCTTGTTCTAGGTAAAGTTCCACTTGAGACTTTTTTATGATCAGTCACTAGTGTAAACTTGTTACCCCGCAGGTAGTGTCTCCGAAGCTTGACAACTAAAAGTTCAAGATCATGGGTAGCATAATTCTTTTCATGGCTCTTCAGTTTCTTGAAGATTAGGCTATAGGATGACTTTTCTACATAAGCATGCTAGTATCAGTTACTACCTCTACTCCTTACTGTGGTCTAGAAGTTTTAGGATCGGTACTAATACCAAACTTTGCTTCAACCTATCAAAGCTAGTTTGTTCGGTAGTTGACCATGCAATGGATGTTTGCTTCTTCAATAATTCTGTCAAAGGTGCTGCAAATAAAGCATAGTTTTTGATGAAGACCCCATACCGTCTTGTCAATCCAAGAAAGCTGAGTATTTCTTTGACAGTTGTTGGTATTTGGCCATCCTAGAACATTTCCAACTTAGGCTGGCTCCACTAAGATTCCTTCTACCGATATGATGAATCCCGGATAACCAATTTGATGTTTGGGGAATGCACATTTCGTCATCTTATCATACAGCTTGTATGACCTCCTTGTCTCAAGGAAAATCCGAAGTTGGGGCTCATGATCTTCTTCCTGTTTGGAATAGTCTAGAGTGTCATCAAAGAAGACGAGCACAAAGTTTATCAAGATATGGTCTAAAGATATCCTTCATTAACCTATTGAATGTGGCAGGCACATTCGTAAGCCCTAATGACATAGCTAGAACTCAAAGTGTCCATATCTAGTGTTGAAGGTCGTCTTTGGGGTATCTTCTTCCTTGATTCCTATCTGATAGTAACCAGACCTAAAATAATCTTGGAGAAGATCTTGGCATCCTGAAGACTATCAAGAAGCTCATCTATTCTAAGAATATGATATTTGTTCTTGACTGTTGATTGATTCAACCCACAGTGATCAATATATAGTTGAAGTGTTCCATCTTTCTTTTTCTGGAACAGTACTGGTGCTTCCCAAGGTGAACTGCTAGGACGGATGTAGCCCTAATCTAGTAGTTGCTTGAGTTGTTCCTTCAACTCAATTGCTTCCGATATAGACATTCTATAGGGTCTCTTCGCAATTGGCGCAGCTCCTATTACTAGCTTGATCTCATGATCTACTTCACTTTGAAGCGAGAGTTCTGTTAACTCTTCAGAAGCTACGTCCACGTATTTCTTCAGCCAAGTGACCAAATCACTTTACTTCTTTATCAATATTCATAGTCAAGACAATCGGAAAAAAAAGTTTTATTCCATTCATATCAACATAGTCCTTTCGAGGTATAATTATTTCTTGGGGCGATGGAACAAGTTGATACATTAATTCGAAGAGAATAAGATATTATTGCATTCAGCTACAGGAACTGAGTAGTAGTACGGATTGGGGTCATCGATTTTCAGGAATCGATAGTTCATTGGAAGATAAGGGTATCTTTTCCTTTGATATCCATTCTTCTCATGACGTCCCAAAACCTTGATTCGGTCGGTAGGGATTCTTTGAATCACTTCTCCGTACACATACTTATTCTGGTTAACCCTTCGACCTCCAACCTGTAGGGTCGCGTTTGCATGAGCCTGAACAAAGACGAACAGCTTTACGATCTTCAAATCCTCCATCCACTTGATTCTCTTCAAGTTAATTTGAAGGTACGCAGGTCGATAGGCAGTTATGTAATAGATCCCTGAAACACCCATCCATCTCTGTTCCATGTACACAGGCAATGGATTGTAAATGCGGTCTAGGATGTTCATCATCTCAACCCTTTGTCGATAATCTATGGAATGCATCGCGGTCATAAACATGACTCAGAACACTAAGAATTTGTTCCATGCTTCATAATTCTGCAAGACAGCATTAAAAGTAAGGAAATGTTTGGGACAGTAGCATTTGCTTTACTTCATCTTATTAAAATTTCCTAAAAACAAGTCCTTTGTTGGTTTGCTCTGATACCAACTGTAACGTGTCCCCTAGAATCATCCCGGACACGTCTTAGCAGTCCATCGGAAAGGATGTCTAGAAAGCTCCGCCCGGCACTCCCATGGAATGTTACGGGACTTGCGATCTAGGTCTTCCCGCGTCTGCTACGTAGCGGAAGTATCCTGGCCGTTCCCACTTAGGATCGACCTGAATTTGGGTTTTCCTGTTTGGTCATTAGCTAGCAGCAACTAGCGTCAGACCCGAGCGAACTACTTTACGCAGAAACGCCAGGTCCGAAGCGGAATCACGCTGCACTTGGTTCAAGGAGAATGGGAAACGAGAGGGATGCAAGGCTCGACCTCTCTGCCATAAGGCATAGTCCCATTCCGTTCCCCTAAAACAGCGTGAATCGGGTAATAGGTAATTCTAAGACATCGTTCTCGTTATTTGTTTTGGTGATGCTGATCATCCTTCTGTTCGTCCAAGATTTTGAGAAAAGTTCCCGGCTAACCGGGACCACCCATCCATAGGACGGACCCATGATCCATCCTCCGCACTTTCCTCGGTTTGTTTTAGTTATGTAATTATCTAATACATTAATTTGACATATAACAATCAACTTCTTTAATTAACCCTGTTAAGCACTGGTTCCTTCACGTAATCTTATCACGTGACATAGAAAAACAATATCAAACAACTTCTTTATTATCATTTCATCATTTTATCTTTGGAATACAAGGAGTTCCGCCCGTAGGCTTGTCCATAATCCGCCCGAAGGCTTATCCAGTAATCCGCTAGGGATCACTATTCCAAGCTTCTGCCCGTAGACTAGTATGCGGGCCTCGAGATCCAATCCCGAGTCACGTTAGCCTCTTGTGCAGGACCCGGAAGGCGAGGGATTTACAGCCAGAGCCCCCCCTGGCACCCAAGCGTCCTCCTGCTCCAAGTAGAGCTCAACGGAAAGACCTCTCGCGGCGGGTTCGGTCCACGTTCCCGGTGCGATCAACAACCCCCTTGGTTAGGGTCAGGCAGGCAGTCGGGGGTAACTGAAGCTGCCTCTCCCTTCAGGCCCTCAACCTGAAGCATTTAGATATCTTTTCATCCTTTAGTTCCGTGAGCAAACAATGCAAACAGTGCTTTCTAAACTATTACAAGCACAATCAATTTCAGTTGTCGTTTATTTGGCCAACTGTTAAGGAGTGAATCTTTCTCTCCGAATGCATCCAGCATTCGATCTGGGATCAATTGCGACTTGGCAAGATCCCCAAGGGTTTGTTTGTTCACCCTTTTGTCCTTGGGTTAGGGCCATACCCTGTTAACCCAACTTAACCAATACCTTAGGTTTTATTAATAGTAAATCATGGCGACCATGTCGCTTCAATTTATTGATTGGTCATTTGCTTCCAAGCAAATACCTAACTCTCTTTTTTCTTGGCAATTATTCCCCAAGAAAGGTGATGTAACAGGATGATTACTCATCCTCTTGTAAGTTAAATTTGCGCAAGAATCTGCCAACCTCATTCTAAGGATTGGCAAAACTTTCTTGTGATCAAACCACAAGGCTATGCGACGTTGCAACTTGTTGCACAAGTGTCGCCTCCATTCCAAGAGATCATTTCGCCTAATGAATGGCGTATTCAGGTCACCGAATTAACTTCAGACGAGAAGGAGGGTTTAGGGTGTCTTTTTTTTACCCAACCCATCCCTAATTTCGCTAAATCGACAACGTTTAGTCCTAGGGTTCCAACTCAATTCGAGTTTCATCATTTTGGACGCTTGGTCCTTAAGGTAGGAATCCTAGCTTATTGTTTACATGAGCATCCAATTAGCTCAACATTTTTTTGGAAATATGGTTTGGACTATTGGTTTTGAAGGTTCCGACTTAGCGACAATGGGAAAACTTGGCCGAATCCTTAACGTGCTAATCCCTAGTTAATGTTTGGGGTATCTATCGTATTGACTGAACCATACCCATGTGAATCCTTTGTGACTAGGTGATTTGGGTAATTCACTATGCTTGTCTCGCGACAAGGATGAATCCTTCCTAGAGATAATAAAGTAGATCTAAAGGAGGAAAAATAGTTGCAACTACCGCAATACATGTAAACACGTGATTCATTGCTTCTACGCATCACATGGTTCACAATAACTCTATCTTTCCTTGGTATAGTAAAAATGCATGATAATCTGGGTACTAACTTTCCTAGGACCTACTAGGACTTACATCAAATAACCATGCCTACAACCTTGTTGTCTACACTTTAGAATCTCATGCTTTGATAAACCATGCGACCTTTCCTAAATACGGCTCCTGATGAATGAAATTTATGCATGATGACTATGCAACACGCAACTTTCCCCTAGCTACAATGTAGTTAATGAAGTTCATACCAAACTAAAGCTAGTGTTAACTTATTCCATGTTACATGCTACTTGCAAGTCCATAAGATCATTTTCGTACTCTTCTATTTCTTTTCGGATAATATCTTATGGGTGTTAACTTTTCCTCATGAATCATTACAAGGAAGATGTTGCCTAAAATGCGGCACACGCTTATTCCCACCATGTCTAGTAACCAAATGCACTTATCAATTTCATTTCTTTGCCCTATATGTTTAGACTCATTACTTTGATAATGTTCCAAAATAGCAACATGCAGCTAGTCTTCTAAGGCGGACAACTCTGGAAATGCAACTGTTTCAATTTCATGACATGCATCAACCTTGACTAATGTTTAAAGAGATAATTTATCAAATGTATTTTTAACGCTGCCACATGCATTAAAAATAAGCGTAAAATGCATTCTCCCTTATGGAATTAAGCGTGCCTAAACATTTCTTTGTGTGAGAAAAAAAACCTGGACTTGTGGGCTCGGGGAGATATCCACTTGAATGCTTGGAGATGAACCTCCCGCAGGCGCACTTTGTGACTTTTTTTTTTTGGGGCCATCGCAGGCATGGTTTCGGCTTCTGGTTTGCCTTTGCGGTCTATGAATTGACTTGGCTTGGTATGCAGCCTCCAGACCTTTGCCTTTTTCCCTCGTACGCAGGAGATTCCTTTGCGGGACTTTGGATAAATGGTGCTTGGGGAAGAGGGCTTTATGAGTTCTTTAGGAAAAACCGGGTGGCTAGGAATGGGTTCACGGATGGCTTGTGGCCTTTGAAGTCTAATTACGGGAAGCCTCTTACGAAGGATCTTGCGTAAGGCTTTATAGCTTCTTCCTCTTCTCTTCAAAGTCCCGGGGGGGGGGGGGGGGGTATGAATGGACTTATGGGGATCTAGTGGGAAGGGGGCTTAAGAAAGCCCCCTTAGAAGCTTCTTAAGAAGCTTCTAAGAAGCTTCTTAAGAAGCTTCTAAGAAGCTTCTTAAGAAGCTTCTAAGAAGCTTCTAGGCTTCTGTAGCAACGTCGGGGGGGGGGGGGGGGTCGTGATCAAGGCGAGGTGGCGGCGGGCTGTGGCGGCCTGGCGGACTGTGGCGGCGGACTATGGCGGCTGGCGGCTTCCTGCACGGCGGCGACGGCACCCTGGTCTCCCTCCTTTCCCCAATGGCGGGGCAGCAGCGTCCCCTCCTCCCTCTCACAGCACCGTCCCCCTTTTTCTCCCTCTTCTCTCCCTAACGGGAGTTCATATAGGCAAGGGGGGGGGAGGGAAGAGAAAGCCTCCACACACGTGGCCAGTGCATGGGTTCCCCCCCTCCCATGCAGGCCACGACTCATCCATGGGCCATCCCCCCACACTCCCTCTTCTCCAGCCATGCATCGGCTGGGGAAAAGGGATTAAAGTAAAAAAAATTTGCCTTGAATATTCAAAATTGCCCCTCCCAAGAGGGTGTTTACGCGGGAATTTCAATTTTGAACCTCGGCTTGCTTTTTCCAATGCGAATGGTCTCGATTTCTCATGTGCAGGTTACACATTATACTGCCGGTAGATCCAATATGTGGGATAACCTTTGTACAAGGTTTACGCAGTGTGCGGGAAGTCAATATTTACGGTACGCAGTGTGCGGGAAGTCAATATTCACGGTTGGGAATATTACATTCTCTTCCCCTTAGAAGAATCGAGATGTCCTCATCTCGAGATAAACTGGGGATATTTATGGTTGAGAGTGCTTATCATCCACCCACGTGGTATCCTCCCCGGGATAATCTTCCCACTGGACGAGGCAAGGTTCTAGATCTTAACTGTCTCTCCCTAACATCTAAAATCTTGTGCGGCCTTAGTTCAAGGACTCCTTGACTAGGCATTGCAATATGTTGGTCATCAAGTACATGGTTAGGGTTAGGTACATACTTCATTCCTCAATAGACTGATATGGAATACATTATGAACCTTTAGGTTTTCAGGGAGTTGCAGTCTATAAGCATTAGGTCTTAAGCACTCGAGGATCTTGTATGGTCCACAATACCTTGGACTTAGCTTCCTGCAATCTCCTAAGGATAGAGAACTCTTCTTTGGGCATACGTGAATGAAGACCATGTCTCCTTCCTCAGATATTCTACTTTGACACTTCAAATCCGTGTATGCCTTCTGTCTATCCTTCGCAGCTTTGATGTCCCGAGAAAGTGAAATCATGAGCTTCGCACAATCTCTTCTGTTTAAGTAACTGGCTTGCCGGTATACATGCTCTCATTCTATAGTAGACATGTCCATTATTGACAGAGAATTCATGACCTTTGGCCTATAGCTTTTGTTCCTGGTCCTTGATAGAGATTTCCCTTAGCACCTTTTTATAGGCTAGATCATGGCATGCTTCCTCTCTAGCTAGTTCGAAAATAGGGTTGCTTGGCATAGATACCTTTGTAGCTAGAGATCTAGCTATTGATGGATTCTGCAAGATTAGGGAATTTAGGAATGCCTTGCGACTGAGTGCATCAGCAACTACATACTCCTTTCCAGTTCGGTACTTGATCTTAAGGTCATACTCCTCCAGCACTTCAATCAACTGACATTGCCTCATGTTGAGCTTGTTCTAGGTAAAGTTCCACTTGAGACTTTTTTATGATCAGTCACTAGTGTAAACTTGTTACCCCGCAGGTAGTGTCTCCGAAGCTTGACAACTAAAAGTTCAAGATCATGGGTAGCATAATTCTTTTCATGGCTCTTCAGTTTCTTGAAGATTAGGCTATAGGATGACTTTTCTACATAAGCATGCTAGTATCAGTTACTACCTCTACTCCTTACTGTGGTCTAGAAGTTTTAGGATCGGTACTAATACCAAACTTTGCTTCAACCTATCAAAGCTAGTTTGTTCGGTAGTTGACCATGCAATGGATGTTTGCTTCTTCAATAATTCTGTCAAAGGTGCTGCAAATAAAGCATAGTTTTTGATGAAGACCCCATACCGTCTTGTCAATCCAAGAAAGCTGAGTATTTCTTTGACAGTTGTTGGTATTTGGCCATCCTAGAACATTTCCAACTTAGGCTGGCTCCACTAAGATTCCTTCTACCGATATGATGAATCCCGGATAACCAATTTGATGTTTGGGGAATGCACATTTCGTCATCTTATCATACAGCTTGTATGACCTCCTTGTCTCAAGGAAAATCCGAAGTTGGGGCTCATGATCTTCTTCCTGTTTGGAATAGTCTAGAGTGTCATCAAAGAAGACGAGCACAAAGTTTATCAAGATATGGTCTAAAGATATCCTTCATTAACCTATTGAATGTGGCAGGCACATTCGTAAGCCCTAATGACATAGCTAGAACTCAAAGTGTCCATATCTAGTGTTGAAGGTCGTCTTTGGGGTATCTTCTTCCTTGATTCCTATCTGATAGTAACCAGACCTAAAATAATCTTGGAGAAGATCTTGGCATCCTGAAGACTATCAAGAAGCTCATCTATTCTAAGAATATGATATTTGTTCTTGACTGTTGATTGATTCAACCCACAGTGATCAATATATAGTTGAAGTGTTCCATCTTTCTTTTTCTGGAACAGTACTGGTGCTTCCCAAGGTGAACTGCTAGGACGGATGTAGCCCTAATCTAGTAGTTGCTTGAGTTGTTCCTTCAACTCAATTGCTTCCGATATAGACATTCTATAGGGTCTCTTCGCAATTGGCGCAGCTCCTATTACTAGCTTGATCTCATGATCTACTTCACTTTGAAGCGAGAGTTCTGTTAACTCTTCAGAAGCTACGTCCACGTATTTCTTCAGCCAAGTGACCAAATCACTTTACTTCTTTATCAATATTCATAGTCAAGACAATCGGAAAAAAAAGTTTTATTCCATTCATATCAACATAGTCCTTTCGAGGTATAATTATTTCTTGGGGCGATGGAACAAGTTGATACATTAATTCGAAGAGAATAAGATATTATTGCATTCAGCTACAGGAACTGAGTAGTAGTACGGATTGGGGTCATCGATTTTCAGGAATCGATAGTTCATTGGAAGATAAGGGTATCTTTTCCTTTGATATCCATTCTTCTCATGACGTCCCAAAACCTTGATTCGGTCGGTAGGGATTCTTTGAATCACTTCTCCGTACACATACTTATTCTGGTTAACCCTTCGACCTCCAACCTGTAGGGTCGCGTTTGCATGAGCCTGAACAAAGACGAACAGCTTTACGATCTTCAAATCCTCCATCCACTTGATTCTCTTCAAGTTAATTTGAAGGTACGCAGGTCGATAGGCAGTTATGTAATAGATCCCTGAAACACCCATCCATCTCTGTTCCATGTACACAGGCAATGGATTGTAAATGCGGTCTAGGATGTTCATCATCTCAACCCTTTGTCGATAATCTATGGAATGCATCGCGGTCATAAACATGACTCGGAACACTAAGAATTTGTTCCATGCTTCATAATTCTGCAAGACAGCATTAAAAGTAAGGAAATGTTTGGGACAGTAGCATTTGCTTTACTTCATCTTATTAAAATTTCCTAAAAACAAGTCCTTTGTTGGTTTGCTCTGATACCAACTGTAACGTGTCCCCTAGAATCATCCCGGACACGTCTTAGCAGTCCATCGGAAAGGATGTCTAGAAAGCTCCGCCCGGCACTCCCATGGAATGTTACGGGACTTGCGATCTAGGTCTTCCCGCGTCTGCTACGTAGCGGAAGTATCCTGGCCGTTCCCACTTAGGATCGACCTGAATTTGGGTTTTCCTGTTTGGTCATTAGCTAGCAGCAACTAGCGTCAGACCCGAGCGAACTACTTTACGCAGAAATGCCAGGTCCGAAGCGGAATCACGCTGCACTTGGTTCAAGGAGAATGGGAAACGAGAGGGATGCAAGGCTCGACCTCTCTGCCATAAGGCATAGTCCCATTCCGTTCCCCTAAAACAGCGTGAATCGGGTAATAGGTAATTCTAAGACATCGTTCTCGTTATTTGTTTTGGTGATGCTGATCATCCTTCTGTTCGTCCAAGATTTTGAGAAAAGTTCCCGGCTAACCGGGACCACCCATCCATAGGACGGACCCATGATCCATCCTCCGCACTTTCCTCGGTTTGTTTTAGTTATGTAATTATCTAATACATTAATTTGACATATAACAATCAGCTTCTTTAATTAACCCTGTTAAGCACTGGTTCCTTCACGTAATCTTATCACGTGACATAGAAAAACAATATCAAACAACTTCTTTATTATCATTTCATCATTTTATCTTTGGAATACAAGGAGTTCCGCCCGTAGGCTTGTCCATAATCCGCCCGAAGGCTTATCCAGTAATCCGCTAGGGATCACTATTCCAAGCTTCTGCCCGTAGACTAGTATGCGGGCCTCGAGATCCAATCCCGAGTCACGTTAGCCTCTTGTGCAGGACCCGGAAGGCGAGGGATTTACAGCCAGAGCCCCCCCTGGCACCCAAGCGTCCTCCTGCTCCAAGTAGAGCTCAACGGAAAGACCTCTCGCGGCGGGTTCGGTCCACGTTCCCGGTGCGATCAACAACCCCCTTGGTTAGGGTCAGGCAGGCAGTCGGGGGTAACTGAAGCTGCCTCTCCCTTCAGGCCCTCAACCTGAAGCATTTAGATATCTTTTCATCCTTTAGTTCCGTGAGCAAACAATGCAAACAGTGCTTTCTAAACTATTACAAGCACAATCAATTTCAGTTGTCGTTTATTTGGCCAACTGTTAAGGAGTGAATCTTTCTCTCCGAATGCATCCAGCATTCGATCTGGGATCAATTGCGACTTGGCAAGATCCCCAAGGGTTTGTTTGTTCACCCTTTTGTCCTTGGGTTAGGGCCATACCCTGTTAACCCAACTTAACCAATACCTTAGGTTTTATTAATAGTAAATCATGGCGACCATGTCGCTTCAATTTATTGATTGGTCATTTGCTTCCAAGCAAATACCTAACTCTCTTTTTTCTTGGCAATTATTCCCCAAGAAAGGTGATGTAACAGGATGATTACTCATCCTCTTGTAAGTTAAATTTGCGCAAGAATCTGCCAACCTCATTCTAAGGATTGGCAAAACTTTCTTGTGATCAAACCACAAGGCTATGCGACGTTGCAACTTGTTGCACAAGTGTCGCCTCCATTCCAAGAGATCATTTCGCCTAATGAATGGCGTATTCAGGTCACCGAATTAACTTCAGACGAGAAGGAGGGTTTAGGGTGTCTTTTTTTTACCCAACCCATCCCTAATTTCGCTAAATCGACAACGTTTAGTCCTAGGGTTCCAACTCAATTCGAGTTTCATCATTTTGGACGCTTGGTCCTTAAGGTAGGAATCCTAGCTTATTGTTTACATGAGCATCCAATTAGCTCAACATTTTTTTGGAAATATGGTTTGGACTATTGGTTTTGAAGGTTCCGACTTAGCGACAATGGGAAAACTTGGCCGAATCCTTAACGTGCTAATCCCTAGTTAATGTTTGGGGTATCTATCGTATTGACTGAACCATACCCATGTGAATCCTTTGTGACTAGGTGATTTGGGTAATTCACTATGCTTGTCTCGCGACAAGGATGAATCCTTCCTAGAGATAATAAAGTAGATCTAAAGGAGGAAAAATAGTTGCAACTACCGCAATACATGTAAACACGTGATTCATTGCTTCTACGCATCACATGGTTCACAATAACTCTATCTTTCCTTGGTATAGTAAAAATGCATGATAATCTGGGTACTAACTTTCCTAGGACCTACTAGGACTTACATCAAATAACCATGCCTACAACCTTGTTGTCTACACTTTAGAATCTCATGCTTTGATAAACCATGCGACCTTTCCTAAATACGGCTCCTGATGAATGAAATTTATGCATGATGACTATGCAACACGCAACTTTCCCCTAGCTACAATGTAGTTAATGAAGTTCATACCAAACTAAAGCTAGTGTTAACTTATTCCATGTTACATGCTACTTGCAAGTCCATAAGATCATTTTCGTACTCTTCTATTTCTTTTCGGATAATATCTTATGGGTGTTAACTTTTCCTCATGAATCATTACAAGGAAGATGTTGCCTAAAATGCGGCACACGCTTATTCCCACCATGTCTAGTAACCAAATGCACTTATCAATTTCATTTCTTTGCCCTATATGTTTAGACTCATTACTTTGATAATGTTCCAAAATAGCAACATGCAGCTAGTCTTCTAAGGCGGACAACTCTGGAAATGCAACTGTTTCAATTTCATGACATGCATCAACCTTGACTAATGTTTAAAGAGATAATTTATCAAATGTATTTTTAACGCTGCCACATGCATTAAAAATAAGCGTAAAATGCATTCTCCCTTATGGAATTAAGCGTGCCTAAACATTTCTTTGTGTGAGAAAAAAAACCTGGACTTGTGGGCTCGGGGAGATATCCACTTGAATGCTTGGAGATGAACCTCCCGCAGGCGCACTTTGTGACTTTTTTTTTTTGGGGCCATCGCAGGCATGGTTTCGGCTTCTGGTTTGCCTTTGCGGTCTATGAATTGACTTGGCTTGGTATGCAGCCTCCAGACCTTTGCCTTTTTCCCTCGTACGCAGGAGATTCCTTTGCGGGACTTTGGATAAATGGTGCTTGGGGAAGAGGGCTTTATGAGTTCTTTAGGAAAAACCGGGTGGCTAGGAATGGGTTCACGGATGGCTTGTGGCCTTTGAAGTCTAATTACGGGAAGCCTCTTACGAAGGATCTTGCGTAAGGCTTTATAGCTTCTTCCTCTTCTCTTCAAAGTCCCGGGGGGGGGGGGGGGGTATGAATGGACTTATGGGGATCTAGTGGGAAGGGGGCTTAAGAAAGCCCCCTTAGAAGCTTCTTAAGAAGCTTCTAAGAAGCTTCTTAAGAAGCTTCTAAGAAGCTTCTTAAGAAGCTTCTAAGAAGCTTCTAGGCTTCTGTAGCAACGTCGGGGGGGGGGGGGGGGTCGTGATCAAGGCGAGGTGGCGGCGGGCTGTGGCGGCCTGGCGGACTGTGGCGGCGGACTATGGCGGCTGGCGGCTTCCTGCACGGCGGCGACGGCACCCTGGTCTCCCTCCTTTCCCCAATGGCGGGGCAGCAGCGTCCCCTCCTCCCTCTCACAGCACCGTCCCCCTTTTTCTCCCTCTTCTCTCCCTAACGGGAGTTCATATAGGCAAGGGGGGGGGAGGGAAGAGAAAGCCTCCACACACGTGGCCAGTGCATGGGTTCCCCCCCTCCCATGCAGGCCACGACTCATCCATGGGCCATCCCCCCACACTCCCTCTTCTCCAGCCATGCATCGGCTGGGGAAAAGGGATTAAAGTAAAAAAAATTTGCCTTGAATATTCAAAATTGCCCCTCCCAAGAGGGTGTTTACGCGGGAATTTCAATTTTGAACCTCGGCTTGCTTTTTCCAATGCGAATGGTCTCGATTTCTCATGTGCAGGTTACACATTATACTGCCGGTAGATCCAATATGTGGGATAACCTTTGTACAAGGTTTACGCAGTGTGCGGGAAGTCAATATTTACGGTACGCAGTGTGCGGGAAGTCAATATTCACGGTTGGGAATATTACATTCTCTTCCCCTTAGAAGAATCGAGATGTCCTCATCTCGAGATAAACTGGGGATATTTATGGTTGAGAGTGCTTATCATCCACCCACGTGGTATCCTCCCCGGGATAATCTTCCCACTGGACGAGGCAAGGTTCTAGATCTTAACTGTCTCTCCCTAACATCTAAAATCTTGTGCGGCCTTAGTTCAAGGACTCCTTGACTAGGCATTGCAATATGTTGGTCATCAAGTACATGGTTAGGGTTAGGTACATACTTCATTCCTCAATAGACTGATATGGAATACATTATGAACCTTTAGGTTTTCAGGGAGTTGCAGTCTATAAGCATTAGGTCTTAAGCACTCGAGGATCTTGTATGGTCCACAATACCTTGGACTTAGCTTCCTGCAATCTCCTAAGGATAGAGAACTCTTCTTTGGGCATACGTGAATGAAGACCATGTCTCCTTCCTCAGATATTCTACTTTGACACTTCAAATCCGTGTATGCCTTCTGTCTATCCTTCGCAGCTTTGATGTCCCGAGAAAGTGAAATCATGAGCTTCGCACAATCTCTTCTGTTTAAGTAACTGGCTTGCCGGTATACATGCTCTCATTCTATAGTAGACATGTCCATTATTGACAGAGAATTCATGACCTTTGGCCTATAGCTTTTGTTCCTGGTCCTTGATAGAGATTTCCCTTAGCACCTTTTTATAGGCTAGATCATGGCATGCTTCCTCTCTAGCTAGTTCGAAAATAGGGTTGCTTGGCATAGATACCTTTGTAGCTAGAGATCTAGCTATTGATGGATTCTGCAAGATTAGGGAATTTAGGAATGCCTTGCGACTGAGTGCATCAGCAACTACATACTCCTTTCCAGTTCGGTACTTGATCTTAAGGTCATACTCCTCCAGCACTTCAATCAACTGACATTGCCTCATGTTGAGCTTGTTCTAGGTAAAGTTCCACTTGAGACTTTTTTATGATCAGTCACTAGTGTAAACTTGTTACCCCGCAGGTAGTGTCTCCGAAGCTTGACAACTAAAAGTTCAAGATCATGGGTAGCATAATTCTTTTCATGGCTCTTCAGTTTCTTGAAGATTAGGCTATAGGATGACTTTTCTACATAAGCATGCTAGTATCAGTTACTACCTCTACTCCTTACTGTGGTCTAGAAGTTTTAGGATCGGTACTAATACCAAACTTTGCTTCAACCTATCAAAGCTAGTTTGTTCGGTAGTTGACCATGCAATGGATGTTTGCTTCTTCAATAATTCTGTCAAAGGTGCTGCAAATAAAGCATAGTTTTTGATGAAGACCCCATACCGTCTTGTCAATCCAAGAAAGCTGAGTATTTCTTTGACAGTTGTTGGTATTTGGCCATCCTAGAACATTTCCAACTTAGGCTGGCTCCACTAAGATTCCTTCTACCGATATGATGAATCCCGGATAACCAATTTGATGTTTGGGGAATGCACATTTCGTCATCTTATCATACAGCTTGTATGACCTCCTTGTCTCAAGGAAAATCCGAAGTTGGGGCTCATGATCTTCTTCCTGTTTGGAATAGTCTAGAGTGTCATCAAAGAAGACGAGCACAAAGTTTATCAAGATATGGTCTAAAGATATCCTTCATTAACCTATTGAATGTGGCAGGCACATTCGTAAGCCCTAATGACATAGCTAGAACTCAAAGTGTCCATATCTAGTGTTGAAGGTCGTCTTTGGGGTATCTTCTTCCTTGATTCCTATCTGATAGTAACCAGACCTAAAATAATCTTGGAGAAGATCTTGGCATCCTGAAGACTATCAAGAAGCTCATCTATTCTAAGAATATGATATTTGTTCTTGACTGTTGATTGATTCAACCCACAGTGATCAATATATAGTTGAAGTGTTCCATCTTTCTTTTTCTGGAACAGTACTGGTGCTTCCCAAGGTGAACTGCTAGGACGGATGTAGCCCTAATCTAGTAGTTGCTTGAGTTGTTCCTTCAACTCAATTGCTTCCGATATAGACATTCTATAGGGTCTCTTCGCAATTGGCGCAGCTCCTATTACTAGCTTGATCTCATGATCTACTTCACTTTGAAGCGAGAGTTCTGTTAACTCTTCAGAAGCTACGTCCACGTATTTCTTCAGCCAAGTGACCAAATCACTTTACTTCTTTATCAATATTCATAGTCAAGACAATCGGAAAAAAAAGTTTTATTCCATTCATATCAACATAGTCCTTTCGAGGTATAATTATTTCTTGGGGCGATGGAACAAGTTGATACATTAATTCGAAGAGAATAAGATATTATTGCATTCAGCTACAGGAACTGAGTAGTAGTACGGATTGGGGTCATCGATTTTCAGGAATCGATAGTTCATTGGAAGATAAGGGTATCTTTTCCTTTGATATCCATTCTTCTCATGACGTCCCAAAACCTTGATTCGGTCGGTAGGGATTCTTTGAATCACTTCTCCGTACACATACTTATTCTGGTTAACCCTTCGACCTCCAACCTGTAGGGTCGCGTTTGCATGAGCCTGAACAAAGACGAACAGCTTTACGATCTTCAAATCCTCCATCCACTTGATTCTCTTCAAGTTAATTTGAAGGTACGCAGGTCGATAGGCAGTTATGTAATAGATCCCTGAAACACCCATCCATCTCTGTTCCATGTACACAGGCAATGGATTGTAAATGCGGTCTAGGATGTTCATCATCTCAACCCTTTGTCGATAATCTATGGAATGCATCGCGGTCATAAACATGACTCGGAACACTAAGAATTTGTTCCATGCTTCATAATTCTGCAAGACAGCATTAAAAGTAAGGAAATGTTTGGGACAGTAGCATTTGCTTTACTTCATCTTATTAAAATTTCCTAAAAACAAGTCCTTTGTTGGTTTGCTCTGATACCAACTGTAACGTGTCCCCTAGAATCATCCCGGACACGTCTTAGCAGTCCATCGGAAAGGATGTCTAGAAAGCTCCGCCCGGCACTCCCATGGAATGTTACGGGACTTGCGATCTAGGTCTTCCCGCGTCTGCTACGTAGCGGAAGTATCCTGGCCGTTCCCACTTAGGATCGAC
This sequence comes from Lygodium microphyllum, assembly GCF_053477565.2. Classification (NCBI taxonomy): domain Eukaryota; kingdom Viridiplantae; phylum Streptophyta; class Polypodiopsida; order Schizaeales; family Lygodiaceae; genus Lygodium; species Lygodium microphyllum. The sequence goes on from NC_141155.1 coordinate 5,064,824, forward strand.
CTGAATTTGGGTTTTCCTGTTTGGTCATTAGCTAGCAGCAACTAGCGTCAGACCCGAGCGAACTACTTTACGCAGAAATGCCAGGTCCGAAGCGGAATCACGCTGCACTTGGTTCAAGGAGAATGGGAAACGAGAGGGATGCAAGGCTCGACCTCTCTGCCATAAGGCATAGTCCCATTCCGTTCCCCTAAAACAGCGTGAATCGGGTAATAGGTAATTCTAAGACATCGTTCTCGTTATTTGTTTTGGTGATGCTGATCATCCTTCTGTTCGTCCAAGATTTTGAGAAAAGTTCCCGGCTAACCGGGACCACCCATCCATAGGACGGACCCATGATCCATCCTCCGCACTTTCCTCGGTTTGTTTTAGTTATGTAATTATCTAATACATTAATTTGACATATAACAATCAGCTTCTTTAATTAACCCTGTTAAGCACTGGTTCCTTCACGTAATCTTATCACGTGACATAGAAAAACAATATCAAACAACTTCTTTATTATCATTTCATCATTTTATCTTTGGAATACAAGGAGTTCCGCCCGTAGGCTTGTCCATAATCCGCCCGAAGGCTTATCCAGTAATCCGCTAGGGATCACTATTCCAAGCTTCTGCCCGTAGACTAGTATGCGGGCCTCGAGATCCAATCCCGAGTCACGTTAGCCTCTTGTGCAGGACCCGGAAGGCGAGGGATTTACAGCCAGAGCCCCCCCTGGCACCCAAGCGTCCTCCTGCTCCAAGTAGAGCTCAACGGAAAGACCTCTCGCGGCGGGTTCGGTCCACGTTCCCGGTGCGATCAACAACCCCCTTGGTTAGGGTCAGGCAGGCAGTCGGGGGTAACTGAAGCTGCCTCTCCCTTCAGGCCCTCAACCTAAAGCATTTAGATATCTTTTCATCCTTTAGTTCCGTGAGCAAACAATGCAAACAGTGCTTTCTAAACTATTACAAGCACAATCAATTTCAGTTGTCGTTTATTTGGCCAACTGTTAAGGAGTGAATCTTTCTCTCCGAATGCATCCAGCATTCGATCTGGGATCAATTGCGACTTGGCAAGATCCCCAAGGGTTTGTTTGTTCACCCTTTTGTCCTTGGGTTAGGGCCATACCCTGTTAACCCAACTTAACCAATACCTTAGGTTTTATTAATAGTAAATCATGGCGACCATGTCGCTTCAATTTATTGATTGGTCATTTGCTTCCAAGCAAATACCTAACTCTCTTTTTTCTTGGCAATTATTCCCCAAGAAAGGTGATGTAACAGGATGATTACTCATCCTCTTGTAAGTTAAATTTGCGCAAGAATCTGCCAACCTCATTCTAAGGATTGGCAAAACTTTCTTGTGATCAAACCACAAGGCTATGCGACGTTGCAACTTGTTGCACAAGTGTCGCCTCCATTCCAAGAGATCATTTCGCCTAATGAATGGCGTATTCAGGTCACCGAATTAACTTCAGACGAGAAGGAGGGTTTAGGGTGTCTTTTTTTTACCCAACCCATCCCTAATTTCGCTAAATCGACAACGTTTAGTCCTAGGGTTCCAACTCAATTCGAGTTTCATCATTTTGGACGCTTGGTCCTTAAGGTAGGAATCCTAGCTTATTGTTTACATGAGCATCCAATTAGCTCAACATTTTTTTGGAAATATGGTTTGGACTATTGGTTTTGAAGGTTCCGACTTAGCGACAATGGGAAAACTTGGCCGAATCCTTAACGTGCTAATCCCTAGTTAATGTTTGGGGTATCTATCGTATTGACTGAACCATACCCATGTGAATCCTTTGTGACTAGGTGATTTGGGTAATTCACTATGCTTGTCTCGCGACAAGGATGAATCCTTCCTAGAGATAATAAAGTAGATCTAAAGGAGGAAAAATAGTTGCAACTACCGCAATACATGTAAACACGTGATTCATTGCTTCTACGCATCACATGGTTCACAATAACTCTATCTTTCCTTGGTATAGTAAAAATGCATGATAATCTGGGTACTAACTTTCCTAGGACCTACTAGGACTTACATCAAATAACCATGCCTACAACCTTGTTGTCTACACTTTAGAATCTCATGCTTTGATAAACCATGCGACCTTTCCTAAATACGGCTCCTGATGAATGAAATTTATGCATGATGACTATGCAACACGCAACTTTCCCCTAGCTACAATGTAGTTAATGAAGTTCATACCAAACTAAAGCTAGTGTTAACTTATTCCATGTTACATGCTACTTGCAAGTCCATAAGATCATTTTCGTACTCTTCTATTTCTTTTCGGATAATATCTTATGGGTGTTAACTTTTCCTCATGAATCATTACAAGGAAGATGTTGCCTAAAATGCGGCACACGCTTATTCCCACCATGTCTAGTAACCAAATGCACTTATCAATTTCATTTCTTTGCCCTATATGTTTAGACTCATTACTTTGATAATGTTCCAAAATAGCAACATGCAGCTAGTCTTCTAAGGCGGACAACTCTGGAAATGCAACTGTTTCAATTTCATGACATGCATCAACCTTGACTAATGTTTAAAGAGATAATTTATCAAATGTATTTTTAACGCTGCCACATGCATTAAAAATAAGCGTAAAATGCATTCTCCCTTATGGAATTAAGCGTGCCTAAACATTTCTTTGTGTGAGAAAAAAAACCTGGACTTGTGGGCTCGGGGAGATATCCACTTGAATGCTTGGAGATGAACCTCCCGCAGGCGCACTTTGTGACTTTTTTTTTTTGGGGCCATCGCAGGCATGGTTTCGGCTTCTGGTTTGCCTTTGCGGTCTATGAATTGACTTGGCTTGGTATGCAGCCTCCAGACCTTTGCCTTTTTCCCTCGTACGCAGGAGATTCCTTTGCGGGACTTTGGATAAATGGTGCTTGGGGAAGAGGGCTTTATGAGTTCTTTAGGAAAAACCGGGTGGCTAGGAATGGGTTCACGGATGGCTTGTGGCCTTTGAAGTCTAATTACGGGAAGCCTCTTACGAAGGATCTTGCGTAAGGCTTTATAGCTTCTTCCTCTTCTCTTCAAAGTCCCGGGGGGGGGGGGGGGGGGGTATGAATGGACTTATGGGGATCTAGTGGGAAGGGGGCTTAAGAAAGCCCCCTTAGAAGCTTCTTAAGAAGCTTCTAAGAAGCTTCTAGGCTTCTGTAGCAACGTCGGGGGGGGGGGGGGGGTCGTGATCAAGGCGAGGTGGCGGCGGGCTGTGGCGGCCTGGCGGACTGTGGCGGCGGACTATGGCGGCTGGCGGCTTCCTGCACGGCGGCGACGGCACCCTGGTCTCCCTCCTTTCCCCAACGGTGGGGCAGCAGCGTCCCCTCCTCCCTCTCACAGCACCGTCCCCCTTTTTCTCCCTCTTCTCTCCCTAACGGGAGTTCATATAGGCAAGGGGGGGAGGGAAGAGAAAGCCTCCACACACGTGGCCAGTGCATGGGTTCCCCCCCTCCCATGCAGGCCACGACTCATCCATGGGCCATCCCCCCACACTCCCTCTTCTCCAGCCATGCATCGGCTGGGGAAAAGGGATTAAAGTAAAAAAAATTTGCCTTGAATATTCAAAATTGCCCCTCCCAAGAGGGTGTTTACGCGGGAATTTCGATTTTGAACCTCGGCTTGCTTTTTCCAATGCGAATGGTCTCGATTTCTCACGTGCAGGTTACACATTATACTGCCGGTAGATCCAATATGTGGGATAACCTTTGTACAAGGTTTACGCAATGTGCGGAAAGTCAATATTTACGGTACGCAGTGTGCGGGAAGTCAATATTCACGGTTGGGAATATTACAATACACCACATTGTTTGGTGGTGGTATATGAAAGATTAAACATGGTTCCATGCTTATTGTAAAGGGCACTAAACGAGGTACTTTGTATTGTCTGCGATGCAAAGCTTTACAAGGGAAATTTCTTTGCTGTAATGGCATTGGCTCACAGTTAGAGCTATGGCATAAACATTTAGACCATATGGGCCACAAAGAACTTGATGTACTTGCCTATTTGAACAAACTTCATGTAAAAGATTCAAAGATGGATTTTTGTAATGATTGTCAATATGGAAAGCAAGTGAAAAGTTCTTATTACTCTTGTGTCTTTCGTAAATCTAATGGATTTTGGTTTATTTGCTTAAACATAAAACCGATGTGCTTACTGCCTTTAAATATTTCCATACATTTGTGATCACTGAAAAGGACTTAAAGTTGAAAAGTCTACATACAGATAATGGGGCTGAGTTCACATCAAATGACTTCAAGTCATTTTGTGCATTACATGGTATTAAACAAGAGCTTACAGCTCCGTACAGCCCTGCTTGTAATGGGGTGGCAAAATGGTACAACAAGACTTTATGTGAGAGAGTGTGGTGCATGTTGTCAATTGCTTCTAATGGGGTAGCAAAACGGTAAAATAAGACTTTATGTGAGAGAGTGCAGTGGATGCTGTCCATTGCTAATCTCCCTCATGCTTTTTGGGGAGAAGCATTGCAAACCACGGTCCATATATGCCACCACTCTCCTAATCAGTCCTTGCAAAATGGCATTCCTGAGGATGTTTGGTTTGGCAAACCAGCCTCATATGCACTACAAGATATAGGCCTTATACCGACGTTTAAAGCAACGAAAATACAAATAATAAAATTTACCCCCGTCATCGCAAAAAGCGTCGTTATTAATGACGCCATAGAAACGTCGGTATTGGCATCGCTATTATCGTCGCTATTGGCGTCCCTATCAGCGTCCCATTTGCGACGCTGATAGCGATGCCAATAGTGGCGCTAATAGCAATGGTTTGCGACGCGCATAGCGACGCGAGCAGTAAAACTTGCGATGCTAATAGCGACAGTAACATGGATGAAAAAAAATTTGTGGCCCTGTGTGCTTTATGAGAGCCATACAAAATAGTTTCTGCACTACTATGTACAAAGCGCTTGCAAACAAAAAGAATGTATACTGAAATCATAAAACTGATACATGAAATAAATACATGATCGCATATAAAGCGATTGATATAGTCATGACAAGATATCACTAATACATAGTACATGTCTACATAGATCAGGCGACTCAAAAATAAAGGTGTGTGAGCTCCGGGGATAAGGGCGAGCTACGGATCCTCGTCCCCCGAAAGCTCGTCGTGCCGCAAAGGAGCATCGAATGAACTCTACAGAAAAAGAAATAACACATCAGTCCACCATACAATAATGCATTCAAATATCTCATAGTAACTACAAACAAGAAATATGAGTGACTTACACGGCCGCCGCGTCTATACAATCGGTCGATCAATGCATTGAGACCGTGCCTCTCTGCATATCGAGACTCAAGGCCGGTCGGATCACGATTTGTAATGAAGTGTTGCAAAGAAAACAAAATGCTAACTGTTAGAAACATGATTGTCAGTACAAAGAATATTTCAAAAAAACAAACAAGCAAAACAAAAGAAAAACTTACAGAGTCCTCCAAATATGTCCTGTGGCCGCCACTCCTAAGATGATGGACCACTTCGGCCTCGAGTCGTGCCCTCGCCGCCTTGTGCTGCTGACTCCAACGTCCTGGAGAATCTGTAGCCTCCTCCCTCAGTCTCGGCGACAGTCGTCTGCATCTAACCACTCGGGCTTTGCAACCCCACTCTTGATTGCCTTGCATGCGTCAAATCGTCTATGTGACATGTATGCACGCATGCAATCCATGATCCAACCTGTAGAGAATCTATCTATTGCGGTTGGCACCGGAAACTCCTCGTGCAAGGATGCTACTATGTAGTCCTTGCTCCCCTCCGATATGTTCTTCCAATGATCCAAGACATTGTGCCGAAAAACTTGTTGGCACAACTCTCTCATGCGAGCCATCACCCTCCTCCCCTCATCATTCATGATGATGGCTCCTAACCTACTATCGATCAGATATCCATAACCCCTAGGAGTCTGCTTAAGATGGGTCCTCTCCCATCTGCGTCCACGCTCCTGGGCATATCTAGGAGATCCCTCTGCATCTGGTGTACCGACGGGGATAATCTCTCTCGGAGTGGCACCCAAAGGGGTGCCACCTGCTAACAGCTGCGCAAAAGCCGGAGTAATTGGAGTAGACGTTCCCACAGGTGTGACAAATCCTGGAGGTGACGCAGCTCCAGTTGAACGACGAGATGGAGACATCATATCCGTATCTCCATAGCAGCATTTCCTTGATCTCGATGCACTCCCTCCCTCTGGCCCAAGTTGTGAGCGTCGAGATCGTCTGCTCGAAGCCGAAGCATCTGATTGCGCTAAAGCAGATCTAGCAGAGCGCCCTGACGAATAACGAGACAGCTCCTGGTCTGCCATCTCTCTGAATCTGGCGAGCTGGTCTGGAGACATGCGTGCAAAGATGTCCTGTAACTCCTCATCGCTCATCCCTCGACTCATCCTGAAAATGTCACCTGCACTGACAAAAAATGATGTTAGAATAATCAATTTAAATCATACAAAGCACAGTAATATAAATTATTTTAAAAAAATCTCACTTAAAATGCCTATCTTATGTACCTTTATAAGAGATTGGTCAACGAATTGAGTAAGTGGATGCTCCAAGTATGAAGTATCCCATGGTCCCATGTTAATCTCCTGACATAACTCCGCATACACTAGAAGGTCGATAGACATGTCACCACAAAATAATGAGTCTGCCTCGTTCTCAAAAAATTCTTGGACTCTTGTATTTCCATCATTATTAGCCGATGCTGGCTCCAAGCTTTCGACGGCCTCCACCCCTTGCAATATCGATCCCTCTATTTGCATATTATCTTCATCTATTCTCGGAACATCGCTTTGATCATATACTCTTGCACTTCGGGGAGTTGAAGGTATAACATAGCACCATCGAGGTTATCGGGGGTTTGGATAGAATATTACATGTTCATAAACACATACAAGAGAGTTCAAACCATTGTGACATAAACCATGTCGTAATACAATTAGCAAGCAAATGACTCCATGCACCTGTTCACAATGGGCCGGCAACACAAAGGTGTCGCGCAAACCCGTCCATTTTTTTTCGGAATCTATTTCGAGAAATTCAGATGGACCTCGTCGAACTATTGCTCTAGCTCCTCCAAGTACCACTTTGAACCACTGCACATCGAATAGTATCATGGAGAAGCTACGGTAATCCACTGTAATAATATTTTGCAAGTTCCCAAAATACTCTATCTCATCCACAATCATGTTTGGATACCACAGTCCATTGTGGAGCGCATTTTGTCAATACGCTCCACGCAACAATGTCGTCCGCGCAACCATGCTGCACTATATATTTTGTACTGTACATTGAAACACTCAAATTAGATGTCGCATATAAAATTTAGATATGACAGATTCTAAACCCCTCATCACCTTTGGACTACATCCCCTCGAGAATTCCCACTCCTCCATTGAGACCTCTGTCCCTTCCCGAGATGCTACAGTCAAGGCTCCATGCAACCATCGCGTTGACAAAAACTGCGGCATCTCCTCCATGCCTTCGGGATATCGAATCGATCAATGACACGTACTACGTCGGAATTCATCTTGCGCTTCCTCTCGATCTTGCCTTGCAATCTGGTACTTGGTGAGCCACGTCTCCATGGAGGTATGGTGCAACATACAAAAGCGATTCACCTTCTCTTCCATTGAGGCATCCATTCTTTTTTCTACCCCATTTTCAACCACCACATCTCCAATCAGTCTATCATCATCCTTCAGCGACCATAGCATTTCATTGTCTGGTTCCACCATTGGTAGCCATTGTGAAATATGCGCTAGCGCCTCAGGAACCAATCAACCTTCGGCCATGCTACCTTCTGGCCGAGCTCGTTGTCGCACAAAGCCTTTCAGGGTTTTCATGAAGCGCTCCACGAAGAACATCCATCACGTATGGGCAAGTTCAGCAATCTCCACTTCGTCCACAAGATACACAAGAAGGTGGATTTGTATCATGAGAATGCTAATGGGCAGGTATTTCTCAAAGAGACAAACCGTCTCCACTGCTCCCCGCCTCGCGGATTCAATAGAGGATGTCTTAATTTCTTTCTATGACATCCATTGCACCAAAGTCGACAACTTATAAATGGCCCTGCGAATTTCTGGAGTAAGGCATCCTGCAATCGCGATTAGTAGTAAAAACTGCCACAAATGAGAAAGCATTATGAATAATGATCACATTCCAAATAGAAAAATGCCCACGCTAATTACAATCCATTCATAGTACAAACCTGACATATCTTATACCAATCATGGGATTTTAGCCCCCGATAATTGGTCGTCTTTAGAAAATGCGGACCTAAGAGAACGCATCATACCCGTCGGAGTGCGGATAGACTTGATTACTTGCTTCACAATGCGTTCTTCTTTAGTGGACAAAACCCAAGGAGCGCAAGGAAGCTGCACGCGACCATCAGCACTCGACTATGGCCAAAGTGCCTCCATCTTACCTACCTCCTTCAATCCATTCATGCCCCTATAGTGTCTCTCTTTCCTGTGATGTGGTCCCATAGCAAGCTGTCCACATTCTTGAAAATATGCATGGGATCCAACAAGTGGTTGACCTGTAAGTGGGTCCAATATGGCAACTTGTAGAAAACTGAGAACCATTGCATTCCATTTAGATGTGATTCCGCGTGGACCATTTTCAGCTCGTACTAGCTTGCGGTGTTCATACGTGTTGGAGGTCATCCAAGGAAACCTTCCCTGAGTTCATGATCCTCCGGCAAGAAAGCAGCGTGTCCTTGATATACCATCTTCTTCATGGTTCATGACCTTCGGGAGTCTAACTGTGGTCCACACAATGGACATGCATGATAACCTGAGGTAACCAAACCTGTTCCAACACCATGACCTAGTGAATACTTGATTAAATGAGATAAAATTTAGATATTACTAGCGAGAATGGAGGCCTGCTCACTTGAGCACTCTCCCAATCCCGAAAAGTCATGCATTGTCAGAATGAGAATGACTCGAATATTGGCTGACCGCTGACCATCGCGCCTGCTCATATCTTGCATAGTGACCCTCTCCTCCCACAAAATCTTAAGCTCATCGACTAATGGACGAAGATACACGTCCATATTTTTTACTTTGTAGTGGCCTGGGACGAGCAAGCTAAGAATGAGATGTCATTTCTTTGCAGAAAGCCATGGAGGGATGTTGTGGTTGACAAGGACTTTAGGCCACACACTGTAAGAAGTTGAGTGCAGACCGAATGGGTTCACACCATCCATTGCGAGACCGAGCCGAAGATTCCTTGGCTCTCGCGCAAAGCCTGGGAAGGTAGAGTCAATGTGGCTCCATGCGCGCGAATCCGCTGATATTCGTTGAACTCCATCTGTGGACCTATTCTACGGATGCCACGTTGTCAAGCTCGCCATGCGAACATATGAAACATGTGGTTTATGCGGGGGATGAGCGAAAAGTGTCTGAGAACTTTTTGAGGGATGGTTTGCCCTTGCAAGTCATGTCGATACCTGTGAGCACCACACTTTGGACATGTCTCCATAGTCTCGTATTCTCCTCGAAACAATATACAATCGTTGATACATGGATGGATGTTATTGTAGTCCATGCCAAGCTTCCATAAAACATGTCGTGCATCATCACGAGACTTAGGCATGGTATTTGCAGGTGGTAATATATGATATTTTAATAACCTTAAAAAAATCATAAAACACCTTGAAAAAGCATAAATGTTTGTAATAATAGTGTCAAAAAAAAATCAATGAAGCCTATGTACAAGGTATTTGAACAACTCGATCACACTCGTATCGCTCCACCCGTATTTTGCTTGCACACTTAAGAGTGCAAGCAGTGTCTTCAACCGAGATACTCGACACCCATCATATAATGGTATGGATGCTTCCTCTCTAAGCGGATCAGAAGTTTCGACATCCATGGGAATCAATGCATCGATCATTGCCTCCATCTCAGGCTCAAAGATTGTAGGTAGGTCTGGAAGGTTGTCTGTCTCCTCTGGCATTGACGGTATAGATTGGCCTTACGAGTGGTAGATTGGCTCCTGCGTTCCATCCATCGCACGCCCATGAACTCTTCTAATTGGCCGCAAAGGGTGCACTCCCCCTTGGGACGAGACATCACCTCCCTGGATAGAAAATTTGCCAACAAGACCCAATCTTATGTATATGGTATTCAATTAGCTTGCGAGTACAATGCATGATTGATATTAACTTCAAATTACCATTTGCTGAAAATCCGCAATTGCCTGATCAATGATCTCAAATTGAAACTCGCCAAATCGTCGTACATGTTCTATAGACAATCAGCGTTTTCGTCTAATTGCCAACTTGCATTGAGAGCAAGGACATGGGACACGCTGATCAAGATACGTCTCGCGATCTTGAACAACAGGACCTTCTTCGTTTTCCATCTTGTCTACATTACAACAAACAATTTAATGACTTGTAATACAATTTGGGAAAACGAGGCTTAAATGGATAGCTTTATGGAGATGTATGTCAAGTTGCAAGTTGACCATAGGCTCTTGCTTGAGAGGTTTTAGCCTCTGCAAGAGGTTGAGAAGCAAATTTTGAAAAACATTGAGGTTGATATTGATGTATCCACATTGAAATCTAAACTTCAAGATATAAGAAATGCTTTACTGATTGATGTAAAAAATGCATGGGACATAATAGTTGAGAGATTTATTGATGTTATATCTCGGCCATATACCATGCTCAAGGATTTGTTTGTCCCGGTAGATAATTATTCATTATTGTAGAAAAAAAAGGCATTGGTTCATAAGATTCATGAGTTGAAGACTAAATGTTCGGACTTGACTAAAAGATTGGATAATGCCTTAGATGCTAAAAGAAAAAGTGATGAATATGTTACTTCATCATTGCAACAAAAAGATTGGTGACAAGGATGCTATGATTAATGAAATTCTTCACGAGGTGAATATAGAGTTGAAGGGAATGGAACACGATTCTTCTTTGGGATTTAGTGGTGATCAATCAATTATTGAGGTGTCTTCTTGTATGGCCATTATACCTTATATACCTAGCTACGGTCTCTAGGTTATGTACTTTGAGTATCTTAGAGGGGTTCTACTAGGATTACTTATACAACTGCACCAGAGGACTTTGAGTATAAGTAATCCTAGTCAACAAAATTTATGAGTATCATTGAGGATCTCTTAGTCTAATAATAAATCAATCTCAACAAAAAGCATCTTAGTAATGTGGTTTTTTTGTCCTAGGTCCATGTATAAAAATTAATGCCATCTATGAAATTTATCAACTTTTATTGTAATGATTGGAAGACATCAAATGCAACAATGTAATACAAAGTTACCATGTCAATGACAATATCAAATAGTAAAAATATTTGTGCATGTGTGGGGGTGTGTGTGTGTGTACCATAGTTATAAAATTTGTTCCAATCAATTATACTCATTGTCATAACCTTTGAAGAAAATATCCTATGCTCAATTTAAGGGATTCTTCTTCTATGGCAATACTTTTGGGTTCATTTTGATGAAGTACCATAATGACCATTAGCTAGGGGATCATTTTCTTTTAGTCCTTCCGTTGACTAGTTGTCATGCTTACTAATTTGTTATGCCTATAAAGTTAATACAAAAACAAGGAATTATGCATATCACAATTAGATCCCCTACTTGGACATTATGAAGGATATGACCAATTTTAAGCCATCTTAAAGAGTCACCAATGTACGTGGCCCATGGTAAAGCACATTGCATACCATTATCGATAAGTCTATTATCGTGCATCTTAAATCTCCTAATTAGACTTTATAAAGTGTATGACCAATTTTTAGCCCTCTTAAGGAGTCGATGTAATGGTACCCATAAAAAAAGCAAAGTCATACCATTACCATAATCATGGATATGTTATCGTTCCAATATATACACACACAAGTGGACTACATCTTGAGTAGACAAAAGCTATCCATTTGAGTAGACATACATCTCCATAAAGCTATCCATTTGAGTATACATCTCTTTCTCTCCCTCTCCCTCTCCCTCTCTCTCTCTTTCTCTCCCTCCCTCTCCCTCTCCCTCTCCCTCTCTTTATCTCTCATTTCCTCTCCCTCTCACAATATATCCTAACACTCTCCAAAAGCAAAAGGGAGAGGGAGAGAGAGAATGCACTCTCCCTCCCTCTCCCTCTCCCTCTCTTTCTCTTTCTCTCCCTCTCTCATTTCCTTCCCCTCCCTCTCCCTCTCCCTCTCCCTCTCTTTCTCTTTCTCTTTCTCTTTCTCTTTCTCTTTCTCTCTCTTTCTCTCCCTCCCTCTCCCTCTCCCTCTCTTTCTCTCTCATTTCCTCTCCTAAACAAGCAAAAGAGAAAGTGATTTAGACCTTAAACAAGCAAAAGAATGAGAGAGGGAGACTCACCGATGAGATATGGCGACTGTGGGGCAGCTTTTCTTCACGACGAAGGCTCCTCCTCTCCTTTGCGAACAACGACGGCGGTGGCGGTGGTGGTGGCGGCAAGTCTTCTTCCTCTCCTTCTCTCACAACGGTCGCTCTCTCTCTCTCTCTCGCTCTCAAAACACAAAATGCAAAAACGCGAAATAAAGCTGCGCTCGGTTTCGGCCTAATTTTTTTCCCTGTGGAGCGTTGCTATTTGCCGCCAATAGAGACGCCGCTACCCGCCGTCGCTATAAGCTTAAATCCTTGTAGTGATGATCATTTTCATGTGCTTGGTTGTGCGAGGCATTTGTGCATGTACGCAATGAATCGAAGAGAAAGCTTGATGCCAAATCCATCAAAGGGATTTTCATGGGTTATAGAGATCAAGGTGAGATGGGTTATAGGGTATGGCTTCCTCAATTCAAGAAGATTGTTTACAGCCGAGATATTGTATTTAATGAGGCTAAATTACTGTCTCATAACTTGCCAATGGATGTCGACTCCAAGAAAGTCAAATTTGAGCCACCCCATATGACTAAAAATGACCTTCGTGATGAATTACTGAGAGCTGAATTGCAAAATCAGTCGGTTATTTTTTAGCTAGAAGATGCTGAACAACATTTGGATGATCATGAGGGTGTTAGACAACCCATTCTAGGAGTTGGTCCACCAAATGAGGGTGATATTTAGCATGGATAGTAAGCTGAAAATGATTTACAACAGCCATTAAATGCTAAAAATTATTTTCCTCCCAATGCAAAACCTGTGCCGTAAGATATAGGTCATTGGATATGCAGGCAAGGCTAGTTGCAAAAGGTTATTCATAGAAGGAAGGGATTGACTTTTGATGGACCTAAAAACGGGCCGGCACTGGCTCATGCACTAGCCGGACCTCGTCACTATGCACAAGACAACCCCTCGGCCTCGCGGCCAAGAGCGTCTATCAAAATCTCTGCCTTCCTAAACATTGCGTTTGTAATACGTTGTAGTCCAACTGATCCTAACCCAATATTGCTCCTCAGAGGGAGTCCCTTTCACATAGCCAAAAAGCTTGAATCACATACACATGGGGTTCCTCCTACGGCTGAATGCCGTCAACCCTCTGCGACTCTCCTACACCTTGGGGATTGGCCCCTCGATGCGCCGCTCAACATTTAGACATTTCGCACAAACGTCACTCAAGGTACCAAATAAACGTATCCAGGAATGTACCATTGTCCTTACTTGACTTTCCCTTTATGATCCCACGACTAGCCTACAGTATAGGAACCTCACTGCCTCTCAACGGTGGGTCAAAGGCTTACTGAAAACAATTGCTATGCATGTCCAGGAGCTAACTCTGATACTTTTAATTTCCTCTAAATGATCATGCAAAGAGGTGGATGCCTAGTGCTCAAACATTTTAAAAACCAACAGCGTGCAAGTGCAAAACATCTCTTTCATGCTTTTCTTTCTAACCGCTTTGTGCTTCGCTGCAACACCTAGCATCGAAGTGATGTTCGTGCTACTAGGTTTTAATTTTTATCATTATTATTCCGTCCTAGATGCGATACATATAAAATCAGCAAATTATTCCTCATGCTCAGCGGCATTTAACCATTTTTTTCCACAACTCTACCCTTCCCCGTTGATAGTGCATCATTGCATTCATTTCTTTCAGGGTTTCCTTGTCATTTTATGTGGAGAAAGGAAGGAAACACGCACTAAAACATATAAACAAGGCTGAACTGAAGCATAACTTCATGCCCCAGCCTTGCTATACATCAACAAACATAAATCCTATTTTTCTATATTTTTCGTAGCCCCAAATGTATTTTTCCCCTATTTTTCATGGTTTTTTTATCATTTTCCCGCCATTTTCTTCATTTTCTTGTATTTTTTAAATTGCTGAAAATGAAAACCAGTTTGTGGGCTGTGGCCCTTAGTTCATTTGCAACAAAATTGAAAGATTAGTTGATGTGTATCGACGGTTTTCCCCATTTATATGCCCAAAACCCTTGTTTTTCCCCATTTTTCATGCGTTTTCGGGTTTCTTGACATTATTTCGAGCCATGAAATGCATGTTTTTCATAATTTCTGGTTATAAACAGTAAGAACTCAGAAGAATCAGCAGCATAATCAAATCTTAGTCCATATGAACGGCATTCCATCAATCAAAAGCATAAAACACTAAATTTTCTTTGTAATTTTTTTAGTTTACCGCTTAAACGCGTGTTTCGGGTTTTTTTTTCCATGGCTGTAGATTTGGAAAACAGCAACACTTCATGTCCAGCAACATCACAAATCACCATTCTCAGCCCGTGGAGCAATCCGATCCATGCCGGACAAGCCTCCATCATTCTTTCTTCATTGCTCCTTCCCACACATGAACTGCCTCTTAGAAGAGAGAGAGGGAGGAGAGAGAAAGACTAGAATCAGAAATTTCAAACCAGGCCACCATTCGACGGGCGAAGGGCGGCGATAGAGTCAGGATACGGAGGGGATTCACTGCCAATGATCACTCGGGTAGGTTGCATTGAGGCTGGAGATTGATCATGAAGCCATGGAGCGCAATTTTCGGGCGCATTTTGGCGTATTTTTCCTCCACGATTTGTTGCATCCTCCTCTCCCAAACTTTCATGTGACATTAAATTTTGGACCCCAAAGGTCACTTGCCCATTTTGGCCAAATTTTGTCCACCTCTTCGCATGTTGACCGGTTTCTTGGCCTTTTCCCCGTCCGGACTCGGAATCGAGCTCTGAAAAATCCTGGGCGTCCGGCTTAGCATCCCGCATTGGCCAGTAGCTTGTGTCAACCCGCACGACTGTCTGAAAAATTATGAAAAATCAACAAGTGTCGCTCGGGCGCCTTTAAAGCACTTTGGCGCTTAAAATCGTCCTAGATCGAGCCGCCGCCTTTGACAGTGAATATTTTTCCCTCGATCTTCATAATTTTTAGCTATTTTTAAGCACTTCCCGTCACCTAAATTCCGCTCTCATTGGCGACCACGGGATAGGGCGACTCAGCCCGTCGAATCCACGAACATATCTGCACATAAACAACCAAAGAAGCATCAAACTGATACAAAACAATTATAGAATAAAACTCAGCACAATGCTCCCCCTACCCCTAGACAGAACCAAGGCATGACATCCACAAGGAGTAGGCCTAGCATCATCTACCTACCAAGCCCTCGCAAGGCGACACTTAATCCTTTTCTAACGCTCACTTTTATTTTTGCTCCAACCTTCCTGGTTTTGTCATTATTTTTCCAGCAAGAAGCCACCCCGAGGAAGACAAGGTATCGGCCCCGGGTCTGACTCGTCCCCAGGAACCTACCAGGCCTTCGCAAGGCAATGAGCAACTGCTCATATATTTTCATTTCTTTTCTTTTCATTGATAGGGGTTAGAACCCCTTTTTACACACCTTCGCATTTATATTCATCTTTTAGGATATTCAGGATTTCTTGACATCATTATTATTATCTTCTAGCAGGCTTCTCTAACTGCCTCACTACTAACAAGAACTCCTAGAACGGCTGCCTAGCAGGTTAGCAGGACAGGGCCACTAGGACTTCCTTCTAAAACAGGTCTTTTAATGTCTAACAATGTCTTTACAGGAGGCAATGACTACTCCGACCTCCCTCAAACATACTTAGCCTAAACCTGGGACTTCATGCCTTGGTTGCCGGTCCCCAAAAAAAATAGATCCCCTCAACAAGTACAAATACACATATAACAGGAAAGAAAGGTACTCGTAAAGGAGAAATATCACCTGGAGTGGCCACAAGAAGCTTCCATCGCAGCAAAGGCTCCTCCAGGCTCCACAAAATTCCACAACCCGCGAAACCTGTCCAGCACAACACTAAACAAAAACCCAATTAAACGCACCCGCACTAGACAGGGAAATGGCCCTCTTGGCCTAATGAATTCAGACATGACTTTGCTACAAAACTGAATCGGCCCTCTTGGCCTAATGAAATAAAACAATACTATGCATAACATCCTCCTGGAAACAACCATGATAGACATCAAAGCATACTATTCCCAGGGGAACAAAGGCGCATAGCCCTAAACTAGGTGCATTAAATTATGACCTATCCCTCCTGCGTATATCGCAAGAGGTGTTCGCATCACATGTGGGTCCCCGATAATAAAGGTAGATGAGTCTCACTTACCCTCTGCATCACCCAAATCAACCATCATCTGCCAAAGAGGGCATGTTCAGAAAGCATACCCCACAAACGACCAGGTCCTGTCTCACCATCAATAGATATATCGGGACAAGGGCCACAATTAAAGAAGAGGTCCTCTTCATACGCAAGATTAGCCAATGAATCGGCAAACTGATTCCAATTCCGTGGAATCAGCTAAAAAGACACTCTATCGA
The DNA here is from genome assembly GCF_053477565.2 of Lygodium microphyllum. Classification (NCBI taxonomy): domain Eukaryota; kingdom Viridiplantae; phylum Streptophyta; class Polypodiopsida; order Schizaeales; family Lygodiaceae; genus Lygodium; species Lygodium microphyllum. The sequence goes on from NC_141155.1 coordinate 5,081,580, forward strand.
ATTCGTCTAGCAGGGCTATAGCAGTGTGATGGTACATACAAAGGATCGGGTTCCGCACCATGTACGTCCCATTGAGTTGATTTAAAACCAACTGAGAGTCCCCTTTCACCAACAACTGGCGGATACCACCCTTTTTTGCAATATTCAAACCCATGATCAGGGCTTTGTATTCGGCCATATTATTAGTAAAATTCGCCCCGAGATAAGCAGCTAACTTCATGACAATGCGTCGTCGGGGGTCTCGGATGACAACTCCTACACTTCCTTTTTTGCAGGCACCCCTGGACGCCCCATCAAAGTACAAGGTATACGTCCATAAAGGGTTTACATATCCTGCCATCCTGGACTCTACGCGTAATTATGGTAATCGAAATTCAGCATATTCAACGGGTGGACTGTAGGCTCCATCCCTCCATCATCATTGAATTCAACAGGGATGCTCGTCAAAATTTGTAGGCAGTGATGGCAGAAGACCTTGATTTCCCAAATAAATGTCCCGCCTTCTTGCTCAATCACCTTGTATCCTTTGCTCCACCAAATGAGCTTTCCCTGATGATACCTCTGTTCCAAATATGGGTGTTCTAAATAAGGGATCAGACGACCCATCAACCTCTATCACAATTTCCTTACGGATGTTTGATCGATCTTTCCTAGACCTGCAAGGCAGTCATAGCATTAGTACAATCAGAAGTAATAAGGTTTAATCTTATTAAGATTAACCTTATTTTTAAATTCTATCCCCTCAAGGTCAGCTAACAACACTGTAGATTTATTCTTTCCTATCCTAACGATCTTATAGGGCCCATCCCATTTGGGTTCTAGCTTGCCTGGGAATAATTCACGTCGTGCGTCATAATACAGAACAAGCTGTCCTTTCTTGAAGGTGTATTTCTTGGCTTTGAGGTCGTGTAGCTTCTTCATTCGGCGCTTCGCCACTTCTTGGTGCAATAAGCTCTGCAACTTAAGCTCGTCTAAATGGGCCAATGTCGTCAAGCGCTCAAAAAGAGCGTCTTCATCGCTCAAAGAATGATTGATAGCAAACCAAATAGTCGGCAGCTCAATCTCTAAAGGCAAGACACACTCCTCCCCATATACTAACTTGAACGGGGTATGGCCAGTGGCTCGTTTGAAGGTCGTATTATAGGCCCACACTGCCACGTAAAACTTTTTATCCCAATCTCGTTTCTTTTCCGACACAATTTTGGACAGGATACCCACAAGCTGCTTGTTGGTACTTTCAACCTGACCATTGGCTTGCGGATTATAGGGGGTTGTCTTGTTATGCTTGATGTGCCACAACTCCGTCAAACCTTTGATCACCTTATTTAGGAAATGGGTTCCGCGGTCCGACACTAATTCTTTCGGCGGACCAAACTGGCATATTATCTGCTCTAAAAGGAAACTAGCAGTTTCTTTAGCATCATCTTTCCTTGTTGCACGTGCTTCTGACCACTTTGTGAAGTAGTCAGTTGCGACAATGATGTATCGCTTTTGCGTAGTCGATGACGGAGTAATAGGACCCACAAAGTCTATTCCCCACTTCTCAAATGGAAGTATCGCCATAATAGGGGTGAGTGGTCGTTTCCTATTCTCTCGACTATCATGTCGTTGGCAAATATCGCATCGCTTAACATACACAAACGCATCCTGGAAGATGGCAGGCCACCAATAACCTGCTCTTAAAGCCTTTTGTGCTATAAGCCGTCCAGCAAAATGGCCACCACAAGCAGAATCATGGCACTCTTCCAAAATGAATGGCACCTCGTCAGGCATCACACATCGGCGATAGATGTCGTCAACCCCTTGCCGATATAATGTACCTGCGATCAAGGCAAACTTTAACGCTTGCTGCTTAATTTTCCTTTTCTTAGCCTTAGATAATTCGGATCCCGCCTCTCCTGTTGATAAATAATGCGTTATTGCAGCATACCAGGAGGGAATAGATGCCGTATCTATTTTAAATATCATCTCCATGTCACTACCTTCAGCCACAGATTCTTTCGGCTCCCCAAAGTCCACTAGACATTCCACGATGCCTTGCAACCTTGGTGGCTTACTCTTGATTTCATAATCAAATTCCTGCAAAGTGATCAACCACTTCGCTAAACGATCAGGCGGCTGTAACTTATTCATCAATAGTCGAAGTCCCTCCGCCTTCGTATAAAGCACGACTTTCTCATAGAGAATGTAATGCCTGAACTTCTTGGTCCCAAAGACCATCGCTAGACACAGCTTTTCCATGTAGGTGTAATTGATTTCGGATACCCCCAGCTTCCGACTAGCAAAAGCAATCGGGTGGTACCACTTCTCTTCCCAAATTTGGGCTAAAGAGCAGCTGATACTATACATGGTGGCTACTGAGAATATATAGAACACCTCACCTCTTTTAGGTGCTTTTAAAACGGGCGCTCTTGCTAGCTCTTGTTTCACATCCTCGAATGCTACCTTGCAAGGATCACCCCATACAAACGAACAACTAAAGGACAATAAATTTGTAAGCGGCAACGTTCTTTCTGCTAAGGCGTTAATGAATCTACGGTAGTAACCAACCGAAGACAGAAAGCTATGAACTTCTTTCGGAGTGCGTGGTGGACCCATGGCAACTATAACTTTGACCTTCTCAGGGTCTGTCGCAATTCCTACCGAACTGACCACATGGCCTAGCAATAGCCCATAAGGTACTCCAAAAGCACACTTCCGTGGTTTAGGGCGATGCAAAATTGTCTACAGCGCTCAAAGCATTTTCTCAAAATGATCAACTGCCTTTCCCTCACGGTGGCGGCCCCTAAGTCATCAATAAACACCCTTAACTCTTCAGGGGATATGTCACCGAATGTCTTATCGGCTGTTCGTTGCCACGAACCAGGCGCATTGCATAAACCAAAAGCCATCACGTGGTAAGCAAAAGTGCCAAATACAGTGATAAAAGTTGTTTTCAACTTGTCCTCTTCTGCAATTGCCATTTGGTTGTATCCTGCAAAGCAATCCATAAACGAATATATCTCCCTACCCGCTAATTGATCCAAAATCTGGTCAATAAATGGTAATGGGTAGTAATCCTTAACTGTTTGCTTATTCAGCTCCCTAAAGTCTACACATAAACGGATTTGATTATTCTTCTTCTTTCTAATCACAACTGGCGAACACCATTCCGTGTGTTGCACAAGAAAAATCAAACCCGCTTTTCGAAGCTTCTGTAACTCTTCAAACAGCCCGTCCCTCAATTCGAAAGGCATACGCCTTACTTTCTGCCGTACAGGACGACTGCCCTCTTTCAACGGAATTGTATGAACAGCAAGACTAGGAGGAATGCCTCTCAACTCATCATAACTCCAGGCAAAAATATCACGGAATTCCTGGATCAAGGCCACATAGTCCTCCCTTTCTGCTGTGCTGAGCATAGAGCCAAATTTGATTGGCCGCGAATCACCAAGCGTACCAAGGTCTAGCTCGATAACATCTGCATCTCTTATACGCTCTTGGCCCTCTATCGGCTCGTTCAAAGTGATCTGATAGATGTCCTCCGTGGTGGATCCCTCTTTGGACTCATCACTCGATGATGTCTCACTAGCAGATAAATCTTCTAATGTCTCCAATTCTGTAGAAGATAGAGGAGCTCTCTCACTCTGCGGGGACTCAGGATAAGCATCAACCACCACACGCTGGGCACCTCTGCCAAATATTAATCGACCGGCAGGTATATCAACTTGGCAATCCGCTTGCAAGATCCAAGGTCGTCCAAGTAATACTTGGTAACTTGGCCGCCCTGCAAAACGAATCACCCTAAAGTCCAACATGCATTCTACATTTGCAACAGTGACATGGACCTTAGTAATGCAGCCTTCCGGCTGTCTCAAACTGTCATCTGCCATTCTGAGAATTGTGGAAGTATCTTTCTGAATCGCCAGACCTAACCTTTCCATCAGTTCAGAACTCATAATGTTAACAGATGATCCCGTGTCGACAATGGCATAATCTACTAATATCCCATCGACATAGGCTGCAACCCTTGGGCAATGCTTCTCAGCATGCTCGAACCAGTCATCACCAACTCGCGCAATACCCAAAGGTTCTACGATATACCCGGTACGTAGGATCTTTCTAAATTCCTTGCGTACTCCTGGGGAAAGCTTAATAAGCTGTAAGAGGTTCACATCTGGCTTGACTTCGCAAAGGGAGCTCGCCAAATCGAACTCATGATAGTTCGATAGAGCTCGCTTTTCACGCCAAACCATTCGCTCTTTAGGTCGCTGAACTGGCTTCATTGCCTCTTTCTTAACTTTCACCTTCTTCTTTGGTGCTGCCTTATCGGCTTTACTCTCTACGGGCTTCAAAGGTCCCCCTTCTAGGGCAGGATCCAAAACTTGCGTTCCTTTGTCGCCTTGTTTAGGGTTTCCGTCGACAGGCTTATCCATGTCGGCTTCTCTACCCTTTTTACCTCTTGTAAGAACAGCTCGTAGATTAGAGGTTTCAGCATCATTAACGCGTACAGCCTCAATCAAACTAACCCCACTACCACTTGGTAGCTCCTCCACTGTAGTCTTTGGTCGTTGAAGTATTTGTTTAGGCCCATCCTCTCGCTGGGAATCATTTCCTTGGGCACGATGATTAACAGGCCCTGGTTGCCGACTACCACGCTGGAGAGAACTGATCTTACTCCAGCAAGTAGCTGCTAGATGGCCGGATTTTCCACAAATGTCGCACTTAACATTGGGGCAATTTCTTGGATAGTGCTGCCCGTCACACCATTTGCAACTAAACCTCGACGGTGCACCCTCCTCTAGGTATCTACTTCCTATCAAATTTTGTTGTTTTTTAAGGAAGTTGACATCAATGGCTATTTGTCGATACTGCTCCGTAATCATGTCGGTATAATGCTTCATCATGTCCTTAACCTCGCCAAGAACATTGGAAGAACTCGACTCATAGCCTTGGTCATTACCATGTCGCTCCATCGGCCTAACAATTCGATTAGGCACAGGTTGTTGAGTCACAGGCATGGTATTAGAATTGACCGCCTGGCCTCCACTACTTGGAGCCATTTGACTGCCCGTAGGCATCGACATGCTAGGGGGAGCTGGTAGTAAAGGGACATTCTGCATCATGTTCCCTCTCCCATTAGGGTTAGCCATCGCTATCCCTTGGCCACTACTGCCATTGGCTATTGCCATATTGTTTCCCAATACTAAACCCATGTTCGAATTGCCTCTAGAAGCATAGGCTGCTTGTAGTCGGGATTCCACCTCTTGTGCTCGTGTAATGGCAGTATCTATATCCCCCAAGGGGACACTACTCAACTGCAATTGGATATTAAAGTCCAACCCAAGTAGGAAATATTGCAATTGGGCAGCTGCGGGGATAGGAATAGAGGTGTCCAACTTACGGAAGACCTCTTTTATCTTCTTCGCATAAGCACGAATATCCTCGTGTGGATCTTGGCGGGTCACGTTGAGTACACGCAACCAATATTGCCCACCCCTTTCAGGGGCAAACTCCCTTCGAAAAGCTCCATAAAATGCATCAATGTTCAGTATGGTTCCGGCTTCTAAACCATGATACCATATAGCGGCTCTTCCTTTGAGAGTCATGTTGAAGAACATCATTAAATGTCCTTCCTCTTGAATGCGACAGTTAAACATCAGCTTTTGAAACTCCCTAATGTGGAGTTCCGCATCTTCCTCAACTAGCCCATTAAAAATGGGTAGCGGATAACCTAGAGCCGGCAAATCCGTCGTTCCTGCTGGAATTGCAATAGGCTGCGCCATGACGTGGATTGGATTTGCACTAGGAATAGGGAACGGTGGGGTTACACCTCCCGCAATTGACGTGGACTGGCTTATGGCAGGAAGGGGAGCACTAGAGCTTCCACCTTCTCCTAACTTACTACTTGTGGTCCTAAGACCACTAGATCCACTCCCTCGTAAGGGTTCAGCACCGCTACGCTTAGGGGAATATCTCCTAAAAATTTCAGCACGTCGCCTAGCTCTTTCGTCTCTTTCTTGCTTTTGGATTTCTGCTAGACAATGCTTATCAATAAATAACGGATCAAGCTCAGTATCCTCTGGCATAAACTGCTAGTTGGTCCTTAAACAACCAGGATTCGAGAACCGCCACTTTTAAGCAGCTCCCGGCAGACGCACCACTGATGGACCTAAAAACGGGCCGGCACTGGCTCATGCACTAGCCGGACCTCGTCACTATGCACAAGACAACCCCTCGGCCTCGCGGCCAGGAGCGTCTATCAAAATCTCTGCCTTCCTAAACATTGCGTTTGTAATACGTTGTAGTCCAACTGATCCTAACCCAATATTGCTCCTCAGAGGGAGTCCCTTTCACATAGCCAAAAAGCTTGAATCACATACACATGGGGTTCCTCCTACGGCTGAATGCCGTCAACCCTCTGCGACTCTCCTACACCTTGGGGATTGGCCCCTCGATGCGCCGCTCAACATTTAGACATTTCGCACAAACGTCACTCAAGGTACCAAATAAACGTATCCAGGAATGTACAATTGTCCTTACTTGACTTCCCCTTTATGATCCCACGACTAGCCTACAGCATAGGAACCTCACTACCTCTCAACGGTGGGTCAAAGGCCTACTGAAAACAATTGCTATGCATGTCCAGGAGCTAACTCTGATACTTTTAATTTCCTCTAAATGATCATGCAAAGAGGTGGATGCCTAGTGCTCAAACATTTTAAAAACCAGCAGCGTGCAAGTGCAAAACATCTCTTTCATGCTTTTCTTTCTAACCGCTTTGTGCTTCGCTGCAACACCTAGCACCGAAGTGATGTTCGTGCTACTAGGTTTTAATTTTTATCATTATTATTCCGTCCTAGATGCGATACATATAAAATCAGCAAATTATTCCTCATGCTCAGCGGCATTTAACCATTTTTTTCCACAACTCTACCCTTCCCCGTTGATAGTGCATCATTGCATTCATTTCTTTCAGGGTTTCCTTGTCATTTTATGTGGAGAAAGGAAGGAAACACGCACTAAAACATATAAACAAGGCTGAACTGAAGCATAACTTCATGCCCCAGCCTTGCTATACATCAACAAACATAAATCCTATTTTTCTATATTTTTCGTAGCCCCAAATGTATTTTTCCCCTATTTTTCATGGTTTTTTTATCATTTTCCCGCCATTTTCTTCATTTTCTTGTATTTTTTAAATTGCTGAAAATGAAAACCAATTTGTGGGCTGTGGCCCTTAGTTCATTTGCAACAAAATTGAAAGATTAGTTGATGTGTATCGACGGTTTTCCCCATTTATATGCCCAAAACCCTTGTTTTTCCCCATTTTTCATGCGTTTTCGGGTTTCTTGACATTATTTCGAGCCATGAAATGCATGTTTTTCATAATTTCTGGTTATAAATAGTAAGAACTCAGAAGAATCAGCAGCATAATCAAATCTTAGTCCATATGAACGGCATTCCATCAATCAAAAGCATAAAACACTAAATTTTCTTTGTAATTTTTTTAGTTTACCGCTTAAACGCGTGTTTCGGGTTTTTTTTTCCATGGCTGTAGATTTGGAAAACAGCAACACTTCATGTCCAGCAACATCACAAATCACCATTCTCAGCCCGTGGAGCAATCCGATCCATGCCGGACAAGCCTCCATCATTCTTTCTTCATTGCTCCTTCCCACACATGAACTGCCTCTTAGAAGAGAGAGAGGGAGGAGAGAGAAAGACTAGAATCAGAAATTTCAAACCAGGCCACCATTCGACGGGCGAAGGGCGGCGATAGAGTCAGGATACGGAGGGGATTCACTGCCAATGATCACTCGGGTAGGTTGCATTGAGGCTGGAGATTGATCATGAAGCCATGGAGCGCAATTTTCGGGCGCATTCTGGCGTGTTCTTCCTCCACGATTTGTTGCATCTTCCTCTCCCAAACTTTCATGTGACATTAAATTTTGGGCCCCAAAGGTCACTTGCCCATTTTGGCCAAATTTTGTCCACCTCTTCGCATGTTGACCGGTTTCTTGGCCTTTTCCCCGTCCGGACTCGGAATCGAGCTCTGAAAAATCCTGGGCGTCCGGCTTAGCATCCCGCATTGGCCAGTAGCTTGTGTCAACCCGCACGACTGTCTGAAAAATTATGAAAAATCAACAAGTGTCGCTCGGGCGCCTTTAAAGCACTTTGGCGCTTAAAATCGTCCTAGATCGAGCCGCCGCCTTTGACAGTGAATATTTTTCCCTCGATCTTCATAATTTTTAGCTATTTTTAAGCACTTCCCGTCACCTAAATTCCGCTCTCAACTTTCAGGAAGTATTCTCCCCTATTGTGAAAATGACCACTCTTTGCACATTGTTTGCTCTCGTTGCTGTTTTGAATTTAGAGCTTTTCTAAATGGATGTAAAAACAACATTCTTGCATGGTGTTTTTGAGGAAGAGCTATATATGAAACAGCCAGAAGGTTTTGTAATTCCAGGTAAAGAAGAACTGGTTTGTAGGCTATTGAGAAGTCTTTATGGGCTGAAGCAATGGTATAACAAGTTTGATTCCTTTATGCTTAGACAAGGTTTCAAACGTAACCATGCATATCAATGTTTATACATTAAGAATGATGCGAATGGCAATCCCATTATTTTGATTCTTTATGTTGATGACATGCTTATTGCTGGCAAGAATAAAAGTACTTTGAATGTACTTAAAGACTAGCTGAAAACTGCTGTTGCTATGAAGGATTTGGGATCAACTGTGAGCATATTTTGGGCATGAGAATTAAGAGGGATAGAGAGTATAAATTGTTATTTTTGTCTCAAGAAAAGTAGATTGATAAAGTGCTGGAAAGATTTAATATGGCTGATATGAAAGCACTTGGAGTGCCATTTCAGCCAAATGTGAAATTAAGTAAAGAAGATTGCCCAAAAGATGAGGAAGCAGCCAACTTTATGAGGGCTATCCCATATGCTTTAGCTTGTGGTTCTCTTCTGTATGCCATGGTTGCTACGCGACCCGATATTGCTTATGCAATGGAAGTTGTTAGTAGGTACATGTGAAATCAAATCCTGGCAAAGCACATTGGCAAATTGTTGAATGTATTTTAAGATATTTGAAAGGTACAAAATCCAAATGTATCTGTTATGGAAAAGATGACCTAAATTGTAGGGATTTTGTGATGCAAACATGGCAGGTGACTTAGACACAAGGAAATCTTCCAGTGGATATGTATTTATAGTTGCTGGTGGAGTATTCTCTTGGTGTTCTAAGTTGCAGAAGATTGTCACACTGAGTACTATTGAGGTTGAATATATTTTAGCTACTGAAGCTTCCAAGGAGGCTATTTGGTTGGTGGGTAGACTCACAAAAGAACTTGGCATGCCTGCTAGTACTCCAATCTTGGGATGTGATAGCCAGAGTACTATCTATTTGGCCAAAAATGCCATGTTTCATGCTCATACCAAGCATACTGATATGAGATACCACTTCATGCGTTAGGTATTGGAAGATGGTCTAGTCACTTTGACTAAGATCAAGACACAAGACAACCTTTCTCACCAAGAGTCTTGCTAAGGCTCAACACGAGCATTGCATATAGATGGTGGGAATTAGATAGCTTAAAAGCATCATTTATGCCTTTAAGTGGGAGGTTGTTGGGTCTAAAGGCCCTAAATAACCCCTCTTTGTATAGTTTAATTCTTTGGCCAAGTTCACATTAAACTGGCCACTATTCTAAAAGGTCACATTAATAAAGGAAGGGTTGGTCCAAACTTTAGACTAAGTCCATTTCCCCAAATCATACATATCCCCTCCTTCTCTCTCTCTCTCTCTCTCTCTCTCTCTCTCTCTCTCTCTCTCTCTCTCTCTCGTTTTCTTGCAATGCCTGCACTTGAACAACTACGTTTATCTTCCTGCAACACGCTTGACAAAGCTCTATCGTTTACTTCTTTTGCACCTTCTCTATCACTTGTGCACTTTTCGCTCTCACTCTACACTGTAAACCCCATATATGTGCCCAGAAATGACAAACATCACAGATCTCAAAACGACAAGTAGGTGGGTGGGGGGCACCTATAATGGTACCCTGTGCCAACTCCAAAGTAGAAGCCATGTCGTCTGGAGAAATCTGAACTGTGATGTTGAAGCTCTTGAGAAAGTGAAAGCTAGGAAGCTCCGAGCACCGAGTTAGAAACCCAAAACTCTTCTTCGTCTGAAACACTAAATCACTACAACTTGCAAAAAATAAAAAGAATAAGAGAGCTAAATGAAAACCTAATCAGAGTGCGCATAAGCATCCAAGAGGGGATCAGAGGCTTAGTGCAAACATCCTGAGGAGGTTTTTAAAAATATTATTATTAATACTAATAATAATACTACTACTAATAATAATAATAAGATAAATGTGTGTGTGTGTGTTTGTGAGTGTGTGTGTGAGAGTGTGGTGAGGCAAAGTGGAAAGAAGTGTGTGTGTGTGTGTGTGTGTGCGTGTGTGTGTGTGTGTGTGTGAATGTATGTGTGAAGCAGCTGGGTAGCGCGTGTGTGAAGCAACTACAGTTGGGCAGTGGCCTGCTATTGAATAGCTAGTGGGCTAGGCGAAGCAAGTGGTGCAGGCTGTGGGAGCTTTCACTCAACCGCCAAGACCCACGAACCGCTTATTGATTCAAGCGTTCCAAGCCGAGCACTAATGGCTACCTCTCACATAGCCGACGCGCCATCCATATCTACGGGTGTAGTGAGCTTACCTCCATGCCGTTCGAGTTACCTCCTCTCCCGCGCACTCCGGTAGCTCCACGATCCAAGTGCAAGCTTCAAGCAAGCTCCATCCTCAAGCTCCACGCTCCAAGCTCCATTGCCGCGAGCAAGACAAGAGAAGAGAAGAGAAAAGAAGAAGAGAGGAGAAGATGGAGAGCTTCTCCTCCTCGGTCCCTCACCCTCACACACTCACTCCCTCACACTCTCACACTCCCTCTCTCAAGCACAAGCTCAAGCAAGCAAGAAGAAGAAGAAGAAGAAGAAGAAGAGGAGAGCTACTTTTGGCCACACACAAGAATGAGCTTCTCATTCACTTTTCAACTTTATATACAAAACCCTAAATCCCTTTTGGGCGGTCATCCCCTTTTCCCCTTTTTACATGGCCGGCCGTAGCCTAGGCCCTTTTTCCCATTATCCTTCTATCTTCCTAGCTTCCTTTCCACCGCCCGTCTACATTTACAAATTGCACGGGTGAGAGCCCGGCGCTCTTTTACAAGATTTCAGGGTGCGCCTTTTTATTTTAAAATGCGCCTTTCCCCTTTTGCCTTTGCCTTAGACTTTTAAGGTTGCCCTTGTGCTTTTGGCATTTTCTCCTTTTCTTTCTTCAGTCAGGCTACCTTTTTTTCCGCCTTTGCCCTGCGCCTTTTCCACTTCCTTTTGCTTTCTTCGTGTTGGGGTTAACATTACCCCCCTCCTAGACGAGTGCCAGTCCCATGGCACTCACCGTCGTAGGTAGCACGCTGTAGCATGCTCCGAAGACGTGGGTGACAAGGACACCTGTGGTTTCCGTGGAGGAGTGTTGGTGGTGGTGTGGTAGAAGGTCCTGGGGGCCTGTTGGTGGCCAAGGTGGCTGGTTGAAGGTTGTTGGAGTTGGTGGTAGGGCATGCTGTGTTGGGGATTGCATGGATAGCCAGCACAAGTGTTGGTTTGTTGGGGATTCTGCGTATGACGATTCCTTGCGGGCTTGTCGGATGGTAAGGGACAAGCATTCAAAGTTGAGTGTTGATAAGGAGCAATTGGAATTTCGTTGGAGGCTTCAATACCTGCAATTTGAAAACCTCTCGTGTGATCTCTCCCTAAGGGGTAGTGCTAGTCTTCTTATCGTGCACAAGACATATTTGATTAGTTTGAGAGACAGGTCGAACCCTAAGCAAGCTGAGAGTATTGTCCCGCACTTGAGGACCCAAACTGTGCATATACTTTGGTGCAGATATTATGTAAGTGCTCGTGCATACTTAGATATTACATAGTTAGAAGACCGTGGGCTAGTTTCTCATAACAATTCGTGGATGAAGCAAAGTTGTCCGTGTTGAGAAGAATTACACGTGAAGGTATATGAGACATCCTTTGCATTGTGACTGCATGACGGAGCATAACTGAATACAGGGACACCGCACTTTCAGGAGCAAGAAACCATTGGACTTGCTTGATGAGTGCGGTGTACTTTTCATGGCCAATCATGCGGTGCTTATCACCACTGATTGCAATGGTACTAAGGCAGAGTGCAAAAGAAAATTGTGCAAGTGGGTCAGGGTGACAGGTCTAACCCTAGGCGAGACAAGCTCCCCAGGTATGTCCTGCCCTTGATGTGCCCTGAACAATTGTGGGTGATTGTAGGGGGCTAGGGGACTAGGGACGAAGCCGGTCGACCAAGATCACTAGACGTACCTAATTTGAGGACCCCTAGGTGCTGTGCTGTGATCATGGGTGCTCTTTATTTTTCCATTCAATTCTTTTTCTTTTCTTTTCTTCTAATTCTTTTTTTTTTTTTTTTGCCTGAGTACAATCATTACAATATGTTGAGGCTATCAGCCTTTCAATGGGTTGGAAAATGTCAAGCTTCGAAGGCTCAAAAAATGAGTAGTACAATGATGATGGTGCCCTAGCCTCGCTGTTAGAGAAGCATTTGGTGAAAGGGGGAGATACACTTGAGATATTGCAACCCTCCTTGCGGCACATGCGATGCTGATACAATTGAGGTAACGACTGCCGTGAGCCAACTATAGAGCCTGACTCAGAAAGGGGGCATGGCAATGTGGGTGATTGGCAAGGGTGCTTTCGGCAGCGTGGCTTTGTCACGGCTTGCTATGGGGTTGTGGGTGTTGCGGTGATTGGCATTGAGCATTTTCGCACAGGGACCTGTATTATCCTGCATCCACTTGTCGCTTCATGAGAGCATATGCATTGTGTATGCCGCAACTATAATAACCCAGTGCAATGCAAGGAGTCATCACTTATTTGAATTCTATGGTGTTGACTAGACATTTATCACCTGCGCTTGATTAGCTTTTTCTTTTGCTAAAGACGTAGCATATATTAAACGCAGAGATAATAAGTTCATCCAAGTCAGGAACATGTCAACACTTAACAAGTCGGGAACACTTAACCATTAAAAACCAAAAGTCCTGGCCAGTTATCATTTGATAAGCCCTTTATGCATTATGGGCTACTCGATTTGTACGAGGCGGGGTGAGTCTGGATGGCCGGATGATTGGGGCTCTACTGGTGTGGGGCTCCCGTGGGGGCGAGCAGGGAACATGTCGGCCGGGATATGAATGGTGTAATCCCGGCTCGCTACCGTCTCCAGAATTTCTTTAAATAATTCATTAAATTCTTCTTTTTCCCGAGCTGCCCTTTCTGCCTTTGAGCGTCTGGGGCCCGAGCAGGAGCTGGGAGTGTGCACCACTAGTGCTGCCACCTGTTGCGCGTTTCGAGTTTCGACTTTCTTGACTCGAGGATTCTTCGGCCTTCGCCCTGGGCAATGTCGCTTAGGGCCTCGCTTCTTGGCATACCTCTTGATGGTGGGCACATAGCGCTCCGGTGGAGGGGCGCGTGCCACATGCTCTCGCCTTCTGCGAAGAGCGTCTTTGCAAGCCAACTCTTCATGATTCTCCATGCGTTCCGCCAAAAAAGGAAACCTGCCAGACGCACTCCAAGGGTCAGACCTTGATACAAGATACAACTGTTTGTATGAAAGGGATTTTAGTGTGGTTTATCAAGCGCATGTGACAAGAAGGGGAGGGGTGAGGCATGCAGTGTTTTGTCGTAACGGGATGGCCCCCATGATGATGTTCGTTTTGCCTCCAGCCATTAGCCAATATTGGCTTTTGCTAAGTTGTGTGGACTGGTTGTCATGGAGTGGGATAGGGCACATGCTCGGAAGGATAGACCAAAAAGGAAAAAAGTTGTATAGAAAGGGGCTGCACTCTGTCTACTCCATCAGTGTTGTTGGTCAAGGCTTCCTATGGCGGTAACGTGGGTTGCATGCCCTTCACTTGGAGGTCGGAATGGTCACACGGCTTTTAAATGTGTGATGAGAAGAGGACTTGAGGAGGTTAGTTTGTTAGAACCAACTCTTCTCCCTGCGCTTGACTGTCATTACTTGTGTGTGTTGATATTGTTTATACAAGGTGACACAAAAATCAGTGTTTATTTATATACATATCTATGAATCCATGTCACATCACGAGGATAAGAACCAAGTGTAGAACTCGGGGTTGTACGTGAGCATGGCACACACATCTAGTATTCGTGGCAGCTGACTTAATACTGATAGATATTTTGCCACGTCGAGTACTATGGAACCTTGACCGAGTCTACTGGCAATATGTAACTCCTCTTCGGTGAGAACCTTATCAATCAAAGGGCCCAGTAGCCTAGTCCCAGCTAAGTCCGTACCCCGAATGTCAGTGAGCACTCGAAGGGAAGTTGGTGCCACGTAGGTTGGGTCTCTTTGAGACCGCCATTTGGCCAACCGCTCTTCTGAGACCGTCATGATCTGGGCCCCTAGTTCGGCCATTACGACGTGGCTTTCACACCAACGCCGCTCAAATTGACTCTGGCCTGCTGACAGTCGCTTTAGTAGCTCTATGTCTACAAGGTTCGGTCGACAGAGCACTTCATTGAACGTGACGGTTAAGCGTAGTTCGTTAGCCTCCTCATCAGGGATGAGTCGCATTTGTTTATGCAGGAGCCTATCGTAGTGCCCGTTAAGATGTTCTTGTTCTTCCCATGACAGAGGAAAGGTCAAGTAATCTCCAAGCTGTTCCTTGGGGATCGTGCCCACATCCGCAAGGATGTAGACACGCGCGACCACTTTGAGCTTAGCCTCCAACTCAGTTAAGCATTCTGCGACACTTCTCTGTTCAACGAGGGCTTGCTCGGTTGCTATCTCATGCAAAGTCCTAAGAGTTTCCTTAGGCTTTAGCATGGCTGGGGGCTCAGGTCTAGATGAGCAAGATTGGTCAACGCTAGGATTTCTTATGCTCTTGGGGTTTTCACGGTTCTCCTGAGGTTTTACTGCTATTTTGTCATGGTTCTCCTCGGATGTGACTGGTACAGATTGGTCACCCTGTTGTGACAGCGTTGTATCCACTCTTGCTTGATCAATGTGAGTTCTATTGTCAGTGGATAGAGTGTTGCAAGCAACTGTTGATGGCAACGGTTGCTTTGGTTTTTCAGAGCACACGGATGTGTCTAAGGGTTCACCGCTACTAGGAGAGGCATCAATGGGTTCATTGGTGGGTGGACTCGATGCTTCAT
Organism: Lygodium microphyllum; assembly: GCF_053477565.2. NCBI lineage: Eukaryota > Viridiplantae > Streptophyta > Polypodiopsida > Schizaeales > Lygodiaceae > Lygodium > Lygodium microphyllum. Next base: position 5,096,835 of record NC_141155.1, read on the forward strand.
TCATCAGCTCTCCAGTGCCCTTCGTCTCAATGTTCTTGGGGTCCACAACCACCTGCATCTGTTGTTGTTTTCTCTGCTTTCTCCTCTTTTTCTTGGTTAATGAAGGTGCCTCTTTCAGCAACTCAGGACCCTGGGCTATATCGATCGTTGATGTGCTTGATTGGGCCTCAACCTTCTCTTTCTCTAGTGTGTCCTTAAGGGACATGGCCGTGGCCTGCTGAATAGCCTTGCTAGGTTGTGAGAGCACAACTGCCGCCCTTTTCGGAGAGTCTAGCTTTTCAACCAACTCCCTTGTGTTTGACTCCTCCGTCCTAGGCTTTAGGCACCTTGAAAGTGCTGGAGTTGCCGAGGGATTTGGCTGCGACACCTCCTCCACAGGTGAACTTCTAAGGACACGTTCCACATAGGGTATTGTCACGGCCAAGGGCTGTGACTGCTGTGATCCCAGATTGGAAGTAGTAGCGACTAGTTCAGTGGGCTGGCTACCCTTGGTGGATTGTGGTGTCAAGTCCCTAGGGCGATCAGAAGTGGTTGTGTCTTTCGTTGGCCTTTGACCACTCATTTGTGTAGATCAAACGTGAGTAGATCCAGTCGCTTCAGGTGGCTCAGGCATATTCTTGGATCGAGAGCTACAGATGGCATCATGTCCCACTTCTTTGACGATTGGAAGCTTAGATGGAGATAGAGATTGGAATTGAGCAGTCGCCCTTGACAACTGCTGTGGTGCTTCCTGTGTCCGTTTGGGAAAAGAGGGGGTAGGAGATCTAGGACTCCTAGGTGGACGTGGCACTAGCTGAATGATTTTCTCCAGGCTATTAGATGATTGTGCCATTTGCTTTATTGAGCTATCAGCCTTGCCTTGAGCAATGTTGTGCCCATGATGCTTATTCTCCCCTTGGGGAATCAAAGGCTCATTGGGCACTAATGATTTTTGTGCACGCTCAATGGCTGCATCTGATGTCCGCTTGTCAAGCACACTAGGCTGAGGATCTACTTTTTGATAGGCCATGTTTGGTTTCTTGATTTCAGTAGTGATGGGCTCAATCATCCAATATTTTTGGTTTGAAACTTGGCCTTTCGTTTAGTTTTCCTCCTACGCCTCTTTGCTTTGGACATAGTTTGGGCTTTTGATAGAGGTGGCCTAGCAGGGAGTTTGGGCACCCAAATCCATTGGTTACTTGCGTAGTATCCTTGAGCACGTAGCAACGCTTTGGATATCCATCGCGGTGTTGTGCTGACTCTCCATCGACGCCTCTGTCTATAAGGCTTGGGCTTCTCTCATGGTCTTCTACGATATTTGTGAGTCCAAACCCTGCCCTTGGCCTTGTCTCTTGACATTCTTGTTTCAGGCCTAGCCTGACTGCACGACCAGATGTGGATTCTCCACTGCTGTCTTGGATCGTCAGTGCAGTGCTATTCAAGGTACATCTCTCGTCAAGAGTGTTATGTCTAATCATATTCGCATTTGTAGCTTGTTGAAATTGCATTTTGCTCTGACTAGACACGGTTTGAACACAATGTCTTTGTGTTCTCATGGTGTGGCCTTTTTGCCCTTGATGGCTAGATTGGCCCATTGGTGTTCTAGGGTCTCTGTTTCTCTCTGTTCAGGTATGGGCTTTTGGTTGCCCTATTGCAAGTGAGACTCCACGCTGGTGTAGAGCCATTACTTCACTAGGGTCCAATTTGGGAGGCCTGTCACGGCGCACGTTTTCTCTCCAACCTACTCGGGGGAGGTGCAGAGGGGGCAGAGCCCCCTCTGCGGGGGTCCGGGGGGGGCAGTCCCCCCAGCCCGCAGGGCCGTTACGGTAGACGCCATATGTAATTTGAAGGACCGTTTATAGCCAAATTTTGAACTACGTGCTCTAAATTTTAGCCCGGTTATGGATCTGTGATATGCCTTCAGCTCTATGTAGCCTTAGGGGTCAATCTCGGGGTTTAGATGCGTTAGAATCTGTGTTCAAGATACATGTCCGATTTTGACAGTTTTTTGTCCGATTCTAAGATGTCCGATTATCAGAATCAGACGTCCGATTTTGGGTTGGTCTGATCGGCCCAGTGGTCCGATTTTGCTCACGTCCGATTCTAGGAGTCGGATCAAAAAGTGGTCCGATTTTCAAGTGGTCCGATTCTGGGAATCAGATCGGACAGGGTGGTCCGATTCTGGACTGGTCCGATTCTGAGTTGGTCCAATTCTGGCTGGGTCCGATTCTGGCTGGTCCGAGTCTGGGACTCGGACGGCCTGGTCCGATTGTGAGTGGTCCGATTATGGACTCGTCCGAGTGTCCGAATCGAACGGGTTGGTCCGAGTGGTCCGAGTGGTCCGAGTTTGAGTGTCCGAGTATGGACTGGTCTGATTCTGGGACTCAGACGGCCTGGTCCGACTACGTGGCCGATGGCCCACGAGTTGCACGCGATGCCTCTAGACTGACGTCTACTACACCGAATCGTCCAGTGCCTTGCAGATAGGTACAAGACACTACAAGGAAATGCCAGACATGCCTGGAACCACTGTGGTGCTCGAATTGAACGACACTCCAAGGATCTGTGCCCCTATTTCCCTGTTTTTGCCTCTTATACAGCAACAGAGGACCCTACTGTTTGTTTCTTTTTTTTTTTCCTTCTTTTTCTTTGTTTTTTCCTACCCTAAATGCATCCAAATCACAAAATAAATACCTATGCTACTCCATTCCACAACATAAATCTCAGAAAGCAAAAAACCTACTTGCCAAGGAGATCAAATACCATCTTCAACCCCCTCGCTTCCTACCTATCTCAAGCACCAATTCAGGGAAACCCTTACTTTTTTGCTCGATTCAAAGCGTGCAAGCGCTCAAGGCTTGAATCCATTTGTCCCGGCAACGGAACCAAAATGTGGGAGCTTTCACTCAACCGCCAAGACCCACGGACCGCTTATTGATTCAAGCGTTCCAAGCCGAGCACTAATGGCTACCTCTCACATAGTCGACCCGCCATCCATATCTACGGGTGTAGTGAGCTTACCTCCGTGCCGTTCGAGTTACCTCCTCTCCCGCGCACTCCGGTAGCTCCACGATCCAAGTGCAAGCTTCAAGCAAGCTCCATCCTCAAGCTCCACGCTCCAAGCTCCATTGCCGCGAGCAAGACAAGAGAAGAGAAGAGAAAAGAAGAAGAGAGGAGAAGATGGAGAGCTTCTCCTCCTCAGTCCCTCACCCTCACACACTCACTCCCTCACACTCTCACACTCCCTCTCTCAAGCACAAGCTCAAGCAAGCAAGAACAAGAAGAAGAAGAAGAAGAGGAGAGCTACTTTTGGCCACACACAAGAATGAGCTTCTCATTCACTTTTCAACTTTATATACAAAACCCTAAATCCCTTTTGGGTGGTCATGCCCTTTTCCCCTTTTTACATGGCCGGCCGTAGCCTAGGCCCTTTTTCCCATTATCCTTCTATCTTCCTAGCTTCCTTTCCACCGCCCGTCTACATTTACAAATTGCACGGGTGAGAGCCCGGCGCTCTTTTACAAGATTTCAGGGTGCGCCTTTTTATTTTAAAATGCGCCTTTCCCCTTTTGCCTTTGCCTTGGACTTTTAAGGTTGCCCTTGCGCTTTTGGCATTTTCTCCTTTTCTTTCTTCAGTCGGGCTACCTTTTTTTCCGCCTTTGCCCTGCGCCTTTTCCACTTCCTTTTGCTTTCTTCGTGTTGGGGTTAACAAAAGCAGAGTCGAGGCCCAACATGTAGAGCACGCGGAGGCAAGCAGAGCGGAGCAGGCAATGGTGAGGCAAACAGGCAAAGGCGAGGCAGAGTAGATAGATGTTCGAGCAGCACATGAGGGTAGAGGAAGGGAGCAGCGTGTGAAGGAAGAGCCGAGCAGCAGGCATAGATTAGGGTTTCAAGCAGGAGCACACAAAAACTCGAAACGTTTGTCAATAGCAACGTTCGTCTCTCTCTCTCTCTCTCTCTCTCTCTCTCTCTCTCTCTCTTTTTGGGGAAAGATGCAACTGTATAACTAGGTGTAAGAGAGCTCACTGAGTGCCAAAGACTGGCCTCCTCAGAGAGTATACCAAACTAAGTAGCCTATGTAAAGAGTGGCTACGAAGTGTCAGGTGGCCTGTGAGATGAGTGAAGAATAAAGGATCTCAGTGGTGTGTAGTTCGAGCTGATATCCCCCCCACTGAAGCTGAAAAAGACACCTGAAATCCCCCAAGTCCTGAGGAGAGTTGTGCATCTGCTCCGTGTTGAATGAGAAGAACCACTGGCATCCTCCCACTGAGATCTAAGTGTATGCACCAGCCTAAACCAGATCTTGGAAAGCGTGTCATGAGTGCTCAATGGCGAGGCATCAAGGACATGCAAACAGTGAGCTTTCTAGATCTGCCACAACGTCGTGCTGACCACGACTGAGAAGATCTCCTGCCGTGTGAGAACATCTGCCTGATCTGCAAGTCGTGGTATCATATCTAGACTACCATGATGGACACATATTGTGCCTGACAACATGTGAACTAGATTTGAACAAGTCCCTTCATAGAAAAGGTGAGGGCTTACAAAGGGGTGAAGCCATGCAACTGATCCCCACATCAAGAAACCAAACTGCATCCCTGTTTGAGAAAGCAAAGCAGCCACCACTGCCGACCACACAGCTTGAGGCATTGCACAGGTCCATAAGCAGTGTTTCGCGGACTCAACAAAACCAATGCTGCATCTAAGACAAGTCGCATCATGTCCCATCTGTGCTGCCCAAGTGCCCAACTACTAAACCTGCATGTGCAAGCATCCACATGAAGAACGCAATTCTACGTGCAATCTGTAAACCCCAAATATGTGCCCAGAACTGAGGAACATAAGCATGTGAGAGCCCCTCATGCAGCCAAAATCGTAAGTGCGTAGGCATGTGACCCTGTCTACTCATCAAGCATCTCCTACGAATTTGGCAAGTGTACTCAATAAGGTGGAAAGATACGTAAGGTACGTAATTTTTAATGTACGTTAGGTACGTACTTTTCAGGTACGAAACCTTTAAGGTACGTGAAAGGTACATACCATTTGTAAAATTATGCATATTATAATATTTTCAAATTATATTTATTGTTTAAACATAGTACATACTTCATCTTTTTTTATTTAACTTAATTAAATACTTCTAAGTTGCATACCTTTTTGGCTAAGCTGGACTCCTATGTCTGTATTTCTATTGCCAGGAGGTTCCCAAGGGGAGCCGAAGACAATTCATCCAATGGGGTCTGGGGGCAATGCCTCCAGTGGGTGGTTCGAGGGGCGTTGCCGCTGGTGGGGGTCCAGGGGCAACGCCCCCAGTGGGGGTCTGGGGGTAGTGCTCCCAACGGGGGGTTCTAGGGACAAAGCCCTCTAGCAATGGGGGCCGAGAACCGTCAATAGACCCCGGCGCATACGGTATGCCCTTTTTGTCATTTTTAACAAAATGGTTAGATAAAAAATGACTACTTGAAAACCCACCCCATCCCCCTTCCCCCCAAAAAACCACACACACACACATAAATAATTTATACTTTTTATTTTATAACCCCCAAAAAACACCACCCACCCACCCCCACCCCCCCAAAAAAAAAGTGTGTGCGGATCTATACAGTATGGCTTCGTACTATATCCGTACGGATCCGTATGTATGCACGAATGCAACCAAAGAAGGAGACTGTGATTGAACCCTGACCACTCTGAGGCCACTGCCACTCTGTAGGGTCCCACTGAATATGAGAGCGTAGGTGACCCTCCCACATCCATAGTCTCCAAAGAAGTGTGTCCTCAAAGGGGGAAAGTGTGGGTCCACCTGGCGAACCTTCCCTCGAGAACCAACAACCCTGATCGGTAGCCAATCCAAACTGTCAATGCAATCATTCTCATCCACTACATGACAAAACTGGAGGTGTGAGCAAGCATCAAGCAAACCTGAAGGCCTAAAAACTAGGGATCCCTCACATCTAAGAATACGATAAGGCACCCCCTCTCTCAGAGCACACCACGAGCCTCCCGAGTGTCCTTGCATATCCTTTGCTCCTCTGACCACTCTGTCCCACTAATCAGGAATGGCTGCCTCAATCTCAATGTGATGCTATCAAACTCCATAGCCAAGAATATTGTGAAGGCACCTAAGAGATCTTTATGTTGTGGGTCCATATTAAATTTACTCATCATGAATATATGAACTTATAACAAGAGCTCTTCCATGTCCCATCTAGAATCCCTTATGGAGATTTAAGTGCACATCTAGCACTAGCCCAAGGGCTATATTATGTTGAGTAATATAGCCCTTGGGCTATATTACTCAACATACTATCCCTTGGACACTCAATTGCATGTTGATATTTGTGAATTGCAATATAAGACAAGATACTACATGCTCAGGCAAAAGATTGATGATCTATAGGTTGATATGAAGTGAAGACAATGTCCATCAATAACCAAAATTGACATGAACATCTAAGCAAAATCATTAACATAACTAGAATCTAGCAAGCAAGTCTCAAACTATTTAAGGGGATCAACCAAGCCACTCATTCAATCCACTCCTCCTTAGATATAAACTTCCCCAAACATAGGCCCAAGTATTGTGCCCAACAAGGAAACACATGGTTGTTTTTTTTTTCCTCCATGATTTCAAGCCTTGAATACTTTCCATATTTAGCTAGCTAGTGGTTGGAAGAAAAAACAAACCATGAAGTTTAGTCACCTAGCCTCTTTAGGTGACAATACATGCCCCTGAAAAAGTTATAGCAGCCCTAGTACGGCCTAGAAAGCTACTCAACAAGGACGTATAACAAAAAAATTATTCCAAAGACATCCCGTAGCCCATTGTTTGCAAGGATTCAAAGCTACACTAAAACACACAAAATGATTCTATTGCCATGGCATATCATAATTACCAGCACAACTAAGCTAGCAATCTCATTGTCACTTTATTAAGCAATCAATGATGCATCTAGCATCTTGTCAAGAACTTGCTTAGAAGGCCAACATGCAATCTTGCATGAAAAATCAACTTTGCTTGCATATAGAAGAACGACGTGGAATTTACCTCATAAACACAAATCAAGCATCAATCATCATCATCGCAAATCATAACTTAGCATAAATAACACATCCAAGGAAGCATACGCACTTCCTTTCATCCCTTCCATCCATAGGTGCATACATGCATAGCATGGTTGCAATTAAGTATCAACCACTAAACATGATCAAATTAAAACATAAGTATACCAATTGTTTACCCCCTTACTAGTATTTAAGTCCTAAAAATTAGGCCATCACACACACATAGGGTTTTCCTCCTTGGTTAACCCCTTACCTGAACATAGAATCTGCCTAACTTGTAAAAAAACAATAGGTAGATGAATTTAAATAACATAGAATTGGTATACAATCAACATATGCTTATTAGATCAAAAGCAAAGATCACACCATTTGTCAAAAAAACTTCTTTGAAAATTTTTCTTGTTGACACAAAATCAAGATAGACTACAAAGAAAACAAATAAGACAAGGAAGATCACACTTTAATAGAGTCTCCATGAGTGCTAGATTAGCCTCACTATACTTGGAAGAGAGGGTAGGGCCACAAATTTATAGAGAAGGGCTCTCTCTCTCCCCCCCCATGTACTTATATGTGACAAGGCCCGTCGCAAGAGTTGGTTTGACAAGCACATCAAGCAGCGCGACTTTGAACAGGGCGACTTAGTGCTCCTCTACTCCATTAAGGGACATAAATAGAAAATAAAATTTCGAGGCCTTGGACCCTTCAAGGTTTGCTCGATGAGCTGCATAGGCAATGTCGAACTTAAACCTTAGACGGTGAGGGAATAGGCTTTTTCAATGGCAAGCGTGTCAAGAAGTACTACCCTCCCACCCATCCTTTGCACGAGCCCCCGATGTTACAACCGCTTGTCAAAGTACGAGTGGCCACAATCACTGAGATTGATGACAAGGATGAGAAAGCAGTAGAGCCTGCATACCTCCATATAACGGTCACTGCAAAACAAACCCGTGCTTTCAATGCTCTGATCGATGTGGGAGCAGACTTCAATGTCCTAACTCACGATCATTGGATCAAACTTGGCAGCCCACCACTTCAGCCCACGAATGCTAAATTAAGTCCCTATGGGGCCTATTCCTACGCACTCCTCGGCAAGTGCAAAGTAGCCGTTTCTATCGAGTCTGAGATTGTCGCAATGATTTTTTACGTGTTGCTAAATGCTAAAGACGCAAGCACAAAGTTGCTGCTAGGGCGCACTTTCAAAAAGAAAACTCACTGCAATGTTGATTATGAGTCGCAGCGCATCCACCTTGCAATAGGCAACGTTCGCATTGTCATAGCTTTCAGCAAGGGCTACGCGACTTCATCACCGTCTGCAAAGCCACCGATAGAATTCTCCATGACCAAATCTACAAAGGGGGGTAGTGTGTGTAAAATATTACACGGCGCAGCGAACAGAATCTGAGAAAGAGATAGAGAGTACACAACAGATAAGAGGAGAATCAGTAAAATTCTTTAACTCCAAACAACTGATACAAAGATGGCTCTGTCCACCCGTGCGCTTCCACTAAATGAAGCTTAGATGGCGATCTAGACAGAAGATAGGTGAAGAGCTTAAGGCTAGCTGGAACAACAACTCTGACTGGGTGAAAGATGAGTGTTAGATGGCTGCGAAGGGGTTTAGCTTTTATAGCCCGCGAAGGTCGTTAGGTCGGCCTGCTGACCGACCTACCATATGAGCCTCCACTAGTCGGCCAGGGAATATTCCAGGGAATATTCCCTTTACCATCGGGCCAGGGGCGCTGCCCCCGGACCCCCGCCAGGGGGGCCGCTGGCCCCAGCCAGGGGCCGCTTCCGCGGCCCCAGGACCCCACAATAGGGGCCCCTTTTAACTCCCTTACTACGCAACTCAATGCAATGTGCCTCGAGTTGCTACCAGCTTAACCACTCTGTCTAACCCAAAGATTAGACCCACAATGGTCACCTTTTTGCCATCCGGTCACATAGACCTCATCTGATATACAAGTCAAGACTCCACCAATGTCCGGGCTCACACTTGGCTTCTCCTCATAATGGGGGCCTTACAACTTTGAGCACCATGGATCATTGGTAGTACCTAATGAGGGTGGGGCATTGATCATATCTAACACCCCCCCTCAATGTCCACCCATAGGTGAACTATCTCCTCGGCCCAATGCCGAGTCTCTGAAGATGAACTTGAAGCAGATCCTTCGTAAGTGCTTTGGTGAAGATATCTGCTCCATTCTGCTCTGTTGGACAGTAGACCAATTCCACTATCCCATCCTCCATCAAATCACGCACATAGTGATACTGGATCTCTATATGTTTGGTGCGTGCATGAAACACTGGATTTTTGGCAATGGCGATGCAACTCTGATTATCACATCTCAGCACAGTTGGTTCTTCATCCTGCACTCCCATATGCCATAGAATCCTTCTCAACCATACGGCCTCACATGCAGCAAAACAAGCTGCCTTGTACTCTGCTTCGGTAGAAGACAATGCCACTGTTGGTTGCTTCTTACTAATCCAAGAGAAAATTCCTGAACCCAAAGAGAAACAATAACCAGAAACTGACTTCCTGGAATCAATGTCTCTTGCCCAATCTGAGTCACAGTTCCCCACAAGAGAAGTTCCGAAACTGTATGTGATACCATAGTCAAGAGTTTTCTTCAAGTATCTGAGCACCCGCATCCCAGCCTTCCAATGACTCTCATGAGGTTTGTTTGAGAACCTGCTCAAAACACCAACAGCAAAACTGATATCTGGTCTGGTGTTACACAAGTAGATTAGACTGCTGACCAACCTCCTATACCTCCCAATGTCTGCTAGTGCTGATGTATCCTCAACGGATAACTTTACATTCACCTCCATAGGTGTAGCTATCTCCTTGCACTCGCTCATGCCAAATGCCTTCAAGATCTCCCATGCATACTTCTTCTGAGAGATGAAGATCTTTCCTGGCTTTTGCCAGACTTCAATCCCCAAACAATAGTGCACCAAGCCCAAGTCTGTCATTTCAAACTCAAAACTCAAAGCCTTTAAAGTTTGGTTGATCATATCTTCATAGTCACCTGTAATAAGAAGGTCGTCCACATATAGGACAATCACTACAGACTTTTTACCATCCCTGTAAACATACAAGTTAGCATCTGAGGCACATCTTTTGAAGTTTAGGTTTAAAAAGAACCTATCTATCCGTTGGTACCATGCTCTGGGGGCTTGTTTCAGCCCATACAATGCCTTCTTCAGTTTACACACTTTGTTCTCAGAATGGGGGGCCTCAAACCCTGGTGGCTGAGCCACGTACACCTCCTCCTTGAGGTCACCATTTAAGAACGCTGACTTAACATCCATTTGGTACACTGGCCACTTCTTGTGGGCAGCCACTGCAAGTACCGTGCGAATAGTGGTCATTCTGGCATTTGGGGCAAATGACTCTTGAAAATCAAACCCTTCAACTTGTGAAAATCCTTGGGCAACCAGTCTAGCTTTGTACTTTTCTAAGGTACCATCAGCCTTGTACTTTACCTTCCAGATCCACTTGGTGCCAATAATCTTCCGCTTTGCTGGCCGATCCACTAGCTCCCAAGTGTCATTCTTCATTATGCTGTCATACTCCGCCTGCATAGCAGCCTTCCATGATGGATCTGCAAGTGCTTCTTCTAAGTCAGTTGGCTCCTTTACTTCTCTCATAATCTCAACCATCAAGGCCATGTTGACTATGTGAGCAGAAGCCCTCCTTTGCTCCTCTATTCTCTGAGACCTCCTTGGTCTGTCTGCCTTCTCCTCAACAGATGCAGGCATAGGATTATTGTGGTCATAGAGCTGCTTCACCCAGCGCGGTAATGGCTTTTCCGGTGGGGTGATGTCAGGTTGGTGAACTTTTTCCTCATCATCTGAAGATGATGCTTCCTCCTCCTTAAGGATAGGGATAGCTCTCGGGACAGGTTCATAGTGGACTACTTCTTCGCTTGATGATAAAGTGGAAGACCTTGCCTTCTCCTCCTCCACTGTATGCGGCTCCTCCTTGATTACCACATCACGGCTCGCGATGATCTTCTTTGCCTCTTGGTCATATAACTTGTAAGCCTTCTGCTCATCACTATAACCCAAGAAGATACATTTTCTGCTTTTTGGTTGTAACTTGTTTCTCTTCTCATCTGGAACATGTGCATAACATTCACATCCAAAAATTCTGAAATGTGAAACAGATGGTTTCTTACCAGTGTAAGCCTCATGAGGTGTTTTTCCCTTGAGAGCCTTTGTGTAGCTCCGATTTAGAATGTAGACTGCAGCATTAACAGCTTCAGCCCAAAAATGGTTAGGCAATCCCTTGCCCTTTAGCATGCATCTTGCCATCTCCACAATGGTACGATTCCTGCGTTCCACAACACCATTCTGCTAAGGTGTGTGAGGCGTCGTCAATTGACGCTTGATCCCTTTGCTCTTGCAAAAGCCTTCAAACTCCTTTGAGTTGAACTCACCACCACCATCTGTTCTAAATTTCTTCACACTTTTCCCTGTTTCATTCTCAACAAGTATTAGCCATTCTTTAAACTTACCAAAAGCTTGAGCCTTATCACGAAGGAAGTACACCCACATCTTCCTACTGTAGTCGTCGACAATCAACATAAAATAAGAAGATCCCCCCAAGGCCTGTGTAGGCATCTTACCACACAAGTCAGCATGCACCAACTCTAGAGGAGCATGTGCTCTATTCTTGCTTTCTTGTGGAAATGCCTTTCTCTGTTGCTTGCCCATCATACAAGCTTCACATGGTTCCTTCAATTCAGTTATTGTAGGTAGGTGAGCAACCATACCTTGCTTTTGCATCTCCTTCAATACTGCAAATCCGATGTGTCCAAACCTTTCATGCCAAAGCTTACTTGTGCCCACTCCAGCGGTGGCTGTAAGAGCACTTAGCTCATACAGGTTGTTCCTTCTTTCTCCTTTGCCAACAATTGTGCCAGCACTATCAATAATTTCTGCACCTGTCTTCTTGAACCTCACTTCATGACCAAGATCAGTTATGGCAGCAACTGATAAGAGATTTCTCCTGATTTCGGGAACATACAACACATTTGAAAGCTTTTTGACTTCACCACTTGCAGCAACAAAAGAAATAGTACCTGTGCCCGCAGCAGGGCATTTAGCATCATTTCCAACCGTCACAGTGATGGATTCTTGTAGAGGCTGCATAGAACTTTATAGACCTTTCTTGTTGGTCATGTGACGGGAGGCCCCACTATCCAACACCCAAGAGTCAGTGGTAGATTCTTCTTGCGCCGAGGAGCACACTTCCTCAATGGTCGCCATGAATAATTCCAACTCTGCTTCAGCCGTATTGGCTGTCTCTTTCCCTTTAGTTTTAAGGGTACCATTCTTTTCATCTGCCTTCTTGACACGACAATCTGCAATTGCATGTCCTTTCTTCTTACAGTAGAAGCACTCTCCTTGAAACTTCTTCTTGCCGCCCTTTTTCTTTTTGTCACCATCATTTTTGGTGGAGGAAACACCTTTGCCTTTTGCATTGGCAGAGAATGCAGCATCTCCATTGTTGCTTCCTTCTCGGGCTTTCAGCCTCAACTCCTCCTCCATTAATAATGCACAAAACTCCTCAAAAGTCAAAGCTTGAGGTCTCACCTGAGTATTAAGGGCAGTTACTAGTCCATCAAACTTTTGTGGACAAATCCGAAGACACCTCCGAGCTAGCTCTTCACTAGTCTTTTGTATCCCAGCGCCAGCCATCTGGTCGCGCAGATTCTTAATCCGAGTGATGAATGCTTCAACCGTCTCTCCTTCAGCAAACTTCTCCGCTGCTAGTTGATTCTCCAAGTTTTGAATCCTTGTTTGGTTTCGTGTTTCATACTGACTCCTTAGTACATTCCAAGCCTCTGACGCTTTGGTTGTATGCTGAATCAGAGTCAAAACACTGTCAGAACAGCTTGTAACTAAGGCACACAATGCATCTGCATTCCTTCGTTTCCAAGCTCGTAGAAGATCTGCATTCGTAGGAATCATCACACTAGGATTTGATGGGTCGGGGATAGGCTGTGGTTCTGCGTCAGTCCCCAGCACAGTCTCTAGAAGCTCATAAGAATCAAGGATAGTTGTAATTTTGAACTTCCACAAGGTGTAGTTTGTACCATCTAACTTGCCTTCGCTGAAGGTTGGTGGACGAATCCTCAGTGTTTGAATAGCCGGTACAGCAGCACCACCTCCTGCACCGCTTCCTGATGCGCCAGAACTACTTCCCGGAGTTGACATCGTTTCTCTTTGCTGTTGAAGCCTTTTCCTCTTGCACGCTCTCCGATCTCTAGAGCCCCCTGGGCTCTGATACCATGTAAAATATTACACGGCGCAGCGAACAGAATCTGAGAAAGAGATAGAGAGTACACAACAGATAAGAGGAGAATCAGTAAAATTCTTTAACTCCAAACAACTGATACAAAGATGGCTCTGTCCACCCGTGCGCTTCCACTAAATGAAGCTTAGATGGCGATCTAGACAGAAGATAGGTGAAGAGCTTAAGGCTAGCTGGAACAACAACTCTGACTGGGTGAAAGATGAGTGTTAGATGGCTGCGAAGGGGTTTAGCTTTTATAGCCCGCGAAGGTCGTTAGGTCGGCCTGCTGACCGACCTACCATATGAGCCTCCACTAGTCGGCCAGGGAATATTCCAGGGAATATTCCCTTTACCATCGGGCCGGGGGCGCTGCCCCCGGACCCCCGCCAGGGGGGCCGCTGGCCCCAGCCAGGGGCCGCTTCCGCGGCCCCGGGACCCCACAATAGGGGCCCCTTTTAACTCCCTTACTACGCAACTCAATGCAATGTGCCTCGAGTTGCTACCAGCTTAACCACTCTGTCTAACCCAAAGATTAGACCCACAATGGTCACCTTTTTGCCATCCGGTCACATAGACCTCATCTGATATACAAGTCAAGACTCCACCAATGTCCGGGCTCACACTTGGCTTCTCCTCATAATGGGGGCCTTACAACTTTGAGCACCATGGATCATTGGTAGTACCTAATGAGGGTGGGGCATTGATCATATCTAACAGTGTGCGGCCGCCACCTCCCTGAATTCAGGAATCACAGCCCACAGTAGCAAAACATCAAGCTCAACAGCCTAGATTCCAATGGAAGCCCAAGCAGTCACAACGGCCGCCTAGGAGTCGACACTCCTATCCTCCTAGGACCAAAAACCCTAACCCTAGGAGGCCAAGACGCAGTCACAGAAAGCGTCGCATGATCAAGCAAAGATGGGTCCCTAAAGCCCTCTTACGTGCACAAGGCTACTACGAGGGAAACACTTGGCTATGGATCCCTAAGGCCCACACGGCCAAAGGCACCATTCATACACCGCCCTCAAGCTTGATCAAACCGCGTTCCATAAACCCTCAAAACCACAAGCCACAGTGCTCTCCTAAACCACAACCATCCGCCTCATCCACGCCTAGGCCCACGAGAGTCCCACAAGCCTACCGGCCCAAACCGCAGGCTCCGTCACAAGAGTCATCACCCGCCGAAGTCAACTCGCCTCCCCAACTCCAACCTGAATGTAGCAGCCCGTCCGTCGTGGCTACTCCTAATCCACTCAACATCCAAGCAGCTCAACCACAAACTCACGAACCCTCCCAAGAGCCCATCTTCGTTGTCAAAAGCTCTTATTCCATCAAACCTCAACCACCTGTCAGCCTTACACCCTCCTATGAATGAAAATCCTTTTAGCGCTAGCCGCTAACCTCGCTGAGGACACCGGGGATGACGTGGTGGATTGTATTAAAAGATTAGATGACACTTTCATGTCACTTGCGCTAAGCTACGACCGCTTGGACTTAGGTCTATTAGAAGAACTGAAGTGCAAAATATGCCTTGCTCTTGGGAAACCTTTGAATTCGCGTTTGCAAAAGCTTCTCGCTCCACTGCTGAGTTGATTAACAGCTAAATCTCCAAGGATCAAGCCATCAAACAGTGCCTTATCACGTCATATGATCCAAGAACCACTTCTGCTATCACTGAGTGACCAAGAAATTGCGGAGTTATCATACCTTGTTGATACTGGATCACCTTTCTTGAGGCAGTGGCACACTCTTAGGTTGCAATGGGAAGTTGAAGGATGTCGCATAATGACCAACGCTAAGCAATGCCACGACATCAAAACAACAAAGTATGATCCCACTTACATCGTGCCCACCTCGTATAGAGTGTTAACCACTCTTCGGGGCCAACCCATGCAAGAACACCTCAAAGGACACCCCTATCTCGATCGCTTGTTGACCAAGGAAGAGCTACACATTGCTAGCCGTGTCGACTTTGGTGATTTCCTCACAGATGTTCTCACATATATCACGCACGTGGGAATTCGACCCTTTGATTTGGACCGCGCAGCTCAATTGGAATACAATCCAAATTTCTATACTTGGCTCCTTCACAAGTAACTCCTACCCCAACATGCCGAAAGCCCTTGACCTTTTGACCCTCAATCCTAGGAAGGATTCTTCTCAAGATGGAAGGGGAGGGGGTAAGGTGAAATGAATTAGATGAGAAATGAATCAAAGGGGATACATCAAAGTAAAATCAGTGAAAAATATAAACATGTATTATGGAAAAACAGATGGGGTAGGAAAACGGGCATGAAAACTTTGAAGTAAAGGGCAAAAAGTCCAAGTCTAAAAAGGAAAATCTACATTGCTTCTTAATGAATTCATTCAAAAAGCATAGATTTTTGCTTTTCCAACAATCAGTGAATTAATATGTGGAAAGTACTAATGAAAGTTACGATTTATGGTAGGAGCATAAAATTGTTGGGGTAAAGGCACCTCCGCCATGCCACCCCGTGTATTACTACACTAATAGTACCCGCCACTGCACACTGCAGGTGGTGGGCGCCCGTCGTGCAGTTTATTCTTTACATTCATTTTAGTGACTAGTAAATAAAGGAAGGCCCGATCACACATTGTGACTGTTGGAGTTCCCATTTCTTGTCTCTCTCTTTCTTGCTCTTGCTCTCCCGCCATAGCTCGTGTGCAAGCTTCGATCCTTCTCACCTTTCAACTGGTATCAGAGCTTGGCTTCTTCTTGCTCGAGCTAGACTTGGTGCTTCTCTACCTTCGCATCAACTCCCTTCATGCATTGGGTCTCCATCCCGGCAGCCATAGCCAATCTCCCGAGCTTCCGACAGTCCCCAGCTTCCCGAGCTTCCTCCCGGCATTGTTGGGCTTCTTCAGGGTCTTGCCCTTGAGGTATTGCATCAAAGTTTGAAGGCTTTTACTTCAGTTCTCAGTTTTAAATAGGTGGAAGAAGAAGGGCAGCCATGGCTTCAACCCTTGAAGCTTATTCCTCTCATATTGTGCTTTACACCTATCAAGGCTCAAAGAGGCTTGTCATAGGCCTTTGAT
Source organism: Lygodium microphyllum (assembly GCF_053477565.2). Lineage (NCBI taxonomy): Eukaryota > Viridiplantae > Streptophyta > Polypodiopsida > Schizaeales > Lygodiaceae > Lygodium > Lygodium microphyllum. The sequence continues at coordinate 5,113,243 of NC_141155.1, forward strand.
AGGCCCTTCTTGAGCCCCCCATTACCCCCTTTCAGCCCATGTGGAGTAGCAGCAAGTTCAGCACCAACAGGGCAGATTGCTCCATTTTTTCCAGGCTATTAGCACTCGTACACTTCAACTCCACACTTGGCCATTGCTTCTTGCTCTCTACCTTGATCAAAAGGGCTATTAGACTTCATGTTTGATGTCATTCAAGCTTTGGGCATTGGTCTTGATCATTCGGGGCTGATTTCTTCATATTTGGGACTGCCATAAACTATCATAACAGGCTGAAAACAGGGCAGCACCATTGGCATTAGCATTTGTTCCGTACACTCCATTCTGGTTGTGCTATTTGATGCCCGTATGCGGTGTACTTGATGCCCGAATGCCTTGGGAATGTATGCACATGATTATGCCATGATTTTGGCCTAAAATATTGGCTGATTTGGGACTGTCATTTACTGTTATACAGTGCTGGAAACAGGGCAGCCACACTTAGCATTGGCATTTGATGCTTATACTCTACTTCGGTTACCTTATTTGATGCCCGTATGCGGCCTACATGATGCCTAGTGCTTTGGGAATGTATGCACATGATTATGCCATGATTTTGGCCTGAAATATTGGCTGAATTTTCTCAGTTTTGACAATCAAACTTGGCTGTAATAACAGTGGGATGAAGGTACTTTGGATGCCTTGTCACTTACCTATTGGTATCGGATGTATGCTTTGGGATTTGCCATCATGTATCTGACATTTGGGGACGACTTTGAGCTCATGTTTGAATCTATGGAATGTATTTGAGCTACGCATAAGCTTCGTCTTGGTTGGTATTCACTGGCATTTGGACCGATTTGGCATGCTCTTGGACCGCTTATGCCTCATGTTTATGCTTGACAGTTAGGCTTCATACATTACATGCTTTGGTTCGTGATATATGCCGCTTTGTTCGTCTATGCTTTACCAACATTGGGAGCTTTTCCTTGGATGTATTTGAGCATTTCGGACTCATAGGGATATTGACTTTGCGTTGCTACTGGATGTATTGACTTGACAGAGATCTTGCCATTGGAATTATGTCTTGCTCAGTGGTTGCTACGACAGTTGCTTCATGTATGTCATGCTCTCTTGGATGCGTCTGATGCATTGACTTGGTCACTTGTCACTGGTACTTTGTCTTGGGTTGTTTGAGATCTTTAGCTTGCCTGTACGCCATTTGTGCTAGTGGGAGCATAGTGTATGCATGACCGACTTTGAGCAGTTCATGTCTTGGAGCAGCTTACGACTTTGAGCAGATGTTTTTTTAGACTTTGGGATTACCCTCCGACCTTTGGATGTTGCATTGATGTATGTCTTGGTCTCCGGATTGCTTATGAGCTGAGTCTCAATTTTGGATCCACTTTCCTTTGAGCAGACACCTATTTGTGTCAGGTTTTGGCAGTTGCAGGTACATTTTACCTAGATTGTCTGGGGGTGTGCTTCTTACTGGCAGATGCTATTTGACATCTCTCGGTGTTATGCTCATGTATTTTCACTATCATTTGGCTTTGCTTTGTCCTCTTTATGCCGGCTTTGGACCTAGCATTGTTTAGTTGACATTAGATCTAGTTTTGGGACAGTTTGCTCGCATTATTACAGTTCTGAAATTTATTACAGCAAGCATTTATTGGTGGACTGAGTAGTATTTTTTATGCTGAAATATCCTGATTTTGTGTACGCACCTAGTACTAAGTGGGCAACATCTTTTGGCATACTTTTCTCACCATTTGGAGCTCATTTCGGTGGATTTTGGGCATTTTCTGCAGTAAAACAGCCAGTAGTTTTACATTGTCTGTGCATTTCCAGCCTGCATTATGGCATCCTCTTCGACTAATAATGCCATATTTAACATCACAAAGTTGGATGGTACAAACTACTCTTATTTGAAGAGTCAAATTTGGCAGGTCTTGGTGCAGAAATCTCAGATTAAGCCACTTCGATTGAGCGGGGAGCAACTTGAAACTATGGACAATGAGGACTGGCTTGAACTTGATGAGCTATGCAAGTCCACGATTGTATTGTCTCTCACTGAACAGGTACATTATAATGTATTTGAGAAAGCACAAAGTGCGTGGGATCTATGGAATAAGATCAAGAATCTTTATGATAAGAAAAGTCTGGCAAGTCAGATATACTGGTTGAAGCAGCTTATGGATCTGCGCATGAAGGATAATGCGACTATGCCTGCTCACTTGAGCCAATTCCATGCTATACTGAAGAACCTGACTTCACAGGATATCACCTTTGGAGAGGAAGTAACTCCTCTTTTCTTGCTTGGGACTCTGAATGAGTCATGGGATGTATTCTGCACTGCCCTATGTGCCCCTAGTGCTACTCTGAAACTGAATGATGTTGAGAGTACTCTTCTGCAGGAAGAGGTTAATCGCAAAAACTTGGATGCCTCTCGTGTTTCACATGCTTTGACAGTTAGAGGCAGGAATGACAAGAATGATCATGGTCATGGCCGTGGCCGTGACTCGCAAAAGGGTCGGTCTAAATCTCGTGGAAAGTCGCATATCAAACCACAGTGTCATGAGTTGCGCAATGAGAAGCGCAAGGATAAGGGGAAAGAGAAAGTGCAGGAGAAGTCCTCTAATTGCAGCATAGTACCTGCGAAGTCCAGCATCAAGATTGAGGAAATTAATGTCACGCAGACCGAGGATTTCGATGGTGGTGATGAGTTCATACTTGCAGCTAGTTCTTCTGATGCCTCACACTTGACTGAGACACCTAGTATGTATGCACAATGCTGGTTATTGGATTCAAGTGCGTCCTTCCATGTGACGCCTTACCGTGAGTGGTTTCACTCTTACCGTACTGTATCTGGATCAGTCAGACTGATAGGTCTCTTGATATTGTGGGCTATGGAGATATTCAGTTGTAGTTTTCCACTGGCAGTTCCTTTTTGCTAAGGGATGTACATCATGTACCTGCGCTTACGCGCAATCTTATGTTTGCAGGACAGTTGGATGATGTAGGGTTTCATGTCTGTTTTGGGGATTCTGCCTGGAAGATTACCAGAGGCAGACTTGTGCTTGCTAGAGGCGCCAAGGCTGGCAGCCTCTATCCTCTTGTTGTATCTAGGTCTTCTGTAGACCATGTTTTGGTAGTGGGTTCTATCCCACATGTATCACTTTGGCATGCCCATTTGGGGCATATGTCTTTGAAGGGAATGAAAATGTTATCTAGTTTGCAGTATTTTCCGCCTTTGGACTATGCACATTTTGACTCGTGTGATCATTGTCTTTATGGTAAGCAGAATAGGTCTACGCATAAGAAATCGGGTAGGCCATGCATGAGTGAGCCCTTGGCTTTGGTGCATTCAGATGTTTATGGGCCCATGCCATGTATGTCTATGGGTGGCGCGAAGTACTTTGTTAGCTTCATTGATGATTTTTCTAGGAAAGTATGGGCTTATCCCATAAAGCAAAAGTCCAATGTCTTGGCAGTCTTTCAGTGTTGGCTTGCTCTTGTTGAGAACTAGACTGGGTATAGGCTGAAATGCCTTAGGATTGACAATGGGGGAGAATATGTCTCACGTGCTTTTGAGCAGTTTTGTGATGATAGGGATATTAAGCGTCAATTGACCGCCCCTTACACCCCCGCCCAAAATGGTTTGGCTGAGTGCATGAACAGGACTATTCAGTAGCGTGTCCGCTCTATGCTTAGCCATGAAGGCCTACCACAGAGCTTTTGGGATGAGGCAGTTAGTACGGCAGTGCATGTCTTAAATCGATTGCCTTCTAGTGGATTGGATTTCCAGGTTGCAGAGGAAGTTTGGGCTGGTAAGCCACCCTCTTATGCGCATCTCCGTGTCTTTGGATGTGAGGAATTTTGCCATGTGCCCAAGGACAAGAGGAGTAAGTTGGATCCAAAGAGCATTAAATGCATCTTTCTTAGTTATGGTGATTTAGGAGAGATGGGCTATCGCCTATGGGATCCGCAGGCGTGGAAAATAGTACACAGCCATGATGTAGTCTTCCATGAAGACAAGATGCACAGGCAGCCTGAGAAGGTGGTTGAGATCCGTAGAGTGATCTTTCAGGAGGAGCCTAGAGCTCCTGCACAGCCATTTGGACAGCCTACAGCTGCAGCAGATGCTCATGGCCAGGGTGTTGGACAGGCAGCTGGGCAGGCAGCAGAGCCTACAGTGAGACAGTCTGCTAGAGACAGACGTCCACCTGATAGATTTCAGCCCTCTATGCATTATGTTTTGGTTATAGATGCAGGAGAGCCTTTCACTTATGATGAGGCTATGCATAGGGGTGACAGTCACTCCTGGGAGAGGGCTATGCAGTCTGAGATTGACTCCTTGCATAAAAATGAGACTTGGGATTTGGTTTCCTTGCCTAAGGGCAAGAAGGCTTTGCCATGCAAGTGGATGTACAAGCTGAAAAGTACCCCTGGACACCCCAAGCCGGCATACAAGGCTAGATTGGTAGAAAAGGGTTTTAAGCAGGAGCATGGTGTAGACTTTGATGAGGTCTTTTATCCTGTGGTTAAGATGACCACCTTGAGCTTGGTCTTGGCTTTGGTTGCTCAGCTTGACTTAGATCTATATCAGATGGATGTCAAGACGGCTTTCTTACATGGGGACTTGCATGATGAGATCTATATGGAGCAGCCTAAGGGCTTTGCAGAACCTGGCAGGGACCACCTAGTGTGCAAGTTGAAGAAAGGTCTTTATGGCTTGAAGCAGGCACCTAGGGAATGGTATCATAAGTTTGATGCCTTTATGTAGTCACAGGTCTACAGCAAGAGTGCTATGGATCCGTGTCTTTACAAGAAGAAAGCCCATGATGGTTCATTGCTTATTCTGGTACTCTATGTGGATGATATGCTGATAGCTGGGAAAGCTCATGATGAGCTAGATGCTCTTAAATCTCAGCTGAAGAAGAGCTTTGAGATGAAGGATTTGGGACAGGCCTCTCACATACTTGGTATGTGCATTAAACGCGACAGGAATCAAGGACTCCTCTACTTGTCATAGAGGGAATATATTCATAAAGTCCTTGAGCGCTTTCGCATGCAGGACGTAAAGCCTATTGGCAGTCCATTGCCTTCTTATGTGAAGGTATCATAGGCCAATTGTCCGCAGACAGATGAGCAAAGGGCCGAGACGGCCCAAATCCCTTATGCTTCAGCTGGGTAGTTTGATGTATGCCATGATAGCCACTCGTCCAGATATTGCCTTTGTAGTTGGTGTTGTGGCACACTATATGGCTACACCTGGCAGGAAACATTGGGATGCCGTGAAGGGTATCATGAGGTACCTGAAGGGCACAATAGATAAGTGTATTTGCTATGGCAGCTAGGATACAGGGGTCATGGGATACACTGACTCCAATTATGCAAGACATGCAGATAGTAGGAAGTCCACTTCTAGCTATGTATTCACATATGCTGGAGGTGCTGTCTCTTGGATGTCCCGGGTTCAGAAGTGTACGACTTTGTCTACCACTGAGGCCAAGTATGTTGCAGCCACTGAGGCTTGCAAGGAGGCCATATGGCTAGGCCGTCTAGTTGCTGACCTTGGGATTGATGCTATACCTATACTACATTCGGATTCTATGAGTGCCATTCAGTTGGCTAAGAATCCGGTCTTCCATGCGAAGACGAAACACATTGAGGTGAGGTATCACTTCATACGTGGTGTCGTGGAGGACAAGTCTATTGACCTTGTCAAGATCTCCACTGACGAGAATCCTGCAGATCTACTCGCAAAAAGCCTCACTACTGAGCGCTTTGCCTTCCTCAAGAGATTGATGGGTGTTGGATGAGATGTTGCCTTTCCTCATCCCTTGTACCTATGTACAATTGTACTGTCTTTTTCTTTTCTTTTCTCTCTCACTGGGGCAGATTCGCTTTTAAGTGGGAGGTTGTTGGGATAAAGGTGCCTCCGCCGTGCCGCCCCGTGTATTACTACACTCACAGTACCCGCCACTGCACACTGTAGGAGGCGGGCGCCCGTCACGTCACTTTATTCTTTACATTCATTTTAGTGACTAGTAAATAAAGGAAGGCCCGGTCACACATTGTGACTGTCGGAGTTCCCATTTCTTGTCTCTCTCGTTCTTGCTCTTGCTCTCCCGCCATAACTCACGTGCAAGCTTCGATCCTTCTCACCTTTCAAAAATTTCGCAGCAAGACCGCGCCCATCGACTCCCGTTCACAGACGAGGAAAGGGACAATACCCCATCCATCTAGAGAACCGCGCCTTCAGCTAGCTCAAATTTCGAACCATCCACAACATAAAAGTTGTAGTGGCCAAGGAGGAAGCAGCCAGGAGGATGGTTAAACAATGCAACCTCACAAAGTATCTTGAAAAGTTCTCCCAGGAGCCGAACCACCTGAAGTGCGTGGAGTTCCTCAGAACGTACAACCCAGATCAAGAATGTGGTATTGTGATGGTGGGCAGAGGAGAAGATGCAAAGCAGGTACCGGTCCACTTAGACCCAGCCTTGGTGGAGAAGGCTTTGGGGTTGGAGCCAAAGAAGGAGAGGAAACAGAAAAGAGATGTTTATGCCATGCTTAAAATGAAGAAGAAAGATGTGCTCACAAATGACGGCATAAGCATCCAAGACATCCCTGACGCAGAAGCGAGGATGCAAGCCAAGTTGATACATGTGCTCTTCTCCAGCCAGCGCTACAATTCATTGATGCATTGAATTAGCATACCTGTGCTGGAGAATGTAGCAACCCATACCCTAGACGAAGTAGACTGGAATGGGTACGTGCGAAAAACGGTCGACCAGGCAGCCAAAGCATTGGCCCTAGAAAGTGTACCAGCAGGAGGAGAATCTCCAGCCTCTAAAGCCACAGAAAGAAAGAAAGCCTCCTCCAAAGTCTCCTTCATCGAGTATGGCAGTGTCTTGACTGCGCTTATCCAGGAGGTAGTGAAGGGAGCACAGGATGTAGAAGAAGGAGAAGGAGAAATGCTAGAAAGGTCGCCTCCTCACCAGGACAAGGATAGGTCCACCGATAGAACTGAGACAGAGGAAGAAGGGGAATAACAGGCAAGCAAAAGACAACCAAGAAGCCCAAAAAGAAGACACCGCAGAGCAATAAGAAGGATGACGAAGGTAGAAAGAATGAGAGAGAAGACTTGGAAAGGGCAAAGAAAGAGTCCCAAAAAGAGGCCAAGGAGAGAGAGAGGAAGAAGAGACAAGAGGAAGCGAAGGAGAAAGAAGAAGAGAAAAGTAGAGGAGGAAAGGAGAGGAAAGGCTGATGAGGAAGAGGAAGAGCTACAAAGGAAGGAGGAAGAGGACCTGGCGGAAGCCACACGCCGGTCCATCGAGCAACAAAGTCGAGCAAATGAGTTGGGGAACTTGAGCCCGCATAGAGAAGAAGGGCCACGGTCTAGCACACAGGTACCAGAGTTCGTGCCACCTCCAATCTCCCTGAGGGCAAGGGCAAGGCCCCGATTCATCCAATTCCTACCCTCCTGGTGCCTTCCACTGAATCCACTGCCATCACCCCTAGCATCCCAACCAGTGCCAACGTGTCAAACTTCATGGCGTGGATGCAATACTTCATCAACAAAGAGATGGGCCAGGGACAGAGCATAGAAACCACAGCCACAGGACAAAAGAGGCCAGCTACTGATGTGGAATCAAGACAAGATCCTAAATGGCAGAAGGTAGAAGCCTCAACCTCACCCATCCACACAACGATGACACCATCTGCTAACTATGATGAGTACGTCACCGAGCTTCTCTCCCAATTGGAGAAAGCTAAGGAGGACAGGGAGCTGCTCTCCCAATAGCCATGTAGCAAAGGGAGATCGTAGATCTCAAATAAGAAATGAAGGCTAAGGATGACAGGGAGGAGCACTGGAGACAACAACTAGAGAATGAAACACAAGAGCTAGTGAAGATGCAAAGAGAGCACAAACTCCTGATAGTGCAATACCAGGAGCTCATCACGAAATCTGCTCAGGTTGACGTGCTTGTGCCTGAGATGAATGCCAGAGATGAGGAGAGAAAATAAGACATAAGGGAGTAGCAAGAAGAAATTGAGCACCTGACAGATCAACTCAACTCTGAAAAAGAAGAGCAAGAGAGGCTGGTCAGGGAGTTGCAGGACCAAGAGCAAAAACTCATGATACTAACCCTAAAGCAAGGGGAAAGCATGGGGGAGATGAACAAAAGAGTAGAGGAGTGGGCTGTGTGTAATGAAAAGAGGGTGAAGACACTAGCACAGCGCCTTGCTCTGGTAGAGAAGGAGAAAATCATTGCAGAGAGCAAGGCGGAAGCCGCCCAAGTGGCCTTCGGCGCCCAACAGAAAGCCTTCCTCAACACCATCATGGACCACCCGTTCAGTGCAAGGAGAGTCGTTGGAGGTGATGCAAAGAAAGCTCAGCATCGTACGCAGAGCCTTACATGCTGGATTGCAGATGCCACCCCTACCTGCGGAGGTTAGGCTGAGCTTGGACAAGCAACGAAAATACCTATTGCTGGCCAGCCTAATCCCCCAAGAAATCAATGCCCTTGGATTCGAAGAGGAAGCACCACAGGGAGAACGGCAGGGGGAGGAAGCAGAACTTGAAATCGACATGAACCGATTCAGGGAGGATGTAGTCCCACAACCCCCCTCGCCACAGTCTCAGGAGCCACCACAAGAGGACCCATCTACGGAAAGAAAAGCCGTATCTAGGGAAAGACGCAGAAAGTTAGTAGAAGATGCCAGGAAACAGCTGAGAGCCAAACCAGCCATGCTGCCGTCCGCACCCCTCCCACCTTGCTCTGATGATATCCCTGCGCGATTCCACGCAGAACTGGTGTTGTGGGAGATACAAGAACAAGGAAAGGATCCATTCACCTTTAGTTTTCTCCTACCCAACAGTCTGCAGAGGGTCTTCCCACTCAAGGTGATGGATGAGGTGATTGCGATCGGTGGGCCGGTTGGGGCAAAGATGGCTAGAAGAGCGAGAAAAAACCCCGACCTCTTGGGGCATAGAAGCGGCTGATTACTAGCAGAACAAATTTTTTGAAGTCCCACACACGATACAGGGCTACAAAAGCCAACCCCTGTGGAGGAGGCAAGTATGCGACATCAGTATGCTCGCCTGGATGGCGTTTTGTAACACCCTGCCATTCAAGCGAAACAACCCTACCTACATGGCATAATCTCAAAGGGTAAAGGTGGATTTTGATGCCACCCTCCACGGGCGGTACGACTTCCCTATTATTTATAACTCTAATGTAGTATCCTTCGACCATAGCCTTCTCTTTACCTCCGAAAGCCTAGATGATTCTATAACCCGCTTTCTTGCAGATTTCTCCTCATGCCCTGACCCCACCTTTGTAACAACCTGTAATTATCTTAGGTTACTTAAGCTACTCCTTAAGCAGGACCCGACTCCACAAGAGCGCGGCCTACCTCCCCTCTTCTTTGACCCTAACGCTATTGACAGCTGCGCCATGGCTCGTCTTATGATGAGGGCTAGTCTCCTCCCCTCTTTTTGTCTAGCCCTCCTAGAAGATATGAATGACAGCCAATTCACTAGGTGCAATCACCCTTTCCTCTCCACCACTTCTCTTCATGTCCGCATGAATCTGAAAGATTACATGCAAAGTCACCAATTTTTGAGCAAATCCATTCGACCCCCTTCCCCTCCTCATTCCGATGAAGATAATTAGGCATGGCTGTCATTCCACAACTGCAAAAAAAACCCCTCGATCACAGCATTGCATCTAGGGGCCCTCAAATCAGGTGTGTCCAGTGCCCTTGGTCGACTGGCTTCACCCCTAGTTCCCTAGCCCCCTCGCACACCCCACAATCGTTCAGGGCACCTCAAGGGCAGGACATACCTAGGGAGCCTGTCTCGCCTATGGTTAGACATGTCACCCTGACCCACTCCCCCAATCCCCCCTAGCACTTTGCCTTGATTTCAGTGCAACCACTTGTAATCGTGCGATCACAATGTAAAGAATGTCGCATACGTCTCCACGTGTACTTCTTTCCATCCGAAATGACCTTGCTTACTCCACACATCATTCGGTGAAACCCGCCCATAGTCTTCTACCTACGTAATATCTAAGTATGCACATGCACTCACCTAATCTCTACACCAAAGTATACACACAGTTTGGGTCCTCAAGCGCAGGACAATACTCCAGGCTTGCTTAGAGTTCGACCTGTCTCCCAAACTAATCAAAATATGTCTTGTGTACGATAAAGAAGACTAGCACTACCCCTTAGGGAGAGACCACATGAGAGGTTTTTCAATTGCAGGTAGTGAAGATCCAACAAAGGTGTCATTCATTCTTCATCAACACTCGACTCTAAATTCCTATCCTTATCACCCTATAAGCCTGCCAAGAATCATCATGTACAGAATCCCCAACAAACCGCCACTTGTACTCCATCAGTCCAACCCCCCTAAAGAATATCCCTACCACCAACTCCCATTGCCCTACCACCTACCACTTAACCCACCAATGTGCCCCCAACGACCTTCCTCCCCACCACTACCAACACTCCACCATGGCAACAATCGACATCCTTGCCCCCGTCTTTGGTGCATGCTAACACCTGCTACCTACGATGATGAGTGCCATGGGACTGGCACTTGTCTAGGAGGGGAGTAATGTTAACCCCAATACGAAGAAAGCAAAAGGAAATGAAAAAGACGCAGGGCAAAGGCGGAAAAAAGGTAGCCCGACTAAAGAAAGAAGAGGAGAAAAGGTCAAAAGCGCAAGGGCAATCTTAAAAAGTCCAAGGCAAATGCAAAAGGGGAAAGTTGCATTTTAAAATACAAAGGCGCACCCTGAAATCTTGTAAAAGAGTGCCACGCGGTGGAAAATCCGGAAAGCTAAAACAGAAGACAAAGACAAAGGCCAAGGCAAAGAGAAACGGAAGACAAAGGTGCACAAGAAAAAGCGCAAGTCAAAACTATTGTAAAATAGCACAAGCGCATTATGGTTTAATTCAAGGAGCGCCGGGCTCTCACCCGTGCAATTTGTAAATGTAGACAGGTGGTGGAAAGGAAGCTAGGGAGAGAGAAGGACAATGGGAAAAAGGACCTAGGCTACGGCCAGCCATGTAAGAAAGGGGAAAAGGGGATGACCGCCCAAAAGGGATTTAGGGTTTTGTATATAAAGTTGAAAAGTGAATGAGAAGCTCATTCTTGTGTGTGGCAAAAAGTAGCTCTCTTCTTCTTCTTCTTCTTCTTCTTCTTGTCTTGCTTGCTTGATCTTGTGCTTGAGAGAGGGAGTATGAGAGTGTGAGGGAGTGAGGAAGTGAGTGTGTGAGGGTGAGGGACGGCGGGGTGTAGAAGCTCTCCATCTTCTCCTCTCTTCTCTTCTCTTCTCTTGCTCACGGCAATGGAGCTTGGAGCGTGGAGCTTGAGGATGGAGCGTGCTTGAAGCTTGCACTTGGATCGTGGAGCTACCGGAGTGCGCGGGAGAGGAGGTAAATTGAACGGCATGGAGGTAAGATCACTACACCCATAGATATGGATGGCGCGTCGACAATGTGAGAGGTAGCCATTAGTGCTCGGCTTGGAACGCTTGAAGCAATAAGTTGTCCATGGGTCTTGGTGGTTGAGCGAAGGCTCCCACAAGGTCCACTAGTGCCCAAGGAGCCTTTGACTTCCCAAGAGGATAATGAGCACCACAAGCACAACATTGCTCAAGATAAGGCTGATTGCTCAACAAAGCTAATGACAGAATCATCTAACAATCACAAGCAAATTCTCCAGTCAATGCCAAGCCTACGTAGGAGTCCCAAATCTCCTACATCCGCTTTTTCCAAACAAACACAAGAAGCACAACAGTGGTTGTCAATGGCAACTGCTCACTCCCAATCTCTATCTCCATCAAGGCTTCCAAATATCCAAGAGGGGGGACATGACACTAGCTGTGTCTCTTGGCTCAAGGATATGCTTGTGTAACCTAATGTGACCGGATCTCAACTCATGCTCGATCTACACAAATGAATGCTCAAAGGGCAACAAAAGACGCGACCACCTCCGATCGCCCTAAGGACCGGATACCGCAATCCACCAATAGTAGCAAGTCCACCGAACTAGCTGCTAGTACTTCAAATCAGGGATCACAGCCCACAGCCCTTGGCCGTGACAATGCCCCTTGCGGAACATGTCCTTAGTAGTTTACCTGTGAAGGAGGTGTCGCAACCAACTTCATTAATAACTCTAGCACTTCCAAAGAGCCTAAAGCCTGGGCTGGAGGAGTTAGACACATGGGAATTGGCTGAAGAGCTAGACTCCCCCAAAAGGGAGACAGTTGTACCCACGTAACCTGGCAAGGCTATTCTGCAGGCCACGACTAGGTCCCATGAGGACACACTAGAGAAGGGAAATGCTAAGGCCCAACCAAGCACATCAGCGGTCGACCTAGCCCAAGGTCCTGAGCTGTTAGATGCACCTGCATTGACCAAGAAAAAGAGGAGAAAACAGCGAAAACAACGACAGTTGCAGGGGGTTGTGGACCCCAAGAACATTGGGACGAAGAGTGCTAGAGAGCTGATGAATAAAGCATCGAGTCCATCCACCACTAATGAGCCCATTGATGCCTCTCCTAATAGCGGTGAAACCTCAGACACATCCGTGTGCTCCGACAAATCAAAGCAGTCGTTACCATGAATGGCTACTTGCAACACTCTATCCACTGACAATAGAACTCGCATTAACAAATCAAGAGTGGATGCAACACTATCACAATGGGGTGACGAATTGACACCAGTCACACCCAAGGAGAACCATGACGCAATAACGAAGCCTCAAGAGAAACATTAAAACCCCAAGAGCATGAGCAATCCTAGCATTAACCAATCTTGCTCATATAGGCCTGAACCCCCAGCTATGCTAAAGCCTAGGCAAACTCCTAGAACCTTGGATGAGATAGCAACCAAGCAAGCCCTCGTTGAACATAGAAGTGTCGCAAAATGCTTAACTGAGTTGGATGCTAAGCTCAAGGTGTTCGCACGAGTTTAAGTCCTTGCGAACATGGGCACAATCCCCAAGGAGCAGCTTGGAGATTACTTGCCCTTCCCTTTATCTTGGAAAGAGCAGGAACACCTTGATGAGCACTATAGCAAGCTCCTACACAAACACTTGCGACTCATCTCGGGCAAGGAAGCTGATGAACTGCGCTTAACCGTCACATTCAATGAAGTGCTCTGCCAACCGAATCTCGTAGAAATAGAGCAACTAAAGCGACTATCAGCAGGCCTGAGTCGATTTGAGCAGCGTTGGTGTGAAAATCGCATTGCAATGGCCGAACTAGGGGCTCAGATCATGACAAACTTTGAGGAGCGATTGGCCAATGGCGATCCCAAAGAGACCCAACCTATGTGGCACCAACTTCCCTTCGAGTGTTGACTGCCATTCGGGGCAAGGATGTGGCCGAACCAAGCCAAGAAAACCCTCTGTTTGATAAAGTTCTGGCTGAGGAGGAGTTACATGTCACCAATAGACTCAGACAAGGTTCCATGCTACTCGATGTGGCAAAATATTTATCAGTATTGAGTAAGCCACCACGTGTGCTAGATGCGTGTGCCACACATCAGTACAATCCCGAGTTCTACCATTGGTTTCTATCCTAGTGAAGCGACAAGGGTTCGGAAAAATGTATGTACACATATATATACAATGATTTTTGTATCACCGTGTATAGACATTATCAACACACACAAGCCATAACAAGTCAAGCACGCAGACAGACAAGTCGGGGCTGCCAAGCTATGCTAGGCCGGTTCCACGTTCACCAGATCATGCCCGCCTCCAGGCAAAGAGCATGTGCTCCGCATTACCATCATGGTAGCTCTGTCCAACATCCCTAAGGACGTAAGCAAGGCGTAGTCTCTCTCTCTCTCTGTACACGACCCCCTCCCTGGCCTATCCTTCCGAGGAGAAGCCTTTCAAACACAAAACCACCAACAACCGATCCAACTCGGCATGAGTCAAGACCTGCTCGTAGTTAGCGGCCAGAGGGACACCATTACGAGAGTCCAGCATGTTCTGCAGCTCCTCTTCTAATCACATACATTTGACAACCCACACCAAGTCCCTCCTATGGGAATGCTCTTATCCCATATCAAAGCCTAACTCTTGGATTGCATTTTGCAAGTTTCCAGAAGAAAAACATGGAGAACCACGGTCAGCTGGCGTGCAAGGACGCTCTTCGCACACGTCGGAGCATGCGGCATGCGCCCCTCCACCGGAACGCTATGTGCCCACACTCAAGAGATACACAAAGAAGTGTGGACCTAAATGGCACCACCCCAGACGAAGGCCTAAAGATCCTTGGGCCAGGAAAGTCATAGCTCGTCTAAGCATGCAACCCGTGGCAACACCAGTTGCACAAATCCCCTACAAGCGCTCAGGCACTAGATGCCCAAGAGCAGAAAAGGCAGCCACAGGGAAGAATCCAACGAGTTGGTTAAAAGCATTTTAGAGCTGGCGGAGGCTCGGGACTATACCATCCACGTCCCGGCCGACATGTGCCCCACCCGACCTCACGACAATCCCGCACCAGCACCAACCAAGGCGCCCAACCAATCGAACTCGCCCCACCTAATAGAAATTGACTAAGCCTTGCGATGTACGAGCAGCTTGACATGTTTTGTCTTTTTAACAGGTGAAAGGGAAACTCCACACTCATACCTCTTTTGCTGCCCATAGCTAATGTATGCCGACCTTTTACAAGCGATCGCCTATGCGGTGAGATTAACATTATAGTAGTTCAGAAAGTCATGTTTTAACTCAACTGCATCTGTTGAATTACTTAACGGAATCAAGCATGTGCTCTCACGACGTGACAAGTGGATGTAGGATAACACAGGTCTTTGTGCAAACATGTTCAACGCGCCTGGATCACTGCAAAACCACAACAAAGTCACGCGGCTGAACGCGAACTATCACCCTTGCAAGTGCACACATCGCATGAACCCACGCATAGTCAGGGGCTTTCTTGGGTCACGCTCTGTGCTCACGACGGGTGTCACCGCAATCACACCAATACTGCAACAATGGCTCCCCTAAACAACGAGGCTAGGGTAAAATCATCACGGTCATATCCATTTCCTGAGCCTCCGAGGGGCTGGACATGTCCCGACACATTGAAAGGCTCATAGCCTCCGCATGTTGCAAAAGTTGTACCGTGGCAAAAAAAAAAAAAGAAGAGAATATTTGGAAGGAAAAGTACACAAGCACTCACTTGCAGAAGCACTTAAACACCACATAGAGCACTATCACTACACCTAGGGGTTCTCAAGTTAGGCGTGCCCGATGGCCTCAGTCGGCCAGATCCGCTCCTAACCCCCTAGCTCTTTTTGCTTCCCCAGTTCATGCTTAGGGCACATCAAGGGCAGAATATACCTAGGGAGCTAATACTCGCCTATGGTTAGACCTGTCACCCTAAGCCACTTGCACCGCACCTCCCTTAACACAAATGGGGTCCTCAAGTGTGGGACATCACCCAGGCTAGCCTATAGTTTCACTAGCAGGAGCACACTGCAATACAACAGTAAGGTAGACACTCCCCTTAGGAAGAGCACTGCACCTTCTCCTTTCAGGCATCACACAAGCGGCAAAGCACCAACTTTGGAGGCCCCCGTCAACCACTCGCTATCCATCCGGCTTCCCCAACAAACATCAGCTTCCACGCGTACCTGAATCTCCATGTGGCCCTTCCCTTTACACCATCATTGCCCAAGTGCCTATCACCCTACCACAAAACAAAAGTGCCATGGGACTAGCACCAGTCTCAGAGGGGGGTAATGTTAACCCCAAGTCGAAATGACAGAAAATGGCGGAAAATGAAGGAAAAAGCGAAAAAAGCATGGAAGAAGGGCAAAGACACGCAGGCGACCTCTAAAAGCTAAGCCGAGACCAAAGGCGCAATTTTAAATGAAAGGCGCCTCAAAAAACCTGGAAAACTCTTGTAAAAGAGCGCCATGCTCCTCCTGTGCCAATTGTAAAATATTAGACGGGCATAGGCTAGAGGCATAAGGCTAGAAGAGGGAAATGGAAAAATGACCTTGCCACAATGGCCGATCATGTAAAAAAGGGGATGGGTGCCCATGGGATTTTAGGGTTTGTATATAAAGTTCAAAAATTGAATGGAAACTCATTCTTTGGTGTGTGGCTAACAAGAGCTCTCTTCTTCTTCTTCTCTTCTTCTCTTCTTCTTGCTTGTGTGTGCTCTTGAGAGAGGGAGTGTGAGAGTGTGAGGGAGTGAGTGTGTGGGAGTGAGGGCGCGCGGCTATGGAAGATGGAGCTTGGAGATGGAGGAGGCTTGAGGATGCTTGAGCTAGCATCAAGAATCGTGGAGCTACCGAGGTGTACGAGGAAGAAGGCTACTCACATCGGCATCAAGGTAAGCTCACTACACTCGTAGGATCGACGACGTGTTGGCCAGGTGAGAGATAGCCATTAGAGCTTCCTTGAAACACTTGAAGCAATAAGCGGTCCATAGGTCTTGGCAGTTGAGCGAAGGCTCCCACAACTAGTAAACCACATGTGTGACTATTTGAGCATCTCTTCTGAGGGATAAGGGTTGAGATAGCTAGAGTTCTAGTGCTAAAGAGGGGGATTAAAGAAAAGCTACATTAATAAAGGAACCCTAAATCATGGCACAACATCATCCAAGTGAAAGAAACATAGACAATGTTATCATTGCTCAAGATGTTTTGCTCGTGTATGAAGGTAGAAGAGCGAGCAACGAGTTGGTTACAAAGCTTCAAGAAGCCATGTGCAATCCGGACATGCAAATGGAGACTTGTAATCACATGCAACAAATGTTGCTTGAATCTCCTATTGGCCAAGAAGAAGGAGATTTGGAGTGGCCCCCTCGTGGGACTCCTAATCCGACTTCTTTATGCTAGGAAGAAGGTCATCATGGATCGAACATTGTGCATGCGGATACCTCGCAACGAAGAGAACAAGAGGACGCTATGCATCCTTTGCTATCTAAGGAGAAGTATGGGAGTGACTCTCCCATTACTTCTAATAGTGATGTGTCTCCGAGACAGCGGCGGGCTAGTAGGAGATCGCCAAGTCATGTAATGAGGAAGCAGTCATCTAATACCCCTGCACATAAACCTGCAAAGAGGGAGACCAAGGATGAAAGGAAGAAGAGGAGAAAGAAGACTCTATCTTCTCCATCTTCATCATCCTCCTCTTCTGATCATGGATCATCTTCGTCTCCACCATCTTCCACCGATTGTCAAAGATGCAAGATCTAGAGCATGGCAGAGGCGGAAGCTATGGAGGATGGAAGATGAAGTGAGAACTCATGATGACATTGACAAAGAAGACAACTGTTATTACACAAGTGAATTAGGTTCTAAGATTGAGACTTGGGCTCATAAAGACATTCTTGTGTAGTACTGACAATGACATAGGCACTTGATACAAAGAGATAAGTACTATTGCATTATCATCATATGAAAGTGATAGTCAAGTAGATCATTATATAGAATTGCTTGGTAGCACACTACATCCACTGTGCCTATGGGATCTGTCTCTCTTCCTAGAATGAACTGCATCTCCCTAGCCTAGTTGTTCCATACAAAGGGGCATACATAGGGTGTGATTGTCATATTCTGAACACCCCTCCTCAATCACAAACTGAAAGTACAAAGTGTGTAGAGGCTCTAATGAGAACCACCTACAAAGTGTGGGCATACCACAGACATGGCAAAACACCAGAGACTGTCGCAGAAAAGGCTAAGTGTGGATACCATAAACATGGTGGACATCCAGAGGCTGTAACAGGGGCCTCACAAAGTGTACAGAGGCTGTAGTACAAGGCTACATGAGGAGTTTTTACAAGCTTATGAAAGGAACATTAAGGCAAGTACAATGCTTTTTAAAACAAAAAATGAGAGACAAGGACCGATAGGCCCTTATGGTCTTTTTCAGCATTTGTTATTTCTTTGTCATCATGAAAAATCTTCTTGTCTTTAATCTTTGGTTCTTCAGCTTTGAATGATAATGTTGGAGCGTAGACGGATCAATGTCGGAATTTTATGCAACAGAGGGAAGTGCAGGGAGTTTAGGAACAATCCTCTAGAAGGAAGAGTGTGGAGATATTTGCTTTGTTTGGGAGATCCAAGGCCTCAAAGGCAGGTAGGTGCAGGTTTGGCTATGGCTGCCAAATAGGGCAGTGAGAAAAAAGAGTAGAAGATGAAGTCTTGAGCTGGACTGAGCTCAAGCTGAGCTATATGAAAGTGAAATGGAGTTGAAGGAGTAGTGCCATGCCCGTCTAGGCTCTGATACCATGTCAAAGATGTGGGATCTAGAGCATGGCAGAGGCGGAAGCTATGGAAGATGGAAGATGAAGTGAGAACTCATGATGACATTGACAAAGAAGACAAATGCTATTACACAAGTGAATTAGGTTTCAAGATTGAGACTTGGACTCATAAAGACATTCTTGTGTAGTACTGACAATGACACAAGCACTTGATACAAAGAGACAAGTACTATTGCATTATCATCATATGAAAGTGATAGTCAAGTACATCATTATATAGGATTGCTTGGTAGTACACTACATCCATTGTGCCTATGGGATCTGTCTCTCTTCCTAGAATGAACTGCATCTCCCTAGCCTAGTTGTTCCATACAAAGGGGCATACATAGGGTGTAATTAGCAGATTCTCAACACCAATGATGAGGGATCTGACTCCTCATCAAAGCGATATAAAGGAAGACGAAAGAGGAGAATTTATGCAGCAATGAAGCAATCACGTAGATATCGAAAGTTTAAAGAAGGAGACAAGAATATCACTTTCTTGAACTACGATGAAACTTTTGGAGCTACGGACAAAGTGTTAGCCTTCATTCAACAATATGATGCGACTTTCGGAGATGAGGGTTTTATGGAATTCTCAAAGCTCCAAAATGTAGCCATGCACTTTCAAAAATCGGCATGCCAATGGTGGGCAAGTTTGCATGCTCAAGGTAGAGTATCAAGGACTTGGAAGGCATTGAGAGTTGACATCATGAAGCAGTTCCTCTCAAGCGACGCTAAGGACAAGGTCCTTACGGCATGGCGAAGCTTGAAGATGATGCCCAATGAAACTATCCACAAATACATCGACAAGTTTTGGGACTTGCATCTTAAGGCTGCTGTCTTCAAATGAATCCACTTTTCGGAACGAAAGCAACAGTTTTGTGTTGGACTTTCCAAGGAGATGAGTGAGTATGTGAACTCACAAAGGCCTAAGACCATTTCGGCCGTGATTCACCATACTATTGTCTCTTCGCAGATTCACTTTCAACAAGGGGGAAAGAAGTATCCTCGTCCCCCTGAGGTGAAAGAATTGGGTGAGCACAAGGGGAAGGGCGCGTCAACGCCAAATGCTTCCAAGGCTCCTGATTCTACGAAGGCCAAAACAAAGGAGAAAGGTTACAAGGGCCAAGCAAAGCTTTCTCTTGAGGAGATGGAATAGTACCGCAAAGACAACAATTGTTTCAAATGTGGTCAACAAGGACATGTTTCTCATGTGCATCCAAAGAGGACGAAGAAGAGTGAAATTCCAAAGGCCTCCGTAGTGGAAGTCTTAAAGGAGGATGGACACTCTAAAGGTTTATCTCTGTCTTATGCATGGGGCAAAGTGTGAGAGCTTGATGCTCTAATCCTCTTTGATCTTGGTTCCACACACAATTTCATCTCTACTAAATTGGCTACTAAATTGGGCATTCATGATTTCGAGATGGGATATACTATCCAAGCCGATGGTGCCTTCAAGGGGCAAGAAGTTTCAGTTACTCCTCTCATAGGGAAACTGCAACTTCACATTCAAGGCTATGTGGATAAGGAAGACTTCTTCATCTCGCCACTCAAACATGAAGATGTGATTCTTGGCACTCCATGATTTGATCGTATGGGTGCTCATATGAAGTTCCCTGATAGAAAAGTACTCTTTAGTTATAGAGGCAAGGATTATGCACTTACATGCAATAGTGCTAGAAGCATTATACCAGTTGTAAATCCATCTTCTTTTGACAAAGTAATAAAGAATTCTATTTCTTGTTACATGGTTTTTGTCAAAGAGTCTGGAGTGAATGCATGTGTTTCAAATGGGTCTAAAGTTGAAACTAAAGAAGAATGGGAGTTGTCCAATTTCTTAAAAGAGTTTCAAGATACATTCACAAATGACATTCCTAGGGAAATGCCTCCCAAAAGAGGAATAGATGATCATAGTATTGATCTAATTCTGGGAAGTTCTCCACCAAATAAGCCTCCTTATAGAGTCTCGCAAGTTCAGCAAGAGGACATAATGCGGCAGGTGAATGAATTGGTTGAAAAGGGATGATACGGACAAGTTCATCTCCTTTTTGTTTGTCAGTGTTATTAGTACACAAGAAAGATGGCACATACAGGATGTGTGTCGACTATCAACCATTAAACAAGATAACCATAAAGAATAGATTTCATGTTCCTAGGATAGAGGATCTATTTGATAAATTGCAAGGTTCTATCTACTTTAGTAGAATAGACCTTAAAAGTGACTATCACTATATTTGCACCATGCTTGAAGATATTCACAAGACAGCCTTTCCTACTGTGTCTGGCTTCAAGTTGTATGAATATCTAGTAATGCCATTCGATCTTACTAATGCACTTGCTACTTTCAACTGGATGATGGACAACTTATTTAGACCCCATAGAGCTTATACATGAGTATTATTTGACAATGTCATCGTCTACTCCAAAAGCATTGAGGAACATAAGAAGCATCTTGACGTAATATTACAAGTTTTGAGAGATAATAAACTTTTCATAAACCTTAAAAAGAGTGAGTTCTTTTTGAAAGAGATACACTTTCTTAGTCATGTTATCTCTGAATCAGGCATCGGGAATCAAGCATCTGTATGGATCTTGAAAAGTTAGAGACAATAAATCCATGGCCAATACCTAGAAATATCCATGAGCTTAGAAGCTTTATTGGTATGTGTGCATACTATAGACACTTCATACCTAATTTCTCTTTCATAGTGGGACCATTGCATGATCTCACTAAAAAGAATGTAAGGTTTGTGTGGACAGATAAACAAAATGATGCATTCGAAAAGCTTAATGAAAAAATTATTTATTGACCAATACTTGTATTGCCGGACTTGTCAAAAGCATTTGAGGTCCAGTGCGATGCTTGTGGGCATAGCTTTGGAGCTGTGTTAACTCTAAGAAAGGCATGCAATGGCATATGAGAGTAGGAGATTAAATGAGCATGAAAGGAATCTAGGCATCTATGAAAAAGAGGCATTAGCTATAATGCATGCACTAGATACATGGAAGCAATATCTCTTAGGCACTCCGTTTATTTTGCATACGAATCATCAAAGTTTGAAATAATTTCTTACACAAACTAAACTAAATGATAAACAAATGAGGTGGGCAAATTTTCTTTCTTAGTTCAATTTTCATATTGCTCACATTGCTAGTAAGCACAACCAGATGGCCGATGCATTATCACGAAGGCCAAGAGTAAATGCAATATCCATAACATCTCACAAGGATCTATCCGATATGCTAAACGAGTATGATATAGATCCGGACTTCAAGGATGTGATGTCCGCGTTTGCATTAGGAAAGAATGTGGAACCATACGATGTAAAAGATGGTTATCTTCTCTATGGCAATAGGCTATGTGTTACACATAGTATGCGTGATAAAGTAATGTATGAATCCCATGCTTCTCCATATGTGGGACATCAAGGGATTCAAGCTACGCTCAAAGGAGTAGAGATGTACTTTTACTAGCCAACGATGAAGATAGACATAACGGCTTATGTCTCTACATGCACAGTATGCCAAAAGGTAAAGTATGACAGAGGGAAACAATCAGGGTTGTTACAAACGTTGCCTATTCTTGATGCACCATGGGAAAGCATATCGATGGATTCCATCTTTGGATTGCCTAGATCTATTCAAGGGAATATGAGCACATGGACAATAGTTGATTGGTTCAGTAAGCAAGCACATTTCATACCGATCAAAAAAACTATCAAAGCACACCATATGGCAACCCTCTTTATTTCCCAAATTTTTAAGTACCATGGTTTACCTAAGTCGATTGTTTCCAATAGAGATCTAAGAATGACGAGCAATTTTTGGAAAGGACTCTTCAAGAACTTGGGTACAAAGTTGAATTTCTCATCGACATATCATCCCCAAACAGATGGCCAAAGTGAGATAGCAAACTTAACTATCATTGATCTACTAAAAGCCTTTGTCACGAAAGTACATCACCGAGATCAATGGGAAAAGTATTTACCTATGGTAGAGTATGCGTATAATAATACCATACATATGTCTACGAGTAAAACCCCATTTGAGATCGTAGAGGGAAGACCTAAGCTTCCATTCATAGTTAAGTATTTGGGCAATGTGTTTGCAGTGGACGAGTATAGCAAGGATCTTAAAGAATCCTTTCAGGGTTAAAGATGCTATATCCATCGCACAACAAAAACAAAAGATCACGGTTGACAAGCATAGACGCAAAGTGATCTTCAAAGAGAACGATTGGGCCTTGCTAAAGTTTTCCAATGCATGTCTAAGTGTAACTACATGCAAGGGAAAGCAAGGGCACCCAATGGGTCACTAGAAATACTATGCTAAACTAGAAAAAAGGTATTATGGCCCATTTCAAATTTTAAGCCTATCAATGAGACGGCTTATA
This sequence comes from Lygodium microphyllum, assembly GCF_053477565.2. Taxonomy (NCBI): domain Eukaryota; kingdom Viridiplantae; phylum Streptophyta; class Polypodiopsida; order Schizaeales; family Lygodiaceae; genus Lygodium; species Lygodium microphyllum. The sequence continues at coordinate 5,135,923 of NC_141155.1, forward strand.
AGTTAAGGCTACCAAGAACATGGCTCATACATAATGCTTTTCATGTAAGCCTGCTTAAGCCTTACAAAGGGGATGCACCTATGCAACCCATAACGGAAGAGCCCCCAGAATTTGAAGATCAAGAAGAGATCTTACAGCCGAAAAGTATTCTTCGACATGAGAACAAGGTATTACGCAGTGGTAAGGCTGTCATGACATATCTTATTAAGTTTAAGAATTATCCTTTTGAAGATGCACGTTGGATGCAAGACATTCAGTTAAAGGATAATTTAACTCTTGTAGATGACTACAATAGATCATGTCAAAAATAAAGAAGAATCTTTCCTTAAATCCCTTGACTTTTGGTAAGCATAACAGTCTTTCTTTACTTTTTGTACAAGAGTCAGAATAGCTTAAATGGATTGCAAAGGACTTACTACATCAAAGGTTAAAGGTAAGTGCAGGTATGAACAAAGTTTAAATTGAATTTCTATTTCTTTTTAACGTTCATAAGTTTATATGTGTATACCATCAGGTGCTTGGGTGAGGTGAATAATGGGTGTGTGTGTGGGTCAAAGGACCCCAGTTCGAGCCGTGGATGGTGTTGCTTGGCTAACTCATGATTATGAGTACTTTTTTTTTTAAAAGAAAAAAGTTTATATATGTATACACTAGTAATCAACTTGCAGTAGATTCTATCTCCCAAGTATCATGTAGATTTTGCGTATCTACATTGGAAGTGATAAGAGGCTTATATGAATGCATGCTAGAAAATATGGCTGGCGTGCGACAGCTAAGGATCCCAAGTACCTAGTAGATATGGCCTATCTACTATGGAAGAGCAAGAGGCTAAGTTTGAGACATGCTTGCAGCATCTCTGGCTCTCAAGCATCCGATGGACTAGTCATCCATTGCGAAAGATTGTCAACGGGTAAGAGGGATCCAATACCCAAAGGAAAAAGGACTAGGTATGACTTTATCTTCCTTAGCCCATAGTCGAGGACGACTATGATTTTTAAGAGCGAGGTAATGTCATCAAAATTAATTTCTAAACTCCTAAAAGTATTTCTCTACCTTTTTTATCAATTAGGTAAAAGAGAAAATAATAAAAAATAGAGAAATTGATTTTAGAGTTGTTTGATTATTTTCGATCGACTTGGAGACCACAAGAAATAATCAAGAAAAGAGCTAGAATAATGTAAAACAAGTGATCTGGGCCACAAGATTCGAGGTCTAAGGGTGGTGAATCCATGCAGGGCAAGACAATGGCCATTGGATCACTCCGACCAAAGATACAAGGCACTAGAAATCAATTTTTGCATTATTAGTGTTCACAAGTAATAATTAATTATTTAAAATTAATTAAATTTTAAATAATTATAATTATTGGCGGGGGCACTGTGACAAAGTCGAGAAAGCCCAAGGTTAATAAGAAAATTACCAGAAAGATATTTGGAACTAGCAGTCAGAAAATATATGAGTTTTGATGCTAGCGAGACCCACTTTGGGAACTCTCCGGGGCTACATGCAAAGGTAAAATGGACAAGCTATGGCTCTAAGTGCATGGGAAAGTGCCAATAGATGACAAGGTTGTCCAAGAGAAGTGGAAACTATCTTGGAACAGGAAACCTAGTCCGGTTCAAGCCATAGGAATCTCTAACGAAAGGTGCACGGTTTTTTGTGTACACGGATAATTGATATTGTGCATATGATAATTAATCAATTTGAATTAAATAAATTAATTCTAATGTCGTGGATCAAGTCGCAAGGTCGGGAATGGCCAAACAAGCATTGTGCCAAGTCCGACCAAGTGCATATGAACTATGGCTAGTGAATTATCCACCTGGGTAGTTATATAGGTAGTATAAATGAGAGGAGGAGAGAGAAAGGAGAAATCAATTTGCTTTCATGAATGATCAGCACCATACATGTGGCAAAGTGCATGATCTTTGGGCAAATCAAGGGTGTGGAAGCCTCTGGTGATGCAGATGTGTGTCCCTCCTTTGCAGTAGAAAATGCTGTTGTTGCCACACCCCTTCTTGCACTTGAAACTCCACCACTGTACTTCATTTGCAAAAAAAAAAAAAAAACACACAGGCTGAACCTCCTCCTTGCAAAAAACGCAGCTGTTGTACGCTACTGTAGTGCCGAAGAGGAGAGAGAGAGAGAGAGGGTTGACGAGGGAAGAGGGAGAGAGGGCGTCCTCTCTTTCTCGCGCGCTGCTCCTCAAGACTAAGTTGAGGGAAGAGGTCGCAACCCCCTTCTCAGCTGGGTACGAGGGAGAGAGAGATGAGCTCAGGGATAATGCCTATGTATCATCCTACTCCTAAATCATTTTCATTATATAAATTGAATAAGGTTAAAGAAGAGTTAATGGGTTACTACAACTGGTGGGTTATTACGCCTGGTGAGTTGGCATGCAAACCCAACAAATATTGTTATAGATACTCTTGAAGACATTCCATTTCCTCATGCACTAGTGTGTCAATTAGCCATAAAAGTATGAATTGTGAAGTCATTCGGAAGGATTCACATTGACATAAAGGCATAGAGAATGGATAAGTAATGTTTAAAGGTATACGATTATGCCAAATGTTAGAGAGAACAAGGGAAGCCAAAAAAAAGTTCTTGAAGGATGTCTAACAATTAAGAGATCCAAATTTTATCTTCAAGTAATGAAGTAATCAAACCTAGGAAATTGTTGAATATAGAGAAGAAAATGGTATTGTACCATTCCCTAAAAAAGACATCCATAAGATGTACACAAGGTCTTCCTTTTGAGCTCATATCAATTTGGATCCTCAACTTTAAGCTTGAGCTAAAAATTTTCTAAATGTAAAATTCTCGATACCTTGTTCCTCAATAGATAACCTTCTAGGTTCCATCCAAACATCTCTTTGAGATCATTATGAAAATATCCCTCACCAAAGCAAGGAGAAATCGATATAATTCCCATAACTTTTTCCAAGAGGTCAGGCAAGCAAGTACGCTTTTTTCACCACAATCAAATACATATTGATGAAGTCTCAATTTTTAGTCCTTATGGCCTTCATGTGCTATGGCCCAAAATGAAAATTCATTTTGGATATCAATGGGAAGAATTTGATGTATGGTGGAGCTACCATCAATATCATGACTAGGCACACCATGATACAACTTAGTTTCAATGTTTCCAAAGCAATTCGATTCTAGGTGAGCATGACAAGTGAAAAAAATTGGTCCCTTTTGGATTCTTTGAGTGGTTACTTTGAAACTCGGAGGTAATAACTTAATTTCAATATTTCTAGTGATGGAAATGATAATGTATGCCCGTAATTACCTCATATTATTTGGTAAGACTTGGATGAGATCTTTCAAGGCAGAAAGGAATGTCCCAAATATGAAGTTTACATACCAATTGGAATAATTATTTAAGCAATCTTACATATTAATGCAAGAATGTCTTAGAGGAGACCATTATAGCTTTTTAAAGAAGATTAGAAGAAGCAACCCTCAAAGAATAACAATGGGCACCCAAGGATTAACTTTCCAATGGAGAATATTAGCTTATGTGGAATAATTTCGAGTCAAAATTGAGCCCAATAGTCTAGCAAAACACGAGGTAGATCAATATTTCCCTCACATGCTTGAGAAAGCACAACTTGCATAATTTTTTTCTTCATGATATAATGAATCTTTGAGTAAGTTTCAACAAAAATGGTGGACCCATTAAAGTTTCAGAGAAACTTTCCCCCAAGAAAGACGAAATTCCAATAGATCATTTTATCAAACTTGACTGGTTTTTCAACCCAGCCATGAGGAGAACAATAAGGAAAAGGCTAAATATTTGACCATAGAAAATGATGACTATGAAAATCATATCTACCAAAACATTGCGTGTAGGTTATAAATGGAACTAAATAATAGACTCATGAAGTTGTAGAGACTATTTATACCACACGAGTCCAATCCAAATGGTTTAAAAACACAAAATGATCATAAAAGTTTACATGAATATACTTATAAGAGGGAAATGGAACAAGGCAAATGGAACAAGATAGCCTTATATCGACTATAATATAACATGACCGCATTAAAAAAGACTTGAGTCTTGCAAGGATAGCACACCATTCTTAGAAAAGAAAAAAGAAAAAAGACACCATTCGACACGTCTCCCATCTTCCTTTATAAGAACACACACAGGCATCGTCGCTCTTCACCATCACCCTTCTTTTAGACACCTAATAGCCCCAGTAGCCATCATGAAGTTCTACTTAGCTATCCTCACCATCGTCGCTCTGCTATCTGCCGCAGAGGCCTGCAAGTGCGGTGGCAAAGATTTAGAGCATTCATCTATATGACCAAGAGCTATCCCATTTTATGGTGACTTTAGGCAAGGAATCTCATCAAGTTATGTGGTTGTCAGGTATTGTAGCATGGCGGGAACTACTTGTGGATGAGTAGCCAGGCCATGCGGCATCAGCACATCCCTCCCCACACATCGCCTTCCCCTTTCCTTTCCTAAATCTATGTACTATGTGGCATTAGCACATGCCTCCCCCCCTATCGCTTTCCCAATAAAATAAATCATTTTCTCAAGGAGTTAGTAATGTACTTTTCTCTCTCTCTCTCTCTCTCTCTCTCTCTCATTTCTTGTTTAGGAATGGCTACTTGTTGCCCAAGGGGGCTAGCTTAGTTGGAAGAGGGTTGGGCTTGCATCACCAAGGTGGTGGGTTCAACCACCATAGTCTGCGTAGTCACTTCAACAGTTGAAGTGGCAACCAAATCTACGTTCCTTGAAAAGTTTTGAATAGTTGTTTGTTCATAAGATTGAATAAGTGATCTCCTCCTCCCTCTCGATGTTTCCCTCCGTGTTGTTTGAGGGTTGCAAATTCTCTCGGCCTTTGAGAAAGATAGTGTCAACTCTGACCTCATTTTCTAGCCTTTCCTTGCCCCTTTTAAGTTAACAGGAGAGAGAGTCTACCCCTCCCCCAAAGCATAGGATTCACAACTTTAAAAATCAACTTCGAGGAGGAGGGTTTTATGCAGTTCAATAGTAATTGTTTTAAGTTCATTTCTTAAAATTTTACCTAAGATTTCTTTTGGCAAAGAGTTTTATTCTTCCATTGAATATCAAAATTCCTTGAGGTGAATTGCAAATGTAAGGATAATTAATTTCTTTTCATGCATTAAGCTTTACCTTACCATGTGGACAAGTACTCCAAAGTTGAAATATATCCAAGCTTTAAGTTCAGTGCTATATTTTGTGATTAAACTGTAGGGTCCAATTAATTATCGTTTTCCCTATGCACAAATCAAGCATTCCTTTACGATGTGAACATAATACCAACCATATTGTGATTACAAGGAATCAAAGCAACATAACTAATTATGAATGTGATTGACCAAAGCATTGTGTATCAACATGTAATGTAACCAACATGAGTATAAGAGGTACATCATTTGGTAAGATGCAAGGTTCTTCATGCGCAACAAGGGTATCACCATCACTTATAGCTACACACTATTAGACTAGGCTAATCCATACATGAAGCAAATCTGACATTGTAGAGTTGAATGGGCGGCATATCATTTGCTAAGAGACAAGGTTCTTCATGCAACAGGGCTGCCACCATCACTTAGCTACAAACTATTAGACTAGGCTAATCCATACATGACAAGCAGCATCCTTGTCAGCTTTGGATGTGAGGAAGGGAAAGATCATGGCTAAGAATTTTTGGGGTGGTTATGCACTTTTGTTCTTCTCTATGTGTGTGTATGTATGTACGTACATGCAACAGGGCTACCACCATCACTTAGCTACAAACTATTAGACTAGGCTAATCCATACATGAAACAAATCCAACATTGTAGAGTTATATGGACAACATGCAAGTTCTTTCACACAAGAGCAAAGCCAACATCACATAGCCATGGAGCGTACTGCAAGCCCTTCCATACATGGATCAAATTCAAGAAAAAGCAATAGTACAAGCTATTAAAAAAGCCCTTACCTTGTCCCACGTATAAGAAGTGTTTTTCACTTCAACCCATGCATAAAGGGGGACTTGTTGTATCCAATACATTTATGGCAAAAATATAAACCTACTTCCACTAAATCTAAAGGCAAGACATGGATCAAATTCAAGAAAAAGCAATAGAACAGGCTATTGCAGAAAAAAAGGAAGGGAAGGCTTTCTAGGCTCCATACTTATAACAACAAGAAAAAAAGAACCATACTTTTTCCCACACATAAGAAGGATGAGCATTCCAGTTCAAGCAATCATAAAGAGAGAATGGAAAGAGAGTGTGTGGCCCAAAGCATGCTATCAATGACAAGTGAGACAGGCAACATCCTTGTCAACTTTGGATGTGAGGAAGGGAAAGATCATGGCCAAGCATTTTTGGGGAGGTTATGCACTTTTGTTCTTCTCTATGAGTGTGTATGTATGTACGTACGCATACATACACATATACACATACGCACGCACATATATATATATATATATATATATATATATATATATACATATATATATGTATATATATATATATATATATATATACATATTGTTTAAGGCTATCCATACTCAACCTATCATGTGCTGTTGTCACTAGCCAAGAAGAGTGGACACCATCACCTCATCATAGTGTAGTGACCTTAGAAGACAACTCGACTATGAGTCAATACCAGAGGGGACCATGGACTAGAAACATACAGAGGATAACCTGGCTTGTCAGGCCAATTGTACCAAACGGTGCACTATCACTAATCTCCTACTGTGTGTACTCTACTAGGCAATCTAACTACAACTAACTATTGTGATCTCTAGGGGTAACGAAACTCTACCTCAACTATCCTACTAACTCACACAGTGGTCTAGGCTAGCTCTCTATGCCAAGAATCACTCAAGTCTTGTCGAATCATCCTAAAACGTATCTGCTATGCCAAATGCTAAATATCAGATCTAGCAAGAAAACAGACTCAGAATTGATCCAAACTTGAATCAGATGATCGCTAGACTCTAGGGAACACAAGCATATGGTCAAATCCTAGACAGCACTTTTGTAGGTCAATCAAATAGCCTCGGAACACCTGCGCGTATGTGTTTGTGCAGGTCACAAAAAGTGACGACTCTCACTACACCCCTAATCTCCTAGTCGAGTAGACTCTAGTGGTGGTCTTGAATCTGGAAATGGACTTCTCTAGAGCCAGATATGACTACTTGATGCTCTAGGTGGGTCTATGCTGATAGTCATGTGCACACACCACAAAAATATGCACGACCAAGATCAAACAGTAGCTAATCAGTATTAGAACATATCTATAAAGCATCACTACAAAATATTAATGAGAACGCACGCAGCAAGCTCGAGAAGATTTGCTCAAAAAGCTCTCTTAGCGCTTTACTTAGTCTCTTCACTACTGGTCCTTACAAATGAGCTAGGAGCTCACTTAAGTACTCCCACTCACTCATAATCACTGAGTCATCATGACTTACAACTTGGAAGCCTCATCTGACCCCATTACATCATTGTTTATACAATTGATGACTCTTTTATACATTGATTTATGGGATTTTGTACATATTTATGGGAATTTTTTGGGACTTCGGACTGTTGGACTTTCGAGCTCCAACACTCTCTTGCACCTAGTCAATGTCCGTCCTCGAACATGCTGGTAATGTCCTTGGAAAGCTTTTGGTTCGGTGCTTTGTTGGGCATGCACGGTACCTTGATTCAGCAGTTTATTCTTGAGGTGCTCGGTAGAAGAACAAGACTTCCTCGTTTAAATGTGTGTTTACCCACATTAGCTTGATTGTCTTGAACTTAGCAGCACTTGTTAATGGAGACTGTTTTAAGAATATGTACCTCCTTTTTGGGAAGTAACATTCTCTTTTCTTTAACTTTTAGCTTGTAATACTTTTGACCATGTAACTCTCTTGTGTAGAAGAGGTGTGATGAAGCCTTAAATTTAAACCTTGTAGCTCTTTATCAGCTGAAATATGTATCAATAGTCATCTGTATGACTGCGTTGAACTTCATGTTCCTGTTGCTAATTTTGTCTGTTTCAGTTTCTAGCTTTGATATTCTTGAAGTATCTTTAGTCTACTAGTGATTCCCCTTTTGTATCCCTGTTGGACCTTGAAGATTCGCCAGTTGTCTTTGATGATTCGTTTGCTCTATTCTAGCATTGCGCCTTTACTCTTTGAACTAAGCTTCAAGCAGATTTTCTATTTTTACTTTTATAATATACTAAATAAAAGAAAAATGCAAAAAAACTCTATATTATCTCTAAAACAAATTATTTTTGGCACAAGAAGCAAACCGGTGCGGTGGTAGTCGTTGAGGATATTGATTGCTCCGTGCAGTTAGGTGATCGTACAGTTGAAGATGATCATGGTTTGGTGCAGGCAAGGCAGGTGATGGTAAAACTAGGCTTACTTGCCATGGGCTCCTCAATTTTACTAATGGGCTATGGTCATGCTGTGGCGAGGAATGCATACTTATTTTCACTACCAATTTCAAGGACAAGCTTGATCCTACCCTTCTTCGGCCAAGTCGCATGGACATGCACATCTTGCTGTCTTATTGGACCTTTCCAACTCTCAAGAAGCCGGTGAGCAGTTATTTAGGCATTGAAGATCACCCAATGTTTCCTGCGCTTGAGGCTGCCATGTCAAGGATCCCTCACAAAATCTCTCCAGTATACATGGCCGAGATGCTGATCAGGAAATCAAAGCAAGCATGATGCAGCATTCAAGAAAATTATGGTTGCATTGGAGACAAATGCATCAGGTCACTTAGATGTCAATTGCGTTGATGGTAAAGTAGCTGTGAATGGATTTGACAAAATGTCATCTGGGACTTTGCTTGAGAGTCCAAAGATGCGGCGGAAAAAGCGGGTTTTCCTCTTCATGGCTGTTGTCAGAGGCAAGCATGCAGACTAGTGCAGTCGAGGGTAGAGTGTCTGTTCTCCCTAGATGAGACTACACATGAGATGGCAATGCTTACAATTGCTTGGAGTTTAAGCAGTGTTCCGATGAGACCCGGGCAAAACCCTTTTGTAAGGGGCTTGGAGAACAATCAAGATATGGTTGTGCTTTTACCACATTCAGAAGATCTATATGCCCATACATACAACCCACTGATTTCTAGGCATAAGGCGGCTCTAAGAATTATTACAGTGAACGAGGAAGGATCACATTAATGGTGTGCCTTGCATTCTTTTGAATAATCCTCAAGCGCTCCTGGCATTGTTCTATGGAGGTCTTTTTTATGTGTACATTTTTCCCAGAGATGAGTTCAACAATCTGTTCTTATCATCATGAAGGCATTCAAAATGCTAGGAGTACCTTCACAGTGTTGGACAGATGAGCCAAGCCCTGTTTTTGGTGGTATTGGTGAAAGAAATTGTATTGTAAATCAAATGACAACTTGGAAAGAAGCACATTGAGTTCAAGACTATTGGTTTCTATATGTTCTAGAAAACCATACAAATTACATGCAAACTCTAGATAATTTTACAAGAATGCAAGTGCCAAAGATGAGAGTCTATCTTTCCATTTACAACTTATTCCACAAAGATATACTTATATGACTTGGGCTCAGCTTCTTCTGAAAATTTTTGGGTTCCTTCTTAGACCATAGCTCTAAAGGAATCACATACTTTAATGGCATGTTTTGCTATTGATTGTCAGCTTGATTCAATGGCACTTTTGGGTTCCTTCTTAGACCATAGCTCTAAAGGAATCGCATACTTTAATGCCATATTTTGCAATTGATTGTCAGCTTGATTCAATGGCACTTTTGGGTAACATACATCTTATCAAAGTTATGATTCTGTTAGTTGGTTTACATTGGGCGAAGTTCTAGTAAAATCATAAAATTGTGTTTGGTTGTGGACTCAAAGAGGTTGTAAGCTTAGCCAAGAAATCCCTATGAGACTGAGATGCACGAGATTGAGATATATTTTGCACAGTGTGGTGCAGCCACCACAACTGCTTTTGTCATCTGCAAATGCCTCCATAGACTCATTCACTGTCATCTTGTAGGTTGCTATGCACCCTTCTCCTTAACTGTGCGAGTAGAGATGGTGGAGGGGGGGAAGGGGGCAGCCTCTAAGCTGCAAAATGCTGCCACATGTGCCCAAAAGACCACATGTTCTATGGTGGGATTGCACCGTGTTGAGGGTTTGAGAACTAAGCTGAGGAAATGGAGTTCTCTCTAAAACATGTTGCGAAGTCACTCAAGTATGGTATAGATCAACCAGTGATAAAGGGCAATTCAAAATTCATCGGATTATTATGCCAAAAATGAAGGATTTGCCATTTTTAACACTCAAATGTGTGCAAATCAACTGGCTTGCTTCAAGACAAGCTTGAAACCTAGTCCGATTTCTAATGGAAAAGATGAGTGTTTAGCGAAGAATATAAAAAAAGTCAATTTTTAGAGGAAAATGTTTGTTTAGAGTGTTTTCTCTCCTATGCAGTGCTCACAGAAACACTATTTTGAATTGGCCTTAACACTATTTTGAATCGATTGAAATTGCAAAATACTGGCTGGATTTCAAGGTTATCTTTGAAAAAACATTGAATTTTTGCATGTTTTAGTTGAAAATCCGGCAAATTCATCATTTTTTGGCAAAAATACCGGCTGAATTTCACGTCTGTCCTTATTTTGATTGGTTGGAAAAAAAAAATTTGGAGCCCTCTCCTATGCTTGAAGTCCAAATATGGTCAATTTATGGCTTGCACTCTGTCTTTGTTTTTGTTAGAAAAAAAATTTTGTGACTAAAGTTAACAAGGGGATGCTTGAAAAATGAAGAATTTGGTGGAATTTGGTTTTCTTCTAGGCATGTTCACATTTAGCTGGTTCAAAATACTTTTGGGTGATATATCTCATCGAAGTTATGATATGCATTCTACATCTGTCCAAAATTGATTTATTGTTCTGGGATCATTAGAGAGCAAGGCATTTGTTTCATCCACAAATTGAGAAAGGCATTGTTGCAAACCATTAGGCAAAGTAACACCCTGAATAAGGCCTTCAATCATAGAATCCTTTACCAGACAGTTGAAGCCGTCGGATATTCAATGGCTGGCAGATAACTTATTGGATGATGCCAGGGTAAGAGCTCAGAGGCCAGCCTATGGCTCCTAGCAATTTAGTGAATGGAAATTTAGTGATGTATAAATCCATGAATGAAACGGTACGGCAAAGCTTTGATGGTTTTCAGGACATTTTGCTACAGGGGCAAGCTTTGCCAAATGACAAGGAGATAGTGAGCAACAATTCTATGTATGCAGGGCGGATGAGGAAGGGTGGATTTTTGTTTTACATGAGATCTTCTTATGTTGTGCCCTTGTCTTACTTCTTCATTTTCTTAAATGAGACTATTGAGGGCTACTATCTCAGATGAATTCTAGGGACCAACTTATACGAGCTCAGCACACAGTTGTTCATCAATTTTACTCAAGCTCTTGACGATGGACCCTCTCCATCGGCTCAGAATTGCTTTACTAATGCCTCCAATTCGATGTTGCAACCCTATGCGATGTTGCTGGGCCAGATACCAGATTAGGTCAAGGGAGTTGTGTGGACAATTATAACCAAAATTTTGTAAATAAGTTTTCAAAATTGAAGTGATAGAGGTTCATTTTTGTAATTGATGGGGCTGATTTGAAGCTTTCAACATGTAAAGTTGAGTTTAAAAGGTAAACATAAAAAAGAAGTGAGTATATTTCATTTCATCAATTTTTGTAAGGACTTTTTAGACTTGAAATTGAATTGGAAAGAGCTTCTTGGAGTTTCTGCCTTCTTGCACAATCTTTTGTTGCATGAAGGTGAGTGAGTATTTTTGAACCAAATTTCATGTGCTTGTTATTTTTAGTTCTCTTTCTGTGTTGATTTGTGTTGTGTTTTGCGGAGTGTTTCTCGTCCCATGTAATTTTCAACCCCAATGCATTTTGGGTTTTGATAATCAAATCTAAGTGTGGAGAGGGTTGTTTTGAGATTCAAAACCACTTGGAGAGTCCTCAGAGCATGAGGATCATCATTAGTTGTATTTGACACAAGTGCATGTCATACATTGTTGTATCACATTTTAGATTTGGTATGAAAACTCTTGGATTTCCACTAAACTTCATGATAAGATTTCTTAGAATCCTATCTACTAGAATATGCAAGTAGTTTGCATAATGGAGCTCCAAGTTTGTGTAGATTTGAGAGTTTCTTTAGAATTATTAATTGGACTCTTTTCATTACATTTGAGCATTTTGAGCTAAGTGGAGAGGAGTGTTGATAGAATCTTATCACAATCCCTAATATACATCTTCAACAGTTTTCCATGGCAGCACATTAGTTTCATCACTATACTAACCTGCTTTTGCACACATAGATTGGCAATATAGCGTGGCCCCACACTGTCCCAAGCTTGAGTCCCTCTTGGTATTGACATACTCTGTGCGTGAAGCTGTGAGACTCTCTATTAAAACAAAGGAGTATCCTCCATAAGCATCACAAAGGAAAACACCCTTCCTATTGTTATACTATGCATACTTGGAGCTTTGCAGTGTCGATATCCAAAAATTGTGTAGATTTAGGATGACTAGTTTGGCTAAGAAGATCTCTAGCTTAATCACACCATCATTTTGAAAGCCTAGTTGTGGCAAGATCTCTTTCAAGACGAGAGCAAGAGTAAAGCTTTTTTCCAAGGTGCAAAATTCTAGGTTATTTTCTTTTTGCCTTTTATTTTTCCATATAACCATTCCTACATATTGTGAGCGTAAAATCTTTTCTAAACACTTGGATTGTATAACCGAGGATCTTTTGGGAGCAACAAATAATCTTTCGGGAACAAAAAAGAGTCTTTTGGGATGCTTGAAGAGGATATAAAAAACAAGGGTTTAAAGAAAGGAATGTAGCATCTCTCTCTCTCTCTCTTTCTCTCTCTCTCTCTCTCTCTCTCTCTCTATGTACTCTGAAATGTAGAAATTACTTTGAATGCAAGTGTAGGACTGAAACAATGGAGGGACTCAAACAATGGAGAAAGCTGAGCATAGAAAGAGGCGGGATAGGATTCTTTGCTAGCACTAGAAAATGGACAGATGAGACAATGATGAAGAGGTATGGGCTACATGTAACATAACTGAGAAAAACATGAGAATAAGATTTTACTGCCTCAACAGAAAAGAAAAGAAACTAGCACGGCTGATAGACCAGTTTAAGGGTTGACAATGTTTTCAAAAGTTTAGCAATCACCTACCAGAAGTTTTAAAGACAATTGCTGAAAAAAGATGCATAAAAGGTCTTTTTATATCTTGCTTCCATACAAGTCAGAACGCCAAATTAGTTTCTCATTTTCCTAAACATACCGATTAAATCCCTTGGGCATTTTCAAATTACCAGAAGCAACACAGCCTCAATCTTCTCTTTTGAGAGTTTGACATTGTGAGCCACATGAAAATAGGGATGGAAAACTTTCCTCGTTATGCAGTTGATTAATCCAATCAACACCTTAGATGCAGACCACCAACAAAGACGCATTTGATATCGTAATGACTGACACCTATAAAGGACTTTTACCTGTTTTAACTCAACACCAATCTGTTTACCAGAATCAATCTCATCGTATACTGGGGCAAACCACAATAAAAGCTTTTCAATAAAAACTTTAATACATGTTTTAGAAAGACAGAAAGCAATCATGGCCACTGGACTAGTAGGTCCACTAGGTGTAACCATTCAACTTTTGACAGTGACATGAGCAAGGCAAATATTGTCTGACCTAGACTATCATTAACTAAGCCTCACATCAACTGAATCAAATAGTATAATCGACATAAACCCCTAAGCAAAGGCATGGAGCTTTATACAATCGCTATAGTGACACAACGTAATTACTTCAAGATCACTACTCCTAGCCAATCAAAGCCTTGAGCCTGGTTGATCACTTAACAGGATTTACACCATATGTACCCACAAGACTTCAGGTTAAAGCCAAGCAGCATGCTTCACCACAAGTAGTCCTCTTTCTACAAGCAGGAAGTTGAACAGATGGTAGTAGGCTCTCATTCAAATGACTAAACATCTTCATTTATTCCAGCTTGCACAATAATTCAGATCACATTACCATCATTCAGTTTCATCGATTTGCAAAACTTTTGTCAAAGACATTGCTTCCATAGGCAAATACCAACTAGAGTCCAAACTATCAACAGAGGAATGAGTAGAAAAACTATTGCTAGCAGTAAGAGAACGCCAATTAACCTACTCTTATTATCAGTGAGACAATACAAAGACACTCCCAATAAGTAAAATGTCCATAATTATTCCACAAACACACATACAATGCAAAAGGCCCAGTAAAACAAGGAGAGAAAAATATTAAACTTTAGAGTAAAAACCTAATCAGTGAAACTAAGCCAATGTTTCCTCACATTCAGCTTCAAAATAACTTGCAAAAACATATGGTCAACATAGGCACATCACTAAATCATGTGTGCCATAACCACGCATGTCATATTTGAAAAAATACATGTGTTCACCTTAAATATATATTGTTTTGTAAGTGAAAAAAAAACATAAATCACTAAATGCTAGCTTAGCTCTCAGTAGCCAGGTTCGAGATATCCACAAATTGCGAACGCTTCATATCTTTATTACTAATTTACTTACCATGATGTATATGTGACAACTTAAAAAAAGCATGGCTCAACATTCGTGAGGCAAAAAGAAAAATTCTAACTTTAGCTATCAAGGCCTGATGTCAATTCTTTAGAGTCAAAATCCATGGATTGACAAAAAAACTGTATGACATGGTATGGATGCAAATGTTGAAGCATAACACAAAAATTAATCTGATGTTATTCTTGCATGCTTGGACTCATCACATCAAGGATCCACATGTACTTATGAGATTAGAATCATTAACTCCAACATGGTAGCAGTACAAGGCTCGAAAATTGTTGATTTTTTGTTGGCTTTCTCAGCATACCCTTCTAAGAGAAACGATCTATTTCAAGTTGAGTAATATGCTTCAATATTGCAAGTGAGCCCTTCAACTTGATTCAAACATTTCACATTTAACCCAAAGTGAAACACTTCTCATAGCAAACTTGAACTAGAAAGAGAAAAGAAAAGACCATCAATCTGTAAGATGGCAATGATCTTTGGCAAAAAAAAAACCTTGACTTTAACTTGTGATGCAGATTCAAACTCTCAAACCAAAATGCACAACATAAATTTTTTAAAAAAAGTCATTAACTCGTTCCAAGGCCTACAAAATGATTTTCCTTGAGACCAAAGCAAGGTGAGAAATAAAAAGCTATTAATCTAAATCAATCTAGAAAGATCTTAAAAGCTTAACTTCGCAAAGTGCAACCACAACTTCGTTAATTTGGCAGATTTACTGCTCAACTCCCATGCATAATGGCATAGAGGTGAAAATAGAGGTGAGAGGTACTATAAAAGCACCGTTTCTGATGAATAATAGTTTTGCATGCCTCCTTGTGCTCCAAGCTTATCTCCACAAAAAGCTCATGGATTCACACAAACACACAGACACACATGTTTGGACTATCATTTTTATAATAACTTTGGTAAGCAAAACCTACAAATTGAACCAAACATTAAAAATTGAACACAACTTTTGCACAAATAAAAGTAATAAGCCTCACACAAGGGTCAAAAGAGTCAATAAGCTAAAATGTTGGTTGTGAGACAGCAGTCACCAAAATTATAACTTGGCTCACATGACATGAAGACAGAACAAGCCATTTGGCCGATACAACAATCCATACTCCGCAAGTCACAAGAAGTACCAATGACAGCCTTATCCAAAAAAGATCAATCCCAGCTCCAGTAGTCATTCAAGTTCTGTCATCATCCACGTAAACCAGTCTCCTTTTGTCGCCATTCAGTGAAACCAGCTTCCACCTAGTAGTTGCATTCTACATAGTTTTTAGACATGCCTTCATCCAAATAGAGAGGAAACATGGTAAACCTCCTCACAGGTTCCATCCAACACAAAATACAAACCAACCAGGTCCCAAATTCAGAAGGTGAAAGGGAATCCATATATGAGAAACAAATAATGAGGCCCTCTTAAACAGGAGCTACATGAATACGGCATAGATTTGCTCCTATCAATGGAACATCCACTTATGAAACTCTCTCTACCTGACGAAAAATGGCCTTCATGTTACCATATAACCTCACAAGGTTCACTGGTCATTCTGGAATGTATGGCACTGCAGGCGTACAAAGGCATTACCTATAATCTGGGAAATGCCAATATTCATACCAAGGCAAATAGGCCCCTAGCTCAATAACCTGAAAGTTGGAAAAAGTCAGGTGTTCCTCCAAAGAGGACCTCTCAAACCTGCTTCTAGTCATAAGGATACCTCAAATTAACGACATTGCCAAGATCGTCATCATCACCCTCTACTGAAGAAGTATCCCTTAATTGGTTATCCTCCACATGCCTAAACTCCTCTAAAGGGATTAAGCTCTCCTGTTTTGGACCTTTTCCAGTATCATAAACATTGTCTAGCATGGTAAGTATACTAGCATTTGCAGATTCCTCCCTAGATGTCTTCTCAGCTTCTTCTCTATGCATGTTTTCTTTCTCTGAGGCGACACTGCACAAGATTGGCGTAGAATGTTCATTATGCACATCCTTCACATCTACGCTTGCTTGAGAGGCTCAGAAGTAACTTCTGATGCTATTCTGATGTGGGATTGAGTTTGCACAGTTCCAGCCAAACCATGGGGACTAAGAATGGCACCATTCAAATGTTGGTGCACACCCTCGGGCAAAGCTCTAACATAATCTACCTAAAACTAAGCTTGTTGCCTCGTAGTCATCACGCTCACAATTGATGGATCCACACCTGCCACGGCAAAATCATCTACACGCATCCCATCCCAAATTATGTTCATAAGACCCTCTCTTTTTCTCATAAAGGGAAACACCATGTTGTAAATGCAGATGTAGGTGATTAGCGCATTCCTATCGCCAATCACATTGCAATTAAGAAAGAAATGAAGAAGTGTGTTTCAGCATACTTAATTTTTGCAAGAGAGAGAGATGTCTCTACTTCATCTTCTCCCTCTTTAGAGCAAAACAGAATTAAGTTGCTGAATAGATTTGAAGAGTGCTTCACAAACTCACTCCCAGATGAGCTTCCACCCTCCAGACTTGAGGATCACAGAATTGATCTGATCCCAGGAAGTTCTCCTTCAGCCCCCTTACAAGGTAAGCTTGATGTAGTAGGAGGAGATAATGAAACAAGGCAATTAACTTTTAGAGAAGGGTCTCATAAGACCTAGTACTTCTCCATATTGTTCACCTGTCTTATTAGTGCAGAAAAAGGACGGCACATTTCGTGTGTGCATAGACTATAGATCTCTAAACAAGATCACAGTTAAGAATCGATTCCCAATTCCCCAAATTGATGACATTCTTGACAAGTTATAAGGAGCATGCATCTTCAATCTCATCGACTTGAAGAGCGGCTATCATCAAATACGGATTGCTCCTCAGGATGTGCATTAGACCTCATTTAGAACAACCTTCGGGTTGTATGAGTCCTTAGTGATGCCTTTTGGTCTCACCAATGCACCAACGACATTCAATAGAATGATGGATCAAAAATTTCATCCATATAGAAGATTTACGGGTGTCTTCTTTGATGACATCCTAGTCTTCTTAGAAATAGAAGAGTAGCATTATGAACATTTAGCAACAGTGTTTGCAGAATTACGTAAACACAAGCTATTTGTGAATGCTAAGAAAAGTGAATTCTTTTTAAAAGAAATTCACTACTTGGGCCATATAGTGTCTCACAACGAAGTGAGAATGGATCTCGAGAAGATTCAAGCAATAGTAGAATGGCCTATGCTAGCTACAGTCCACGACGTCTGAAGTTTTCTTGGACTATGCTCCTATTATAGGTGCTTTGTCCGAGGCTTCGCCACCATAGCTGGGCCACTTCATGATTTGACTAAGAAGAGGGTACCATTTCATTGGAGCCCTGGTCAGAAAGAAGCTTTTGAAAAGCTTAAGTATCTTCTTAGTCATGGACCTATCCTCATAGTCCCCGATCTTTGCAAGCCTTTTGAGGTTCATTGCGATGCATCCGGTGACTGTGTAGGAGCAGTCTTGAACCAAGAGGGCCACGTCATTGCTTATGAAAGCCAGTGCCTCAAAGAAGCAGAGCTACATGTTTCCATTTATGAGAAGGAGCTTATGGCAATTATCCATGCTCTCTCTATTTGGAAACATTACTTGTTAGGGGCTGATTTTGTTATTAAGACAGATCATCAAAGCCTCTGATGCCTCGAGCATCACAAAATTCTTGGAATTCATGGGAGATATACTCACTGCCATTATCATACCTCAAGCACTTAAGCTTATTGTCCATCTGATTCTCAACCATGGCCACGAATTTTTGGAATGTTTTAAGCACATCGTCCTTTTTCCTGATAGGATATACCCACACCTTTTGTGTAGCATCGTCAATAAATGTGACAAAGTATGCCACTCCACCTAACGACATAACAGGCATGGGTCCGCACACATCATTGTGAACAAGATCTAAACGGTTTGCTTTGCATAAACCACGTCATGAGTGTGACTTTTAGGTCTGTTTGCCAAACATACAGTGATCACATTGCTCGAAAGCAGAGTAGTCAAACACAGGAATATAGTGCAAACGAGAGAGATTTTCCATTCCTTTTTTACTCATGTGTCCCAACCGGCGATGCCACAAAGAAACAGGAGGCTCCTCGGTTACGGTGACAACATGGTTATGTACATCAGATACATGTAGTGGATTCCACTTTTCATCCCTCTCATGATCAGCAAATTACCCCTACGCAATTTCCATGACTGATCACCAAAAACTGCGTGGTAACTAGCGTCATCAAGCTGACTTGTGGAAATTCAGCTCTTTGTAAGCTTTGGCACATGCTGCACATTGGTAAGTGTAAAATGCGATCCATTTGGCAAAGCAAGCTTTATGTCTCCAACACCCACTACATCACATGCATAACTGTTGCCTAAACGCACCACCCCACACCTCTTATTATCATAAGAAGTAAACCACTCCGTGTGTGGAGTAACATGAAATGATGCCCCTAAATCCACGATCTAGTCCTGCTCATACGAGCTTTCGGTGGCAACCAAAAATGACGCATTTATGGTACTGTCAAGGAGGATGTCTCCCCCACTATCACAGTCATGATGAGAAGTAGCATTCAACTCCTCATCTTTAACAGCAGCATTGTGACTAGCATCTTTGCCTTTGCCTTTACTCTTCTGTTCATGAGATCATTGACTTCTCTTCCAAATATTGCAGTCTTTCTTCATGTGACCCTTCTTATGGCAGTGGTAGCATTCTATATTGCTACGACCTCTTGATTTTCTTCTCTATCTTCCTTCTCTAGGCTCTTTAGATGCACTGCGAGATTTTGACCTTGACCTGCCTCTACTTCATATATTCATGGCACTAGCAGGCTTAGCTTCATCAACAGTCTTTCTATTGACCTCTTCCATTAGCAAGCTACTCTCTACGTCAGTGTATTTCAACCCTGTAAACTGGAGCTGAGTTGCTAATGGATGTCCTGTAAGTATCCCATGAGTTTGGTGGCAACGTAACTAGCAGAAACATTGCCTTCAAGGAGTCACTGAACTCAATTTCCTGTGACTGCAGCTGACTCAAAATAGTATTAAACTCATTCAAGTGGTTCGTCATGGGTGTGGACTCCTT
The DNA here is from genome assembly GCF_053477565.2 of Lygodium microphyllum. Taxonomy (NCBI): domain Eukaryota; kingdom Viridiplantae; phylum Streptophyta; class Polypodiopsida; order Schizaeales; family Lygodiaceae; genus Lygodium; species Lygodium microphyllum. The sequence goes on from NC_141155.1 coordinate 5,155,656, forward strand.
CTTACATAAGTCGATTAGTTGTTTCAGCCAATACACCTGACTAGGAGCACTCTTTCTGCCATGGAGATGCTCTAACGCTTGCCATAACCCATAAGCACCAATGGTATCCTTTACATTGAAGTAAACGGATTTATGAAGAGTCAATAAGATGGTAGACCTGGCTAGCTCATCTAGCTCTAACCACTCCTCATCGTCAAAATCTTCTAACTTCACACCTTTTAGCCGAATTGGTTTGACCTGCTTCTTTTGGACTAGGACATTATAACACTGCTCTTTCCAATACATATAATTGGAACCATCAAGTTTTTCAATGTTAAAGAGAGTGTATTCTGTGCTACTAATAGATGCCATACTGCTTGTAGAATGTGTGCACAATAAGATACAAGGCTGAACTACTCTCTAGTGACAGTAGATGCCTCTAAGAGCTCACATAAAGTTATGGAAACTATGCATAAAATTTTTGGCTAAAATTTGGCAGAATTTCCCCTGAAAGTTGGCTATATAACAACCAAAATCTCTACAATACACGCATCAACAGTGTTCTAACTGCCAAAAAATGCACATAAGACCTAGAAAAATTTTGATAGAGTCTCCTCTGTACGCTGAGCAAAATCTTAACCCAAAACGCTTCAAAATAACATCAACACTGTCCAAAAGATAAGCGTACAAGTGTCAACAAGTATCTATGCATCAAAACTGATGCCAATTTGGCATAAAAGCACCCAAAACCATGAGATACATAGCCTATGGTGAGGCTTTGAGGATACTCCAGCCACCTGTTGTAACGCACAAGGCCTGCGTAGCGTGCAACTTCCCACTTTGCGTTCGTCACCCACGGTTCTCACCGTGATCCCCCGCAGTCTTTCCCCACCTTTAGCTTACAAGAAGGCACTTTGCTTAGAAAGAAAGTAGATTGCAAGAAGGCTTTGCGATTACAAGAAATAACACTCGTGTTATGTTGGTGCAAGGCCCAGGTGGAGGGGGAACACCTAGGCAATGCGAGATGAAAATGTTGGTTACAATGTTTGTGCGCTTATCCCCCCTCATACACACCCCCCACCACAAGGAAGATCAATGTCCTCATTGAGCGGGAGTGGGACTTGTTGACTCAAAATTCGGGGGTCTTAATCCACTCCTAGTGAGTAGATCAGTGTCTGAACCCGCTAAGTGCCTTATCCACGGACTCGATACAAGTGTGAGATAAGGTCTTTGTTTATTTGAACAGAAAATAGGCAATTCCTAGACCTAAATTTGCCTTGCCCAATGACTCAATTACAGATGTGGAGCGAAGGACTTTTGATGAAGATTCAACACTTTTATCTGCCCACTTCTCACTTACAATTTGTGAGGCAGATGATCGCTCCTGGTGTAAAGGCGGATGATACAAATCAGGGTTTTCTCACTCATAGAATTGGAGTAGAAGCTCGTGAGCATGCTCGATGACCAGTGGTTCTGCCACCCATGAATCTTCTTTCATAGGTCGATTCTTCCATTTGATGTGAAACTCCGGGTGTTTGCCCCAAGTGTTTGTCGATGAAGTGCGTGTCCAGAATAATCTCTGGCTCGAAGGGAAGCTAAACAAGTTGTGCTAGAAGTGGTCGTTGTCACCCGAACCGGGTATCTGCATGGAATCGCTCGAGGAGTTGAACATGGAATGCATCATGGATTAATATATTCGGCGGCAGCTGGATCTTGTAAGTGACATCGTTGAGCCAGGTGATGACTTTGTATGGCCCATAGTACCTGTTGTTGAATTTTGGGGTGAGGTTTTTAGGTAAGTCGATGTTCTTGGAGCTGACCAGCACCAAATCGCCGAGAAAGAACTCCACATGCTTTTTTCTCTTGGCATTGTATCTCTTTGCTATGAGGAGCTTGTTGTTGCGGAGACTTTCTTGGGCCGCCAACATTCGTTGTTTCCATTTGAGCAGGAATTCTTTGGCATCCGGGTCTTCTACATACTATTTACCTGCTGCTAAGGCTAGAGGGGTGATTACTTCTTTACCTATTGCTACCTCAAAGGGGGTGAAACCAGTGGAACTGTGCAAGGTAGGATTATAGTGAAACTCCAGAATGTCGAGATACTGCGCCCAATCCTTTTGATCAGCTCTGACATAACTACGGATGTAGTCTTCAATGCCTTGGTTGAGTCTCTCTATTTGGCCATCTGTCTAAGGATGAAATGCCTAAGAGAAACGGAGCTGAGTATCCATCAACTTGAAGAGCTGCCACCACATGTTGCTGAGGAAGCGGGGATCACTATCGGATACAATAGCTAGAGGTAGCCCATGATACTTGAAGACCCTAGAAAATAATAACTTGGCCACCTTTGGTACAGTAACCGACGGCTCGATAGCAATGAAGTGAGCCTGTTTGGAGAGGTAGTCCACCACCATGAAGATCACCGTGCATCGATGCAACTTAGGCAAATCTGTGATGAAATCCATACTTACCACATCCTAGGGTCGGGATGGAATCGACATCTGTTGAAGTTCTCCTGTTGGCTTCATCCTTTGCACCTTCACCATTTGACAAGTCGGGCAGGTGTGGACATATTTGGTGACATCCTCTCGCATCTTGGGCCAGTAGAAAAATCTCTTTAGGCGATCAAAGGTCCTTATCTGACCAGAATGTCCCCCAATAGTACTATCATGGCATTCCCATAATATCTGATTCCTGAGTTCATCATTCTTTGGTACATACATGTCTCCTTGGTAGTAGATGAGCCCATTCTTGACTTCATACATTCCCCATGGGGTAGTTCCTGCTTCAATCTCCTTCAGGATTTGCTGAGCTTCTTCATTTCCATCCATTTTCTCCCACACTTGGGCTCCAAATCTGCCTTCTGCGAGACTGTGATGGCTTGAAGTTCTGCTTGTCGACTTAAAGCATCTGGCATTTTGTTGGAGGAGCCGGGTTTGTGAATGATTTCTATGTCAAATTCTGCTAAAAAGTATTGCCATCAGGCGTGCTTTGGTGATAACTTTGGCTGAGTTTGAAAGTACTTGAGAGAAATGTTGTATGTATAGAATTTGGTTAGCTTATCTTGAACATAATGCCTCCATTTCTTCAAACAATGTACTACTACATACATCTCCTTCTCGTGAGTCGCCTACCTTCTCTCACTTGGGTCTAGCTTCTTTGATTCATAACATACAGGATGCCCATCTTGCATGAGCACACCACCTATGGCATAACTTGACGCATCCGTGTGGACCTTAAAAGGGCGTGAGAAATCCACCATCTTCAATACTGGGGCTTGAATCATCATGCTCTTTAGCTACTCATAGGCCTGCTGTTCTAGCTCTCTCCACTGGAACGTGGTTGAGTTGGAGGTGTGATCTGTCAGCGGGGCAGTAATCTTGCTGTATCCTTGAATGAACCTTCGGTAGAAGACTGTAAATCCTAAAAACTCTCGCACTTGGCTCACTTTGCGAGGAGCCTCCGAGTTCTTCATTGCTTGTACTTTCTTAGGATCTATGGCAATGCCATTTTATTTGACCAGATAGCCCAAAAATTCAATCTCTTGTACAGCAAACTTGCATTTTTCTGGCTTGACAAATAACTGATTGTCCCGGAGTTGGGTAAAAACCTTCTCCAGGTGCTGTACATGCTCTTCCAATGTTCTGTTGTAGATAAGCACATCATCAATGTAAATGATCACAAAGTCATCCAAATAATCAATGAATATCTTATCCATGAGCTCACAAAAAGTTGTTGGTGCATTCGTGAGCCCTTCTGGCATGACCAACCACTCATAGCTTCCATATCGGCTTTTGAAAGCCGTCTTTACTTCATCTCCTTCCTCTATTCTGATTTGGTGGTACCTTGACCTTAAGTTGATTCTACTGAAGTAGCGTGCTCCTTGCAGCCAATCTAGCAACTCATCTACCACCGGAATTGGGTACCTATTTCTCACTGTAGATTTGTTGAGGGCCCTGTAATTTGTACATAGGCGAAGAGACCCATCCTTTTTTTTGACAAATAGGACTGGAGCACCATAAGGTGATCTACTAGGATGGATGTGACTCGAGGCCTCCATCTCTCTCAATTGTTTCTTTAGTTCTACTAGCTCCGTTCCTGTCATCCTATAAGCTGGCCTAGCTAGCGGCTGTACTCCTGGCAAGAGATCGATTCTGTGGTCAACACTCCTACGAGGTGGTAACCCTGAAGGCAGCTTGTCAGGCATGACATCTTCAAACTTGTCTAGGACTTCTCGGACCCTGTCATCTCCTATTGTCCAAATGATCTGTTGAATCATTGGTTCCTCTTCAATGAGCCTCATCATGCACAGCCTCAACTACCCCCCCGTGCTTCAGTTCTTTCTCTTGTTGTTTGGCAGTAATCTCCATGGGACCTTGGGCTTCCACTTGTGCTTCTTGGGTAGTTTCCATGGCCCGATCCGCCATTGCTTCCATCTCCTTTGCTCTTTCCGATTGTTCTTCTTCTGGTTGCTCTTTTGTTGGTGCTTTCTGCATCCATACCTTTGTGGGGCTATCTTTCTCCTGGCTGCTTACATTATTCACTTTGGTTACCACCAACCTAGCATCCACTGCATTTCCGGCCGGTGACTTGTTGTGGCCTTTGCATTTGTGCAAAAATATGGCATCCATACCATTGACTGAGGGGCTTGCAAGTATCTTTTATTCTTCCTCATGCCCAATATTTGCACGACATGGTTATCTATCCAATCCATGCCTAGGATGCCTTCAAAATCATCCATAGGGACCACTATAAAATCCAGGCTTGCCTGCCACTGCCCAATTTGAATTGGGACCCCTTTTGTTAACTCGCAGTACCTGTACTTCCCTTGTACAAACGATACCTGTAGCCCTTCTACCCTCACTGGCTTCACTCCTAGCTGGGCTACTACTTGAGGTGCTATGAAACTATGTGTGGCCCCTGTGTCCACCATCATCATCTGGGGGTGGTTCCCCAACTTGGCTTGAACAAACATATTGCATATACTGGGAATGAAGGTTGGTATAGTGGCTAGAGGCTTGACCCCCACTACCCCTGCCTTTGCCTTAGGTTCCCACTCCTTCTCTTCATCTTCTACCTCCATTATTTGCATTGTTGACCTCAACCCCTCTGCGTCTGCTTGACCATAGGCAAATCTTGAGCCACTTGATGAAGCTGCCCCTCTCGGGCAATCCCTTGCGAAGTGCGGTCCTCCACATGAGTGACAAGACAAAGGGCCTTCTCTTCCTTGCCCAATTCTACCTCCTCCTCCATATCCTCCTCTGTTTGAGTTATTCCCTCGACCGACCCCTGACATGGTTGTCCTGGAACTGGCAGAACTGTTGGCTGGGGTTGTCTCCAACCGAGACTCAGTATACTCCAGTCAGAGGGGTTGCTTGCCACTCCATCCACTATTTCCATGCGTGTTGTTTTGATATGATCCTTGATTTTGTCGGTTTCCCCATGTTGAGTTGGACTGAGCGGTGTTGCCTCCTTGCAAAGACCCACCACCCACCCCTCCTTGTTTGCCATCATAATCTGTGAGCCTTTCAGCCATTGTCATGGCCTCCAATACACTTCTTGGCTCCTTCTTTTCTATTTCTCTTCGAGCCCATGGTTGCATTTCCATATAAAAAACCCTGCAGTTTGGTGGTTACATCCATGTCGGGTAGCTGTAGCATTAGAGACATATACTTTTGTACATAGTCTCTCATTCGGCCCGCATTCTGCCTCAAATTTCTCCATACGTCTCTGACCTTAAATGGTTCATTCTTTGGCACAAAATATTCCTTCATGCTCCTTTGCAACTCCTCCCATGTAAGTTTTCTGCCAAATTGCTCTTCCTCATACATCAGCCACTTTGAGGCATCACCCTCTAGCAGCTGTGCCACCACCAATCCTCTTCTTTTGCTTGACACTTTGAGTAACTTCATGTAGCCATCCACCTCTCGTATCCATCGGTTTAGGCTCACTGAGTCCCTCTCACCCTTGTATTTTTTTGGTGCTTGAGGCTTGTATTTTCCCATTTCATCAGATGAGGAGCCATCCCGTTCTTTCTTTTCTTTCCTTCGGCGCCTCCAATGAATCTCCCCATCATTGTCTGTCTTGGCTTGAGCCTTCCCCAGTGCTTTGGGTAGCATGGTAGCCAGCAAGTCTTTCATCATTTCTCACATGGCATCCATTGGGTCAAGCTTGTGCCGTGGCTCCTCTTCTTCGTGCATAGTAGCATCTATCTCATTCTCATGCTCTGTTGCATATCCTTCCCCAATCACAAATTGAGGTCTACTTGCCCCGATTCCGAGGGCCACCGAGATTTCATCTCGGTCATCTCGAATCCTACTCTTGTTCTTGTTGCGTCCACCCATGTTGATGAAACACAACTTTGCTTCCCTTTTTTGAATAAGATTATAAGAAAATTGGCACATCTCCATATGATTAACCACAAGAAGTCTTTTGTTTATTATCCTTAAGCAAATGTTTTGGCTGAAAGTAGTATAATAAAGCTTTAGTTAGAATTCTAAAGAAAAGTATTGCTAAAAATAGGAAAGACTGGGATGTTAAATTGACTTTAGCACTATGGGATTTTCACATGGCCTACAAAGTAAGCACACATTAAACTCCATTCAAGTTAGTTTTATGGACTTGAAGCAGCTAGCCCATGGAATTTATAGTTCCTTCAATGAGAATTGATGTGATTGAAAGGTTGCCAATGGAATAATAATTGAAAGAAAGGGTTTTTAAATTGTTGCAATTGGATGAAGACAGATGCCGGAGTGCATATATTGCAACAATAATTAGAAATAGAAGAGCATCATGGGTTGATAGTCGTATCAAGAGGAGACAATTCAAAGAAGGAGATTATGTTTTGATGCACAACTCAAAGTTGGGGGTAAACATCTGGGGAAGCTGAAAATTGTGTTATGTTGGATCTTTCCAAATTTTTAAAGATTTGGGTTAGGGTACATTTCAATTACAAGATGAGTATGGCCAAATATTAAAAAAGTTGGTGAATGGTTTTTGGCTTTGCAAATTTGAATGGGGAGGTCTTGTCTCAAATTCATGTTGATGTGAGTACAATCGAATATACTTGAGTTGACCTGCACATCTTTTACCTACGTGGGAAAATTTGAACTGCAAGATAAAATTTTGACATATTGCATGCGTGAGATTTTTCTCTACATTTATTCTTGATGCGTGATCGCTCAATTTTGTGTTAGCTTCTGCATTTGCGCTTGTGTTTCTCCTTTTCTTACCATGGTGAAGCATGCATCTTTGGAGGCCTTTAGGCAAGATAAGTATTCAACAAGTCCTTTAACCCGCAAGGCTCATGCGGAAGCTCATGAAAGGATTGCACAACTAGCAGCCACAAGTTTGATAGAGATGGTGTTGAAGCTGCAAAAAGAGAAAAAAATTCAAGTGGTGACCAAGTTATTGTACTCGCTCTACTAGATCTCTAGGAAACCTTGGACTTATCCATGGTTAAAAATAGAAAGTGGCTTCAGCAATTGTGATTGTTACCTTATGCTTCATTACCTTGAGCTATGTATGCAGGGAATGTTAAAGCTTTAGAGCAGTTTGAGACTTTACAAAAGGCTAAAGAGTATAAGGGCAAAAATGTAGCTATTGAAATTACACCATAGATTTTTTCAGATATTTTCACTTTGCCTAAGATGGTGTTATAGAGTTGGAAAAAGTTTCAGATGAAGAATTAGAGAAGCAAGTTGGCAAAAAACTTGGATTGAAATCATACTATGTTATTAAAAACATACGAGATGAAGTTTGATGCCAGCAATGCGTATCATTTTTAGAGAAAGTCTTGTTTTTTGTGAAAATAGAATATATGTCTAAGGACAATTTTGGGTTGCTGTCAACAGCAAAAGGAGGTGTGAATTTTGATTGGGCTCATATTTTATTGCATAAGTTTGTAATGGAGGTTATGGGGAAAGATAGAAGGAAGCGGTCGAGAGTCTCTAAAATTCTAGCTCTATTAGGGATGATCTTTGCTTATGTAGAACAAAAGGGAGTTACATATGTACTACCTAAATTACAACCTAGAAAATTTTTTAGGTCCACTGCAAATTTGATACAAAATGATGTCAGTTTGGTCTCGGTTCACAACAAGTTTCTTGATGATGCTGACAATAAATCAAGAATGATCTCAAAACTACAGGATACAGTGAATCAGAAATTATTGTCGCAATGACATCTAAAGCTAATGTGCCTTTAGATGATGATTTTCCTAAGTCTATCAATGTTCTAGAGGATACTTTGTATGAAGGCTCTATGTCAAAATATAAATCTTTTTTTGTGAAGCTTCCAAAAACAACAGTGAAAACTGCAATTCAATTTGTAGGGGTCGTTAAAAGTAAAAATTGTTTTCAAAAAAAAGGGAAGAGAAATTTGGGAGATGTATATGAAGACCCTTATGAACCTGCAGCTATACCACCCAAAGTTAGCAAGGTGGTAGATGATTTATTAATAGTAATTTATTTCGTGAAAAGTCAAGATAAAAGAATCCAACAGTTTTCAGACAATGAATTACAACTTATGTATGATTTGAAAGAGTTAGTAGGAAGAGTTAAAATAGGTGAAGAGTTTTAAACCAGATTTGGATGATTTATTTGACAAAACTCAGAGACCTTAAGGCAAAAATCGAGAATAAATGTCAATTAAACCAGTGAATTTGATATTATTGTGGCTGCAAATGCTACATATATGGCAACAAAACAAATCCTCAAGGGCAGACTTCACCTTTTGGAGAGCTTTGAAGTTGAATTGAAGGCAAATGTTGATGAAGCTAGTGTTGGTGGCATATTCATACCAGATCTTGCTATTTTGAATTTATTCAATGAACTCAAGGATTGCAAAAAACAAATATGGAAACAAACAAGGAGCGATTAGAAATTGTGGCTAGGAAACCATATGAAATGTTTAATCAATATGGTGTTTTGCAAGGTGATATACATTTGTCAAATAGGTGCAGAGATTTAGAATTACGGTTGTAGACCAGCAACAAGCAATTGTTGGAAATGAAGGACATTGAACTTCAAGCATTCAGATCTAAAGTTATGACTTTGGATGGAGATGTTTTTAGCTAAAGAAGAATGTTAATGAAGCTCCAAGAGTCTCAAAGTGGAAAAAGCTGTTCAAACAAAAAATAAAAGGAGTTATGTGATGATTTTTCCAGCCTTAATTATGATGGATGTGCCACACCTCAGCAAGTGGATGCAAGTGGATATTGATATTGACAAGGATCCAACATCTATTGAATATTTACTCACTCAAAAATATTTAGTACACCTTTGAATGAGATGTAGGTGGATGTTGATATTGACAAGGATCCATCCAACATCTACTGAATCTGAAAGGATTCTAAATTCAAATATAGCTACAGTGTTGAAGTCATTGCAAGAGGAAGATCGAGAGGATATAGTTGATGTCAAATATGTTAAAGCTCTTGTTTTTGAGTTAATAGAGGAGATGATTGAGAATGTTGCAAAAAAGGTATCTTTAGATACCAAAAAGGAATAGTTCGTTAGTACTTTTTGCGGGGATTTTAGGTTCAGGTCCCATGTTTTTCTCTTTTAAAGACACTTGGACGTCTTAACTTTTATTTCTCTTTTAACCTTAGAAAGCCTAAGGAGTTTTTGCTCATGTGAAAGGGTATCTTTTTGGGACATGATCCTATGTAGTTTTTTAATGGAAAAGGCAGATGTAATTGTTGTCTATTCATTCTTGACTATTTGTGCCTAGTGCATTTGACTACATGTCTGTATCTATGACAGTTTTATGAAGTTTTTCAATGGAATCTAACATCACATTGTCTTTCTTATCCATCATATTGCTATTGTATGATGTTTATTTTTAGTATTCTATGGATATTAAGTGCCATATTATGCTCTATTATATTTTCATTTAGGGTTACAATTTTGCCCTAAACAAATGTGTTGCATGCTTGGTTTGAGTTCTTATTCATGTTGTTTATGTTGCATGAGTGCATGAGACATGAACAATCAGATCCATATGTAGAAACCTCCATTTTCCAATACAAGACCATGAATGAAGTCCTCAAGCATGGAGAATGAGGAATATTGATTTTTGTGAAATGCGTGAGACTTGAGCATGTGATACACCATTGTCTCACTTGTGGAGTTTTTGTACATAAATGCCACTAGATTTGTTTTGATATTCAAGCGATAGCTTCCTTGTGCCTCTAGTCAACTTGTAGTGCATGGGATTCATTATTTAGAGCTTCCAATTCTCATAGATCTGAGCTCTTGCTCTCTAGTTGGATAGCTAGCTCTATTGATAAGATCTTTGCATTTGGTGGTGAGATGCATGTATTGCAAGTCTTGATAACATAGAAATCAAAGTTCACTTGGTTGTGTCATTTTCACTTGTTCTTGTCCTTAGTAGTCCCTAGTCATGTGAGTGTTATAGTAGAACTTTGTCCTATGTTGTCAAGGGTAGATGCACTCAGGTTGACAACCTAGGATCGTCTCTAACTACAATGTGTGAGTGTGTTAGTAGTGCCTTATCCTATGTTTTCAAGGGTAGATACATTTATGTTTACAACTTACAATGGCCTCCAACTGCTTAAGCCTGAGTCCCTCTCAGTATTGCTTGTATCAATGTGCAAATTTATTTAGACTATTTTATTGACACAATGTTTGTTTCTCTCAGAGAATAAGGGAAAATAAAATAGTTTAGATGCCAAGGATGTTTTAAATCAATTAGACACTAGACTCAAACCTAAGGATACTTGAGGAAAATCTCAAAATATATTTAAACCCCAATGAGGACATACAAAGACAAGACATGTCATCCAAGATAAGTCATGGGTGAGCAATCCATCATAGAAGGAATGGAAGCCCTATGTAGAAATGTAGACAAGCATTCATAGTCTATTGTAAGGGGCTATTAATATCATGAGAACCTATAACAAAGACTATAAATCTAGTTAGAACTCTAGGGCCTCCTACTTTATCCTTGAAAAAGCTAGATACTTATAAAAAAATTAGTGCTAGTACACCAAGATCTAGAGAAATGATAGAAATCATGAGCTTATGCCTTATGGAATTAAATCCAAAAGGAGAAATTTGTTTCAAAAAACTATAAAAGCCAACATTCAAAGATGTACACTAAGACACATTTTAGAGGCCTTGGGTCAAAGATGAGAGCAAAGCCAATAACTTTAGAACCTTTCTTTCCTACCTAAAGGATGACGAAAGATGGTTAAGAATCAAAAGAATAACCTAGACAAAGAAAGAATTAACCTCCAATTTTTTGTACAAGCAACCTGAAATAGATCCTAGCATACATATCAAGTGCACTCCACTCCAACCATCAATAGTCATGCTAAAGATGAAATATGTCTTATCACTTCAAATAAAACAAGTATTAAATTTTGTGTAGGAGGTCTTGAACTAATAAAGGCAGAGCCTAATCATGCGGTATCACAAATAAAAAGCCTTCAATTAAAACCATTGAAAAAGATGAATGAATATTTCAAGGAAAAGAGTAAAACCTTTGCTACCCATAGAGTTGGAAGAGCACAAGCACATGAGTATTTTGGACACTAGGGTTGGAATTTTCATTATGACAAAGGAAACTTCAGAAACATGAGAACCACATGTCCCAAATAAGTAGGACCAAAATTCATTTACAAGTAGCCAACATGTATGTATAGATACCTCTAGATATCCTTAACAAAAAACTTGTCCGCATGTAAACACACCTTGACAAATATGGAGTTTGGATGGTAGAGAAACTATAACTATAATACAACACCTCCTACTTTGATGATTGTTAATCATGTTTGTTTGTCGTTGAAGCATCTTTCTAAAAAGGTGCCCAAATAATCCCTTAAAGATGGGTTGAAGAAGCTAAAAATGACCAAGAAAACCATCAAAAACTTTGTCAAAAGAACATGAAAAAAATAGCCCATAAAAACATAAAGCATCATTTGAAATATGGCACAACCCTTTTCTAGGATTTTGGCCATTGAGGTTGTTTTGTTAGCTTTTACAGGGCTTTGCATCCCTTTACATTGGCAGCATTAGTAATCTTAGTAAAACATGGATATTTATAAGTAATGGGGATGCATATATAGCATACAGTTCATAATCTCTTAAATCAAGTCTTTGATCACAAAATCATCAATATCTAGATCATGATATGATTTAATATTATTTCTAGTGTCATATTGTTAGTTCTAGTGTCATTGTGATCTACATCTATATCCTTTAGTTCCAAATTGAAGCTTAGTAATGGGGATCGGTCAATAAAATAATTGATTCATTATTACCATCATCCTTTTAAGTAATGCATAGCATACAATAGGTATGCTCATAATCTCTTAAATCAAGTCTTTGATCACAAAATTGCCAATACAATAGGTATGCTCATAATCTATTAAATCAAGTCTTTGACAACAAAATTGTCAATATCTAAATCATGAGATGATTTTAGCTTATTTCTAGTGTCATTATGATCTACGTCTATATCCATTAGTTCCAAATTGAAGCTTAATAATGGGGATTGATCAATAAAATAATTGATTCATTATTACCATCATCTTTCTCTTCCTCATCACTCTCATCGAAAGACGACACTTGCAATTGTCAAATTTTGCCTATGTGGAGAAGAGCTTTTCCTCTTATGAGTTTCCTCCACTGACATCATGTTAAATTAATTCTTCATTTGTTTAGTATCTAGCTTCTTTTGGTAGTTCCATAGGCTCAAACACCTTTCTCTTGTGAGGAGCTACTTCAACCACATATAGCCATCTAGACTTCCTTGGGTTAGCTTTTGAGACAACTTTTTCACTCAAGAATAGCAAAGGCATTGATTTGGTATGTCCATACTTTGGGGGAATCTAGCTATACTTGTTCATGTTTGTAACAACTTTTGTATGATTGCTTCAAAAGCTTGGATCAATACCCTTAAGCAATTAACATTAAAGAGAAACATCTTAAAGCTCAAATTCATGATGTTTTTAATATCCCAAGTACACTTTGATCAGTCATAATTTTAATGTCACCAGTTGGGTCTATCATTGTTTGAAATTTATTGTGAGGTTGCAATCCATATGGCTCTCTTTTCTCCACATTTTCTAAGCAAAAATGTTATCATTGTGACCAAAAGGCACCATACTTCCTATACTTACAAAGGTTAAAAGAAATGTATAAAGCTAAAATACATTTTAGAGTACACATTAATATGTCAAATGTCCCATATGCTAAACTCCAGCATTTCAACTTGAGTACAATAATATTTACATGGAAAACAAATCTCGTAGTAAGCTAATCCTACTTCTTTCTAATGTGATTCTTGCAAAGAATACCATAATGTGAATAGTTTCATCCAAAGAAGAGAAAATTTGAAGCTATGGAAGGTGTTATGGTGATAAAGTTGTTGTATTCTTCCTCATCCTTGGGTGGATCAAATTTCAAAAAGCATGGTCATGCTTGTGCCTTGCAATTTCCTATCTATCAAGCCACTTTTATAAAGTCTTTGCATTTGAAGCATAATAATCATTGACCTTTCCTCTCATTTCATGAATCATGACCCTTACTTGGCCATTTCTTTTGTAGCTCATAATTTGCATTCTTGCTACCTTCATTTTATTTCCACAGTTTTTGTAACTCTAGATTCAATGTTTTTTAGGCAAGAGACTCTTGTACAAAGCAACCCATTGCCATGCTTTCCTCATGTCTAGCCCATTTTTTGTAAGAAGCTCTTTAAGGTATTCATATATCTTTCTAGCAAGATCATCCATTGAGCATGTACACTACTAGCAATCTTCACCTCATCTACAACATAAAGCAAAGTTCAAGAACTTGGATGGCAAGTGTCTCTTGTGAGATGCCTACAAGCACCAAACCTTTTGATAAAAGGTCAAGAACACCATGTGAACTCAAAACTATAATTTTTGTCCTAAAATCCACTGACCAATTCAAGAAAATAGAGTATCCATGTGTGTGTGTGTCTCTTCCCATCCATATAGCCCTAGGTTACCAATTATGGAGCCTTATTAATAAGGGTAGATTCCTACTAAGATAAACTACACAAGAGAACCCTTGCTTGGCCTTAAAAACTATTGGCCCTTGGCTAACCCTCAAGCTGTGGACCTTGGCTAACCCCTAAGCTTTGGACCTTGGCCGGCTTGGCTCTCGCCTGCACACACATGATGTGACTATCTAGTCTAGGCAATTGGCCTCGAACAAAAATTATTTTAATTCTAACATTATCTCCCTCTTCTAAGATCATCATCCTAGATGATTGATTGTGGAAAGTGTTCACAAATCAGAGCTTCCAATTCCCAAGTTGCATCGGAGAGTGGTAGACCCTTCCAAGCAAGTAAAAAGTCTCGAAGGATATGATTACATAGTCATTTCTCTATATGATCTAGTACCTTGATGGTCACTAGACTCATTTTCTTGCAAGAAAATAAAACCATCAATTACATTAATATCATTTGAAATATATATTTTCAAATTGCTTGCATGAATACTGAATGGACACAATAGCTTGGTGGAAGTTCCAAGGGGTAAGCTACTTCTTTAGGCTTCTTTACTATTGTCCAAGGTCCACAAAACTTGGGCAAAAGCTTAGGATAATTTCTAGTAGATAAGGAAGTAGACTTTAAATTAACTCAGACAAAAACTTTTTCTCATTCCTTAAATATTCTAGAAGATATTTTCTTATCAACATAAAACGTAGCTTTATCCGTAGTACCTTTATCTATAATTATCTTGCATAGTTGCAAAAAAGTGTGTCACACTTGGGCAATTTTACAGTGTGCCTATAGTATCAAGTGGTAAAGGAATTATACCATAATTCATTTCAAAAGGAGACATACTAGGTGACCTTGTTAGATCTATTATTATATGCAAATTCAAGGAAAAGTAAGTATGAATTCTAATATATCTGCCTCTCCAATACATAAGCATGTAACATATCTTTAGGTACTTGGTTAACCCTTTCTATCTGACTGTGTGTCTTGGGATGGTCAGCACTATTCATATTGAGAGTAACTTGTAATTTTTCATAAATAAGTCTCCAAAAATGGCCACAAATGTGCACATCTCTATTTGAGACAAAAGAAGCTGGCGATCCATGTAATCTAAATACATTTTGGATAAATAATTCTACCACCTATAGAGCTTCCATAGTTTCTTTGGTAGGAATAAAATGAGCCATCTTGCTCGAGTGGTCAACTACCACTAAAATAGTATCTTTTTGTCTTAGGGTCGTTGGCAATCAAATGCATAAGTCCATGGATATACTTTGCTGATTAGATTTTGGAATCTATAAGGGATGTTGTAGCCTAGGGTTCTTTATTCTTTTTTCCACTATAATTTTGCATTAGAAGCATTGTTGGACATACTTGTGGATATCTCTACGTGGATGCGACCACCAAAATGTCCATCTAACAAGTTGTACTATTTTATATTGACCAAGTTGTTCACAACATATGGGGTATTATGGTTTACTTGCAAAACTTTTGCTCTTAGTTCCCATGCACAAGCAACATAAATCTTTCCTTTTCACTTTAGCCATCCATTCTCCACTGATAAATTGGCAAACAAACTTGAAGTTATCTTTGGTGAACAAGTAGACAAAGCTAAGTCTTCATTAGTATCCATACTTGACATGAGTCTCAACTTTCCTTTTTATGCATAAGGTTTTTCTACCTATGCTTCCTTGATTTCTTGAAGCAATGAGTTTTCTAGGACTATAAAACTCATGTTTACATTATTCTAGATAATGCATCAATGACAACATTATCTCAATCCTTGCAATAAAGAATTTCCATGTGAATTCAACTCAACCCATATACCTTGTCTTCCTCAAAGATCAAGTTGGTTCTTAAAATATTTAAATGTATGATAATCCATATACACTTTAAACTCAACACCATAAAGATAGTGTCACCATATTTTTAGAGCATGTATGATAGCATACAATTCTTGCTCATGCAATGGTCAATTTCTTTGAGCCAATGAAAGTCTCTTACTTTCAAAAGCTATTGGTTGATCACCTTGGCTTAGAACTATGCCAATAGCCACTCCACTAACATCAATTTCTAGCACAAAAGGCCTTTTTGGGCCAACTATGTTTAAGATAGGAGTTGTTGAAACCGCTTGTTTTAAAGTTTCAAAACTTTCTTGTTGCACAAGATGTCTACACACATAGGGCACATGATCTTGCAATAAATCTATCTCATAGGAGTTGCAAATAGAGACCAGCACTCTATATATCTTTGATAAAACCCACTTAATCCTAAGAATGATCTTAGTGCAGTGATTTTATGGCACTAGCCATGCCAATATTGTAAAAACTTTCTTGGGATCCATTCTAATCCCATCATCAGTATATGACTTAAATATTCAATAATGGCTATACACAAAAAAAAAAATCCTTGTTGTCATACAAACTTTTTTTGTGCAACGCTTGAAAAACTCAAAATAAATGTGATTCATGTGTTATGATGTTCTTGCTATACAAGAGCACATCATCAATGAAATAAACAACAAACTTACCCTTGAATGGTCTTGACATGTCACTCATAAGCAACATAAATGTAGCTAGAGCATAAGTTAGATCAAATGGCATAACTAAGTATTCATTAATGGCCAAGCTTGGTACAAAAATCTATTTTATGTACATCATCTACTCTTATTTTTATCTAGTGGTAGCCACTTTTTAAATCTATTTTGCTAAAGATATTGGCCTCACCAAGAGCATCTAAAAGATTTGTCTATCCTAGTCATAGGATAATGATGCTTTATAGCGATCCATATTCTATGCACATTCCAAAGGATCCATCTTTTTTCTTTACAAGTAAAATTGGGAATGCAAAAGTGAATAGCTGGGACAAATCAACCCATTGGAGAGATATTCATACATCAACATCCTAACCTCATTCTAGTCCTTAAGACTCATGCAATACAGGGGTCTAGCAATTGGATAAGCTGATAGGATGAGCTTAATCATATGCTCAATGTTCCTACATGAAGGCAATTCAATAGGTAGTTTGAATTTGACTATATCTTCAAACTCAACTTTAATCTTATTAGAAAGATTTAAGGTTGGGATGGTAGAATTACCACCAACTATCAAATCCATCCTTGGATTTACTTTAGTTATATTTACAATGTAACAAAACTAAGTATGCTTACATTATTTCAATTAGGAGCCTTGAGCACTTTTGCTTCTGAGAAGTCGAGTTCTTGCTGAATAAAAATGCATCTACCATCATGCTTGAATTATATGACATGCAATGAAAAATCTATGGTGGGCTCCGTCTATGCATGCCATTGCTTTCCAAAAACTAGATCAAATCTTGCAAGCCATGTAATTTTGAAATCTAATCTATCCTCATACAAATGGATTTGAAAAGGGAGGCCAACTACTTACCTAGTCCATAGTTTTGTACCTTTTTTTCTAGCTAGCTCCATTGTGTGTAGCTATAGTTAGAAGGTTGCATTGGGATCTTGAGCTTCATGATGAGTCTTGAACTAATTACATTATGTGTTGATCTAGTATCAAAGAGAACCTTGACCAACATATCTTACTTAGTCCTCCTCAATACAATAAGATCTGTGTCTAAAACTTGGTAATCCTTTTGTGTCCCAAGTGATAACACAACATCTAGAACTAAAGGCACATTCTTGCTAGTTGACATTGCTAGAATACAATTAGGATAATCTTGCTATTTTTCATCCAACATGTCATCTTAAATTTTCTCCAACTCTTGCATTAGATTTAGCATCATCCTAGCCATGATATTGGATTTCTTGGGACATTCTTTCTATTTATGTTGCATCCCATATATATGTAACACAAGCCTTCATTCATAGCTTTATCTCTTTCTTATGAAGTTGAAATAGATCAATTAAAGGCTCTTTTTGCCATGGTAAAAACCTTTGTTTTGGTTCCCTTTGTAGTATTAATCATATGAATTTCTTTAGTCTCCTTACCTTCACTAGTAGAGGGTAGAGTAGAGGTGCTTGGCATTGAAGTTCTAGGTGTCTAGGTCCAAGAGGATTTTTGGCTACCACCCACAAGGAATTTCTTGCCATCCTCAAGCACCATTGCTAAGTCCACAGCCTTATTTAAGGTAGCACATTTTTCCTTTCTAACAAGAGATCTAAGAGTTTCTTTTAGACCCAAAATAAACTTATGGACTTGTAAAAAATCAAGAATATGATCAAGAACCTTAAGCAATATCTCTTGATATCTATCAACATACTCTTGCAATTAATAATTATTTTGAGTCATGAAAAACCATGCATCTAAAGCTCTACTACACTCATCTATAGGAACAAAATTATTGCAAAAAATTATTTTAAAAGGCTCCTAGTACGTAGCAGATTTTGCTTTATCCTTCTCAATTTTCCTCCACCATTGATAAGCGACATTGAGGAAGTTATACGTGGCTTGTTTAATTTTACCATATCAAAGCTGCAAGCATTGCTCCCACTTGGAGAGCCACTGCTCTATTACATTAGCTATGCTGGCCACTATATTCCCATAATATTTTGAAGGTTTTAGTCTTTGATTTGCCATCTTGTAAGCCCTAAAAACAAAGGAACTTTAGTCAAGGTTTTTAGCTCCTTAGCAACACCCTCACTAATTTCTACTTTTGGTGAGCTTGTCACAGTCTTACCATGAGTATGGCCCCACTTTTTAGTCAATTCTTTCATTTGAGTAAACAAGTAAATCATAGTGGATTCCATAGATACTATACAAGTGACCGTATTGGCCACATTTATGGTTTTGTCTTGCTCAAGCATTGGCTCATCAAAATCATGGTGTGGTGAAGTTTCGTCCTCCACGTTTTTTTTCTCTCTTCTTTTTTTTGTTTTTGTTTTCAAATCCCCATTTCTACTCATTTATACACACACTATCTATAGCCTAACTCTCGCTTTTCAAGTCCCAAACACAAGCACTTCAATTGGAAATATAATAATTACAAATGAAATTGATTTTCTAGAATCACTAGATACATTGCAAGCATTTCTAAAGCTTAAAACCACTTATCTATTATCAATTTCACACTCAAATTGCTCACTAGAAATGGTATTGCTAGGTCAAAAAGAAGGCTTGATCTTGTTTGTTTGACTCCACGATCCTCTAGCTTTAAATAGGCTCAATTTTGTGGAGATTTGATGCTCCAAACTTGAGTTGATGTATGGGTGTAAGAGAGAGAGGGTAGTGGCTCTAGAGAGAGGGATTTATCCCATATATAGTGTGGGGAGGAGAAATGATAAGGTATAAATATCATAAGGTGAGTAGGCGATTAGTAAAGGCATGAGGGCAAGAGAGGTTGTATGATGCATGTGCCTCTTGCTTAGTGGGGGGTATTCATTTGCACTGCATGTGTCACACATCAACCCATTGTCGTACGGCTATTGTGTGTGACTTTCAAGGTGCATTGTCATACGGCTATACTATTGGGTGAGATGGCTAAGCACTATCATGCCTTTGTGGGTCCATTATGGGAGGTATTCATGCATTTGACTTGCTTGAATACCAAGTGTGAGACGCTTGCAAACACCAAACCTTTTGATAGATGGTCAAGAACAGCATGTGAGCTTAGACCTCTAGTTTTTCCCCCAAATTCCAACCCCCACCACTATATCAAGATAATGGAGTATGCATGTGTGTGACTCTCCTTCAATCCATATAGCCCTACGTTACCAATTAAGGAGCCTTTTTAATAATAGAGTATGCAAGTGTGTGACTCTCCTCCAATCCATATAGCCCTAGGTTACCAATTAAGGAGACTTTTTAATAATAGAGTATGCATGTGTGTGACTCTCTTCCAATCCATATAGCTGTAGGTTACCAATTAAGGAGCCTTTTTAACAAGAGTAGGTTCGCACTAAGGTAAACTACACAAGAGAAACCTTACTTGATCCCAAAACTATTGGCCCTTGGCTAACCCTTGAACTGTGAACCTTGGTCAGTTTGGCCCTTGACCGCGCACATACGATGTGACTATCAAGTCTAGGTAATTGGACTCAAATAAAAATTATTTTAATTCTAATATCTTCAATGGAAATGCTGTTTATTTGTGCTTTTTTTTTTGAAAAATTCGCTTTGCCATAATAGCTAATTTTGTGTATTATGCTTCTTATTTCCTCTATGAGGCAAATCTCTATAACAAAGGGGAAAATAAATTGCAAAACTTTGTGAAATCATGTGGCTAGATAGATAATTACCTCTAGTGAAAGCACCTCTTTTTGAATGCATGCAATGGGTTGGCATTCTAAATTCTAAACACTTCTTCATTTGTTTCTTTTTTACCTTAATTGTTATCCAAGGGTGATATGAAATTTTCATATCCCTTCAACTTAGTTCATGGGCAAGTTCTATTCGGTGCTTGTTGGCAGACATGGCTGTTGCAAGCATGATCTTAAGCATGCATACTTTAAACATTGATAATTTAAAGAGAACTGGGTCATTTAAAATTAAAAATTTGCACAGTATATTGAATACATGAAGTTACTCAATTGAGTCACTATATGCTTTGACAAGGTGTTGGCTATCTTTGAGTTGGTTGCCTGTCATTCATCTAACATCCTCAAATGGATAATTTTTAAACTTAACAAGATAACCATAGAGAGTCTTACCATTATGCAACACTTTATCTTCATGTCATAGGATGGACTGGTTGGAGTACCTCCTCTTGACATTCAAACTCTGGTGCATCTTTAATAATCATTTCTTTGGGTGGCTCTCATTTTTATGGCTTGATTAGACTTACATGGAGGGCATAGCCTATGAGATAGTGATTGGGTAGCTTAAGTCTATAAGCCATATCATTGGTTTTGGCTTAAAAGGGATCATAGTATCTTTTTGCTAGTTTAGCATAATACTTTTGATGGCCCATAGGGTTCTTACCTGATGTGTACCTAAGGCAAACTTTGAGAAATTTTAATAGTACACAATGCTTTCTTTGAAGGTTAAGGATCTTTAGTGCTCATTGGCAGTAGCCTTTTATGTTTGTTGTAAGACGAGTATAGCATTCTTGATCTTTTGAATAGAACCTTAAAAATCTCCACTATACTCATCAGCAATAAATATATTTCCATGAAATTTAAGTAGCAATGGACTTGTGTATCTCACTTCAATTATTTGGTCCTTGCCTATAGAAGCATGTATAGCATTATTATACGCATACTCTACAAGGGGTGAATATTTCTCTCATTGAGATCATTGATCTAATTCCATAACATAGGATTTTAGTAGATCAAGGATAGTGGAATTAGCTATTTCACTTTGGCCATTTGTTTGTGAGTGATAGGCCAAAAAAAATCTAGCTTAGTCTCTAGATTTTAAAAGAGACCCCTCCCAAAAATACTAGTCATTCTAGGTTCTTTATCGGACACTATTGGAGTAGGCAAGCCATGGTATTAAAAGATTTGTGATATGAAGAGGATTGTCATTTGATGGGCCTTAATAGTTTTCTTAGTACGTATGAAATGAGCTTGTTTGGTTAACTTGTGAACCATTGTCATGAAATTTAATATTTGACATTCCAAAAATGATTATCCCATTTTAAAGTAGCCACTTAAAATGAAACAATGATAAGGGAATAAAGGTCAAGATATTGATGAGCGATGGGCTACTTCCACAAGGGAACCAAGGGGAAATAGTCCACCAAGAGATCCAAGGGTTGGTGCAAATGGTCTTAAAAGAACCTTAAAGAATGGCAAGCTAGGGGTTGGTTTAAGCTAGGGGATGCTAACAAGCTTAAACTAGGGGTGCTAGCTAGCTTCAAGTGGGGGGTGCCAGGTAGCTTATCCATATTTTATTATAAAAAATACAAAAATGAGTTTCAAAATTAAACCTAGATCCTACTGTATTTATTGGTAAATCAATGCTAGTGTAATATAGCCTTAGGCTAGCATCGGAGACAAAATAAGTCAAAATATATCCCTAGAAGGGGGTGCACCTCCTCTTTTGGAGGGATGTGGGAAGAGAGAGAGGAGAGTGAGATGACTCACCTAGGTTTCACTTCACCCTTCCATTCTAGGAGCCTTCCCTTCCACTCTAGTCACCCTACCTTGCATGTGAAGGCACAAAATGCTATGGGTAACCTAGAAGGAGAGCCAATGGAAATTAAGCAACACATAACCCCTACACCCATGATCATGTGAAGGCTCAAATGCTATTGTCCAGCCATTAAGAGAGCTAATGAGAGCCTAGCCTCACACATGCCTCTCACACCTCTCACACAAGTTAAGAGGACACTTGTTACTATGTTCTCACTCCACCATACAAGGAAGCCATCAATGCTATTGGAGGATGAGAGAAGAGGTCCAATAGCCTTCAAGGATGATAATATAAACATGATTTTATTGCCCAAGGAGGGATGTATTTTTTTTTTTGTGAGTATTTTCACTCATTATCAAGTCTCCTTCTCATGTGAAGAGAATAAGAGACCTTGCACCAACAACTCTTGGCTATGGAGTGCAAATCTATGCAATATCCATGTTAAACAAGCAAGTTGTGCAAGTTATCTATATCTCTCTATCATATACTATGTATTATGCTATGATAAGCTCCATGAGAGGATTTATGTGAGGAAATACTTCTTTCTTGTTCTTCTTCCTCTCAATCTACCTCTCTTCCTACTAGCTATCTCCACCTTTGAAGGTTTTTGAGATCTTAGGATGGAGGCTCCACCAAGGTATGTGTGTGTTGTTGCATGAAGCTCACCATAGTCATGCTATTAAGCTTGAGAAGGAACCAAGTTGTATTCAAGGAGAATTTATAATACATGTGCCTCTTTGAGGGGACACTAGTGCCACATAAATCTAGTGCTAAATTGTGTCATTGCCACTCTCTCTATGTGGCCCCTCTCTCTTTGACTCTCCTTATAAGTTATTCTCATAATGGTAAAACTTTTTTATGTGTTTTTTTGTGACTAGACTCCATCCATGCACATAGTTCTCATCTTCTATTATCTCTCTTAGCAAAGTTTTGCAACCTTGTCACTAAAATGTGTTACGTTAATAGAGGAGCGGACAATTTTGGTTTTCACCATATTCTTGTATTTATTTAGAGAGACTTAGGTAAGCCAAATATAAAATCCATGGATATACTCTCCCATAGTGAATTGGAAGTTATCAATGGTTGAAGCAAGTCGGGTTGCTTCTCTCTATCATACTTTATCTTTTGGCATAATATGCATTGAGAGACATAACTTTTATGTCTACTTTCATGAATTTCTACCGCACATAGGTAGTTTAAATGCTTTGATGCCCTGCATATGGGGACGCATGAGATTCATACATAACTTTCTCACAAAGTGAGTGAGTCACACATAGTCTATCATAAAATACTTTGAGCTTTGATGATCCCTTCATACGATTAAGGGAGTGCCTAGGAGATAGTGTTTTCATATCTCTAGAGCATGTTGGTTTGCTAATAGCTCCTTTTCATAAATTCCTAATGCTCTTTCATCAAAATTTGATCTCCTACTCTTGTATGCTATGGCATGCCCTTTCTAAAGCAATATTTCTCCTAGGTAATCACCACATGCATCACATTGGACCTTAAAAGACTTGAAGAGATCTTGTAGCTTGATCAAAATTTGAGAGATAAGCTTTTGCTTTAGTTTATCAAAAACTAATTACTCCTTTGTAGTACTTACACATACTTGACCTTTTTTTTGGGTATGTCATGTAATGGACCTACTATGGAGGATAACTTTTCTATGAATCATCTATAATATGCACACATACCAATAAGGCTTTATAGCTTGTGTAAATTCCTTAGTTCAAGCCATTCTTTTGTTACCTCTAACTTTATGGGACCCATAAAAATACCAAATTGAGAGATAATATGGCCTAAATACTTAATTTCTTGTAAGAGAAAATCTTTTTTCTTTTTATTAATATAAATCTTATTATCTTTCAAAGATTGAAGTATTACCTGAAAATGTTCTTTGTCTTCTTCAAGGGATTTGGATTAGATGATGATATCATCAAAGAATACTCCCATAAACTTGAAATGAGGTCAAAAGATGATCTCCATCAAACAATTAAAAGTGGTTGGTTTTCAAGCCAAAAGGCATAACAAGATATGCATAAAGACCAAACATAATTTGAAAAGCAATCTTAGGAATATCTTGTTTAGCTATTCTTATTTGACGATAGCCACTTTTAAGGTCTATTCTACTAAAGTAAATAGATCCTTGCAACTTATGGAATGCATCTTCTATTTGTGGTACAAAAAATCTTTTCTTGGTTGTAATCATATTTAGTTCTCTATAGTTAACATACATACAATATGTGCCATCTTTCTTTTGCATTAAGAGAACTACATAACAAAATGGAGATGAAATAGGTCTCACCATTCCTTTGTTTGGTAGTTCATTCACCTACCTCATAATATCCTCTTGTTGAGCTTGAGGGACTTTATAATGAGGTTTATTAGGATGTGAACTCCATGGTATGAGTTCTACAATATGATCATCATCTCCGTTTAAGGATGTAATTTCCCAAGGATGTCATCAATAAAATTGCCTTGGAATTGATTTAAGGATTGAAATGACTCAAATTCCTCTTTAATTTCATCATCTAAAGTTTTTGACTCCCTAGAGTCATGCATCACATCCTAAAGAGTGTGAGTGCACAATGCATGCATTTGTATGTGCTAAGAGAAAGAGAGGGGAAGAGAGCGAGAGACATGCACAGTGTGGGTGAGGGTGAGCCTTGCCCCCCAAGCTTCTCATTGTTCATGAACAAGATGACCAGTCACTTAGAGTTAGTGAGTGGCTCAAGTGAATATCTATACATGTGGGGTTAGTGAGCAGTGATGGGAAGTGGAAACAACATGGCCAGTATCTCAACATTTCTCCCATTTGATGGCCAATGTGGGACGTAGTAATATACAAGAAGTTAGTGAAGGGATTATCATCTTGACCCTATGCCCATCAACTTTTGACAATGCTAAAACTAATCACACTAGACAATTTTTTTGTCAATGCATTCACTACATTGTCCAATGTGTCAATCTTCACTAATTCAAGCTTTTTGCCTGCTAGGAACTATTACGTAGAATGATATCTAAGAGGGCAAGCAAAATATGCTTATGACTCTCCATGCAACCATATGCTCTTATATAGACTCTTCAAGACACCTACTCGTACACTACAAGAGAAAGGCCCTATAGACGCGCACTGTACACGCGAAAAAGGGGGCATGTTTATAAGTGCCTGTATCAGCGCGTCTATTCACGCTAGTATACAGAACGCATCTATATATCTGCGTTTATAAACGGGCCTATAGATGCGAAAATAAACACACATATTTTTCATTTCTCATAAAGTCCGTGAATATGACCAAACCTCTTAATAGCTAGTATTTGTTTGAATACATTACCAACTTTACTTCTTTCTGAGTATTACAAATATACATCCAATCATTCAAAGCTAATTATATATGTGTGATTTCATGCCCTATATACATCCAATCATGCCCTATACAAATGTGATTGGATAGGGCATGATTGGATGTATATATGACACAATTACACCTGGATCATAAGGACATGATATACATGTATAGGATCATAAGGACATGATATACATGTATATACGACATGATATACATGTATAGGGCATACATGTATATCATCCAATCATTCAAAGATTATTATATATGTGTGATTTCATGCCCTATATACATCCAATCATGCCCTATACAAATGTGATTGGATGGGGCATGATTGGATGTATATACGACATAATTACACTTGGATCATAAGGACATGATATACAAGTATATACGACATGATATACATGTATAGGACATGATATACATTACCAACTTTACTTCTTTCTGAGTATTACAAATATACATCCAATCATTCAAAGCTAATTATATATATGTGATTTCATGCCCTATATACATCCAATCATGCCCTATACAAATGTGATTGGATAGGGCATGATGATTGGATGTATATACGACATAATTATCAGAGAAGTCATTGATATATGCACATGTTGCATCTATTATGCACTTAACCTAGCCATGGCTAAAACTTATAGATCAAAGGTTGACTTGTGCATTTGCAATATATATATATATATATATATATATATATATATATATATATATATATATATATATATATATAGAGAGAGAGAGAGAGAGAGAGAGTGTGTGTGTGTGTGTGTTAGCCGTTGGCTTGACACTACATTTACCCTTAGAATGGTGCATTACCTTAGTTATTACTATTTTCTATGTGAAGCAACCTTTATATGTCTTATGAAGTTTACTGCCTCATGAAGTGCAATTTTGGGGGCAGTTGAAAAATATGACCTGATGAGGCATTTTGTGTGTTCTTCTTGTCTCTCTAATCCTCACTGATGATGATCACGCCTGATGTATGATGTTTCTACCCAATAATGAAGAGGATTTGGCAGTTGGCGCCATCATGACTGGAATCTTGATCTCGTTTGTAGCATGTCTTGTGCGATTTATTCTCTGTTTTTTGATTAGTGGTGCTGAACGTAGTGTATCTATGCTTTCATATGGTTAGTTCTGAGTTCCTATGATTTCTGGGTGTGAGATTAGGTATTTGCTTCATGAAGTATTTCTCTATTCTTTTATGTATTCTGCATAGAAAGGGCAGCAACACTTTGGCGATCCTGCCATTTTCTTCTTGGAACCTCTGTGTCAAAACATTATTCAGAATGATGAAGGTTAAGCCCAGATGTTCAAAGTTGCTGCATGAAGAAACAGTTTTCTGTGTGAAGCAAAAGTTTTCTGCATGAAGAAGCAGAACCAGAATCATGACAATTCCATTCTCTTTATGTGGTTTTTATTTCTGGATGCTGAACCATAGTCGAATTACTTTTCTTTGATGATATATATCTGAAAACCTAGTTGCTTCTTGGGGCAGTGGTATATTGCTTCAAGCAGCATGATGTAGATTACAGGTTTAGCTTTGCATTTCTGCATATATGTCAGCGAATTACCCATACCGATCAAATGTTATTCTAACCCGAAGCAAATCTAGAGAATTACGGGAGTTATTGGCAGGACAACAAAGGGAGTTATTGCAGAATGATAGCCAGGAAGCAGGAGGAATTGACACCTTGGATGAGGGGGAGTTTCCATCTTTTGGAGAGGAGTTCGAGGATGTTGGTACCTCTGCTGGTATCGTTACTGTGTATCACTCCCCTGCGTCGTCTAGTGAATCTCCCCCAAGTTCCCGTGATGAAGCAAAAGGAGTACTTAACTTACAAGATCTTTCAACTCCTCCGGATCGTGCAGCACGACGATTACAACATTTGGTGTTAGGAAGTGCAGTCCTGTTAAGGAGACCAGTGGGTACTGCTAGGAAGTCTTTAACATTTGATCCCTTACCCCCATTGAAGAAGAATAAGTTCCGAATTATGAATCCTAATCCACCACTTAACCCTAAGGTTAGGGCATCTAAATTCTCAGGGAGGAAGAAAGAAGACCCGGATTGTCATGTCGCTCAGTTTGAGACAAGGTGGGTGGCCAGTGGCTTCAAAAATATGTTTGGGGATCAAGTTAAATTACAACAGTTTGCTGCAACTTTCAAGGGTAAGGCTATGGATTGGTATAATACTTATGATGCTGGATACTTTACCACATATGTTGACCTTAAAACCGCTTTCTTAAGTAGGTTTAGAAAGCATAAGACAACTATACTGATGTGTTGAAAAGGTTGAAGCAGATCAAGCAGAATACAATGTTAGTGTAGGATTATGCACAGAAATTTAAAAATCTATTAAACAGGTTGAATCAGGAAGATAGACCTTCTATGGAGTTGCAATACTCTTATTTTGTTAAGGGTTTGGACAAAGCAATTGCAGTGACAATTGCTCATGCAAAAATTGGAAACAATAATAGTATAGATCGGCTGGTTGAAGCAGCGCAGTGGGTGGAAAAGAGACTTGGTAAGAGTAAATCCAAGAAGAAGAGTAAACATGACTCTTCAGACTCTGACTTGGATGGTTCTGATTCAGAGGATAGTAGTGAGGAGGAAAATACTTCATCAGGATCTGAGTCGGAAACCGAATCAAGTGACTTAGATGATGATCGAAGTAAGCGTAGACAAAGGAGATACAAAAAGAAATCGAGGAAAGATAAAACCTCTTCTAGGGATAGCAAGAAGGGGAAAGAGAAAGAGGAAAAAATGGCCTTGGAAAAAAGGTTGGAAAAGAAAATTAAGAAGCAACTGTTGGAGATGGGAGTATTGACAACTTCCAGAAGTGTAAAGTCATGTACCATTTGTCAGAAAGTGGGTCATGATGCTAGAGAATGTTGGTATAATCCAGTTGTATGGAATGCAAGGCCGCAAACAGCATCTCCGGTGGCACCAGTTAACCAAATTGCACCTGAATTAGCACAGAAAAGAGGATTTAGAGGCTTTGGTAGGAAGGGTCAGCCACCTAAGCAATGGGATACTGACCAGCCAAGGCAGTGGAATAATATTCAACAGAGGCAGCGAGGACCTTGCTATTACTGTGGCAGGCAGGGACACATGTCTGGACCTAACTATGAGTTATGGGTACGCCATAGGGCTGAAAGGGGAATGCAGACCGGGGAGCAGCAAGAAATACAACTAACATGAATACCCCGTGGACAGCAACCATTGGCACTCGCAACACTAGTCCTAGTAGAGTTACCTGTAGAAGTCATGGAAAGTGAGGCAGTAAGTCATCAAAAGAACCAGCAAGTTTGTGAAGTTATACAGAAAAAAGTACTATTATGTAAGGGTGTGTTAAATGTTACTAAGCATGGTTTGGAGCCGCAGGTGACATGTGACTGTTCAAATTGCATAGTTGTGGAAGATTGTCCGAATGAGATAGCAGTTTTGGCCATTACCAGAGCAAAAGCTAAGCAAAAGATTAATTGGGAAGATCAAGAAAAGGCTAGGGAAGTGGCTTCCAATGAAGTTATGAAGTTGTAGAAAAAACAGACTTCAAAACAACTTAAAGTTGCAGAATTGCCTTATGAAGTGCAAGACAGTCGATTGATTCATGGGGAAAATCAGATAGATATGTTTGTGTTAGGAATGCAGTTCAGCAAACACTCACAAAGTTTGAAGCCTTGTGAGGCATTGCATGGTTCTCATGAGTTGTATGCTGCACTAGCCAAATCTTCATTACAGTTGACTTTGGAACAAATCCTTGATTTAATTCCAGGGTTTAAAGAAAAGATTTTAGCTAAGATTATGTCAAATTGGGATGAAGTGTTTAAGCATTATGCTACGGATCGAGAGCAGACTTCAGATTGTCAAGCGGTGATTCCCACACAGATGGAGGTGGTAGACTATAAAGTTCCGACTATTCAAGTTGACTATTTGGGTAGCAAGTTTGATGATGTTCTTCTATATGGAGGTTCTGGAGTTAATATTTTGCCTGAAGAGATGTATTTGGCACATAAGTTGCAAGGACTTGTGGCAGCACCATTTTAGGTTAAAATGACAGATCAAAGAAGAATTCTGCCATTGGGAATATTAAAGAATCAGCTTATTCGGATAGCCGGGCTGAAGTTCAAGGTTAGTTTTGTTGTTCTTCATATGGAAGGTTTAGGAGATTCATATAATATGCTGTTGGGAAGACCTGGATTAGACTAGCCAAGTTGAAGCAGGATTGGGGCTCAGATACAGTGACTATTCCTCATGGAAGTAAGGAGGTGAAGTTATCCACAAGTAATCAAGTAATTTTGGAACCTAAGTACCATCCGTTAGTTGCTCAAACAATTAATGTTGCACCTGAGATTGAGGATGATGAGGAGGAACTTTTTATGCAAGCTAACCCCACAGTTATCCCAGTTTTTGAAGTGGATGTTCAGAAAATTTTGGCTCAGTATAGGGTATTTCCAGTGGTATTATCATCATAAGTGGTTTTATCTTCAGAATATAACAGTTACCCCATGCATCAGCAAAATAATTTGATGCAGCAAACTGTTTGCCCCATGAAGCAGGACATTGACTTCATGGAGCAGAGTAGGGATTTCATGCAGCAGAATAGTAATTTGAGGGTGGAAAGTAATGTTACTTCTGAGGGAAGTAAAAATACTGATTTGGGAACACTTAAAGACCAAAAGAAGCCTTCTTTGGATGCAGAGGAGGATTTAGACAAAGCAAGTCAGCAAGCTATTATAGATGTAGAGCTGAAATATGAGCATACTATGCATAAGTCAGCTAGAGCCTTTGAGGATGATGTCCAAGAAGTGTATTTGGAAGCTGAAATAGGCTCTAAGCCGATAAATGTGAGTATTTTCATTGAGGAAGATTTCAAACAGCAATTAATTAAGTCGTGTAAGGACTTTTAGGATATTTTTGCTTGGGAATATACAGATATGAAGGGCTTTGATCCAAAGGTGTGTCAGCATAGAATTAATTTAAAGGTAGATGCAAAGCCGGTCATGCAGAAACGATATCGTATGAATCCTAATTATGCTAAATAGGTGAAGGAAGAGATTGACAAACTTCTTCAAGTGGGTTTTATCCGCCCTGTTAATGAAGTGACTTGGTTGTCACCAATTGTGGTGGTGCCTAAAAAGAATGGCAAAATACGAGTTTGTGTAGATTATAGAAAGTTGAATGCAACAACTATTACTGACCCATTCCCTCTTCCATTCATGGATTCTTTATTGGATGATGTGGCGGGCCATGAGATTTATAGTTTTTTGGATGGTCTCTCTGGCTATAATCAGATTCATATGCATCCGGAAGATATGGATAAGATAGCTTTTGTAACCGAATGGGGTGTCTTTGTGAGTACTGTCATGAATTTTGGTTTGAAGAATGGACCCCCAGAATTTCAGGGTGCAGCTCATAAAACCTTTGATCCTTATCTTACATCTTTTATGAGGGTCTTCGTAGATGATTTTTGTGTATTTGGTAAGAAAGTGGATCATTTGCAGCATCTTAGACTTTGTTTTGAAAGATGCCATCAATTTGGCATGTCCCTTAATCCTTTCAAATCTGTTTTTGCTGCTAAAAGAGGAGTTCTGTTGGAGCATATTATTTTAGAAGAAGGTATGGCTATTGATTCAAGGAAGATTCAAGTAGTTCAGAAGGTTGTAGTACCTACAACAGTTCAAGAAGTGATGCGCTTTGTGGGGCAGGTCAAATGGCATAGTAGGTATTTGAGGTATCTAGCTCATATTTGTGCTCCACTAACATTGTTAACCAAGAAAGGGGTTCAGTTTGTGTGGAGGCATGACTAGGATAAAGCTTTTGCTATATTGAAAAAGATGCTGGTTGTAGCACCAATTTTGCAACCACCACAATGGGATATTCCGTTTCATGTATTTGTCGATGCATCTGATATTGCAGTAGGTGCAGTCTTGATGCAGGAAAGGGTTGTTGGTTGGTTCAGATCTGTCTATTATGCAAGTAGACGGCTTACAATAGCTGAGAAGAATTATACTGTTACTAAACGGGAAGCTTTGGGGATGATCTTTGCATTGCAAAAATTTAGACATTACTTGTTGGGAAACCAAGTTATTTTTCATGTGGATCATCAGGCTTTGTTGTATCTTATTAACAAGCCGCAGCTTATAGGAAGGTTGGCAAGGTGGATGTTGTTATTGCAAGAGTTTGATTACAAAATAATACATACACTAGGTAAAGAGCATATAGTGGCTGATTTTCTGAGTAGAATTGAGTCAGTGGACCCTGTATTGGGGGTGAATGATCAGTTGCCTGATGGATAATTATTCAATGTTCAAGTAAGTCAATTCAATTCCTTCTATGATCAAATGTTACAGTTTTTGCTTCATGGAGTGATGCCTGCAGATTTGTCTAGAGACCACCATAGAAGATTGGCATTACAAAGCAGGAGTTATCAAGTTATTTTGGGAGTTCTTTATAGGAGAGGCATTGATAATGTGTTAAGAAGGTGTGTAACTGTTCAAGAGCAGCCTGCAGTTCTTCATGAAGCACATGCAGGAATAACTGGAGGGCATTTCTCTGGTCAGATTACAGCTAGAAAGGTTCTTCAAGCGGGATTGTGGTGGCCAACTGTACTCAAAGATGCTCATCAATATGCTAAAGAATGCATTACTTGTATGAAGGAGGGTCAACCTCAATCTCAAGATCGAATGCAAGATCATCTAGTTCTACCTTTGGAACCATTTCAAAAGTGGGGTATTGATTTTGTGGGCCCCATCAAGCCAGCTACTCATCAGAGTAAGAATCAGTATATTTTGGTCTGTACCGATTATTGTACTAAGTGTGTTGAAGCCAAAGCATTACGGGATAATAAAGTGGCAACTGTAGCTCAATTTTTGTACTCTAATATTATGAACCGTTTTGGATGCCCCATAGAGTTGGTAAGTGATCGGGGTAAGCATTTTCTAAATGAAGTAATCAAAGAGTTTACTGTTAAGCATATGATCCTTCATAAGAAGTCTACACCTTATCACCCTCATGCAAATGGACAAGCTGAAAGTTCAAATAAGATTTTACTCCAAATTCTTAAGAAAATTGTGGCTGATAACCATAAGGATTGGGATACAAAGTTAGACTCGGTGTTATGGTCCTTTCGTACAGCATATAAGGTGTCAGCAGGCTTAACTCCTTTTAAGTTGGTTTATGTGCTTGAGGCAGTTGTCCCCATGGAATTCTTGGTGCCTAGTTTGAGGATAGCAGTTGCTTATAGGTTGTGTCCGAAAGAATCACTTCATGATAGGCTCCTGAACTTGTTCTAGTTGAGAAAGATCGAATTATAGCTCACTACCTTCAAGGGGTGGTGTAGTCAAGAAGACAGGCATGGGTTAATAGGCATATTAAAAAGAAGATAATCAAAGAAGGGGATTTGGTTATGGTGTATAATTCACGGCTTGGGAAGCACCCAGGGAAGTTAAAGTTAAGGTACACCGGTCCCTATGAAGTTTTGAAAGATGTTGGTCAAGGCACTTTTGTGTTGACTACTTTAAAGGGTGAAATTATTAAGCCTGCAGTGAATGGATTTAGATTAAGAAGGTTAGTTCAACCGGATTATGATAAGGTACTCTATGGACTTGAACAAGAACAAGTTGCACTAAATTTGGTTCAAATTCCAGCACTGTTACCTCATGGAGTAATCTGTGGCATTTTACCTCATGGAGCACTTTATGATTCTATGACTCTCATTATTGTTTTTACGGTGCCCTGGCTTGGTTTTTGGCAAAAACAACTACTCTTTTATGGTGAGCTATTAGCTGATAATGTCATCTTGTATATCACTTGTGGTGAATATGAAGAAGTGAGGCAAACTTCAGTAATGCTCTATGAAGTGCAATCTATTTGGCAATTGCTCTATCTCATTTTCAAGGTTCAATGGTACTACATGAAGTGGTGGCAATATATGATATTCAAAGTTAGCTCTTGGAATTTACTTTATGAGGATTATCTTTTTAAATTTCTTTGTCTTGCAATCATGATTGGGCAAAGTGGTATCATGGCCATGGAAAATTGTGCTTTGATAAGATATCTACCTTTCAACTTGGGAAGTTTATGTGATGGTTTAGAAGATCAACTGTCTTTAACTCCAGTTCTGTTTGTATTTTCATTGTGTGAACTTATAAAGTTTCAGTTGCATGAGGTGGGGTTGAAGCAACAAGACTTTCATGTTCAACTTGGAGTACAAGTGGCAATCAATATGTTACCATGTCTCTTTTTTCAAGGAGTTTAACTCATGGTCAGGTAAGGCAAGTGGAAAAAGGGAAAACTATGGCTAAGAAGACTCGTGTGCTGTCGCCTGTGCCAATTTAGCAGCGTCTCTCTGTGACTTCACGCCATCAAGCTTCAGCATTTTCTTCATCTCTTTTCATTCCTAATTCGTAGCAGGTCGTCGCTGTTGCAACCATGGTGAAGACAAGACAATAGAAGAATTTGAAGCTCCCTATTAAGAGGGCACGACAACAGCCGAGAGCAGTCCAGGACCAGGATGATGACTCTAGTGATAGTCCACCTGATACAACGCCATCGAAAGTCAAGAACTCCACGCCAAAAATGCCTTCTGTTATGTCGAGTGAAGATGACGGTGAGTTGCCTACTCCTATGCTTGATTGCTCTATACTCATGGATACCAAAGAACCCAATACCATGGGCTGGTTAATGCAAATTGGGTTGCTTGATTATGCGGAGCTACCATGGGAGACTTGGGGAAATAATATACATGCTCAACGACAGTTACTTATGATTTGAGAAAGTGGCAAAGTTGGCGGAAGATTGGAGCTTACTCCTACTTTACTAGCACATGTTTTCTCTCTTGCGCTTAATGATCGGCCAAAGCATTGGCGGTGCACAGATGAAGCTATGTAGCAAGAGTTTGGGCTTCCTACAAGTGTTAGAAATTAGTATGTGTTAAGGCATGCAGATGCAAAGAGGAGGTTTTTCATCAAATGGTTCACGCAGAGGTTTTTATTGTTCATAAAGGCTGATGTAATAACAAAGGACACTTTTGGTATTTTATGGTATGCAGAAAATGTTGGGATTCCAAATTGGTCAGGAACTTTATATGAAAAATTGATGCAAGAAGTTCATGTGCCAACAATTCGTAAGCAGTAGAAAAAAAGTAGACTTGGACCTATGTTGGCTGGTTTATATGCTCATTTGCAGGTTGTATGTCCAACATTGCATCCGTCACTTTGGGAATCTCTGACTATGGACAAGGTTACTGCATTTAAAAGGCAAAAATTAGTGGATGGAATAATGGTTGATTGTTATGATAAATATTTGTCTCATGATCATGCATTGAATGATCTTGAGAATGTTAAGTCAAAGGAGTTTGTGGATCCTTTGTTTATGACTTTTTCATCTCCAGAATCTTCACATGCTAGTACTTTGGGATGCACTGTGCCTTTAGATATATCAACATGGTTAAATGATGATGTCAAGAATGACAATGCTCATGAAGATGTGCTTATTACAGGGGTTAAGAAGAAGGTTAGATTCTCCAAGTTGAAGATGGAGACTATGCCTATACCAAAGCACAGTGATGCTTTGCAGCAGCATATGGGTTTGTCTTATGATAGGGAAGTGGTTCATGATGGATATGTTCCTCAAAGTCTTGGTGAAGCTTGCTCTTTGGTTGCAGGGTTACATCGGTTCATGAAGGATATGCATGCTAATGGTGCCGTTAAGTTAAGTGTGGTGCAATCTTTACAGGAGCAGTTAGAGTCCATTAAAACTAAAAGAGATGCTATGCAAGTTGAAATGGGAAAAATGAAGGAATTACATGAGAATGAGGTGGATGCTTTGAAAAGGAAAATTGATGAGTATGCCGATATGTTGCTTAAATGTAAATTGCCTTCTGTTGCATTTAAGGAATGGACAGCTAATATGCAGGATAAGTTTGGTGGTGAATTGGATTTGTTGGCTAAAGAATATGCTAAGTTGAAGGCTGAAAGGGTATTATTGGATGCCCGTTTACAACCTCTTCTTAAAGTGGAAAAGCAATTTTTGAGAGATATGGAGGTTGATCTTGATGGCTCTATTTTTATGCAGCAAGATTTGACATCAATGAGAACTACATTGACTTCCTTTATGCATGATCAGTGGGTTAGCATAGCTGCTAGAATGTCTCAAGTTATTTCTCGGCCATATGTAGTTTTGCAGCAGACATTTGTGTCTGAAAACATGGAGAAATTGATTCATGAGAAAGATATGTTAAAGGAAAAGTTGGATGGTATGCAGGCTGACTATCATAGGATGATGGATGTAGTGTTTGGGTTGCAGAATGTTAAGCAAATTCAAGGTTCTGAAAATCTATCTGTGGATGCAGTAGATATGGTCAAAGCTAATATTAATAATGTTTTGCAGGATATAAATCAGCAGATTAAGATTCAAGATCATATGGTGGATATAGTTCATGATATTGCATCTTTTGGATTGCAGGAGCATCATGTCCAGGAGCAATCTGTTACGAATTGCAATGATGCTCATGAGCCTCATAGTTCATAAGTTTTTTTGGTGTAGAACTGTCAGATCATATTCTTTTTTTGGTTCATCATACTTACATCATACTTGATATGTATGCCTCTAGGATTATGCCTTTATGTTTTGTTTTGACTGTCTTTTGAGGGGCTTATGCAACTCCAGTAGAGGGCTATAAGTATCCTACTAGAGAGGCTCTACTTATGGTTACTCTGTGTGGCTTACTTCATGGTGAAAGGCTGTGGGTAAGGCATAATCTTTTTCACTAGATATGTCGAGTTTTGGATAAGGCATTTTGACTTCATCGATCATTCAAGGGTTTGAGTTATGGCTGTGTCAGCCATCCACCGAGCTGTGCCAGGTGTTAGCCGTTGGCTTGACACTACATTTACCCTTAGAATGGTGCATTACCTTAGGTATTACTATTTTCTATGTGAAGCAGCCTTTATATGTCTTATGAAGTTTACTGCCTCATGAAGTGCAGTTTTGGGGGCAGTTGAAAAACGTGACCTGATGAGGCATTTTGTGTGTTCTTCTTGTCTCTCTGATCACTGATGATGATCACGCCTAATGTATGATGTTTCTACCCAATAATGAAGAGGATCTGACAGTTAGCGCCATCATGGCTGGAATCTTGATCTCGTTTGTAGCATGTCTTGTGTGATTTATTCTCTGTTTTCTGATTAGTGGTGCTGAACGTAGTGTATCTATGCTTTCATATGGTTAGTTCTGAGTTCCTATGATTTCTGGGTGTGAGATTAGGTATTTCCTTCATGAAGTTTTTCTCTGTTCTTTTCTGTATTCTACATAGAAAGGGCAGAACAGAGAGAGAGAACTGATCAATACACTCACATGTCTCATTTGTTGTGCACTTAACCTAGCCATGCATAAACTTATAGATCAAAGCTTAATCGGTGATTCAAGGGAGTACCCTAACTTTTTAGGGTAGTCCCTTGATTCTCATTATTCTCGAGGAATATACATCACAATCAATACAATCAATACAATCAAAGCAAAAGCAAGACATGCATGCCAATTCATAGCATGAGTAGATTGATGTAAATCAGTTGGCTTGTGCATGTGCAAGCTATTCCAATCATGTCAAGGTGCACTTATAGCTCACATATAATTTTAGATAAGGTGGACCACATGTAGCCAATGTGCACATGTCCTCTTTTCATCATCTTTAGCCAATGTGTCCACTTGTTGGTGACTAAAATAGATCACTGTAAGGATACTTTGCAATACCAACAAGCCAACTACAAATCTCTTATCTATGAAATGTATAAGTAAATTAACTTGGTTAATTTGATGAGGTCAAGTTTTCCTTCCATGGACAGTGTGGTTGGCTATCTACTTCAAGGTTATGGGAACTTGCAGAAGTCAATGGAGCATCCTAAAAATGACGATACTCTAATTACTATATCAAGTCACTTCATGTACATATCTTTGATTGATTGATGGATAATATGCCTTTCTCTATCTCTTTCGTATACACCTTCATTGCATTATCTCTCTCTAGCTAAAAACCATTCGTGCTTTATCCACCTATTGATACTTGCATGCAATTGCAAGTGGGATGGTCTAGTAAGTCACCACATATGTGCCAATTGACTTGCCAATGTGTTATCTCTTATCCTCAAGCTTTGTTATATATGTCACCACATAGGTCAATTGATTTGCTAGTGTACCATCTCTTATCTCAAGTTTTTCTATATATTTCACCAGTATTCTCAATCAAAAACATCATATCAAGCATATCTTGCATTAATCAAGCAGATTGGCCAACCGAACATAAATGAAATTGTATGAATAGCAATGTAGATCGAGATCTTAGCTTAAATCAATGACACCTTTTTGCACAATATAAACTGTTAGAGTTTAACTACAATATATAATGCCTGCAAATAAGAAAGAGCCTTGATTTGTTGGACCACTATGCACATACAATTTATATATGTCATATTCCCTAAATGCATGCATTGACACTTACAACATGGAGGCAAACATTTTGATATTGAAAGACTAGGAAAGTCATGTCATGTTGATCCAAAAACAACCAAAAGCTAGCATCTAATTAGTTTAATTGTTCTTGCACATCTGTCAATGCGTGTAATAGGTATTATCTGCGCATATGCACACGCTTATAGACGCGCTACGCAAATATTTAAAAAAATTTAAAAAATTTGTGGCTTTCTTTTCAAACCTGTGCTTTTCTGCGTTTTTTGCGCATTTTCTGCAGTTCAAGCTCGACATCACTACTCATGTCTATCTATCACTTCATGAAGACAATGAGGCAAGGAAATAAGAGTAAAAAGAGGACAGGAGGAAAGAAGAGACAAAGAGTAAAGAACAAGAGCCAAACAGCAAGGAAGAGAAGAAGATTCAAGCAACTTACCAAGGGAAGGGAGAAGGAGGACAAGGAGCTTGCAACCTAGTCACTACCCGTCGGAACAAGCAAAGAAGGTGAGTTCTTCTTCTCTCTCTCAATCTTGTTTGCTTTCTCTGTCTGTTTGTCTCTCTCTTCTCTCTCTTTACATGCTATAGTCTGTAACACAATATTAGTGAGTTTGGGAATCTCCCAATTCTCATTTTTTGAATACTAAAAAGGTGGCACCCGGATAACATGCCCGTAAGTTTCTTAAAACCATATGATGTGACCTATCATTGGAAAGCGCTTGAAAAATGGGATCTATTGAGCTATAGAGCGCTTGATTTGGAGTTATAGTGTTCAAGTTATGACAAATCCAAAGATTTGCCCACATGTTCCAAACTTATGGAAAATTCCCATGTTCCCCAATATGGTGTTCTGTCATCTATGGAGGTTTTTTTGCACGTTTTTTAACCAAGTTTGAAAAGAGATGGTCCGACTGTGCGTGTCTGTCAGCGTGTCCAGATGATAGTGTAGATGCAGGTATAGACACGGAAATAGACGCGCTGACAGACGCACATAGAGATGCAGATATAGAGTAGCATGTAATATGTTTTATCTGCATAGGGTAATATGATTTTTTTTGTGTAGATGTGGAATCCTGGATCCTCCAACACTGATCCTGAGTTGGAACGCATGAACAACACCTTAGCGGAGTTTTCTAGAGGTGTTAGTAGCTTTTTTGGAGGTTTTCCAAACAAGGAGCAATTCATGGGGGAGATGACCAATTATCTTGGTTGCCCTCCCACTGCAGAGGAGGTTTTCAGTGTGATATCTGGGACACCTATCACATCTTTATCTAGCACTGCCGCACACACACCAAACCTTGGCACACCTCTACTAACAGGTACTCCACGCACTATGCATACACATAGATCAGTTGATGCATAGGGATTAGCTGAGATACATGGATCAGCCGAAGCACGTGTATCTGCAGAAGCACGTGCATCGAGTGAGGTAGAGGGTAGTGCCCGTCGAGGGAGGAGGGAGAGTCGTGCAGGAGGACGAGGAGGTCAAGGGCTTTGTGGGGGTTGCCTAGGAGGTGGCTCTCGATCACCCTCACCGGGAAATGAGAGAGATAAATCTCCATAAATGTACTACTCTGTCACTGATGTTGGTGGTATCTTGCATGACTCTGAGGGGAGGGAAGTGATAGCCTACTTGAGGAGTGTCGTGCATGCCACATACAAAGATTGCATGATTCCCTTCAAGCACCAAAAAAATGGTTTGTGGCAAGAGGTGCTACGGGCAATACATAGAAGGTACCCTAATCTCAAGAATTCACGATTCTCAGATGATTGGGGACAATCAAAGGTGAGAGACGTGCTTCATAACAAGAGGTCTCACCTTATGATGCGTACCAAGGAGTCACCGCGAAGACAAGAGCAGGGGCACCTTGGATATGGCCAACCACCCAATTGCCACCACAGGGAGTGGAAAGAGGCCAAGAAGAGAGCAGCAGAGAAAATGACAAGTTGCCAGCATACAGAGGCGCGACGTATCCAGATGGCAACCATGGGATTATCGCATTATGGATCGGGTGGCAGGGAGTCATGGGAGGCTAAGTTTGTAAGTATTATTTGATTTATTTTTTTAAATTAAATTTTGTAATTTGTTCCACTTCATTATGTAGCGTGTTCTAATACATTGTATGTTCAAATTGTTTTGTAGTATCATATTGTTGGTAGGATGCCTACTCCTAGAGAGGTAGGCTATCATCGAGGTCATAACCAAGCATCCACTTGGTAGCATTTCTAGGAGGAGGGACTCATCACGGAGGAGCAATATAATCGTGCCATGAGGATTCCACCACCAGAAGAGGTATGTTTTATTTTTTACATGAAAAGTATAGATAACTCTAATTTATTGTTTGTAATGGTATTTATATACCTTAATCCTTTGTGTAGGCGAACCCTGATGCAGTTGAGGATAGCGAAGGGGGGACTAGCAGTAGCGGTGGCGGCAATGGCAATGGCACAGGCAGCGGTGGTGGTAGCGATGATGATGCCTCTTCTGAGGAGATGTAGAGGAGCCCCATGCATGCATGCCTCCCCTTGGCTTGTAATTTTCATTTTTGATATGTATTACTTTTAGCTAGTGCTTGCGACCATGACCATGCTTGAGGTCACAAGCACTAGAACTCATCATGTAAAAACATTTCATCTATATATATGAAATTTCATGTTCTACATACATTGTTTTGTTTTCAGTACAAAAATCTTCGAAATAATCTTTCTCTGTTTTCCCTAAGCATACATTTTTATGTTGATGGGGGGCAAAAAACCAGAGAGCTCTCTAGTTTTTTTTTTCATACCTCTGTTTTGCGCGTCTATCAGTGCGTCTAAATTGCAGGATAAATGTGCGTCTATTCTCGTCAAAAACTTGCAGAGTAAACGCTTTTTTAGATGCGTAGATACACGCGTGTATAGATGCACAATATGAATATATCCACTTTTTTATAAATATGATTATATATTTACATAGTGCATCAATACAGGAGTCTATATGCGCATCTACATGGGCGTGTAACTCTGATCATAAGCGCTTTTAGACGCGAAATTGTAGACGCAACAGTAGACGCGGTAATAAACGCACTCGATATTTTTTATCACAGTTCAAATATTGTATCTACAAGCGCTTCTATGGAGCCTTTTTGTTGTAGTGGTAGAGCCTCCTTCTTAAGCCATGGATTCCATGGCTTGTAGCCACTTGAGCCATACCCACCTTGTCCTTATCTCGTAAAGTTAGGGCAAACTCTTAGGACCCATGTCCTAACACTACTCCTACCTTGGAGAAGAGTTTTTATCTCGAAAACATCATAAGTTTCTCAACAACTACTATCACTTGATTGGGGTGATTTTGAAAGAGCAATTGGTTAGTTAGAGTTGAGTCTACCCAATGTAGTTATGACTTATGAAGGGTTAAGCATGGTAAATGCTAGCATCAAAAG
The DNA here is from genome assembly GCF_053477565.2 of Lygodium microphyllum. Classification (NCBI taxonomy): domain Eukaryota; kingdom Viridiplantae; phylum Streptophyta; class Polypodiopsida; order Schizaeales; family Lygodiaceae; genus Lygodium; species Lygodium microphyllum. The sequence goes on from NC_141155.1 coordinate 5,196,938, forward strand.
GGGTACCCATAAACTATACTCAACTTGTCAGTGAATGTTCATGTAGTTGATTGTAACATATGTCAAAGTAGAAAATATCATAAGGTTAACATGGTACTCCTGAAAATAGTGACTCTTAACGTCATCTTGAACTTCATAAATAGCCATTAAAATTTATTTTGGCTCAAAAGTGAGATCATCGTACCGTTAGCCTACATTATCTTGTCATGGCCTTAAAATTAGTGACACTTAAACTCCTAATCTATCATAATAATCAACCATTCATACATTTCATCATATGGTGGCTATCCAAGATATAAACATGTGAGAAAAAGTCTTAAAGGTTAGTGTTCCAATGGTCAATATCTCTTGAATTCTCATGGTGCTTCAAACACCTTCTTACTGAACACTAGGGTCCATTCCATGTACTGTGCTTGCATCAACAAGAAGATATCCTAGCCTTGAAGAATTCCTAATACTAATCTAGATTCTCTAAGAGTGGATGTTCTAATCTAGGATCAATATATGTATAAAACTATGAAATAGCTTATGTCCTTCAGTAGACTTCCTTCTATGATGGCCGTTCTTCTCTCTTGTCTACTACTAAAAGAACCTATCCTTGTAAAATATATCTATTTCTTATTTTCATAGGATACTTTTGTTTATGCCTCTAATATTGAAAATCAAGGAAATAAATCCATTTCTAGGAAGCAATACCCAAAACATAAGGCATAACAGCATCATATGTCACCCCTTATTATCACTTCAGCATAGTGAGTTATGCGAGACGAGAATTAGTACTCATAGATAGAGTCATTACAATCATCAATTTCATGGTTTCTTGACCATTTTTTGATATAGATACTTGCACTTTTTGGTGGCCCAAGTAAAGGATCATCTTTGAATTGGTGGACATGTATCATAAGCTTGTTAGACAAGCTAGCATGCAAATTTATGTGAGGCCTTGCAAATATCTTACACGGTCTTTGCATAGTTACTCAAAATAGTATCATTGAAAAAGCATTGCATACTTATGTGTCTATATCCAAATGCCCATGAGAGAGCATTAAAGATGAATCATAGAGCACCATGGCTCATAAAGTTATACCATAGTGGTTGTACCACAATCATAAAGTATATAACTTTCGAAAATTTTCCAACTATAATATAGAGAGATATTAAAAAAGAGAGAAAATAATGTTGGGATTTAGGAATTTCATTAATGATTACTTAACTTTAAAATTTTCTTTAATTAGCATGTAAATTAAGTGTATAATGGAGAGCACATTTCTCAAACTCATATACAAAGTGAGTATAGCTAAACTAGAAAAAAAATTATTTAATTAAAGCCAAAATAATGACACTTATACATTATTGGAGATATTGTTGGCCTTGCCAATTATTTATGACAACAATCTTTCTAAGAATGATCGCCTAAAAATGATTGAAACAAAGGATTTCAACTTTAGCACAAGTAAACTCCTATGGAGTAAGTCCACCATCAAAGTCCTTGGATTTCTAAGCTATAAGATCTACACCAAGAGGATGCTTACACTTGTGATTATGAAAGAAAGAAGAACCCTTAGAAGTCACCTCAAGATTAAAAACTTAATCAATGTAAATGTAAGCCTATTTGATTAGCATTCTCCAAAGTTTTTGGAGCCTTGATCTCAACTTCCTTCTACAATTCAGGATTTACACCGCATAAGAAGCCTTTCACCTTGTAAAATTCATTTATACCATCATCAAGTTTCAATAGTGAGATATATAATGTGTAAGAGAACTGTGCTTTTGATGACACCGATCCTAGGCATCCCATTTCTACTTCCTCCCGTTGGAGGGTAGGAATCCCTTGTGAGACAACTTCTCGAATTGCACCCCAACTCTTAGGGTGTGTGGTGGCATATTAAAAGTAATCCACCACTTGTAGGCCTTACCTTAGAGGAAGAAACTAGTCTGCATTGGCGCCATCTCACCCACGGTACAACGAAGCCAATGTATATCAGGCCACTTACTTAGAAAAGTATTGACTACATCTTTATTGCAATCCTTCTCTTCCCCCTAGAAGATTGGTGCTTTCAAGTTCTTCAAGGAATCAACTTCTTTAGTTGAGCCAATGGGATCTGTAGTGGATAGTCTTGTTGGAAGATGGTGCAAGACAGCTAGCCCTTGGCATATCTATCAAAGCCGCTTGTGAAGAGACTAATGTATTAACTAACTCCATGATTTTAGATAAATTAATACTCATATGCTGCACAGTTGTTTCAAATGCAAAAAACCATGTCTAAAGTTATTTAAACTCTATATAGTCTAAAAGTCCATGTGTGTTCATGATCTCTTCATCATTGGACATTACAGTAGGAAGAGGGTTGCCAATAAAAGGTATTTCACACTCCAAATCAAGTCCTTCAAATTTAGACATGTGAGTTGAAGGCACATCAAAGTCCATGATGAAGATCAAGTGTATGTGCATATAGAGAGAAGCATAAATACCCTTGCAGGGAACTCAAGAAGAGGAAGAAGAAGCAATTCATAGAGGAATCACCTCCAAAAATCAACCTCAAACTTGTATATGGATAATGATGAACAATTTCATAGATCACATTAGGGGAGTTTTGAGGTCTCGAACATGCCCTGTAAGAGATCCTAGAGAGAGAAAACAATTTAAGAAATAAAATCATTTTATAGAATTTTTAAAAGGTTTATATTTTGGTAAGTTAAAATATCAAAATTCGTTAATAAGTAATTGTCGTGATATTCTCGTGGTCACATCAAACCTAGAAATATAGGTCACCATAAAGTTGGCAAGGTTGTCATAATGAAGATATTATCTCTCCTCATTAAAGCGAAAAGTAATATTCAATTTGAATTTTGGTGGATACTCGATTGCCTCCCTCCATCGTTTCTCTCTTCTTTTTTTCTCCTCCTTAGTAGTCTCTTCTTTGTTTTCGTTCTTGCTTCTAATCATATCCTTAGCTATGGATCAATCACCCAATGATCTCTGTAACTATGGATCAATCATCTAATGATCTCTGTGGCTCTCATAAAAGACCTCTCTATCATCTTCATATTGAGTTGGATAGTGAGTATGAACCAATAAGAAAGAGAACAAAATCTATCACGGTTATAGAGTCTATGAAACATATACTGAGGTTTGAAGGAAAGAAGAATATTGATCTTTGGTTAGATGGAAAGCTATATCCCAAATATCCTAGTAGAAATATCACTCCTCCTTTCTATAATAGCTCATCATTAATGAGGTTTATTGGTGATGGCTACAATGGATTTTTAGGTTATACACTTAATCTTGTTGCAGAAAAGGATATCCTTGGACTAGAGAATCATCTTTTGATGAAACACAATATAGAGTTGTTGCAGAAGCTAGAGGATTGTCAACAAAAAATTCATTCATTGGAAAAGCGTATCAAAGCTTATCAACGAAAGCAAACTTTATTAGGCCTTCGAAATCAACAAAGAGCTCTTAAAAATATTGAGAATCTCAAACGAGGAGGAGGAGGCTGTGGTAAAAGAATCCAAGCAACAAGGTATATTTTTTTTCACTTGAAAAATCTTAAATATGTCTTAATTTAAATTACTTGCATTGATTTGTGATGTTAATTTTGCTTAGATATCTTCTACAACCAAATGCAAGTGAAAGAGATTCTTTAAAAGCAGCTCAGTTTTATTATCATCTTCTTCCTTCAGTAGTTTCAAAGGATATTTTGTAGAATAAGAAATTTAAAAAAGCAAAGAAACAATGCTTGGGGTCATTTGTAAAGGATCATTCTTTGGATTCTGAGTTAGTACAGAAGACACTTGATAGTATTGGTATTAGTCGAGATGCTTATATGCAACTTTTCTAGCTTTTACAATCAAATATGAAGCAAGGACATGTACACAATTGCATGCTTCCGAAGCCATTTGTGGTTAGGACTATCAGACAGACAGTTAATAATAAAGTGATAGAGATTCTAGGTGAGGCTTTTCATATCAAGGCTAGCTTCAAGGACAAGAAAAAGGAGGTTACATTCAATGAATTTAACAATATTTTCCTTGACTTGCCCACCCTACAATGCTTAATGATCAAATTTTATGACTTGTCAGTAGAGCAGAGGCACAGGGAGTGGCTAGATTTGTGATTAAACTTGATGAAAGTGAGATTCTGAAATGTAAAAAATTGGAGAGAATCTCTATTACCTTGATGAATAGAGCACTTTCGTCAGGTGATTGCAATCACTCAACATCATTTAGTGTTCAATCTGAATATAACATCTGGTGGCTAGGAGCATTTGAGGTAGATACTGAGAATTTTGATATACTATATTGGGTTTTTCATCAAACATTAATACCTAATGTTATTCAAAGGCAACAAGCAGGAGAATAGCTATTTGTTGAAGGATTTGGGAACTACAGGATTGAGTGGCACATAGCTGGTGACCTAAAGACACTCAAATGTATGTATAATGTATCAAAGGGAGCCAACTCGAGATCTCCTTGCTTATACTGCATGTCACCAGCTGCAGAGTTAAAGTCAAGCAATTGGAATAGAGCTCCCTTTAGGCACAATAAGGATCCACAGTTTAAACCGGTCTTGGACATTCCTTTAGCGAATGCCCATATTTGTACACTTCATGCACTTTGTAGGATAATTGAAAAGCTTGTTCATCTTTATATAGGATTTACATGGAAGCTGAAGCCATTATCAACTAGAACAGATGCTATAAGAAAGGTTGAAAAAGTTCTCTCTGCAATTGGTTTGCATGGTGGTAATGTTTTTATTGAACTAGATCTTCAGAAGTCTAAGGATGGTAATTGTGTCCCAAAAAAACCATGTATTGGTGGAGTGAAGGTTAGAAGGTTTCCAGGCTTTCATGGGAGACTTGGCAAGATAAACTCGAGAAATGGTGGCTCAACTATTAAATTTAATCAGTGGAAATCCCTACATAATGCAGTTAAGGATCACACTAATAATGGACAAGCTCAAAATAGAAAATCTAAAGTTTGGGAAACACTAGACAAAGTGTTTTTTTATTGTGATAAGATTGAATGGAATGATGATGATCTCAAAGACTTTAAAAACCAATTGAACCTTTTCAAAAAGGCGATGATGATAGAAGCTTGGGGTGATCAACACTTTACTCACTATATGGTAAGAAGTTTGTATATGTTTGTTTCTTCATTGTCGAACTCATATAATGTTTTTTAATAACTTTCTTTATTTGTTGACTATGTAGCATATTCTATACAACCATACTCCATACTTTATTAAACAATATGGATCTCTATCTATCTGGTCAACCCAAGGTATGGAAAAATCACATTATCAAGCAAGAACAAAATATTTCAGACACACAAGACATGGAGGTGGAAGACACAAAGCCAACAGTTTATTACAGGTCTTTCAATGGTTCTATCGACAAATTTGGCATAAATTCAAGCTTAAAGATACAACCACATTAAGCAATACATCATCTTTAGCAAGGACTATACAAATTGTTACCCAAAGAAGAAAAGATAGATATTTAAATTCTTGGGCAAAGCAAAGATTTACAGAATGGTTACAAACCAAACAAAGAGTTGGGAAAAGATGGGTTTTAAGAAACCCTTAATCTTTGGCATCTTCTAGTCTGATTGTGTCGCAGAAGAGTCCTTAGTTTCAGGCACCTCAATAGGGCCTTCAAAGGAGTCCTTGGTTTCAGGTAGCTCGACAGGGCCTCTAGAGGAATCTTTTGTTTCATCCCACTCAATAAGACCTCTGTATTTCAAAAACTCTTGTTTCTGATAGCCTGGAAGAAGCTTCAAATTCTTACTATCTCCTACATAAGAGAGCAAATAGGAGCCAAGAACTCCAAAATATCCAGCTCTAGATCCACTGTATCCAGGCATGAAGCCAAAAACTCTTATGGCTTCTTCCTTCTCCACTAAAATGATATTGTCCAAACCTTTGCTGAAAACTTGAGATCCAATTACCTTTGAGATAGCTCTCAAAGCCATCATTGGTAGACTTGGAGAGCTTGACAATCTACTATGATATATTACAATTGTTTAATTGTTTAAGTTTCCAATATAATGGCCAAGGCTTTGATTTTTTCCAAGCTTCATTGGCCTAGAGCCCTTGGCCCTTCCAAGAAAGTTGTCCAGATCTTCAATCTCAATCTACACAACAAACTACAATAGTACAAGATATAAGATATTATCTATAATGCATAATAAAGTCTAACATAAACTCAATGGGTAACTTCGAACTATATTTCATACCTTAGGGTATTCGTCTTCTTCAAGAAGACTATCATCATAAAGATTTATTGAACTCTTGGGCTTCTCATCTGATGGTGACTTCAATCTCTCTTCATACCCTACATCATCAATATGAAGTTTCTTCTCGACCTGCAAGAACTCTCTTTCTGTGGGTAGCCCCCTCTTTTCGTATTCTATGATCTGATTAATACATGTATGTAAAGCTATAGAGCTATCTTGGAAATTCTCTCCCTCAACATCAAGACTTGCTAGTGGTTCTTGTTCATAACCTATAAAATTCATGACATTTTTGCCCCAACCTGCAAGGATTGCTAAGCAATAATCTTCTCTAAGATCAAAAAGATGTTGAATATCATTTAGCAACACATATCTCTTCTTGTTGATAAGATAAGTGAGAAATGTTGGAACAGATGCAAGAGGACCTTCTTCATCAACCTGTGCACTTGCCTCGATCTCCTTTTCTTCCACCATTGTGATATTGCCACTCTTAAACAAACCTACATCAAAACCTTGGACAAGTTGTTTCTCAACATCTTCTTGGAACATCTCCTCCTTCTCTTCGACCTCCTTATCCATACTTGCAATATCCTCTAGCTTTCCCTGTTGGTCTATATCTGGAGAAGAATTTTCCATGTACTGAAGATACACAATAAATCCAACGTCCTTGTGGATCAGAAGGCATTGGTGTTGATACCTGTGGAAAGGGCAACATGTTTCTTTCTTTCTGAATTCCTCATCAATGAGGTTGAACCTGCCTAGCAAAGTTGACCTAGATGTACTGGTGGCTCCCATGACATCACTATAATGAACAAATCCATTGACTTCCAAACCTTGCACATGTCTATCATAAAAACATATGTACTCCTTAAGTTTATCTTCAAGATCCTCCAATAACTCTTTCAAATCAAAAGGAACATTGAAAATTTCCCTGATATAGCCAAACTTGGAAGAATTTCCAGTGGTGTATAAGAAATCAAAGAGCCTATCATCAGATGTCTCCATTAGCTCCTCCTCATCCATTCCTTCCAGAGATAGCTTCCTCTTTGTCATCTTGACCAGGAAAAGATTTATCTCTGAAAACAAAGCAGAATGGCAACAATATCCAATAAAACAAGATGGAACCATGGAAAGAGGCCCCAAAAATGCATTTTTCAAGACAAAAAAATCAAAAAAGGAGAAATTTTTTTAGTTGACCGGTGAAACGCGAAAATTAAAGTGTCTAAGGAAATGCCTGTGAAGAAATCGCGTTTCACCAGACACTACTTGAAGACAAAAATTATTTCAATATCTCACCGGTGAAACACGATACTTAGCAAAATATCACTAACAGGGACATTATTTCGCATTTCACCGGTCTAAAGATGCAAATCAAGAAGAGAAACATGAACTATAAATTAATTCTATGGAAACACAGAAATTTATGATAAAATCCTTTCTGGAAAAGCTATGCTGCTTTTAAAAGATACAAAGCACATAACATCTGTAATTATTCAAGTTTTATTAAAAATTCTTTCTATATTAATCAAATTTATTTTGTTAAAATACTTGTAATAAAAAAAAATTGTTACTTATCAAAGATTGTTGAACTGCTCTTCACACAGGAAGCCGAGATGAAATTGTTGAAGGGAAGTCGAGACGAAATTTTGGCAGAAAGGAAGACAATGTCGGAGAAATGGCTTCGAAAGGCTTTTATATTGACCGTTAAGCATGTGGTGATAGTTCCAACGAAAAAGTTTGTGTAATGATGGAAAAATAAACGGGACTGCAAATTTGGATGAAATTTCCAATATTTTTGCATGCACGAAATACCTCAGAATACGTGCACACCTTTCTCACTTGATACACCATATCAAACTCCTTAGAAGACGTGCGCACTCCCTTTTTTCGAAAATATGTCACACGTGTGTTACATAACACTTTGCCAAGTAATGCTTGTACCATCGATTAAAAAATTCCGGTAAGCGAGAATACGTTACATATGTGTTACTTAACACTTTGCCAAGAACGTTGAGTCCAGTGCAAATTCACCGTCTTCGCCTTTCACCGCATTTCCAGCAAAGCAGAAAACATTGCTACTCCACCTTTACCTTTGGTGTTCCTTCCAATCTCCAAGCATTTCACTGCTTCCCCAACAAAGTAAACCTTCGACCATATTCTCGTCGTTAGGCTGAGATTGTGATGAACAAGCTCCAAAGAAGGTATGGTTTTCTGCATCCTGCTTTTCACTAACAGGCTCCATTCAATGCATTTTTTTGATACTTTTCCTTAATCCTTTATGTTATTATGAGCTTATCAGCACTACAAAAGAATTTTTTCCACAGTGGGAGCATTCCTTAATGTTGTGGAGATTTAAGGCAATCTTCAAACTTTTTCCCTAATTTTGTGAATATTTTATGTAATTTTAAAAGATTTCCTTAGATCAAAGCTTTTTTTTTCTTCGTTTTGTTGATTTCTTTGCTATTCATGAGTTGTCCCGTGAAATGCGAAAAGAACGTGCTTCAAGGAGGCCTCCTGTCTTAAATTCACGTTTCACTAGACACAATGGACAACAAGTCCAGTGAAACGCGAAAAGAAGCAGCTGCAAGGAGACGCCTTGCCTGACACTCGCGTTTCACTGGACACGCTGGAGAAAAAATCAATTGAAACGTGAAAACAACATGCAGCATGGATACCTCTTGTCTGAAACTCGCATTTCGCTGGACACACTGGAGAAGAAGTAACATGTCTTTTTTTGGCAGATGGCTAGGACTAAGGCAACAACAAGAAAGGAGAAGATTGATCCTAGGGGCTTAACATCAAAGATTCATCAATCTTCAAAGCCTCAGAAGCTCTCTAGAAAGTCAAAGCCAAAGAGAAAGTTTTCTCAAAATGTCAAGTGCCTAAGGGAGATTAGGAAGGCAGGCTCTTGACAATGCAATTCCAAAGTTGTCTTTTCAGAGGCTTGTCAGGGAGATTTGTGACAAATATAGTTTGGATAGTTTCAGATGGACAAGAACAGCTCTTAATTGTATACAAGAAGCCACAAATGATTTTTTAGTTGAGCTTTTTTAAGATGCCTATATTTGTGCTGCTCATGCTCATAGGCTCACACTCATGGACAAGGACATGCTAATTCTTAGGAGGCTAAGATATAGATTTTCAAAGGTCCTTGAGCCAATTCCCCTCACTGATGTGAAGACATTTAATATCCTTAATGTGCCCCCAGCTAGGAGAAAGAAAGATGATTCTAGTCTCAGGGTTGAGGATGTCACCCATGAGAGGATACAAGGCAACATAAAAAAGAGGAGAAAGCTAAAGAGGAACATGCAGATAAATGGAGAGAGTATAGGAGGCAAAGGGCTGAAGAAAGGGAAATAGAGTAACTGGAGTCCTTTGAAAATGAGCTAGCCACTCTTCTTGAAGCAGCTAATCCAAAAGGATTTAGTGTGTTTTGTTTTTTACCTGGTGACTTAGGCAAAAGAACTGAGGTTATCTCCTTTGATGCTGCATGTGTTCAGATTCTTAAGGACAAAAGAAGAGAAGTAAATGACAGTATTATTCTTGTTGGCCTAAGGTATATCCATCCATAATTACTTATACTTTTTGATATTTTTTTAACAATAAGATTTTTCTTGTTTATACTCACTATTTCTATGCCTTTTCTAGGTGTATAATGCATGAGTTTCCTTTGGATATACAACAAAAAATTGAGGTTCTTGATCTATCTATCTCATTCTTTATGAGAAACGAGCTTGATACAAGTTTTATTGAGCACTGGTTCAATCTGATTGACTTCGATACTTTGGAGCTCCTTATAATTCCATATAATGAAAAGTAAGTGATTCAATATTCTATTAGAGTTTTTGAGATTTTATCCTACTAATTTGTTGAGATATGATTGCTTTTAGTTCTCAGTGGAGCTTGATTGCAATAGACCTTGTGGATAAGTAATGTTTTTTAATCAACTCTATGAAAGGAAGCCATGGAAATGCTAAATTGTAAGTTATATTATCCAAGGGCTCCTTGATATTTCAATTCTTTTTTTTGTAAGTACTCTAAATTTCAACATATTTTATATATAGAGGTGCCAAAATATTAATTGAAGAGCTAGAGAAAAGACCCCCTAATGCTGTCTGATTTGCTTGCAACAATGCAATATAGACAAGTTGCGGTAAGTTATTCATTAAAATAATTGAAACATAAGTTTATTCTATGAACTACCATACGTCCTCTTTATAGTTTTACTTTGTGTTGGTGGTTGCAGTGTCCCCATCAGGATGATAGCCATTCTTGTGGCTAGAGGGTGATTGCAAATGCTAGAAGAATGGTTAACTTTGTTTATCTTAATGATGATAAACATGTAAAGGTAATATGAAAAATGCTAAACTTTAAGATAGATATTAATTGCAAATAGTCCATTGATGATAAAAATATAGTCTATTGTAAGAACAATAATGAACTAAAACTCTTTTTTCTATAAATGTGTGACAATTATCGAGGGATTACTATGCATCTGAGCATGTTTGGTACGTTAGAGCAAAGCTCTTGAAGTATATAATGGCCAATTGTATGCAACCAACAACATAGATTGGTGGGGATTTGCACCATGAAGGAGATGCGGTGCCTATAGCCACAGAAGGCGAAGCCACAGCTTCAACACCTTCTATACCCAAGACATCAAAGAAAGGCAAAAGGACTCCTAGAAAGGATAGTTCTCCAAAAAAGAGATAGCTTTGCCATATCGCCTTGTAAGCCTTCATATATAGAAATTTTCCCTTCAACCCTTGTATATCTCATAGAGATGGCAGATAGACATCTGCTACAAAATTTGTACATATATTTTATATTGATAGTAAAGATATCTTTTCTTGAATGTCCTTGCAGTGTATATTATTTTCTCTCCTTTTCGATATCTGCAAAAAATAAATTACAAATGTTTGTTAGTTAGAAAGTGAGATCTTGATATACATCTAAGTAGATATAATATGATGTGAAAACTTACTCGTTTCTTATCAAGTTGGAATACAAAGGAGCATGGTAGTTCAATGTCTTCATTTTGTAAATCCATTCTCACTTGATGTAGCGTACATGATTTTCTGATCTTTAAGTTTGCAATAATATCCTCATTGAACCAAATATCAAGATCCACTATAGGATCTTTGCTTAAATCATTAAGATTTTGGTCTAAAGCAACTAGACTACTACCAATAAAATGCCATTGACTATAGTAAAAGCTAAGGATAAAATTTTGAGTAGCAATCATATATTTACAAGCTATAGAGTCTTGATCTATCTTACATATAATTTTTCCTTTTGTCCTTGTATCCCATCCTTCATCAACAAATTGTATGATATGATCATATGTTAGTCTCTTCACTGAAAGAATGGTTTTTGTTATTCTTATCTCCATATTAGAGAAGAAATCAATAAATATATTAATAGACATAAAGAAAGTAACTTTGCTTAGCCTACTTGAGATATTAGATTTTAGTGCTTTCTAGATCTCAGAAAATATCTTACATCTATAGTCCTCACTAGTAGCTGGACTTGGCAAAGGCCACTCAAAGCTTGAAAAATCTGGCAAAGGAATGAGTTTTATTGATCCCCATTGGCAATGCCGCATAGGAATAACATAAGAATGGTCATAAAAGAATATTCCATTCTCTGCAAGCTCTGTCTTCTTTCTACCTCTATACATTTATTCTCCAATTGAACCATGTATAACATCTATAATAGACTCCACTGGTTGCCATTCCTCAGGATTAGAGGGATAGACATCTACAAGACAAACAAATATTATAATGGAAAAACCTAAACCATGTTTAAGAAAGGAAAAACTTTAAGAATCAAATTCTTACAATTTGGTCTATGCATTGGAAGCTTTGAAGATCCAGGTTTCAAACACAGCTCTCTATGCATGAACACATGTTGCACTAGTACCTCTTTGATGCTATTCTTATTTGCTCCAAGCTTAACATCTCGGATTCTGCCCTTCCAAGCAGAGATAAACGAGCTCTCATGTCTTTGCATTTTTCCACGTTTTGCTTGTTGTATGGTGATCCAACTAGCTTTGCTAATGATAGTAGGAATCCATCTTCCATCAGTTTGGAATGAGTTAAACACTGATATGGATGTGATTTGGGAGCTTGGACGCCTTGTTGAAGGTCGAATTTATGTATCCATGGTAGAAGAGAGAGAGACATGCACAGAGAGAGAGAGAGAGAGAGAGAGAGAGAGAGAGAGAGAGAGAGAGGACTAGGCTACCATAACGGAGGGAAAAACAATAGAGGAATAAAAGAAAGGAGGGAAAAAACTGAGCGCCATGCTTTTCACCAATTTTGAATTTCGATTACATCAGTCATTATCATTAATCTAGAAACATCATTAAATAAAAGCAGCCGAGACTCTATGCCACTAATGCAAAAGATGTCATAATCACGAATATAAGAGTCTAAAAATAGATAATAAAAATAAAATTCCGTAATATTATTATATTTATATATTTTTGCAAAATGTTTTTTTAAAAAAAATAGAAGTTCCATTACAGAGGCTTTGCTCTTATTGGTCTAGAGCACTCTCTCTCCACATCCTAAAAGGCATTTTCGAGACCTCAAAACTCCCGTAATGCGCTATGAAATTGCAGTCACTAAAAGTTTGAAAGACTAGCTATGTTGAAAATTGATGATAATAGGGTTGAAAATTAATGATAATAGGATTGAATCTACAAGATTGTTGAGTAATCCACTTCACAAGCGTATAAGAATTAATAACCAAAATTTATTGTATGAGTTTTTAAACCATGAACCCTCATTGATTTTTTGCAAAATTTTATGAAGATGTGGACAGTAAGAAAAATCAACTTGACTCCAATCGCTACCATCATATACTTGCTTCACCAACTTGATAGCCTAGAAATCAAAAACTAGTGTATAGTTGATTACTTTCTTGTTCAAGTTCTCAATTGACTTCCGACTATGAAACAAAAAGGCAAAATAAAAAAGTCTAAGTCTAAGTTAATAGCACACAAGAGTTATGTCGGTTGGTACTGCTAGCTTGCTCTGTGTGTGTGTGTGTGTGTGTGTGTGTGTGTGTGTGATTGGAGTTGAGGATTAGGAGGAGTCGCCCAAGAGCTTCTTTCCAAGCCCAAGCACAATGCCCAAGCACAATAGAAATTTTACACTACACAATGACCTCCCAAAATAGAGAGTCTTTTCAAAAAATGAAAGTTTCTCAACCACAAGAGGAAAGTGAGTCCTCTTTGTCCAAAAATAGCTCACTTTGAGTCTATTTTTGGAGCTCTCAATAGTGCATGCCTCTAGTAGGCTCTGATACCATTGAGAGGGCAAATGGAATAGACTTAAGAATCTCCACCCAACCATGCTCTTATATAGGCTCTCTGAGACACCTATTCTTAGAAGTCCGTTTCCATAGCCATGGTTCCCATGGCTCATAGTATCTTCCTGGCCTTGCCCTCATCTAATAGACTTAGGTGTGAATTCTCAAAATCCATATCATGACCATGTTGCACATCAATGTGTTTTGTCTTTTCATGAACAATTGGATTTTGTGCCAAGGCAATTGCACTATAACTGTCATAGTGAAGAACTTGTATCTTTTTCTAAAGTCCAAGATCTCCCATTAGGTGAGTAAGCCATATAGCTTCCTTGAAAGTTTCACTAGTTGCAACATACTTTGCCTTTATAAACGGATGCACAATCTTGAAGAGTTGACCTTGAAGAAAATTGCAGAACCAACAAACATGTAGATCCATCCAATAGTAGATCTATGACTATTGACACAACTTACATAATCACTATCCACACATCCAACTATGGATAACTCTCCACGGCCACAGCATAACTGTCAATTTGTTGTGCCACTCAAATATTTGAGGATCAACTTGACAGCTTCCCAATGCTTCTTTTATGGAGTGGACATATAATGACTAATTACTCCCATTACATATGCAATGTCTAGTCTCGTAGTAGCCACCATGGCATACATGAGACTACCACTAGCTGAAGCATATACAATCTTTGCCATCATAGATTTATCCTTAGGGGATTTTGGACAAGCCTTTTTTCTAAGCTTCACATATTGAGATAGCAAAGTACTCAATAATTTCCCCTTCTGCATATTGAAGCATTCAAGAACTTTATGCACGTACTCTTTTTAAGATAGTATAGCAAACCCTGTTTATGGCCTTGAGTAATGTTCCATACCAAGTAGAAGATTTGCATTGCCCATATCCTTTATGTCAAAAGTCGCTTGTAGTTGTTGTTTCACGTTAGTTATGTCCTTCATAGAATGACTAGCTATGAGCATGTCATCCACATACAAGATAAGCATAATGAGCTCTCCTTCTATAGGCTTTTTCACATAGATACGTGGATCTTCCTTACTACATTTGAACCCAAGGGAATGCATGAATGTATCAAAATTTTGATACAATTTCCTGTTTGCTTACTTAAGTCTATAGAGACTCTTATGTAGCTTACAAACAAAGTGTTCCTTGCCATGTATTGCAAAACCTTTGAATTGCATCATGTAAATCTCCTAGTCAAGATCACCATGTAAGAAAGTGGTTTTGACATCCATTTGAATGAGCTCAAGATATTTTGGAGCAACCAATCCAAGTAGGAATGCCAATGTTGTTATCTTGACAAGTAAAGAGAATATTTCCTCAAAATCTTTGCCATAGTTATGCTTAAATCCTTTTGCCACTAATTTTCCCTTCTAAAGTAAGCTTAACATTGTCAGATCCATACTTGATCTTATGAGCCCATTTGCATGCTAGTCCCTTCTTATCCTTTGGCAAGGGAATAAGCTTCTATGTCCCATATTTATGTATACTCGCTATCTCATTCTTTATTTCAAGTTCCCACTGGGCTTTATCCTTGGCTAGCATGGCCTCTTTATAACAAGATAGCTCCCCACTATCAATCAACAAGACAAAGTCAACGCCTAAAACAAACCCTGCAAGTGAATGTGAGACCCTTTGAGATATTCTTGGCTAGTTAGTACTAGCATCCTCAGTAGCACTTTTAACATGAACATTAAATTGTGGAAATTTTAGCTCATCAAATCTTTATATAAGAGGTAAGACATCATTGAATGGCTTTTTTTGGTATTTAATTTCCTTTATTGGCTACTTATGTATCTTAGTCTCATTAAAGACCACATCATGTCTATGGTGTATGGATCAATTTTTGGATCTCACAAGTGATTGTCAAATTGGCCATCCAATCCATAACCTACAAAGGTGTATTTTTGTTACTATGGATCTAGCATGTAGCTCTTTAGGCACATGAACGTAAGCTTCATAACCAAAAATCTTGAGTTTGCCAATATAGGATAGCTTATGTCTTATGACCATAACTCCTCAGGGATCTTGAACTTCAATGTAGCATTTGGAGATATATTGATAAGACAGATGGATGCATACAATGGTTTAGCCCAAAACTCTATGTCAGATTAGCTTCTGAAAGCATGGACATAATTTGCTCTTAAAGTGACATGTACATTCTTTCTACAACACCATTTTGGGTAGGAGTATATGGAGCCTAGTGACTCACATCTATAATTCTCCTTGCAACATAAAAGTCAAAAAACTCTTTGGCAATGTATTCACTACCATTGTGTGAGCACAAAGTCTTGAGATTCTTTCCATACTAAGTTTTAACATGAGAGACAAATTTCTTAAAGTGAGAAAATATATTGTCTTGTGACTTCATAACTTAAGCCCAAACTTTCCTAGTTGCATTGTCAATGAACATAACAAAATACATTGCACCACCAAGACTTTAAGTCAGCATGGGCTCGCATACGTCATTGTGTACAAGCTCTAAGGGTCATCTATCTTTCTTAAAATGCATATTTCTAGAAGTTCTTGTTTGTTTACCGTATTGACAATGTGCACAAAATGGAAATTCAAAAAATGAGAGATGATAAGTAGCCCAAATAAGAAAGAATGTTCTTTTCTTTTCTAAAAATATTTCCAAACTGGCTATACCACATAGCGACACTTGACAGCTCAATTATGAATACAAGACTCTTTCTCAAAGATACATACAAGGGGTAAAGAGATCCCCACTTTAGAGCAATTGGATTTAACCATATTATTTTTATATATGCACCAAATCTAATTATAGAATTTTACCTTATGCCAAACTGATATCAAATTCTAAGTCAGGCATGGAAAATGGCAAACATTTTGAAGTAAAAATCATGTTTTATTCATAAGAGCAATCTATATGTCCCCTAAGCCATTGATATCACAAGTGTAACTATCACCTAAAGTGACAGAACCAACTATCTCTTCATATCAAGTAAACCAATACTTGTGTGGCGTGACATGAGGAGACCCACCAAAATCCAATATCCAAGTATGTGATATCTCACCAGTGACTAGTACTTCAATTGACAACTAGCTATCAAGTGACAAAGATTCTTTAGCATCATAGAAGACCTCTGCACACTCCATAACCATATGAATATCTTGTGCATCATCATCATCATCAATGACTAAGTTGGTCTCTTGTATCTTCATTGAGCTCTTTCTTTCTTTCATATCTTCATCATCATTATCTTCTTGCTTCTACTTCCCTTTCTCTCACTTCCATATGCAACGATCTCTCTTTATGTGACCATACTTCTCATAGTAATGGCATTGCACCTTCCTCTTATTAGGAGACTTTGACCGCACATGACTACCATCTCTCTTGTTATGGTCATTGTTAGATTCACAATGCTTTAAATACCATGTACACTACTTTGAATGAACTTGTGTTTGCATATAATGAGTCTGGCCATGCTTAGAGTCACCCATGGCTATTCGATGTGTCTCTTTTGACAAAAAGGCACTAGCAACTTCCATTTGATGCAAAATTACTTGTGGCTATACAGAAGGTTTCCCACAGTGAAGGTAGAGGACAAACCAAGTGAATAGCTTTCATCTCATCATCTATATTCAACTACTATACCTAAATTTGTGCAAATAGAAAATCTAACTCATTTAAGTGTGCTACAACACTTATGGACTCTTTCATGCATAAACAATAAAGCTCACATCAAGAACACCTTATTATTGGTTGAGTTCTTCTCACAAGTGTTGCGTAACTTCATCCATGTAGCATGAGCAGTGCACCATTCCAAAATTGTAAAGCATACCAATTTTGCAAAATGTAAACAAATTGTTGACCTAGCCATGGCATCAAGCTCCTCCCACTCCAACTAAGTAATGCACTTATCCTCAACCCTTCCATGATAAAGAATGGGGACTTGTTATTTCTTCTATACAAAGCCATCTTGCATTTGCTTTTCTCATAATAGAGCAAAGTCTATGCCATCAAACATCTAGACATCATAAATGTCCTTATCTTTTAATGCCATAAGAGCAATGCAAAAAAGATCGCAAAATTTTTGAAAAATTTTGGCATAGTCTCCTTTGTACAATGGCACTCTAAGATAATCCAAAATGTCTCAAAATTTGGCAAAGGAGAAATCTCTAATCAAAAGTATGCAACCAAATATCTATAACTAAAATTTGAAAAATTGTTGGCATAGTTTTGGTAGCAAAATGGCTCTGGAAACACACCAACTAGCCAACCAAGAGAGAAAGTGTATCAAAAGCTAATTATAGAGCATGTGTCAAAATATAATAAAATTTTGGTAGCATTTTGGCTATATTTTGGAATTTGAACCAAAAAGTAGCTCATAAAACACTATTAAAACTCAACCATGAGCCATCAATCTATCAGATATATGCATACAGATATATGTGTATTAGGCAATATATCATGTCAAAGCAATCCAAAACTGATCACAAACCATACATCTATCATCGATGCAAGGGAGGTTGGTTGAGGGATCACTTCAAAACTTATATCATTGAACAAATCTCCACATTTGAGAATCCAAAAAATCCATAAAATCTCACTTAAACCTCAACAAAGGCTGCATTTCAATCAAGATTGTCTCAATATATGCTAGAATCAACATACATAGGGCTATCCATAGTGTTGTATAAGCATCATAGTCCACATATACATGACAACTAAGCCCAAAACACTTGTGACAATGCCTCCACAATGGATAGTAGCAAAGCAAGCAAGTGGCATCAACAAACAAGAACAAAATATCTGACAAATCTTCAATCTCAAGTTAAAAGCAATCTAAGTACCAAAAGACACTGCTATATGTCAATAATCACCAAGAAAAACATAAAAGTGACAAACAACCTTTGAAAAAGCCTTAAAGCTATAAAGTAAACTCCCAAACTCCCACTAAAATCTATGAGCAAGGTGGTCACAAGCTCAACTCAATCATACAAGGAGAAGATTGTGTGATCACAACTATGTGTGATTTAAGAGGAGTGTTTGGAACCCACAAAATCAATCTCCCACTTAGACATAGACTAGTGCATCATCTTGCATACACATAGCTCTCAATCATTGGCTATAAGAGCATGTCAAGATAGGTGCTCAATATCAAAATCATCAACCCCATTTGAGCATAAATAAGCTCTTGCAAATCTTTACACAATTTGCAAAATGAGATGCAAAATTAGCGTGCAGTCTAAAGCAAATAACTCAAAAGCTGCTGAGAATTTGGAAAAACCTTTCTTCAACAAAGTTCTAGACCACAAAAAAATTCCTAGACATGAAAGGAGCCAACATAAATGGGGTTAACCACCTTTCAATAGCTCATAATTGATCTTCAAAATTTGTAACCTGTAAACTATGACCTACAGTCATAATTTGCAACGTATCTTGCAACGTATCTAAAAATTAGTGAGAAATTTGGAAAACCATTGCTCTAAAAGTTGTGGAGCACAAATAAATGGTCAAGGTTCATGGGAATTGCAACAAAATCAGCTCTATATTCTAAGATATCTTAGTTGCAAAAAAAAAACAAATATTTGTTGCTCTCAAACATGACATAGCTTTGATACCACGATGAAGAGTGCACATGTGCAAAAGCATGCATGTGTATATGATGAGAGAGAGAGAGAGAGAGAGAGAGAGAAAGAGAGGCAGAGAGATGAATGGTGTGGGTAGGGGTGAGCCTTGCCTTCCAAGATTCTCCTTTCTCACTAACAAGGTAACTAGTCACTTAGGATTAGTGAGTGGCTGAAGTATATATTTGTACACTTGGGGTTAGTGAACTAGTGATGGGCATTGGCTATCAACAACATGGCCAAAATCCCAACACATCCTTGAAAAAAATCATGTAAACAACCTCTTCATTGACTAGTCAATATGTAGAGTATCTACAAAGTAGTATGGAGCTACCCATCTCATTTGCATCTATGAGCATATCTTTCCTCTATGCTTTAAATAGATTCTTTTCTCAACAAAATTCATGGTGGTAGTGTCACAAAGTAATTTGTGCAAGTGTCAAGAGGCACCGCGCCTATGGTTGAGAGAGAGAGAGGAGAAAAGAGAGGATATGAGACCACTTTACACTTTAATTGATGATGGAAAATTGGAAAAATATGTGTTTGCAAAAGACATGATGGAAAACTAGATAAAGGTGTGAGTAAAGAGATAATAAAAACTGGGTAAAAATGTTGATGATGAGGCTTAGTAGCAAAAGTAGATAGATAAAAATGGGCAAAAGTGGGTAAAAAAGCTTCTCCAAAGCTGATCAATGTGAGGTTCCAAATACTATGATGCTTGAGGCTCTAGGATCAAGCATCCTTTTGAAAAATTAGCTTCTTTATCTCTTGAGATAGATGATAACTTGATCATGGAGAGTATACAATTGCAATGCCATTCTACACACCACAATCTCAATCTTTACTTCACTTTCATACTTTTTCAAACTTTTGGGAATTAGTTTGATAAAATTTATGTTGAAAACACATCAACTCCAGAGAAATGTTAGGTCATTCAATCCAGAATAATTGGCAATAAGTAGTGTCAGATGATAAAACTTGATGGATCTCTTTGATGTTGTCAAGACAACGGTCCTGAGAAGTCAGTCTTAGTCTACGAGATGAGGGCAAGGCAGACATGGTCCGGATGGCTATGAGCCATCGGGCAAATGACTAGGGGAGCCCAGTGTGGACTAGGAGACCTATATAAGGGCATGGAAGGGTGGAGACTAGTATTGCCCATTACCCTTGGCCTCTCACCAATATCAAAGCTAAATTGGGAGTCATGAAAGTAACCATTCAATAAAATGTTTACAAAAGTGGCGTTTTTGTGGATCTACTTGTGAAGGACACCAAAAAAAATGTTCTACATCTTTTTGCGTCTCATGCACATCGGCTAATTCTGCACCGTTTGGGAGATATCTGTGTTTTTCTGCACAACCACGGGAAGAAGGAAGAGCTTACGATATGAAGCAACAATGAGTCTTGGAGGTGCTCAGAGAGAAGGCTTCCTTTCTCTTTTCCTCTCTATCTCTCTCTTCCTCTCTTATCAGGGATCCCCAGTTTTGCCATGGACTTCATGGAAGTGTGGCAGTGACGTCAAGCTACTTCGATGGTGATGATGTATGACATTGCGGATTTTAAGTTCTAAGATGAGAAGTCGTGGCATGTTCCCTTCATGATCTCTCATGCATAGCTTCATGCATGTGCATGCAAAGTATGCATATGCATGCAAGGCATGTATGTGCAAACTTAGACAATCGCATGCACAGCATGCACACATCAACGATTGGCATGCAAGTCATGATATACAAGCATGCATGGCATGCAAGTCATGACATACAAAAATGCATGTCATTCATGTGTAGCTTTTGATATACTTTGCAAGCGTGCAAAGTGATTTCGCATGACATGCAAGGCATGTGATGCATGGCACGATCATGTTTAAGCAAGTTGTTTGATGTGAAATTTTCATGGCTTTGAATCACGTATTCAAAGGAGAAATTTGATGACAATTTCTTGGTCATTGTTGAGCGATGCATTTTGATTCAAATATTTTGGAGCGGATTCATGGATCTCAGATAGCAAATCAGTGATTTACTTCGCTCTCAAGTGGCAACGTGTTTGATGGCAAAGCCAAATTTTGCCAAGATTAGGGACCTATGAGGTGGCTTCTATCCATTATGTAATCATGCATGGCATGGCTATTTTTAGCAATGTGTACAACATATTGTAGTCTTTGACGGATGAGGTACAAGAGTTTATACTTCTATTTTGAGAATTATGTATGTTTTTCTTCTCTTGCAGGTCTCTATGAGTAGATCATACATCGATTTTTCTTGCCATGTCTTCTATAATGATGGTGTTTATATCTCAAGAAGATTTTTTAATGGTTTTTTGGCATATGGATACGATCCATCCAGATTAGGCATCATTTTTATCGAGTGTTTGTTCTTCTCATATATGGACCTCAGTTATGGCACTTGCTTTATGACGATTATACGTCATAGATATGGACATATTGATGTTGATTTGTTATATGTATTTATACATCTATGGCAAAGTTTATGTTTATGATTTGTCAATAAGCATATCTTTATGTCTATGCTACGAGCATAACACTCTCTCCTCTTATCTTGGGGGAGATACACCGTTTTCTTAATGCTATGAGCGAAGGAGTCTTCCTCTTGTTGATGAAGATATATCATCAACACCATTATCTATATGGCTATTATGAGCCTTGGCGTTTTTTTTAATGGTTCTGCACTGCAACAACTTCTCTACATGCTTTATGCCATATGATGGTATCAAGTAAAGATCTACGCATTGCATTTGGTGTTTTGATCGATAGATATGCTCTAGTCTATGAGGCTAGAGTCCTATGTAATCACTCAGGGTTAGTTTGTGAGTGATGATGTAGTGACTCATTTTGGTGGTATTTACCATAGCAAAGTAACACTGCACCATCAAACCTATGAGTGGATATGAAAGGTATACACACTTTAGTGGTGCGTTGTCTTATAATGACAACAAGCAACTAGACATTGTATCCGCACAAAAACTAGCAGATACGGGAATGGATACCCTCAAAATATATCGCGCCACAGCACCGCACAACAGACTACCATCACACACATAAGATGAAAAACCATCAAATAGAATAACACAGCAACAACATCATCATCATGGTATATATCAGAACATAGATACAAAGCTCCGCACCACAGTGCACTCCCACAAGAGTGCAACCACACAATATATATCTCCCTCACAAGGGATGCCAATAGACACCGGGGATGCCAACAGACATGGGATACAAACGGGTACACTCCCAGGACAACCGCTTGGATCCCCAAGGACACACTGATCACACTGCACATGCGGCCCGTGATGTTGTGGCAAACGCCGTAACACTTGGCACGCACGGTGGACTATGCGAACCCACAACAAGAACACCCAAACTCAGAAATAGCAAAAGGCAACCACTACAGTGGTTGTGAAGCAGTAGAAGTAGAAGACACAGGAACAGACTCAGAGACTGGAGTTAAAGTAGTAGACGAGGCCTACAAAGCCACCGTTGCCGCAGGAATTGGCGCCTAGTCCGCCGCCGCAAGACCGGTCATAAACCTGACTCCTTTGTTCTGGGAAAAACTCAGGATGCTCCGGCCATGCTTGCCTTGGAACGATCTGCTCCACAAAATCCTGAACACCCGCAGCACGATGCTGCTCATTAGGCTCCACCAAAATAGTGTAACTTGTCTGGAGAGGTGTCAATGGGGCAAACAGAGAATGGGAGGCATAAAAACGTTGCAAGAAAGCATCAGTCTCATTCCATTAGGGCGGGCATGGAGGTAAAGTCAAGGCAAAACTGTGACAGCACAGGTCTAGCCAAAAGCATACTCTCTGCGAATCATTTCCTTCTACCATTGCACCGTCATCCGCAGTCGCCGACGCTGGTCCCGAAGAGTATCACACTCCCGCAAAATGTGGGCCATCTCTGCAGAAGCAGACATCTTCATCCGCTGCACCGTCATCCGCAGTCGTTATCGACGCTGGTCTCGAAGAGTATCACACTCCCACAAAATGTGGGCCAGCTCCGCAACAAGCATATCTTCATGCAAAATTGATGACGGCACCACCAACTCGACCACAACCTTATCAGCCCCGCCGCAGAGCCTAATGGAATCTCATCATCCAGTGGGCCCATATCTTCCTGGTGTACCACAGAGAACCCTGTCCGAACAGCATCCCGCCACCCAGCTAACTACTCCCGCCAGTGTTGGTGCACCTCCATCTTCAAGGCTAGCACTAAGCCCTCTAAGTCCTCCATGTTGACCAAGACATCTTCCGTATGAAGTAAATATGCCGCAAGGGCATCAGAGGTGCGACGACGAAGCAATTCATCAGTACTGGAGCAAACGTACTCCTCGTACTAGTCTTGTACTACAGCAAAATGGGTCTGCGCCCTCCCAGCCTGTTCCTCCAATCCCTACACTTGTGCCCGCAATTGATATGCCTCTGCCTCCAACGCCTGAATCCTCTCAGCATCTGCACTTGATTGCAGTCTTTGGTGCAAGGACTCACTGACCATTTGTAAAAACCAAGCACAACTGTCAACATGCTCCGGCTGCACTGTGTAATCTGGAGAAGACCAAGGGAAAACAACAGTGATCACCAGAGTAGATTTAGTAAGCACACTAGGAAGAGCAATCACCAGAGTAGATTTAGTAAGCACACTAGGAAGAGCAATCAAAACCTCAGTGCCGATATAGACACCGAACTGACATCGAGAACCGCAACAGATTGCTGAGGTTGCACTGCCACATTAGGTAACCTTTGTAGCATATTGAAGCGCCATTGTTCCAAGGGCAATAAACCACCCGCAGTAGCAACAGTCATAGTAGCAGCTACAGAGACCGTCGGGGTCACCAAACCTGAAAACGTCAAGAAAACAGAAGTAACCGCAACAGCAGGGGAGGAAACCGCACTTAGAGAGGGCACACTTAACCGCAACTCCCCCATGGATGTGCGCTTGTGAGGATTGCGAGGAATAGGCCGAGAAGAAGAAGCTGATGCAGTCACGCACAAACCCTCAGAAACTATAGATAAGGGGCGCAACATCCCAGTTGACCCATCCGAAAACAAAACTTGTAATATCTGGCTGACTTTGGTGGTTACCGCTACATTTTTTGCCAACTGCGCTGAGACCCTCTCAGCTTCAGCACGAAGGCGATTGTGAAATACACGGGCCCAAGCTACAGGCTCTGACTGTGCCAACCGCAACATGGCACGCACCCAAACTAACAAAGTATAGGTCTTTGCCTGGCAGGCAAAGTGCATCAATAAACCATCGATAGCATTCTGGAAGAGAAACATTTTTGCAGTTTGACAACAGTTTATATTCACTGCCAACTTGAGGGCCAAACTCTTGCTCCATCTCTGCAGGTGTACTTGGATATTTGGCACATGCAACCCGTCAATTGGCAACAATAAACGATCAAATATCAACTATTCAGTGAGTTGAATCTACTGATTGCCCACAAAGACAGTATATCCCCACGTAAGATTCGCTAGAATAGACTGTGCGCGCGGATGGACGATAACATCGCCCCAAGAGATGGCAGCAAAACCTTGCAACCGCATCGTAGAGAGCCAGGTCGCCACCTCAGGATGCTCAGGAAAGGCCAAGGGAGTAAGAAACACGAACTGTAGTGGGCTAGCAATCATGGCGACGAGAGCACAAATCGACAAAGCAAGGAAGGCACAAAAGCACGCGTAAGATTGCCAAGGCAGTAAGGAGAGATAGAATAAAACCCAACAAAATAGCTCCCACATAAGCAAAGGTAGAAATGCCTCGAGCTGGGGATCATGTTGATATTCACGGGATCGTATGCAATGAGTAGGTACGAGAGCCCTTATGGAAGGCAGTTGCCACAAAGAACACATTAAAAAGGGTATCGCCGTAGACGAAGCGAAAAAGGGCACGTCAAAAAATCATTGGTCTTATAATGCCGCAACCAGTACCCATTTACCAGACTAGAGAGCACCGCACCCTACAAATCTTTCAATGTAAAGGACGTTGGGCCAGCCTCCACAAAAACCCAAAACGAACCTGACCATGCTTCAAATGAAAGACCAAAACCAGATCTCCACACTGAAATTTGTGGTGTCGAGAATGACTATCGACCCAATGCTTTTTGCGTCTCTGTAGTACTTGCATTAAATAGAAAGAATGCCAACGGGACTCCTCTAGTTGAGCCAGCACATCCAATCGGTATACCACAGAACCCTCCGATAGAAGCCTCTCCACCACCGCAATCCTATAACTTGGCAATACACCGGAGTAATAGCTTCCATTCGAAAAAGCCATCTTGAAAGGTGTAAACCCGTAGCCACTTTAAAAGTTACAAACAAGATTCTCCTGATCTCAATCTGCCTGTCCATGGCGAAGAATGTGAACCACTGTCAATTTTATATTATTTCTAGTGTCATATTGTTAGTTCTAGTGTCATTGTGATCTACATCTATATCCTTTAGTTCCAAATTGAAGCTTAGTAATGGGGATCGGTCAATAAAATAATTGATTCATTATTACCATCATCCTTTTAAGCAATGCATAGCATACAATAGGTATGCTCATAATCTCTTAAATCAAGTCTTTGATCACAAAATTGCCAATACAATAGGTATGCTCATAATCTATTAAATCAAGTCTTTGACAACAAAATTGTCAATATCTAAATCATGAGATGATTTTAGCTTATTTCTAGTGTCATTATGATCTACGTCTATATCCATTAGTTCCAAATTGAAGCTTAATAATGGGGATTGATCAATAAAATAATTGATTCATTATTACCATCATCTTTCTCTTCCTCATCACTCTCATCAAAAGACGACACTTGCAATTGTCAAATTTTGCCTATGTGGAGAAGAGCTTTTCCTCTTGTGAGTTTCCTCCACTGACATCATGTTAAATTAATTCTTCATTTGTTTAGTATCTAGCTTCTTTTGGTAGTTCCATAGGCTCAAACACCTTTCTCTTGTGAGGAGCTACTTCAACCACATATAGCCATCTAGACTTCCTTGGGTTAGCTTTTGAGACAACTTTTTCACTCAAGAATAGCAAAGGCATTGATTTGGTATGTCCATACTTTGGGGGAATCTAGCTATACTTGTTCATGTTTGTAACAACTTTTGTATGATTGCTTCAAAAGCTTGGATCAATACCCTTAAGAAATTAACATTAAAGAGAAACATCTTAAAGCTCAAATTCATGATGTTTTTAATATCCCAAGTACACTTTGATCAGTCATAATTTTAATGTCACCAGTTGGGTCTATCATTGTTTGAAATTTATTGTGAGGTTGCAATCCATATGGCTCTCTTTTCTCCACATTTTCTAAGCAAAAATGTTATCCTTGTGACCAAAAGGCACCATACTTCCTATACTTACAAAGGTTAAAAGAAATGTATAAAGCTAAAATACATTTTAGAGTACACATTAATATGTCAAATGTCCCATATGCTAAACTCCAGCATTTCAACTTGAGTACAATAATATTTACATGGAAAACAAATCTCGTAGTAAGCTAATCCTACTTCTTTCTAATGTGATTCTTGCAAAGAATACCATAATGTGAATAGTTTCATCCAAAGAAGAGAAATTTTGAAGCTATGGAAGGTGTGATGGTGATAAAGTTGTTGTATTCTTCCTCATCCTTGTGTGGATCAAATTTCAAAAAGCATGGTCATGCTTGTGCCTTGCAATTTCCTATCTATCAAGCCACTTTTATAAAGTCTTTGCATTTGAAGCATAATAATCATTGACCTTTCCTCTCATTTCATGAATCATGACCCTTACTTGGCCATTTCTTTTGTAGCTCATAATTTGCATTCTTGCTACCTTCATTTTATTTCCACAGTTTTTGTAACTCTAGATTCAATGTTTTTTAGGCAAGAGACTCTTGTACAAAGCAACCCATTGCCATGCTTTCCTCATGTCTAGCCCATTTTTTGCAAGAAGCTCTTTAAGGTATTCATATATCTTTCTAGCAAGATCATCCATTGAGCATGTACACTAGTAGCAATCTTCACCTCATCTACAACATAAAGCAAAGTTCAAGAACTTGGATGGCAAGTGTCTCTTGTGAGATGCCTACAAGCACCAAACCTTTTGATAAAAGGTCAAGAACACCATGTGAACTCAAAACTGTAATTTTTTTCCTAAAATCCGTTGACCAATTCAAGAAAATAGAGTATCCATGTGTGTGTGTGTCTCTTCCCATCCATATAGCCATAGGTTACCAATTATGGAGCCTTTTTAATAAGGGTAGATTCCTACTAAGATAAACCACACAACAGAACCCTTGCTTGGCCTTAAAAACTATTGGCCCTTGGCTAACCCTCAAGCTGTGGACCTTGGCTAACCCCTAAGCTTTGGACCTTGGCCGGCTTGGCTCTCGCCTGCACACACATGATGTGACTATCTAGTCTAGGCAATTGGCCTTGAACAAAAATTATTTTAATTCTAACATTATCTCCCTCTTCTAAGATCATCATCCTAGATGATTGATTGTGGAAAGTGTTCACAAATCAGAGCTTCCAATTCCCTAGTTGCATCGGAGAGTGGTAGACCCTTCCAAGCAACTAAAAAGTCTCGAAGGATATGATTACATAGTCATTTCTCTATATGATCTAGTACCTTGATGGTCACTAGACTCATTTTCTTGCAAGAAAATAAAACCATCAATTACATTAATATCATTTGAAATATATATTTTCAAATTGCTTGCATGAAATACTGAATGGACACAATAGCTTGGTGGAAGTTCCAAGGGGTAAGCTACTTCTTTAGGCTTCTTTACTATTGTCCAAGGTCCACAAAACTTGGGCAAAAGCTTAGGATAATTTCTAGTAGATAAGGAAGTAGACTTTAAATTAACTCAGACAAAAACTTTTTCTCCTTCCTTAAATATTCTAGAAGATATTTTCTTGTCAACATAAAACGTAGCTTTATCCGTAGTACCTTTATCTATAATTATCTTGCATAGTTGCAAAAAAGTGTGTCACACTTAGGCAATTTTACAGTGTGCCTATAGTATCAAGTGATAAAGGAATTATACCATAATTCATTTCAAAAGGAGACATACTAGGTGACCTTGTTAGATCTATTATTATATGCAAATTCAAGGAAAAGTAAGTATGAATTCTAATATATCTGCCTCTCCAATACATAAGCATGTAACATATCTTTGGGTACTTGGTTAACCCTTTCTATCTGACTGTGTGTCTTGGGATGGTCATCACTATTCATATTGAGAGTAACTTGTAATTTTTCATAAATGAGTCTCCAAAAATGGCCACAAATGTGCACATCTCTATTTGAGACAAAAGAAGCTGGCGATCCATGTAATCTAAATACATTTTGGATAAATAATTCTACCACCTATGGAGCTTCCATAGTTTCTTTGGTAGGAATAAAATGAGCCATCTTGCTCGAGTGGTCAACTACCACTAAAATAGTATCTTTTTGTCTTAGGGTTGTTGGCAATCAAAGGCATAAGTCCATGGATATACTTTGCTGATTAGATTTTGGAATCTATAAGGGATGTTGTAGCCTAGGGTTCTTTATTTTTTTTTCCACTATAATTTTGCATTAGAAGCATTGTTGGACATACTTGTGGACATCTCTACGTGGATGCGACCACCAAAATGTCCATCTAACAAGTTGTACTATTTTATATTGACCAAGTTGTTCACAACATATGGGGTATTATGGTTTACTTGCAAAACTTTTGCTCTTAGTTCCCATGCACAAGCAACATAAATCTTTCCTTTTCACTTTAGCCATCCATTCTCCATTGATAAATTGGCAAACAAACTTGAAGTTATCTTTGGTGAACAAGTAGACAAAGCTAAGTCTTCATTAGTATCCATACTTGACATGAGTCTCAACTTTCCTTTTTATGCATAAGGTTTTTCTACCTATGCTTCCTTGATTTCTTGAAGCAATGAGTTTTCTAGGACTATAAAACTCATGTTTACATTATTCTAGATAATGCATCAATGACAACATTATCTCAATCCTTGCAATAAAGAATTTCCATGTGAATTCAACTCAACCCATATACCTTGTCTTCCTCAAAGATCAAGTTGGTTCTTAAAATATTTAAATGTATGATAATCCATATACACTTTCAACTCAACACCATAAAGATAGTGTCACCATATTTTTAGAGCATGTATGATAGCATACAATTCTTGCTTATGCAATGGTCAATTTCTTTGAGCCAGTGAAAGTCTCTTACTTTCAAAAGCTATTGGTTGATCACCTTGGCTTAGAACTATGCCAATAGCCACTCCACTAACATCAATTTCTAGCACAAAAGGCCTTTTTGGGCCAACTATGTTTAAGATAGGAGTTGTTGAAACCGCTTGTTTTAAAGTTTCAAAACTTTCTTGTTGCACAAGATGTCTACACACATAGGGCACATCATCTTGCAATAAATCTATCTCATAGAAGTTGCGAATAGAGACCAGCACTCTATATATCTTTGATAAAACCCACTTAATCCTAAGAATGATCTTAGTGTAGTGATTTTATGGCACTAGCCATGCCAATATTGTAAAAACTTTCTTGGGATCCATTCTAATCCTGTCATCACTATATGACTTAAATATTCAATAATGACTATACACAAAAAAAAAATATCCTTGTTGTCAAACAAACTTTTTTTGTGCAACGCTTGAAAAACTCAAAATAAATGTGATTCATGTGTTATGATGTTCTTGCTATACAAGAGCACCTCATCAATGAAATAAACAACAAACTTACCCTTGAATGGTCTTGACATGTCACTCATAAGCAACATAAATGTAGCTAGAGCATAAGTTAGATCAAATGGCATAACTAAGTATTCATTAATGGCCAAGCCTGTACAAAAATCTATTTTATGTACATCATCTACTCTTATTTTTATCTAGTGGTAGCCACTTTTTAAATCTATTTTGCTAAAGATATTGGCCTCACCAAGAGCATCTAAAAGATTTGTCTATCCTAGTCATAGGATAATGATGCTTTATAGCGATCCATATAATATGCACATTCCAAAGGATCCATCTTTTTTCTTTACAAGTAAAATTGGGAATGCAAAAGTGAATAGCTGGGACAAATCAACCCATTGTAGAGATATTCATACACCAACATCCTAACCTCATTTTAGTCCTTAAGACTCATGCAATATAGGGGTCTAGCAATTGGATAAGCTGATAGGATGAGCTTAATCATATGCTCAATGTTCCTACATGAAGGCAATTCAATAGGTAGTTTGAATTTGACTATATCTTCAAACTCAACTTTAATCTTATTAGAAAGATTTAAGGCTGGGATGGTAGAATTACCACCAACTATCAAATCCATCCTTGGATTTACTTTAGTTATATTTACAATGTAACAAAACTAAGTATGCTTACATTATTTCAATTAGGAGCCTTGAGCACTTTTGCTTCTGAGAAGTCGAGTTCTTGCTGAATAAAAATGCATCTACCATCATGCTTGAATTATATGACATGCAATGAAAAATCTATGGTGGGCTCCGTCTATGCATGCCATTGCTTTCCAAAAACTAGATCAAATCTTGCAAGCCATGTAATTTTGAAATCTAATCTATCCTCATACAAATGGATTTGAAAAGGGAGGCCAACTACTTACCTAGTCCACAATTTTATACCTTTTTTTCTAGCTAGCTCCATTGTGTGTAGCTATAGTTAGAAGGTTGCATTGGGATCTTGAGCTTCATGATGAGTCTTGATCTAATTACATTATGTGTTCATCTAGTATCAAAGAGAAACTTGACCAACATATCTTACTTAGTCCTCCTCAATACAATAAGATCTGTGTCTAAAACTTGGTAATCCTTTTGTGTCCCAAGTGATAACACAACATCTAGAACTAAAGGCACATTCTTGCTAGTTGACATTGCTAGAATACAATTAGGATAATCTTGCTATTTTTCATCCAACATGTCATCTTAAATTTTCTCCAACTCTTGCATTAGATTTAGCATCATCCTAGCCATGATCTTGGATTTCTTGGGACATTCTTTCTATTTATGTTGCATCCCATATATATGTAACACAAGCCTTCCTTCATAGCTTTATCTCTTTCCTATGAAGTTGAAATAGATCAATTAAAGGCTCTTTTTGCCATGGTAAAAACCTTTGTTTTGGTTCCCTTTGTAGTATTAATCATATGAATTGCTTTAGTCTCCTTACCTTCACTAGTAGAGGGTAGAGTAGAGGTTCTTGGCATTGAAGTTCCAGGTGTCTAGGTCCAAGAGGATTTTTGGCTACCACCCACAATGAATTTCTTGCCATCCTCAAGCACCATTGCTAATTCCACAGCCTTATTTAAGGTAGCACATTTTTCCTTTCTAACAAGAGATCTAAGAGTTTCTTTTAGACCCAAAATAAACTTATGGACTTGTAAAAAATCAAGAATATGATCAAGAACCTTAAGCAATATATCTTGATATCTATCAATATATTCTTGCAATTAAATAATCATTTTGAGTCATGAAAAACCATGCATCTAAAGCTCTACTACACTCATCTATAGGAACAAAATTATTGCAAAAAATTATTTTAAAAGGCTCCTAGTACGTAGCAGATTTTGATTTATCCTTCTCAATTTTCCTCCACCATTGATAAGCGACATTGAGGAAGTTATACGTGGCTTGTTTAATTTTACCATATCAAAGTTGCAAGCATTGCTCCCACTTGGATAGCCACTGCTCTATTGCATTAGCTATGCTGGCCACTACATTCCCATAATATTTTGAAGGTTTTAGTCTTTGATTTGCCATCTTGTAAGCCCTAAAAACAAAGGAACTTTAGTCAAGGTTTTTAGCTCCTTATCAACACCCTCACTAATTTCTACTTTTGGTGAGCTTGTCACAGTCTTACCATGAGTATGGCCCCACTTTTTAGTCAATTCTTTCATTTGAGTAAACAAGTAAATCATAGTGGATTCCATAGATACTATACAAGTGACCGTATTGGCCACATTTATGGTTTTGTCTTGCTCAAGCATTGGCTCATCAAAATCGTGGTGTCGTGAAGTTTCTTTCTCCACGTTTTTTTTTCTCTCTTCTTTTTTTTTGTTTTTGTTTTCAAATCCACAATTCTACTCATTTATACACACAGTATCTATAGCCTAACTCTCGCTTTTCAAGTCCCAAACACAAGCACTTCAATTGGAAATATAATAATTACAAATGAAATTGATTTTCTAGAATCACTAGATACATTGCAAGCATTTCTAAAGCTTAAAACCACTTATCTATTATCAATTTCACACTCAAATTGCTCACTAGAAATGGTCTTGCTAGGTCAAAAAGAAGGCTTGATCTTGTTTGTTTGACTCCACGATCCTCTAGCTTTAAATAGGCTCAATTTTGTGGAGATTTGATGCTCCAAACTTGAGTTGATGTATGGGTGTAAGAGAGAGAGGGTAGTGGCTCTAGAGAGAGGGATTTATCCCATATATAGTGTGGGGAGGAGAAATGATAAGGTATAAATATCATAAGGTGAGTAGGCAATTAGTAAAGGCATGAGGGCAAGAGAGGTTGTGTGATGCATGTGCCTCTTGCTCAGTGGGGGGTATTCATTTGCACTGCATGTGCCACACATCAACCCATTGTCGTACGGCTATTGTGTGTGACTTTCAAGGTGCATTGTCATACGGCTATACTATTGGGTGAGATGGCTAAGCACTATCATGCCTTTGTGGGTCCATTTGAATCGCTTGAATACCAAGTGTGAGATGGCTAAGCACTATCATGCCTTTGTGGGTCCATTTGAATCGCTTGAATACCAAGTGTGAGACGCTTGCAAACACCAAACCTTTTGATAGATGGTCAAGAACAGCATGTGAGCTTAGACCTCTAGTTTTTCCCCCAAATTCCAACCCCCACCACTATATCAAGATAATGGAGTATGCATGTGTGTGACTCTCCTTCAATCCATATAGCCCTAGGTTACCAATTAAGGAGCCTTTTTAATAATAGAGTATGCAAGTGTGTGACTCTCCTCCAATCCATATAGGCCTAGGTTACCAATTAAGGAGACTTTTTAATAATAGAGTATGCATGTGTGTGACTCTCTTCCAATCCATATAGCTGTAGGTTACCAATTAAGGAGCCTTTTTAACAAGAGTAGGTTCGCACTAAGGTAAACTACACAAGAGAAATCTTACTTGATCCCAAAACTATTGGCCCTTGGCTAACCCTTGAACTATGAACCTTGGTCAGTTTGGCCCTTGACCGCGCACATACGATGTGACTATCAAGTCTAGGTAATTGGACTCAAATAAAAATTATTTTAATTCTAATATCTTCAATGGAAATGTTGTTTATTTGTGCTTTTTTTTTTTGAAAAATTCACTTTGCCATAATAGCTAATTTTGTGTATTATGCTTCTTATTTCCTCTATGAGGCAAATCTCTATAACAAAGGGGAAAATAAATTGCAAAACTTTGTGAAATCATGTGGCTAGATAGATAATTACCTCTAGTGAAAGCACCTCTTTTTGAATGCATGCAATGGGTTGGCATTCTAAATTCTAAACACTTCTTCATTTGTTTCTTTTTTACCTTAATTGTTATCCAAGGGTGATATGAAATTTTCATATCCCTTCAACATAGTTCATTGGCAAGTTCTATTCGGTGCTTGTTGGCAAACATGGCTGTTGCAAGCATGATCTTAAGCATGCATACTTTAAACATTGATAATTTAAAGAGAACCGAGTCATTTAAAATTAAAAATTTGCATAGTATATTGAATACATGAAGTTACTCAATTGAGTCACTATATGCTTTGACAATGTGTTGGCTATCTTTGAGTTGGTTGCCTGTCATTCATCTAACATCGTCAAATGGATAATTTTTAAACTTAACAAGATAACCATAGAGAGTCTTACCATTATGCAACACTTTATCTTCATGTCATAGGATGGACTGGTTGGAGTACCTCCTCTTGACATTCAAACTCTGGTGCATCTTTAATAATCATTTCTTTGGGTGGCTCTCATTTTTATGGCTTGATTAGACTTACATGGAGGGCATAGCCTATGAGATAGTGATTGGGTAGCTTAAGTCTATAAGCCATATCATTGGTTTTGGCTTAAAAGGGATCATAGTATCTTTTTGCTAGTTTAGCATAATACTTTTGATGGCCCATAGGGTTCTTACATGATGTGTACCTAAGGCAAACTTTGAGAAATTTTAATAGTACACAATGCTTTCTTTGAAGGTTAAGGATCTTTAGTGCTCATTGGCAGTAGCCTTTTACGTTTGTTGTAAGACGAGTATAGCATTCTTGATCTTTTGAATAGAATCTTAAATATCTCCACTATACTCATCAGCAATAAATATCTTTCCATGAAATTTAAGTAGCAATGGACTTGTGTATCTCCCTTCAATTATCTCAAAGAGGTCCTTGCCTATAGAATCATGTATAGCATTATTATACGCATACTCTACAAGGGGTGAATATTTCTCTCATTGAGATCATTGATCTAATTCCATGACATAGGATTTTAGTAGATCAAGGATAGTGGAATTAGCTATTTCACTTTGGCCATTTGTTTGTGAGTGATAGGCCAAAAAAAAATCTAGCTTAGTCTCTAGATTTTAAAAGAGACCCCTCCCAAAAATACTAGTCATTCTAGGTTCTTTATCGAACACTATTGGAGTAGGCAAGCCATGGTATTGAAAGATTTGTGATATGAAGAGGATTGTCATTTGATGGGCCTTAATAGTTTTCTTAGTATGTATGAAATGAGCTTGTTTGGTTAACTTGTGAACCATTGTCATGAAATTTAATATTTGATATTCCAAAAATGATTATCCCATTTTAAAGTAGCCACTTAAAATGAAACAATGATAAGGGAATAAAGGTCAAGATATTGATGAGCGATGGGCTACTTCCACAAGGGAACCAAGGGGAAATAGTCCACCAAGAGATCCAAGGGTTGGTGCAAATGGTCTTAAAAGAACCTTAAAGAATGGCAAGCTAGGGGTTGGTTTAAGCTAGGGGGTGCTAACAAGCTTAAACTAGGGGTGCTAGCTAGCTTCAAGTGGGGGGTGCCAGGTAGCTTATCCATATTTTATTATAAAAAATACAAAAATGAGTTTCAAAATTAAACCTAGAGCCTATTGTATTTATTGGTAAATCAATGCTAGTGTAATATAGCCTTAGGCTAGCATCGGAGACAAAATAAGTCAAAATATATCCCTAGAAGGGGGTGCACCTCCTCTTTTGGAGGGATGTGGGAAGAGAGAGAGGAGAGTGAGATGACTCACCTAGGTTTCACTTCACCCTTCCATTCTAGGAGCCTTCCCTTCCACTCTAGTCACCCTACCTTGCATGTGAAGGCACAAAATGCTATGGGTAGCCTACAAGGAGAGCCAATGGAAATTAAGCAACACATAACCCCTACACCCATGATCATGTGAAGGCTCAAATGCTATTGGCCAGCCATTAAGAGAGCTAATGAGAGCCTAGCCTCACACATGCCTCTCACACCTCTCACACAAGTTAAGAGGACACTTGTTACTATGTTCTCACTCCACCATACAAGGAAGCCATCAATGCTATTGGAGGATGAGAGAAGAGGTCCAATAGCCTTCAAGGATGATAATATAAACAGGATTTTATTGCCCAAGGAGGGATATATGTTTTTTTTTGTGAGTATTTTCACTCATTATCAAGTCTCCTTCTCATGTGAAGAGAATAAGAGACCTTGCACCAACAACTCTTGGCTATGGAGTGCAAATCTATGCAATATCCATGTTAAACAAGCAAGTTGTGCAAGTTATCTATATCTCTCTATCATATACTATGTATTATGCTATGATAAGCTCCATGAGAGGATTTATGTGAGGAAATACTTCTTTCTTGTTCTTCTTCCTCTCAATCTACCTCTCTTCCTACTAGCTATCTCCACCTTTGAAGGTTTTTGAGATCTTAGGATGGAGGCTCCACCAAGCTATGTGTGTGTTGTTGCATGAAGCTCACCATAGTCATGCTATTAAGCTTGAGAAGGAACCAAGTTGTATTCAAGGAGAATTTATAATACATGTGCCTCTTTTAGGGGACACTAGTGCCACATAAATCTAGTGCTAAATTGTGTCATTGCCACTCTCTCTATGTGGCCCCCCTCTCTTTGACTCTCCTTATAAGTTATTCTCATATGGTAAAACTTTTTTATGTGTTTTTTTGTGACTAGATTCCATCCATGCACATAGTTCTCATCTTCTATTATCTCTCTTAGCAAAGTTTTGCAACCTTGTCACTAAAATGTGTTACGTTAATAGAGGAGCGGACAATTTTGGTTTTCACCATATTCTTGTATTTATTTAGAGAGACTTAGGTAAGCCAAAGATAAAATCCATGGATATACTCTCCCATAGTGAATTGGAAGTTATCAATGGTTGAAGCAAGTCAGGTTGCTTCTCTCTATCATACTTTATCTTTTGGCATAATATGCATTGAGAGACATAACTTTTATGTCTACTTTCATGAATTTCTACCGCACATAGGTAGTTTAAATGCTTTGATGCCCTGCATATGGGGACGCATGAGACTCATACATAACTTTCTCACAAAGTGAGTGAGTCACACATAGTCTATCATAAAATACTTTGAGCTTTGATGATCCCTTCATACGATTAAGGGAGTGCCTAGGAGATAGTGTTTTCATATCTCTAGAGCATGTTGGTTTGCTAATAGCTCCTTTTCATAAATTCCTAATGCTCTTTCATCAAAATTTGATCTCCTACTCTTGTATGCTATGGCATGCCCTTTCTAAAGCAATATTTCTCCTAGGTAATCACCACATGCATCACATTGGACCTTAAAAGACTTGAAGAGATCTTGTAGCTTGATCAAAATTTGAGAGATAAGCTTTTGCTTTAGTTTATCAAAAACTAATTACTCCTTTGTAGTCCTTACACATACTTGACCTTTTTTTTGGGCATGTCATGTAATGGACCTACTATGGAGGATAACTTTTCTATGAATCATCTATAATATGCACACATACCAATAAGGCTTTATAGCTTGTGTAAATTCCTTAGTTCAAGCCATTCTTTTGTTACCTCTAACTTTATGGGACCCATAAAAATACCAAATTGAGAGATAATATGGCCTAAATACTTAATTTCTTGTAAGAGAAAATCTTTTTTCTTTTTATTAATATAAATCTTATTATCTTTCAAAGATTGAAGTATTACCTGAAAATGTTCTTTGTCTTCTTCAAGGGATTTGGATTAGATGATGATATCATCAAAGAATACTCCCATAAACTTGAAATGAGGTCAAAAGATGTTCTCCATCAAACAATTAAAAGTGGTTGGTTTTCAAGCCAAAAGGCATAACAAGATATGCATAAAGACCAAACATAGTTTGAAAAGCAATCTTAGGAATATCTTGTTTAGCTATTCTTATTTGACGATAGCCACTTTTAAGGTCTATTCTACTAAAGTAAATAGATCCTTGCAACTTATGGAATGCATCTTCTATTTGTGGTACAAAAAATCTTTTCTTGGTTGTAATCATATTTAGTTCTCTATAGTTAGTTCTCTATAGTTAACATACATACAATATGTGCCATCTTTCTTTTGCATTAAGAGAACTACATAACAAAATGGAGATGAAATAGGTCTCACCATTCCTTTGTTTGGTAGTTCATTCACCTACCTCATAATATCCTCTTGTTGAGCTTGAGGGACTTTATAATGAGGTTTATTAAGATGTGAACTCCATGGTATGAGTTCTACAATATGATCATCATCTCCGTTTAAGGATGTAATTTCCCAAGGATGTCATCAATAAAATTGCCTTGGAATTGATTTAAGGATTGAAATGACTCAAATTCCTCTTTAATTCCATCATCTAAAGTTTTTGACTCCCTAGAGTCATGCATCACATCCTAAAGAGTGTGAGTGCACAATGCATGCATTTGTATGTGCTAAGAGAAAG
The DNA here is from genome assembly GCF_053477565.2 of Lygodium microphyllum. Classification (NCBI taxonomy): domain Eukaryota; kingdom Viridiplantae; phylum Streptophyta; class Polypodiopsida; order Schizaeales; family Lygodiaceae; genus Lygodium; species Lygodium microphyllum. The sequence goes on from NC_141155.1 coordinate 5,235,074, forward strand.
AGAGGGGAAGAGAGCGAGAGACATGCACAGTGTGGGTGAGGGTGAGCCTTGGCCCCCAAGCTTCTCATTGTTCATGAACAAGATGACCAGTCACTTAGAGTTAGTGAGTGGCTCAAGTGAATATCTATACATGTGGGGTTAGTGAGCAGTGATGGGAAGTGGAAACAACATGGCCAGTATCTCAACATTTCTCCCATTTGATGGCCAATGTGGGACATATTAATATACAAGAAGTTAGTGAAGGGATTATCATCTTGACCCTATGCCCATCAACTTTTGACAATGCTAAAACTGATCACACTAGACAATTTTTTTGTCAATGCATTCACTGCATTGTCCAATGTGTCAATCTTCACTAATTCAAGCTTCTTGTCTGCTAGGAACTATTACGTAGAATGATATCTAAGAGGGCAAGCAAAATATGCTTATGACTCTCCACGCAACAATATGCTCTTATATAGACTCTTCAAGACACCTACTCGTACACTACAAGAGAAAGGCCCTATAGACGCGCACTGTACACGCGAAAAAGTGGGCACGTTTATAAGCGCCTGTATCAGCGCGTCTATTCACGCTAGTATATAGAACGCATCTATATATCTGCGTTTATCAACTGGCCTATAGATGTGAAAATAAACACACATATTTTTCATTTCTCATAAAGTCCGTGAATATGACCAAACCTCTTAATAGCTAGTATTTGTTTGAATACATTACCAACTTTACTTCTTTCTGAGTATTACAAATATACATCCAATCATTCAAAGCTAATTATATATGTGTGATTTCATGCCCTATATACATCCAATCATGCCCTATACAAATGTGATTGGATAGGGCATGATTGGATGTATATATGACACAATTACACCTGGATCATAAGGACATGATATACATGTATAGGATCATAAAGATGATTATATATGTGTGATTTCATGCCCTATATACATCCAATCATGCCCTACACAAATGTGATTGGATGGGGCATGATTGGATGTATATACGACATAATTACACTTGGATCATAAGGACATGATATACAAGTATATACGACATGATATACATGTATAGGACATGATATACATTACCAACTTTACTTCTTTCTGAGTATTACAAATATACATCCAATCATTCAAAGCTAATTATATATATGTGATTTCATGCCCTATATACATCCAATCATGCCCTATACAAATGTGATTGGATAGGGCATGATGATTGGATCTATATACGACATAATTATCAGAGAAGTGATTGATATATGCACATGTTGCATCTATTGTGCACTTAACCTAGCCATGGCTAAAACTTATAGATCAAAGGTTGACTTGTGCATTTGCAATATATATATATATATATATATATATATATATATATATATATATATATATATATATATATATAGAGAGAGAGAGAGAGTGTGTGTGTGTTAGCCGTTGGCTTGACACTACATTTACCCTTAGAATGGTGCATTACCTTAGTTATTACTATTTTCTATGTGAAGCAGCCTTTATATGTCTTATGAAGTTTACTGCCTCATGAAGTGCAGTTTTGGGGGCAGTTGAAAAATGTGACCTGATGAGGCATTTTGTGTGTTCTTCTTGTCTCTCTAATCCTCACTGATGATGATCACGCCTGATGTATGATGTTTCTACCCAATAATGAAGAGGATTTGGCAGTTGGCGCCATCATTACTGGAATCTTGATCTCGTTTGTAGCATGTCTTGTGCGATTTATTCTCTGTTTTTTTATTAGTGGTGCTGAACGTAGTGTATCTATGCTTTCATATGGTTAGTTCTGAGTTCCTATGATTTCTGGGTGTGAGATTAGGTATTTGCTTCATGAAGTATTTCTCTGTTCTTTTATGTATTCTGCATAGAAAGGGCAGCAACACTTTGGCGATCCTGCCATTTTCTTCTTGGAACCTCTGTGTCAAAACATTATTCAGAATGATGAAGGTTAAGCCCAGATGTTCAAAGTTGCTGCATGAAGAAACAGTTTTCTGTGTGAAGCAAAAGTTTTCTGCATGAAGAAGCAGAACCAGAATCATGACAATTCCATTCTCTTTATGTGGTTTTTATTTCTGGATGCTGAACCATAGTCGAATTACTTTTCTTTGATGATATATATCTGAAAACCTAGTTGCTTCTTGGAGCAGTGGTATATTGCTTCAAGCAGCATGATGGAGATTACAGGTTTAACTTTGCATTTCTGTATATATGTCAGCAAATTACCCATACCGATCAAATGTTATTCTAACCCGAAGCAAATCCAGAGAATTACGGGAGTTATTGGCAGGACAACAAAGGGAGTTATTGCAGAATGATAGCCGGGAAGCAGGAGGAATTGACACCTTGGATGAGGGGGAGTTTCCATCTTTTGGAGAGGAGTTCGAGGATGTTGGTACCTCTGCTGGTACCGTTACTGTGTATCATTCCCCTGCGTCGTCTAGTGAATCTCCCTCAAGTTCCCGTGATGAAGCAAAAGGAGTACTTAACTTACAAGATCTTTCAACTCCTCCGGATCGTGCAGCACGATGATTACAGCATTTGGTGTTAGGAAGTGCAGTCCTGTTAAGGAGACCAGTGGGTACTGCTAGGAAGTCTTCAACATTTGATCCCTTACCCCCATTGAAGAAGAAGAAGTTTCGAATTATGAATCCTAATCCACCACTTAACCCTAAGGTTAGGGCATCTAAATTCTCAAGGAGGAAGAAAGAAGACCCGGATTGTCATGTCGCTTAGTTTGAGACAAGGTGGGTGGCCAGTGGCTTCAAAAATATGTTTGGGGATCAAGTTAAGTTACAACAGTTTGCTGCAACTTTCAAGGGTAAGGCTATGGATTGGTATAGTACTTATGATGCTGGATACTTTACCACATATGTTGACCTTAAAACCGCTTTCTTAAGTAGGTTTAGAAAGCATAAGACAGCTACTGATGTGTTGAAAAGGTTGAAGCAGATCAAGCAGAATACAATGTTAGTGTAGGATTATGCACAGAAATTTAAAAATCTATTAAACAGGTTGAATCAGGAAGATAGACCTTCTATGGAGTTGCAATACTCTTATTTTGTTAAGGGTTTGGACAAAGCAATTGCAGCGACAATTGCTAATGCAGAAATTGGAAACAATAATAGTATAGATCGGCTGGTTGAAGCAGCGCAGCGGGTGGAAAAGAGACTTGGTAAGAGTAAATCCAAGAAGAAGAGTAAACATGACTCTTCAGACTCTGACTCGGATGGTTCTGATTCAGAGGATAGTAGTGAGGAGGAAAATACTTCATCAGGATCTGAGTCGGAAACCGAATCAAGTGACTCAGATGATGATCGAAGTAAGCGTAGACAAAGGAGATACAAAAAGAAATCGAGGAAAGATAAAACCTCTTCTAGGGATAGCAAGAAGGGGAAAGAGAAAGAGGAAAAAACGGCCTTGGAAAAAAGGTTGGAAAATAAAATTAAGAAGCAACTGTTGGAGATGGGAGTATTGACAACTTCCAGAAGTGTAAAGTCATGTACCATTTGTCAGAAACTGGGTCATGATGCTAGACAATGTTGGTATAATCCAGTTGTATGGAATGCAAGGCCGCAAATAGCATCTCTGGTGGCACTAGTTAACCAAATTGCACCTGAATTAGCACAGCAAAGAGGATTTAGAGGCTTTGGTAGGAAGGGTCAGCCACCTAAGCAATGGGATACTGACCAGCCAAGGTAGTGGAATAATATTCAACAGAGGCAGCGAGGACCTTGCTATTACTGTGGCAGGCAGGGACACATGTCTGGGCCTAATTATGAGTTATGGGTATGCCATAGGGCTGAAAGGGGAATGCAGACCGGGGAGCAGCAAGAAATACAACCGACATGAATACCCCGTGGACAGCAACCATCGGCACTCGCAGCACTAGTCCTAGTAGAGTTACTTGCAAAAGTCATGGAAAGTGAGGCAGTATGTCATCAAAAGAACCAGCAAGTTTGTAAAGTTATACAGAAAAAAGTACTATTATGTAAGGGTGTGTTAAATGTTACTAAGCATGGTTTGGAGCCGCAGGTGAGCTGTGACTGTTCAAATTGCATAGTTGTGGAAGATTGTCCGAATGAGACAACAGTTTTGGCCATTACCAGAGAAAAAGCTAAGCAAAAGATTAATTGGGAAGATCAAGAAAAGGCTAGGGAAGTGGCTTCCAATGAAGTTATGAAGTTGTAGAAAAAACAGACTTCAAAATAGCTTAAAGTTGCAGAATTGCCTTATGAAGTGCAAGACAGTCAGTTGATTCATGAGGAAAATCAGATAGATATGTTTGTGTTAGGAATGCAGTTCAGCAAACACTCACAAAGTTTGAAGCCTTGTGAGGCATTGCATGGTTCTCATGAGTTGTTTGCTGCACTAGCCAAATCTTCATTACAGTTGACTTTGGAACAAATCCTTGATTTAATTCCAGGGTTTAAAGAAAAGATTTTAGCTAAGATTATGTCAAATCAGGATGAAGTGTTTAAGCATTATGCTATGGATCGAGAGCAGACTTCAGATTGTCAAGCGGTGATTCCCACACAGATGGAGGTGGTAGACTATAAAGTTCCGACTATTCAAGTTGACTATTTGGGTAGCAAGTTTGATGATGTTCTTCTATATGGAGGTTCTGGAGTTAATATTTTGCCTGAAGAGATGTATTTGGCACATAAGTTGCAAGGACTTGTGGCAGCACCATTTTAGGTTAAAATGACAGATCAAAGAAGAATTCAGCCATTGGGAATATTAAAGAATCAGCTTATTCGGATAGCCGGGCTGAAGTTCAAGGTTAGTTTTGTTGTTATTCATATGGAAGGTTTAGGAGATTCATATAATATGCTGTTGGGAAGACCTGGATTAGACTAGCCAAGTTGAAGCAGGATTGGGGCTCAGATACAGTGACTATTCCTCATGGAAGTAAGGAGGTCAAGTTATCCACAAGTAATCAGGTAATTTTGGAACCTAAGTACCGTCCGTTAGTTGCTCAAACAATTAATGTTGCACCCGAGATTGAGGATGATGAGGAGGAACTTTTTACGCAAGCTAACCCCACAGTTATCCCAGTTTTTGAAGTGGATGTTCAGAAAATTTTGGCTCAGTATAGGGTATTTCCAGCGGTATTATCATCAGAAGTGGTTTTATCTTCAGAACATAACAGTTACCCCATGCATCAGCAAAATAATTTGATGCAACAAATTGTTTGCCCCATGAAGCAGGACAGTGACTTCATGGAGCAGAGTAGTGATTTCATGCAACAGAATAGTAATTTGAGGGTGGAAAGTAATGTTACTTCTGAGGGAAGTAAAAATACTGATTTGGGAACACTTAAAGACCAAAAGAAGCCTTCTTTGGATGCAGAGGAGGATTTAGACAAAGCAAGTCAGCAAGCTATTATAGATGCAGAGCTGAAATGTGAGCATACTATGCATAAGTCAGCTAGAGTCTTTGAGGATGATGTCCAAGAAGTGTATTTGGAAGCTAAAATAGGCTCTAAGCCGATAAATGTGAGTATTTTCATTGAGGAAGATTTCAAACAGCAATTAATTAAGTCGTGTAAGGACTTTTAGGATATTTTTGCTTGGGAATATACAGATATGAAGGGCTTTGATCCAAAGGTGTGTCAGCATAGAATTAATTTAAAGGCAGATGCAAAGCCGGTCATGCAGAAATGATATCATATGAATCCTAATTATGCTAAACAGGTGAAGGAAGAGATTGACAAACTTCTTCAAGTGGGTTTTATTCGTCCTGTTAATGAAGTGACTTGGTTGTCACCAATTGTGGTGGTGCCTAAAAAGAATGGCAAAATACGAGTTTGTGTAGATTATAGAAAGTTGAATGCAACAACTATTACTGACCCATTCCCTCTTCCATTCATGGATTCTTTATTGGATGATGTGGCGGGCCATGAGATTTATAGTTTTTTGGATGGTTTCTCTGGCTATAATCAGATTCATATGCATCCGGAAGATATGGATAAGATAGCTTTTGTAATCGAATGGGGTGTCTTTGTGAGTACTGTCATGAATTTTGGTTTGAATAATGGACCCCCAGAATTTCAGGGTGCAGCTCATAAAACCTTTGATCCTTATCTTACATCTTTTATGAGGGTCTTCATAGATGATTTTTGTGTATTTGGTAAGAAAGTGGATCATTTGCAGCATCTTAGACTTTGTTTTGAAAGATGCCGTCAATTTGGCATGTCCCTTAATCCTTTCAAATCTGTTTTTGCTGCTAAAAGAGGAGTTCTGTTGGAGCATATTATTTTAGAAGAAGGTATGGCTATTGATCCAAGGAAGATTCAAGTAGTTCAGAAGGTTGTAGTACCTACAACAGTTCAAGAAGTGATGCGCTTTGTGGGGCAGGTCAAATGGCATAGCAGGTATTTGAGGTATCTAGCTCATATTTGTGCTCCACTAACATTGTTAACCAAGAAAGGGGTTCAGTTTGTGTGGAGGCATGACCAGGATAAAGCTTTTGCTATATTGAAAAAGATGCTGGTTGTAGCACCAATTTTGCAACCACCACAATGGGATATTCCGTTTCATGTATTTGTCGATGCATCTGATATTGCAGTAGGTGCAGTCTTGATGCAGGAAAGGGTTGTTGGTTGGTTCAGATCTGTCTATTATGCAAGTAGACGGCTTACAATAGCTGAGAAGAATTATACTGTTACTAAATGGGAAGCTTTGGGGATGATCTTTACATTGCAAAAATTTAGACATTACTTGTTGGGAAACCAAGTTATTTTTCATGTGGATCATCAGGCTTTGTTGTATCTTATTAACAAGCCGCAGCTTACAGGAAGGTTGGCAAGGTGGATGTTGTTATTGCAAGAGTTTGATTACAAAATAATACATACACCAAGTAAAGAGCATATAGTGGCTGATTTTCTGAGTAGAATTGAGTCAGTGGACCCTGTATTGGGGGTGAATGATCAGTTGCCTAATGGAGAATTATTCAATGTTCAAGTGAGTCAATTCAATTCCTTCTATGATCAAATGTTACAGTTTTTGCTTCATGGAGTGATGCCTGCAGATTTGTCTAGAGACCACCATAGAAGATTGGCATTACAAAGCAAGAGTTATCAAGTTATTTTGGGAGTTCTTTATAGGAGAGGCATTGATAATGTGTTAAGAAGGTGTGTAACTGTTCAAGAGCAGCCTGCAGTTCTTCATGAAGCACATGCAGGAATAACTGGAGGGCATTTCTCTGGTCAGATTACAGCTAGAAAGGTTCTTCAAGCGGGATTGTGGTGGCCAACTGTACTCAAAGATGCTCATCAATATGCTAAAGAATGCATTACTTGTATGAAGGAGGGTCAACCTCAATCTCAAGATCGAATGCAAGATCATCTAGTTCTACCTTTGGAACCATTTCAAAAGTGGGGTATTGATTTTGTGGGCCCCATCAAGCCAGCTGCTCGTCAGAGTAAGAATCAGTATATTTTGGTCTGTACCGATTATTGTACTAAGTGTGTTGAAGCCAAAGCATTACGGGATAATAAAGTGTCAACTGTAGCTCAATTTTTGTACTCTAATATTATGAACCGTTTTGGATGCCCCATAGAGTTGGTAAGTGATCGGGGTAAGCATTTTCTAAATGAAGTAATCAAAGAGTTTACTGTTAAGCATATGATCCTTCATAAGAAGTCTACACCTTATCACCCTCATGCAAATGGACAAGCTGAAAGTTCAAATAATATTTTACTCCAAATTCTTAAGAAAATTGTGGCTGATAACCATAAGGATTGGGATACAAAGTTAGACTCGGTGTTATGGTCCTTTCGTACAGCATATAAGGTGTCAGCAGGCTTAACTCCTTTTAAGTTGGTTTATGTACTTGAGGCAGTTGTCCCCATGGAATTCTTGGTGCCTAGTACCTTCAAGGGGTGGTGTAGTCAAGAAGACAGGCATGGGTTAATAGGCATATTAAAAAGAAGATAATCAAAGAAGGGGATTTGGTTATGGTGTATAATTCACGGCTTGGGAAGCACCCAGGGAAGTTAAAGTTAAGGTACACCGGTCCCTATGAAGTTTTGAAAGATGTTGGTCAAGGCACTTTTGTGTTGACTACTTTAAAGGGTGAAATTATTAAGCCTGCAGTGAATGGATTTAGATTAAGAAGGTTAGTTCAACCGGATTATGATAAGGTACTCTATGGACTTGAACAAGAACCAGTTGCACTAAATTTGGTTCAAATTCCAGCACTGTTACCTCATGGAGTAATCTGTGGCATTTTACCTCATGGAGCACTTTATGATTCTATGACTCATTATTGTTTTTAGGGTGCCCTGGCTTGGTTTTTGGCAAAAACAACTACTCTTTTATGATGAGCTATTAGCTGATAATGTCGTCTTGTATATCACTTGTGGTGAACATGAAGAAGTGAGGCAAACTTCAGTAGTGCTCTATGAAGTGCAATCTATTTGGCAATTGTTCTATCTCATTTTCAAGGTTCAATGGTACTACATGAAGTGGTGGCAATATATGATATTCAAAGTTAGCTCTTGGAATTTACTTTATGAGGATTATCTTTTTAAATTTCTTTGTCTTGCAATCATGATTGGGCAAAGTGGTATCATGGCCATGGAAAATTGTGCTTTGATAAGATATCTACCTTTCAACTTGGGATGTTTATGTGATAATTTAGAAGATCAACTGTCTTTAACTCCAGTTCTGTTGGTATTTTCATTGTGTGAACTTATAAAGTTTCAGTTGCATGAGGTGGGGTTGAAGCAACAAGACTTTCATGTTCAACTTGGAGTACAAGTGGCAATCAATATGTTACCATGTCTCTTTTTTCAAGGAGTTTAACTCATGGTCAGGTAAGGCAAGTGGAAAAAGGGAAAACTATGGCTAAGAAGACTCGTGTGTTGTCGCTTGTGCCAATTTAGCAGCGTCTCTCTGCGACTTCACGCCATCAAGCTTCAGCATTTTCTTCATCTCTTTTCATTCCTAATTCGTAGCAGGTCGTCTCGCTATTGCAACCATGGTGAAGACAAGACAAAAGAAGAATTTGAAGCTCCCTGTTAAGAGGGCATGACAGCAGCCGAGAGCAGTCCAGGACCAGGATGATGACTCTAGTGATAGTCCACCTGATACAACGCCATCGAAAGTCAAGAACTCCACGCCAAAAACGCCTTCTGTTATGTCGAGTGAAGATGACGGTGAGTTGCCTACTCCTATGCTTGATTGCTCTATACTCGTGGATACGAAAGAACCCAATACCATGGGCTGGTTAATGCAAATTGGGTTGCTTGATTATGCGGAGCTACCATGGGAGACTTGGGGAAATAATATACATGCTCAACAAAAGTTACTTATGATTTGAGAAAGTGGCAAAGTTGGCAGAAGATTGGAGCTTACTCCTACTTTACTAGCACATGTTTTCTCTCTTGCGCTTAATGATCGGCCAAAGCATTGGCGGTGCACAGATGAAGCTATGCAGCAAGAGTTTGGGCTTCCTACAAGTGTTAGAAATTAGTGTGTGTTAAGGCATGCAGATGCAAAGAGGAGGTTTTTCATCAAATGGTTCATGTAGAGGTTTTTATTGTTCATAAAGGCTGATGTAATAACAAAGGACACTTTTGGTATTTTATGGTATGCAGAAAATGTTGGGATTCCAAATTGGTCAGGAACTTTATATGAAAAATTGATGCAGGAAGTTCATGTGCCAACAATTCGTAAGCAGTAGCAGAAAAGTAGACTTGGACCTATGTTGGCTGGTTTATATGCTCATTTGCAGGTTGTATGTCCAACATTGCATCCGTCACTTTGGGAATCTCCGACTATGGACAAGGTTACTGCATTTAAAAGGCAAAAATTAGTGGATGGAATAATGGTTGATTGTTATGATAAATATTTGTCTCATGATCATGCATTGAATGATCTTGAGAATGTTAAGTCAAAGGAGTTTGTGGATCCTTTGTTTATGACTTTTTCATCTCCAGAATCTTCACATGCTAGTACTTTGGGATGCACTGTGCCTTTAGATATATCAACATGGTTAAATGATGATGTCAAGAATGACAATGCTCGTGAAGATGTGCTTATTATAGGGGTTAAGAAGAAGGTTAGATTCTCCAAGTTGAAGATGGAGACTATGCCTATACCAAAGCAGAGTGATGCTTTGCAGCAACATATGGGTTTGTCTTATGATAGGGAAGTGGTTCATGATGGATATGTTCCTCAAAGTCTTGGTGAAGCTTGCTCTTTGGTTGCAGGGTTACATCGGTTCATGAAGGATATGCATGCTAATGGTGCCGTTAAGTTAAGTGTGGTGCAATCTTTACAGGAGCAGTTAGAGTCCATTAAAACTAAAAGAGATGCTATGCAAGTTGAAATGGGAAAAATGAAGGAATTACATGAGAATGAGGTGGATGCTTTGAAAAGGCAAATTGATGAGTATGCCGATATGTTGCTTAAATGTAAATTGTCTTCTGTTGCATTTAAGGAATGGACAGCTAATATGCAGGATAAGTTTGGTGGTGAATTGGATTTATTGTCTAAAGAATATGCTAAGTTGAAGGCTGAAAGGGTATTATTGGATGCCCGTTTACAACCTCTTCTTAAAGTGGAAAAGCAATTTTTGAGAGATATGGAGGTTGATCTTGATGGCTCTGTTTTTATGCAGCAAGATTTGACATCAATGAGAACTACATTGACTTCCTTTATGCATGATCAGTGGGTTAGCATAGCTGCTAGAATGTCTCAAGTTATTTCTCGGCCATATGTAGTTTTGCAGCAGACATTTGTGTCTGAAAACATGGAGAAATTGATTCATGAGAAAGATATGTTAAAGGAAAAGTTGGATGGTATGTAGGCTGACTATCATAGGATGATGGATGTAGTGTTTGGGTTGCAGAATGTTAAGCAAATTCAAGGTTCTGAAAATCTGTCTGTGGATGCAGTAGATATGGTCAAAGCTAATATTAATAATGTTTTGCATGATATAAATTAGCAGATTAAGATTCAAGATCATATGGTGGATATAGTTCATGATATTGCATCTTTTGGATTGTAGGAGCATCATGTCCAGGAGCAATCTATTACGGATTGCAATGATGCTCATGAGCCTCATAGTTCATAAGTTCTTTTGGTGTAGAACTGTCAAATCATATTCTTTTTTTGGTTCATCATACTTACATCATACTTGATATGTATGCCTCTAGGATTATGCCTTTATGTTTTGTTTTGACTATCTTTTGAGGGGCTTATGCAGCTGCAGTAGAGGGCTATAAGTATCCTACTAGAGAGGCTCTACTTATGGTTACTCTGTGTGGCTTACTTCACGGTGAAAGGCTGTGAGTAAGGCATAATCTTTTTCACTAGATATGTCGGATTTTGGATAAGGCATTTTGACTTCATCGATCATTCAAGGGTTTGAGTTATGGCTGTGCCAGCCATCCATCGGGCTGTGCTAGGTGTTAGCCGTTGGCTTGACACTACATTTACCCTTAGAATGGTGCATTACCTTAGGTATTACTATTTTCTATGTGAAGCAGCCTTTATATGTCTTATGAAGTTTACTGCCTCATGAAGTGCAGTTTTGGGGCAGTTGAAAAACGTGACCTGATGAGGCATTTTGTGTGTTCTTCTTGTCTCTCTGATCATCACTGATGATGATCACGCCTGATGTATGATGTTTCTACCCAATAATGAAGAGGATCTGACAGTTAGCGCCATCATGGCTGGAATCTTGATCTCGTTTGTAGCATGTCTTGTGTGATTTATTCTCTGTTTTCTGATTAGTGGTGCTAAACGTAGTGTATCTATGCTTTCATATGGTTAGTTCTGAGTTCCTATGATTTCTGGGTGTGAGATTAGGTATTTGCTTCATGAAGTATTTCTCTGTTCTTTTATGTATTCTGCATAGAAAGGGCAGAACAGAGAGAGAGAACTGATCAATACACTCACATGTCTCATTTGTTGTGCACTTAACCTAGCCATGCATAAACTTATAGATCAAAGCTTAATCGGTGATTCAAGGGAGTACCCTCACTTTTTAGGGTAGTCCCTTGATTCTCATTATTCTCAAGGAATATACATCACAATCAATACAATCAAAGCAAAAGCAAGACATGCATGCCAATTCATAGCATGAGTAGATTGATGTAAATCAGTTGGCTTGTGCATGTGCAAGCTATTCCAATCATGTCAAGGTGCACTTATAGCTCACATATACTTTTAGATAAGGTGGACCACATGTAGCCAATGTGCACATGTCCTCTTTTCATCATCATTAGCCAATGTGTCCACTTGTTGGTGACTAAAATAGATCACTGTAAGGATACTTTGCAATACCAACAAGCCAACTACAAATCTCTTATCTATGAAATGTATAAGTAAATTAACTTGGTTAATTTGATGAGGTCAAGTTTTCCTTCCATGGACAGTGTGGTTGGCCTTCTACTTCAAGGTTATGGGAACTTGCAGAAGTCAATGGAGCATCCTAAAAATGACGATACTCTAATTACTATATCAAGTCACTTCATGTACATATCTTTGATTGATTGATGGATAATATGCCTTTCTCTATCTCTTTCGTATACATCTTCATTGCATTATCTCTCTCTAGCTAAAAACCATTCGTGCTTTATCCACCTATTGATACTTGCATACAATTGCAAGTGGGATGGTCTAGTAAGTCACCACATATGTGCCAATTGACTTGCCAATGTGTTATCTCTTATCCTCAAGCTTTGTTATATATGTCACCACATAGGTCAATTGATTTACTAGTGTACCATCTCTTATCTCAAGTTTTTCTATATATTTCACCATTATTCTCAATCAAAAACATCATATCAAGCATATCTTGCATTAATCAAGCAGATTGGCCAACCCAACATAAATGAAATTGTATGAATAGCAATGTAGATCAAGATCTTAGCTTAAATCAATGACACCTTTTTGCACAATATAAACTGTTAGAGTTTAACTACAATATATAATGCCTGCAAATAAGAAAGAGCCTTGATTTGTTGGACCACTATGCACATACAATTTATATATGTCATATTCCCTAAATGCATGCATTGATACTTACAACATGGAGGCAAACATTTTGATATTGAAAGACTAGGAAAGTCATGTCATGTTGATCCAAAAACAACCAAAAGCTAGCATCTAATCAGTTTAATTGTTCTTGCACATCTGTTAGCGCGTGTAATAGGTATTATCTGCGCATATGCACACGCTTATAGACGCGCTACGTAAATATTAAAAAAATTTGTGGCTTTCTTTTCAAACCTATGCTTTCCTGCATTTTTTGCGCATTTTCTGCAGTTCGAGCTCGACATCACTACTCATGTCTATCTATCACTTCATGAAGACAATGAGGCAAGGAAATAAGAGTAAAAAGAGGACAGGAGGAAAGAAGAGACAAAGAGTAAAGAACAAGAGCCAAACAGCAAGGAAGAGAAGAAGATTCAAGCAACTTACCAAGGGAAGGGAGAAGGAGGACAAGGAGCTTGCAACCTAGTCACTACCCGTCGGAACAAGCAAAGAAGGTGAGTTCTTCTTCTCTCTCTCAATCTTGTTTGCTTTCTCTGTCTGTTTGTCTCTCTCTTCTCTCTCTTTACATGCTATAGTCTGTAACACAATATTAGTGAGTTTGGGAATCTCCCAATTCTCATTTTTTGAATACTAAAAAGGTGGCACCCGGATAACATGCCCGTAAGTTTCTTAAAACCATATGATGTGACCTATCATTGAAAAGCGCTTGAAAAATGGAATCTATTGAGCTATAGAGCGCTTGATTTGGAGTTATAGTGTTCAAGTTATGACAAATCCAAAGATTTGACCACATGTTCCAAACTTATGGAAAATTCCCATGTTCCCCAATATGGTGTTCTGTCATCTATGGAGGTTTTTTTGCACGTTTTTTAACCAAGTTTGAAAAGAAATGGTCCGACTGTGCGTGTTTGTCAGTGTGTCCAGATGATAGTGTAGACGCAAGTATAGACAGGGAAATAGACGCGCTGACAGACGCACACAAAGACGCAGATATAGAGCAGCATGTAATATGTTTTATCTGCATAGGGTAATATGATTTTTTTTGTGTAGATGTGGAATCCTGGATCCTCCAACACTGATCCTCAGTTGGAACGCATGAACAACACCTAAGCGGAGTTTTCTAGAGGTGTTAGTAGCTTTTTTGGAGGTTTTCCAAACAAGGAGCAATTCATGGGGGAGATGAGCAATTATCTTGGTTGCCCTCCCATTGCAGAGGAGGTTTTCAGTGTGATATCTGGGACACCTATCACATCTTTATCTAGCACTGCCGCACACACACCAAACCTTGGCACACCTCTACTAACAGGTACTCCACGCACTATGCATACACATAGATCAGCTGATGCATAGGGATTAGCTGAGATACATGGATCGGCCGAAGCACGTGTATCTGCAGAAGCACGTGCATCGAGTGAGGTAGAGGGTAGTGCCCGTCGAGGGAGGAGGGAGAGTCGTGCAGGAGGACGAGGAGGTCGAGGGCTTTGTGGGGGTTGCCTAGGGGGTGGCTCTCGATCACCCTCACCGGGAAATGAGAGAGGTAAGTCTCCATAAATGTACTACTCTGTCACTGATGTTGGTGGTATCTTGCATGACTCTGAGGGGAGGGAAGTGATAGCCTACTTGAGGAGTGTCGTGCATGCCACATACAAAGATTGCATGATTCCCTTCAAGCACCAAAAAAATGGTTTGTGGCAAGAGGTGCTACGGGCAGTACATAGAAGGTACCCTAATCTCGAGAATTCACGATTCTCAGATGATTGGGGACAGTCAAAGGTGAGAGACGTGCTTCATAACAAGAGGTCTCACCTTATGATGCGTACCAAGGAGTCACTACAGAGACAAGAGCAGGGGCACCCTGGATATGGCCAACCACCCAATTGCCACCACAGGGAGTGGAAAGAGGCCAAGAAGAGAGCAGCAGAGAAAATGACAAGTTGCTAGCATGCAGAGGCGCGACGTATCCAGATGGCAACCATGGGATTATCGCATTATGGATCGGGTGGCAGGGAGTCATGGAAGGCTAAGTTTGTAAGTATTATTTGATTTATTTTTTTAAATTAAATTTTGTAATTTGTTTCACTTCATTATGTAGTGTGTTCTAATACATTGTATGTTCAAATTGTTTTGTAGTATCATATTGTTGGTAGGATGCCTACTCCTAGAGAGGTAGGCTATCATCGAGGTCATAACCAGGCGTCCACTTGGTAGCATTTCTACGAGGAGGGACTCATCACGGAGGAGCAATATAATCGTGCCATGAGGATTCCACCACCAGAAGAGGTATGTTTTATTTTTTACATGAAAAGTATAGATAACTCTAATTTATTGTTTGTAATGGTATTTATATACCTTAATCCTTTGTGTAGGCGAACCCTGATGCAGTTGAGGATAGCGAAGGGGGGACTAGCAGTAGCGGTGGCAGCAATGGCAATGGCACAAGCAGCGGTGGTGGTAGCGATGATGATGCCTCTTCTGAGGAGATGTAGAGGAGCCCCATGCATGCATGCCTCCCCTTGGCTTGTAATTTTCATTTTTGATATGTATTACTTTTAGCTAGTGCTTGCGACCATGACCATGCTTGAGGTCACAAGCACTAGAACTCATCATGTAAAAACTCATCTATATATATGAAATCTCGTGTTCTACATACATTGTTTTGTTTTCAGTATAAAAATCTTCGAAATAATCTTTCTCTGTTTTCCCTAAGCATACATTTTTATGTTGATGGGGGGCAAAAAACCAGAGAGCATGCTCTCTAGTTTTTTTTTTCATACCTCTGTTTTGCGCATCTATCAGTGTGTCTAAATTGCAGGATAAATGCGCGTCTATTCTCGTCAAAAACTTGGAGAGGAAACGCTTTTTTAGATGCGTAGATACACGCGTGTATAGATGCCCAATATGAATATATCCACTTTTTTATAAATATGATTATATATTTACATAGCGCGTCAATACAGGAGTCTATATGCACATCTACATGGGCGTGTAACTCTGACCATAAGCGCGCTTTTAGACGCGAAATTGTAGACGCAACAGTAGACGCGGTAATAAACGCACTCGACATTTTTTATCATAGTTCAAATATTGTATCTACAAGCGCGTCTATGGAGCCTTTTTGTTGTAGTGGTAGAGCCTCCTTCTTAAGCCATGGATTCCATGGATTGTAGCCACTTGAGCCATACCCACCTTGTCCTTATCTCATAAAGTTAGGGCAAACTCTTAGGACCCATGTCCTAACACTACTCCTACCTTGGAGAAGAGTTTTTATCTCGAAAACATCATAAGTTTCTCAACAACTACTATCACTTGATTGGGGTGATTTTGAAAGAGCAATTGGTTAGTTAGAGTTGAGTCTACCCAATGTAGTTATGACTTATGAAGGGTTAAGCATGGTAAATGCTAGCATCAAAAGGGGTACCCATAAACTATACTCAACTTGTCAGTGAATGTTCATGTAGTTGATTGTAACATATGTCAAAGTAGAAAATATCATAAGGTTAACATGGTACTCCTGAAAATAGTGACTCTTAACGTCATCTTGAACTTCATAAATAGCCATTAAATTTTATTTTGGCTCAAAAGTGAGATCATCGTACCGTTAGCCTACATTATCTTGTCATGACCTTAAAATTAGTGACACTTAAACTCCTAATCTATCATAATAATCAACCATTCATACATTTCATCATATGGTGGCTATCCAAGACATAAACATGTGAGAAAAAGTCTTAAAGGTTAGTGTTCCAATGGTCAATATCTCTTGAATTCTCATGATGCTTCAAACACCTTCTTACTGAACACTAGGGTCCATTCCATGTACTGTGCTTGCATCAACAAGAAGATATCCTAGCCTTGAAGAATTCCTAATACTAATCTAGATTCTCTAAGAGTGGATGTTCTAATCTAGGATCAATATATGTATAAAACTATGAAATAGCTTATGTCCTTCAGTAGACTTCCTTCTATGATGGCCGTTCTTCTCTCTTGTCTACTACTAAAAGAACCTATCCTTGTAAAATATATCTATTTATTATTTCATAGGATACTTTTGTTTACGCGTCTAATATTGAAAATCAAGGAAATAAATCCATTTCTAGGAAGCAATACCCAAAACGTAAGGCATAACAACATCATATGTCACCCCTTATTATCACTTCAGCATAGTGAGTTATGCGAGACAAGAATTAGTACTCATAGATAGAGTCATTACAATCATCAATTTCATGGTTTCTTGACCATTTTTTGATATAGATACTTGCACTTTTTGGTGGCCCAAGTAAAGGATCATCTTTGAATTGGTGGACATGTATCATAAGCTTGTTAGACAAGCTAGCATGCAAATTTATGTGAGGCCTTGCAAATATCTTACACGGTCTCTGCATAGTTACTCAAAACAGTATCATTGAAAAAGCATTGCATACTTATGTGTCTATATCCAAATGCCCATGAGAGAGCATTAAAGATGAATCATAGAGCACCATGGCTCATAAAGTTATACCATAGTGGTTGTACCACAATCATAAAGTATATAACTTTCGAAAATTTTCCAACTATAATATAGAGAGATATTAAAAAAGAGAGAAAATAATGTTGGGATTTAGGAATTTCATTAATGATTACTTAACTTTAAAATTTTCTTTAAGTAGCATGTAAATTAAGTGTATAATGGAGAGCACATTTCTCAAACTCATATACAAAGTGAAAGTATAGCTAAACTAGAAAAACTTTTATTTAATTAAAGCCAAAATAATGACACTTATACATTATTGGAGATATTGTTGGCCTTGCCAATTATTTATGACAACAATATTTCTAAGAATGATCACCTAAAAATGATTGAAACAAAGGATTTCAACTTTAGCACAAGTAAACTCCTATGGAGTAAGTCCACCATCAAAGTCCTTGGATTTCTAAGCTATAAGATCTACACCAAGAGGATGCTTTACACTTGTGATTATGAAAGAAAGAAGAACCCTTAGAAGTCACCTCAAGATTAAAAACTTAATCAATGTAAATGTAAGCCTATTTGATTAGCATTCTCCAAAGTTTTTGGAGCCTTGATCTCAACTTCCTTCTACAATTCACGATTTACACCGCATAAGAAGCCTTTCACCTTGTAAAATTCATTTATACCATCATCAAGTTTCAATAGTGAGATATATAATGTGTAAGAGAACTGTGCTTTTGATGACACCGATCCTAGGCATCCCCATTTCTACTTCCTCCCGTTGGAGGGTAGGAATCCCTTGTGAGACAACTTCTCGAATTGCACCCCAACTCTTAGGGTGTGTGGTGGCATATTAAAAGTAATCCACCACTTGTAGGCCTTACCTTAGAGGAAGAAACTAGTCTGCATTGGCGCCATCTCACCCACGATACAACGAAGCCAATGTATATCAGGCCACTTACTTAGAAAAGTATTGACTACATCTTTATTACAATCCTTCTCTTCCCCCTAGAAGATTGGTGCTTTCAAGTTCTTCAAGGAATTAACTTCTTTAGTTGAGCCAATGGGATCTGTAGTGGATAGTCTTGTTGGAAGATGGTGCAAGACAGCTAGCCCTTGGCATATCTATCAAAGCCGCTTGTGAAGAGACTAATGTATTAACTAACTCCATGATTTTAGATAAATTAATACTCATATGCTGCACAGTTGTTTCTAATGCAAAAAACCATGTCTAAAGTTATTTAAACTCTATATAGTCTAAAAGTCCATGTGTGTTCATGATCTCTTCATCATTGGACATTACAGTAGGAAGAGGGTTGCCAATAAAAGCTACTTCACACTCCAAATCAAGTCCTTCAAATTCAGACATGTGAGTTGAAGGCACATCAAAGTCCATGATGAAGATCAAGTGTATGTGCATATAGAGAAAAGCATAAATACCCTTGCAGGGAACTCAAGAAGAGGAAGAAGAAGCAATTCATAGAGGAATCACCTCCAAAAATCAACCTCAAACTTGTATATGGATAATGATGAACAATTTCATAGATCACATTAGGGGAGTTTTGAGGTCTCGAACATGCCCTGTAAGAGATCCTAGAGAGAGAAAACAATTTAAGAAATAAAATCATTTTATAGAATTTTTAAAAGGTTTATATTTTGGTAAGTTAAAATATCAAAATTCGTTAATAAGTAATTGTCGTGATATTCTCGTGGTCACATCAAACCTAGAAATATAGGTCGCCATAAAGTTGGCAAGGTTGTCATAATGAAGATATTATCTCCTCATTAAAGCGAAAAGTAATATTCAATTTGAATTTTGGTGGATACTCGATTGCCTCCCTCCATCGTTTCTCTCTTCTTTTTTTCTCCTCCTTAGTAGTCTCTTCTTTGTTTTCATTCTTGCTTCTAATCATATCCTTAGCTATGGATCAATCACCCAATGATCTCTGTAACTATGGATCAATCATCTAATGATCTCTGTGGCTCTCATAAAAGACCTCTCTATCATCTTCATATTGAGTTGGATAGAGAGTATGAACCAATAAGAAAGAGAATAAAATCTATCACGGTTATAGAGTCTATGAAACATATACTGAGGTTTGAAGGAAAGAAGAATATTGATCTTTGGTTAGATGGAAAGCTATATCCCAAATATCCTAGTAGAAATATCACTCCTCCTTTCTATAATAGCTCATCATTAATGAGGTTTATTGGTGATGGCTACAATGGATTTTTAGGTTATACACTTAATCTTGTTGCAGAAAAGGATATCCTTGGACTAGAGAATCATCTTTTGATGAAACACAATATAGAGTTGTTGCAGAAGCTAGAGGATTGTCAACAAAAAATTCATTCATTGGAAAAGCGTATCAACGAAAGCAAACTTTATTAGGCCTTCGAAATCAACAAAGAGCTCTTAAAAATATTGAGAATCTCAAACGAGGAGGAGGAGGCTGTGGTAAAAGAATCCAAGCAACAAGGTATATTTTTTTTCACTTGAAAAATCTTAAATATGTCTTAATTTAAATTACTTGCATTGATTTGTGATGTTATTTTTGCTTTGATATCTTCTACAACCAAATGCAAGTGAAAGAGATTCTTTAAAAGCAGCTCAGTTTTATTATCATCTTCTTCCTTCAGTAGTTTCAATGGATATTTTGTAGAATAAGAAATTTAAAAAGGCAAAGAAACAATGCTTGGAGTCATTTGTAAAGGATCATTCTTTGGATTCTGAGTTAGTACAGAAGACACTTGATAGTATTGGTATTAGTCGAGATGCTTATATGCAACTTTTCTAGCTTTTACAATCAAATATGAAGCAAGGACAGGTATGCAATTGCATACTTCCGAAGCCATTTGTGGTTAGGACTATCAGACAGAGAGTTGATAACAAAGTGATAGAGATTCTAGGTGAGCCTTTTCATATGAAGGCTAGCTTCAAGGACAAGAAAAAGGAGGTTACATTCAATGAATTTAACAATATTTTCCTTGAGTTGCCCACCCTACAATGCTTAATGATCAAATTTTATGACTTGTCAATAGAGCAGAGGCACAGGGAGTGGCTAGATTTGTGATTAAACTTAATGAAAGTGAGATTCTGAAATGTAAAAAATTGGAGAGAATCTCTATTACCTTGATGAATAGAGGACTTTCGTCAGGTGATTGCAATCACTCAACATCATTTAGTGTTCAATCTGAATATAACATCTAGTGGCTATGAGCATTTGAGGTAGATACTGAGAATTTTGATATACTATATTGGGTTTTTCATCAAACATTAATACCTAATGTTATTCAAAGGCAACAAGCAGGAGAAGAGCTATTTGTTGAAGGATTTGGGAACTACAGGATTGAGTGGCACATAGCTGGTGACCTAAAGACACTCAAATGTATGTATAATGTATCAAAGGGAGCCAACTCGAGATCTCCTTGCTTATACTGCATGTCACCAGCTGCAGAGTTAAAGTCAAGTAATTGGAATAGAGCTCCCTTTAGGCACAATAAGGATCCATAGTTTAAACTGGTCTTGGACATTCCTTTAGCGAATGCCCATATTTGTACACTTCATGCACTTTGCAGGATAATTGAAAAGCTTGTTCATCTTTATATAGGATTTACATGGAAGCTGAAGCCATTATCAACTAGAACAGATGCTATAAGAAAGGTTGAAAAAGTTCTCTCTGCAATTGGTTTGCATGGTGGTAATGTTTTTATTGAACCAGATCTTCAGAAGTCTAAGGATGGTAATTGTGTCCCAAAAAAACCATGTATTGGTGGAGTGAAGGTTAGAAGGTTTCCAGGCTTTCATGGGAGACTTGGCAAGATAAACTCGAGAAATGGTGGCTCAACTATTAAATTTAATCAGTGGAAATCCCTACATAATGCAGTTAAGGATCACACTAATAATAGACAAGCTCAAAATAGAAAATCTAAAGTTTGGGAAACACTAGACAAAGTGTTTTTTTATTGTGATAAGACTGAATGGAATGATGATGATCTCAAAGACTTTAAAAACCAATTGAACCTTTTCAAAAAGGCGATGATGACAGAAGCTTGGGGTGATCAACACTTTACTCACTATATGGTAAGAAGTTTGCATATGTTTGTTTCTTCATTGTCGAACTCATATAATGTTTTTTAATAACTTTCTTTATTTGTTGACTATGCAGCATATTCTATACAACCATGCTCCATACTTTATTAAACAATATGGATCTCTATCTATCTGGTCAACCCAAGGTATGGAAAAATCACATTATCAAGCAAGAACAAAATATTTTAGACACACAAGACATGGAGGTGGAAGGCACAAAGCCAACAGTTTATTAGAGGTCTTTCAATGGTTCTATCGACAAATTTGGCATAAATTCAAGCTTAAAGATACAACCACATCAAGAAATACATCATCTTTAGCAAGGACTATACAAATTGTTACCCAAAGAAGAAAAGATAGATATTTAAATTCTTGGGCAAAGCAAAGATTTACAGAATGGTTACAAACCAAAAAAAGAGTTGGGAAAAGATGGGTTTTAAGAAACCCTTAATCTTTGGCATATTCTAGTCTGATTGTGTTGCAGAAGAGTCCTTAGTTTCAGGCACCTCAACAGGGCCTTCAGAGGAGTCCTTGGTTTCAGGTAGCTCGACAGGGCCTCTAGAGGAATCTTTTGTTTCATCCCACTCAATAAGACCTCTGTATTTCAAAAACTCTTGTTTCTAATAGCCTGGAAGAAGCTTCAAATTCTTACTATCTCCTACATAAGAGAGCAAATAGGAGCCAAGAACTCCAAAATATCTAGCTCTAGATCCACTGTATCCAGGCATGAAGCCAAAAACTCTTATGGCTTCTTCCTTCTCCACTAAAATGATATTGTCCAAACCTTTGCTGAAAACTTGAGATCCAATTACCTTTGAGATAGCTCTCAAAGCCATCATTGGGGAGAGCTTGACAATCTACTATGATATATTACAATTGTTTGATTGTTTAAGTTTCCAATATAATGGCCAAGGCTTTGATTTTTTCCAAGCTTCATTGGCCTAGAGCCCTTGGCCCTTCCAAGAAAGTTGTCCAGATCTTCAATCTCAATCTACACAACAAACCACAATAGTACAAGATATAAGATATTATCTATAATGCAGACCTCTGTACACTCCATAACCATATGAATATCTTGTGCATCATCATCATCATCAATGACTAAGTTGGTCTCTTGTATCTTCATTGAGCTCTTTCTTTCTTTCATATCTTCATCATCACTATCTTCTTGCTTCTACTTCCCTTTCTCTCACTTCCATATGCAACGATCTCTCTTTATGTGACCATACTTCTCATAGTAATGGCATTGCACCTTCCTCTTGTTAGGAGACTTTGACCGCACATGACTACCATCTCTCTTGTTATGGTCATTGTTAGATTCACAATGCTTTAAATACCATGTACACTACTTTGAATGAACTTGTGTTTGCATATAACAAGTCTGGCCATGCTTAGAGTCACCCATGGCTATTCGATGTGTCTCTTTTGACAAAAAGGCACTAGCAACTTCCATTTGATGCAAAATTACTTGTGGCTATACAGAAGGTTTCCCACAGTGAAGGTAGAGGACAAACCAAGTGAATAGCTTTCATCTCATCATCTATATTCAACTACTATACCTAAATTTGTGCAAATAGAAAATCTAACTCATTTAAGTGTGCTACAACACTTATGGACTCTTTCATGCATAAACAATAAAGCTCACATCAAGAACACCTTATTATTGGTTGAGTTCTTCTCACAAGTGTTGCGTAACTTCATCCATGTAGCATGAGCAGTGCACCATTCCAAAATTGTAAAGCATACCAATTTTGCAAAATGTAAAAAAATTGTTGACCTAGCCATGGCATCAAGCTCCTCCCACTCCAACTAAGTAATGCACTTATCCTCAACCCTTCCATGATAAAGAATGGGGACTTGTTATTTCTTCTATACAAAGCCATCTTGCATTTGCTTTTCTCATAATAGAGCAAAGTCTATGCCATCAAACTTCTAGACATCATAAATGTCCTTATCTTTTAATGCCATAAGAGCAATGCAAAAAAGATCGCAAAATTTTTGAAAATTTTTGGCATAGTCTCCTTTGTACAATGGCACTCTAAGCTAATCCAAAATGTCTCAAAATTTGGCAAATGAGAAATCTCTAATCAAAAGTATGCAACCAAATATCTATAACTAAAATTTGAAAAATTGTTGGCATAGTTTTGGTAGCAAAATGGCTCTGGAAACAAACCAACTAGCCAACCAAGAGAGAAAGTGTATCAAAAGCTAATTATAGAGCATGTGTCAAAATATAATAAAATTTTGGTAGCATTTTGGCTATATTTTGGAATTTGAACCAAAAAGTAGCTCATAAAACACTATTAAAACTCAACCATGAGCCATCAATCTATCAAATATATGCATACAGATATATGTGTATTAGGCAATATATCATGTCAAAGCAATCCAAAACTGATCACAAACCATACATCTATCATCGATGCAAGGGAGGTTGGTTGAGGGATCACTTCAAAACTTATATCATTGAACAAATCTCCACATTTGAGAATCCAAAAAATCCATAAAATCTCACTTAAACCTCAACAAAGGCTGCATTTCAATCAAGATTGTCTCAATATATGCTAGAATCAACATACATAGGGCTATCCATAGTGTTGTATAAGCATCATAGTCCACATATACATGACAACTAAGCCCAAAACACTTGTGACAATGCCTCCACAATGGATAGTAGCAAAGCAAGCAAGTGGCATCAACAAACAAGAACAAAATATTTGACAAATCTTCAATCTCAAGTTAAAAGCAATCTAAGTACCAAAAGACACTGCTATATGTCAATAATCACCAAGAAAAACATAAAAGTGACAAACAATCTTTGAAAAAGCCTCAAAGCTATAAAGTAAACTCCCAAACTCCCACTAAAATCTATGAGCAAGGTGGTCACAAGCTCAACTCAATCATACAAGGAGAAGATTGTGTGATCACAACTATGTGTGATTTAAGAGGAGTGTTTGGAACCCACAAAATCAATCTCCCACTTAGACATAGACTAGTGCATCATCTTGCATACACATAGCTCTCAATCATTGGCTATAAGAGCATGTCAAGATAGGTGCTCAATATCAAAATCATCAACCCCATTTGAGCATAAATAAGCTCTTGCAAATCTTTACACAATTTGCAAAATGAGATGCAAAATTAGCATGCAGTCTAAAGCAAATAACTCAAAAGCTGCTGAGAATTTGGAAAAACCTTTCTTCAACAAAGTTCTAGACCACAAAAAAATTCCTAGACATGAAAGGAGCCAACATAAATGGGGTTACCTTTCAATAGCTCATAATTGATCTTCAAAATTTGTAACCTGTAAACTATGACCTACAGTCATAATTTGCAACGTATCTTGCAACGTATCTAAAAATTAGTGAGAAATTTGGAAAACCATTGCTCTAAAAGTTGTGGAGCACAAATAAATGGTCAAGGTTCATGGGAATTGCAACAAAATCAGCTCTATATTCTAAGATATCTTTGTTGCAAAAAAATAAAATAAAATTCGTTGCTCTCAAACATGACATAGCTTTGATACCACGATGAAGAGTGCACATGTGCAAAAGCATGCATGTGTATATGATGAGAGAGAGAGAGAGAGAGAGAAAGAGAGGCAGAGAGATGAATGGTGTGGGTAGGGGTGAGCCTTGCCTTCCAAGATTCTCCTTTCTCACTAACAAGGTAACTAGTCACTTAGGATTAGTGAGTGGCTGAAGTATATATTTGTACACTTGGGGTTAGTGAACTAGTGATGGGCATTGGCTATCAACAACATGGCCAAAATCCCAACACATCCTTGAAAAAAATCATGTAAACAACCTCTTCATTGACTAGTCAATATGTAGAGTATCTACAAAGTAGTATGGAGCTACCCATCTCATTTGCATCTATGAGCATATCTTTCCTCTATGCTTTAAATAGATTCTTTTCTCAACAAAATTCATGGTGGTAGTGTCACAAAGTAATTTGTGCAAGTGTCAAGAGGCACCGCGCCTATGGTTGAGAGAGAGAGGAGAAAAGAGAGGATATGAGACCACTTTACACTTTAATTGATGATGGAAAATTGGAAAAATATGTGTTTGCAAAAGATATGATGGAAAACTAGATAAAGGTGTGAGTAAAGCGATAATAAAAACTGGGTAAAAATGTTGATGATGAGGCTTAGTAGCAAAAGTAGATAGATAAAAATGGGAAAAAGTGGGTAAAAAAGCTTCTCCAAAGTTGATCAATGTGAGGTTCCAGATACTATGATGCTTGAGGCTCTAGGATCAAGCATCCTTTTGAAAAATTAGCTTCTTTATCTCTTGAGATAGATGATAACTTGATCATGGAGAGTATACAATTGCAATGCCATTCTACACACCACAATCTCAATCTTTACTTCACTTTCATACTTTTTCAAACTTTTGGGAATTAGTTTGATAAAATTTATGTTGAAAACACATAAACTCTAGAGCAATGTTAGGTCATTCAATCCAGAATAATTGGCAATAAGTAGTGTCAGATGATAAAACTTGATGGATCTATTTGATGTTGTCAAGACAACGGGCCTGAGAAGTCAGTCTTAGGCTACGAGATGAGGGCAAGGCAGACATGGTCCGGATGGCTATGAGCCATGGGGCAAATGACTAGGGGAGCCCAGTGTGGACTAGGAGACCTATATAAGGGCATGGAAGGGTGGAGACTAGTATTGCCCATTACCCTTGGCCTCTCACCAATATCAAAGCTAAATTGGGAGTCATGAAAGTAATTATTCAATAAAATGTTTACAAAAGTGGCGTTTTTGTGGATCTGCTTATGAAGGACACCAAAAAAAATGTTCTACATCTTTTTGCATCTCATGCACATCGGCTAATTCTGCACCGTTTGGGAGATATCTGTGTTTTGCTGCACAACCACGGGAAGAAGGAAGAGCTTACGATATGAAGCAACAATGAGTCTTGGAGGTCCTCAGAGAGAAGGCTTCCTTTCTCTCTTCCTCTCTATCTCTCTCTTCCTCTCTTATCAGGGATCCCCAGTTTTGCCATGGACTTCATGGAAGTGTGGGAGTGACGTCAAGCTACTTCGATGGTGACGATGTATGACATTGCGGATTTTAAGTTCTAAGATGAGAAGCTGTGGCATGTTCCCTTCATGATCTCTCATGCATAGCTTCATGCATGTGCATGCAAAGTATGCATATGCATGCAAGGCATGTATGTGCAAACTTAGACAATCGCATGCACAGCATGCACACATCAACGATTGGCATGCAAGTCATGATATAAAAGCATGCATGGCATGCAAGGCATGACATACAAAAATGCATGTCATTCATGTGTAGCTTTTGATATACTTTGCAAGCGTGCAAAGTGATTTTGCATGACATGCAAGGCATGTGATGCATGGCACGATCATGTTTAAGCAAGTTGTTTGATGTGAAATTTTCATGGCTTTGAATCACGTATTCAAAGGAGAAATTTGATGACAATTTCTTGGTCATTGTTGAGCGATGCATTTTGATTCAAATATTTTGGAGCAGATTCATGGATCTCGGATAGCAAATCAGTGATTTACTTTGCTCTCAAGTGGCAACGTGTTTGATGGCAAAGCCAATTTTTGCCAAGATTAGGGACCTATGAGGTGGCTTCTGTCCATTATGTAATCATGAATGACATGGTTATTTTTAGCAATGTGTACAACATATTGTAGTCTTTGATGGATGAGGTACAAGAGTTTATACTTCTATTTTGAGAATTATGTATGTTTTTCTTCTCTTGCAGGTCTCTATGAGTAGATCATACATCGATTTTTCTTGCCATGTCTTCTATAATGATGGTGTTTATATCTCAAGAAGATTTTTTAATGGTTTTTTGGCATATGGATACGATCCATCCAGATTAGGCATCATTTTTATCGAGTGTTTGTTCGTCTCATATATGGACCTCAGTTATGGCACTTGCTTTATGACGATTATACGTCATAGATATGGACATATTGATGCTGATTTGTTATATGTATTTATACATCTATGGCAAAGTTTATGTTTATGATTTGTCAATAAGCATATCTTTATGTCTATGCTACGAGCATAACACTCTCTCCTCTTATCTTGGGGGAGATACATCGTTTTCTTAATGCTATGAGCGAAGGAGTCTTCCTCTTGTTGATGAAGATATATCATCAACACCATTATCTATATGGCTATTATGAGCCTTGGCGTTTTTTTTAATGGTTCTGCACTGCAACAACTTCTCTACATGCTTTATGCCATATGATGGTATCAAGTAAAGATCTATGCATTGCATTTGGTGTTTTGATCGATAGATATGCTCTAGTCTATGAGGCTAGAGTCCTAAGTAATCACTCAGGGTTAGTTTGTCAGTGATGATGTAGTGACTTATTTTGGTGGTATTTACCATAGCAAAGTAACACTGCACCATCAAACCTATGAGTGGATATGAAAGGTATATACACTTTAGTGGTGCATTGTCTTATAATGACAACAAGCAACTAGACATTGTATCCGCACAAAAACTGGTAGATACGGGAATGGATACCCTCAAAATATATCGCGCCACAGCACCGCACAACAGACTACCATCACACACATAAGATGAAAAACCATCAAATAGAATAACACAGCAACAACAACATCATCATCGTATATATCAGAACATAGATACAAAGCTCCGCACCACAGTGCACTCCCACAAGAGTGCAACCACACAATATATATCTCCCTCACAAGGGATGCCAATAGACACCGGGGATGCCAACAGACATGGGATACAAACGGGTACACTCCCAGGACAACCGCTTGGATCCCCAAGGACACACTGATCACACCGCACATGCGGTCCGCGATGTTGTGGCAAACGCCGTAACACTTGGTACGCACGGTGGACTATGCGAACCCACAACAGGAACACCCAAACTCAGCAATAGCAAAAGGCAACCACTACAGTGGTTGTGAAGCAGTAGAAGTAGAAGACACAGGAATAGACTCAGAGACTGGAGTTAAAGTAGTAGGCGAGGCCTACAAAGCCACCGTTGCCGCAGGAATTGGCGCCTAGTCCGCCGCCGCAAGACCGGCCATAAACCTGACTCCTTTGTTCTGGGAACAACTCAGGATGCTCCGGCCATGCTTGCCTTGGAACGATCTGCTCCACAAAATCCTGAACACCCGCAGCACGATGCTGCTCATTAGGCTCCACCAAAATAGTGTAACTTGTCTGGAGAGGTGTCAATGGGGCAAACAGAGAATGGGAGGCATAAAAACGTTGCAAGAAAGCATCAGTCTCATTCCATCAGGGCGGGCATGGAGGTAAAGTCAAGGCAAAACTGTGACAGCACAGGTCTAGCCAAAAGCATACTCTCTGCGAATCATTTCCTTCTACCATTGCACCGTCATCCGCAGTCGCCGACGCTGGTCCCGAAGAGTATCACACTCCCGCAAAATGTGGGCCATCTCTGCAGAAGCAGACATCTTCATCCGCTGCACCGTCATCTGCAGTCGTTGTCGACACTGGTCTCGAAGAGTATCACACTCCCACAAAATGTGGGCCAGCTCCGCAACAAGCATATCTTCATGCAAAATGACGGCACCACCGACTCGACCACAACCTTATCAGCCCCGCCGCAGAGCCTAATGGAATCTCATCATCCAGTGGGCCCATATCTTCCTGGTGTACAACAGAGAACCCTGTCCGAACAGCATCCCGCCACCCAGCTAACTACTCCCGCCAGTGTTGGTGCACCTCCATCTTCAAGGCTAGCACTAAGCCCTCTAAGTCCTCCATGTTGACCAAGACATCTTCCGTATGAAGTAAATATGCCGCAAGGGCATCAGAGGTGCGACGACGAAGCAATTCATCAGTACTGGAGCAAACGTACTCCTCGTACTAGTCTTGTACTACAGCAAAATGGGTCTGCGCCCTCCGAGCATGTTCCTCCAATCCCTACACTTGTGCCCGCAATTGATATGCCTCTGCCTCCAACGCCTGAATCCTCTCAGCATCTGCACTTGATTGCGGTCTTTGGTGCAAGGACTCACTGACCATTTGTAAAAACCAAGCACAAATGTCAACATGCTCCGGCTGCACTGTGTAATCTGGAGAAGACCAAGGGAAAACAACAGTGATCACCAGAGTAGATTTAGTAAGCACACTAGGAAGAGCAATCAAAACCTCAGTGCCGATATAGACACCGAACTGACATCGAGAATCGCAACAGATTGCTGAGGTTGCACTGCCACATTAGGTAACCTTTGTAGCATATTGAAGCGCCATTGTTCCAAGGGCAATAAACCACCCGCAGCAACAACAGTCATAGTAGCAGCTACAGAGACCGTCGGGGTCACCAAACCTAAAGACGTCAAGAAAACAGAAGTAACCACAACAGCAGGGGAGGAAACCGCACTTAGAGAGGGCACACTTAACCGCAACTCCCCCATGGATGTGCGCTTGCAAGGATTGCGAGGAATAGGCCGAGAAGAAGAAGCTGATGCAGTCACGCACAAACCCTCAGAAACTATAGATGAGGGGCGCGACATAGCTGACCCATCCGAAAACAAAACTTGTAATATCTGGCTGACTTTGGTGGTTACCGCTACATTTTTTGCCAACTGCGCTGAGACCCTCTCAGCTTCAGCACGAAGGCGATTGTGAAATACACGGGCCCAAGCTACAAGCTCCGACTGTGCCAACTGCAACATGGCACGCACCCAAACTAACAAAGTATAGGTCTTTGCCTGGCAGGCAAAGTGCATCAATAAACCATCGATAGCATTCTCGAAGAGAAACATTTTTGCAGTTTGACAACAGTTTATATTCACTGCCAACTTGAGGGCCAAACTCTTGCTCCATCTCCGCAGGTGTACTTGGATATTTGGCACATGCAACCCGTCAATTGGCAACAATAAACGATCAAATATCAACTATTCAGTGAGTTGAATCTACTGATTGCCCACAAAGACAGTATATCCCCACGTAAGATTCGCTAGAATAGACTGTGCGTGCAGATGGACGATAACATCGCCCCAAGAGATGGCAGCAAAACCTTGCAACCGCATCGTAGAGAGCCAGGTCGCCACCTCAGGATGCTCAGGAAAGGCCAAGGGAGTAAGAAACACGAACTGCAGTGGGCTAGCAATCATGGCGACGAGAGCACAAATCGACAAAGCAAGGAAGGCACAAAAGCACGCGTAAGATTGCCAAGGCAGTAAGGAGAGATAGAATAAAACCCAACAAAATAGCTCCCACATAAGCAAAGGTAGAAACGCCTCGAGCTGGGGATCATGTTGATATTCACGGGATCGTATGCAATGAGTAGGTACGAGAGCCCTTATGGAAGGCAGTTGCCACAAAGAACACATTAAAAAGGGTATCGCCGTAGACGAAGCGAAAAAGGGCACGTCAAAAAATCATTGGTCTTATAATGCCGCAACCAGTACCCATTTACTAGACTAGAGAGCACCGCACCCTACAAATCTTTCAATGTAAAAGACGTCGGGCCAGCCTCCGCAAAAACCCAAAATGAACCTGACCATGCTTCAAATGAAAGACCAAAACCAGATCCCCACACTGAAATTTGTGGCGTTGAGAATGACTATCGATCCAATGCTTTTTGCATCTCTATAGTACTTGCATTAAATAGAAAGAATGCCAACGGGACTCCTCTAGTTGAGCCAGCACATCCAATCGGTATACCACAGAACCCTCCGATAGAAGCCTCTCCGCCACCGCAATCCTATAACTTGGCAATACACCGGAGTAATAGCTTCCATTCCAAAAAGCCATCTTGAAAGGTGTAAACCCGTAGCCACTTTAAAAGTTGTGCGGTGCCCTCAAAGTGACGAAAAAAGTTTCTCGTCCCAATCACTATGGTGAAGATTAACAAGTTTGGTCAACATTCACACAATCTGTTTGTTCAAAGATTCCACCAATCCATTTGCTTGCGGATAATAAGAAGAGGAATTGAGATGTTGAATCTGAAAGGGAGAGAATGATCGAAGCTTAGACTCGAGAGCTATGGCAAGAGAGCAAGAGCAATAAAGAGAGAGACGAGAAATGGGAACTCCAACAGTCACAATGTGTGACGGGGCCTTCCTTTATTCAAACTTTCACTAAAAGAATAAAGAATAAAGTGACAGTGACAGGCGCCCGCCACCTGCAGTGTGCAGTGGCGGTGACTGTCAGTGTAGTAATACATGGGCGACTAGGTGGAGGCGCCTTTATCCCCAACAACCTCCCAGTTAAAGGCGAATCTGCCCTAGTGAGGAGTGAAAAGAAAAATAAAAAAGACAGTACAACATGTACACATGTACAACAGGATGAGGAAAGACGTCATCTCATCCCACGCCCATCAACCTCCTGAGGAAGGCAAATCGCTCTGTAGAGAGGCTTTTCGTGAGCAGATCTACAAGATTCTGGTCAGTTGAGATATTGACAAGATCAACAGACTTGTCCTCAATGACCACATGTATGAAGTGATACCTCATCTCAATGTGTTTCGTCTTTGCATGGAAGACCAGATTCTTAGCTAACTGAATAGCACTCATAGAATCCGAATGCAGTGTAGGGATAACATCAATACCAAGGTCAACAACTAAATGACCCAACCAAATAGCCTCCTTGTAAGCCTTAGTGGCTGCAACATACTCAGCCTCTGTAGTAGAAAGGGCCGTGCATTTCTGCACCCTAGACATCCAAGAAACAACACCTCCAGCATATATGAATACATAACCGGAAGTGGACTTCCTACTATTTGCATATCCTACATAATCACAGTCAGTGTACCCCACGACTCTTGTATCTTGGCTGCCATAGCATATGCACATATCTGTAGTGCCCTTCAAGTATCTCATGATACCCTTCATGGCATCCCAATGCTTCTTGCTAGGTGTAGCCATATAGTGTGCCACAACACCAACTGGAAAGGCAATATCTAGACGAGTGGCTATCATGGCATACATAAGACTGCCCACTACGGATGCATAGGGAATCTTGGCCATCTCGGCCCTTTGCACATTTGTCTGCGGACAATCAACCTATGATATCTTCACATAAGAAGGCAATGGATAGCCAATAGGCTTTACGTCCTGCATGCGAAAGCGCTCAAGGACTTTATGAATGTACTCCCTCTGTAACAAGTAGAGGAGTCCTTGATACTTGTTGCATCTAATGCACATACCAAGTATGTGAGTGGCCTATCCCAAATCTTTCATCTCAAAGCTCTTCTTGAGCTGAGTCTTAAGAGCATCTAGCTCATCACGAGCTTTCCCTGCCATCAGCATATCATCCACATAGAGTACCAAAATCAATAAAGAACCATAACACTCCTGTTGTAGCCCTACCATCAGTATATCATCCACATAGAGTACCGAAATCAATAAAGAACCATAACACTCCTGTTGTAGCCCTGTGACTGCCTAAAGGCATCAAACTTATAATACCACTCCCTAGGTGCCTGTTTCAAGCCATAAAGACTTTTCTTCAATTTGCATACTAGGTGCTCCCTGCCAGGTTCTGCAAAGCCCTTAGACTGTTCCATAAAAAATCTCATCATGCAAGTCCCCATGTAAGAAAGTCGTCTTGACATCCATCTGGTATAAATCCAAGTCAAGCTGAGCAACCAAAGCCAAGACTAAGCGCAGGGTGGTCATCTTAACCACAGAAGAAAAGACCTCATCAAAGTCCACACCATGCTCCTGCTTAAAACCCTTTGCTACCAATCTAGCCTTGTATGCCAGCTTGGGATCTCCAAGGGTACTTTTCAGCTTGTACACCAACTTGCATAGCAAAGCCTTCTTGCCCGTAGGCAAGGAAACCAAATCCCAAGTGTCATTCTTATGCAAGGAGTCTATCTCAGACTGCATAGTCCTCTCCCAAGAGTGACTATCAGCCCTGCGCATAGCCTCATCATAAGTGAAAGGCTCGCTTGCATCTGTAACTAAGACATAATGCATCGAGGGATGAAATCTATCACGTGGACGTTTGTCTCTAGTAGACCGTCTCACAGCAGGCTCTGCTACCTACCCAACTGCCTGTCCAACACCCTAACCATGAGTATTTGCTGAACTGTAGGCTGTCCAACTGGCTGTGCAGGAGCTCTCGGCTCCTCCTGAAATATGACCCTGTGAATCTCAACAACTCTCATAGGCTGCCGATGCATCTTGTCTTCATGGAAGACTACATCATGACTGCGGATGATTTTCTACACTTGCGGATCCCAAAGACTTTAACCCATCTCTCTTGCATCCCCATAACCAAGGAAAATGCATTTGACACTCTTAGGATCCAACTTACTTCTCTTGTCCCTGGGCACATGGCAAAATGCCTCACATCCAAAGACACGGAGATGCGCATAAAAGGGAGGTTTTCCAGTCTATACCTCCTCTGCAACCTGAAAATCCAAACCACTAGAAGGTGATCTGTTTATGAGATGCACAACTGTACTAACTACCTCAGCCCAAAAGCTCTGTGGTAGGCCTGCGTGGCTAAGCATACTACGTACATGCTCCTGGATGGTTCTATTCATCCGCTCAGCCAAACCATTTTGGGGGGGTGTAGGGGACGGTCAACTGATACTTAATACCCCTCTCATCACATAACTACTCAAAAGCACGTGAGACATACTCACCCCCATTATCTGTCCTTAGGCATTTTAGCCTACACCCAAATTGGTTCTCAACCAATGCAAGCCATCTCTGAAACTCAGCCAAGACATCGGATTTCAGCTTAATGGGATAAGCCCAAACTTTCCGTGAAAAATCATCTATGAACGTAACAAAATACTTTGCACCATCCATAGACTGACAAGGCATGGGCCCACAGACATCCGAATATACCAATGCCAAGGGCTCACTCATGCATGGCCTACCCGACTTTTTAAGCGTAGACCTAGTTTGTCTGCCATAAAGACAATGCTCACATGAATCAAAACATGCATAATCAAGGGGCGGTAAGTACTGTAAACCAGAAAGCATTTTCATTCCCTTCAAAGACATATGGCCCAAACGGGCATGCCAAAGAGATACATGTGGGATAGAACCCACAGAAAAAACATGATCAAGGTAAGAAGCTAATACAATCAAGGGATAGAGGCTGCCAGCCTTGGCACCTCTTGCAATCACAAGTCTGCCACGAGTGATATTCCATGTAGAGTCTCTAAAAGATACATGATAACCTGCGTCATCAAGCTGTCTAGCTGACATGAGACTGCGTGTCAAAGCAGGTACATGACGTACATCCTACATAACAAAACTACTGCGAGAAGGAAACTACAACCTAACATCACCAATGGCCACAATATCAAGAGAGTTGTCATCACCCAAGCGCACAGAACCCGAAATAGTACGGTATAAATAAAACCACTCTTGGCAAGGTGTCACATGAAAGGATGCATGTGAGTCCAAGAGCCAACACTGTGCATACATAGAGTGTATCTCTATCATCTGCGAAGCACTAGAAGAAGCTGCAAGGATATAATCATCATCATCAACATCCTCAAGCTGCATAACATTGATTTCTTCAATTTTAACACTAGACTTTGCAGGTACTATGCTGTGATCAGAAGATTTATCCTGCACTTTGTCTTTCCCCTTATCTTTACACCTTTCATTGCACATTTCATGGCGTTGTGACCTAATATGGCCCTTTTTCCCACAATGGTGACATGTAACATTTGCATTCGTGCCACGGGATTTGCTACATGACTTCCCACGAGACTTGGATCAAGATTTTTGAGAATCCCGTCCACGGCCACTGCCATGCTTTCCATATCCATCATTCCTGCCTCTAACTGTCATCGCATGCGACACACGAGAGACATCCAAATTCTTACGGTTAACCTCTTCCTGCAGAAGAGCACTCTCAACATTAAATAATTTCATGGTAGTAGTAGAGGCACATAATTCAGTGCGGAATACATCCCATGACTCATTAAAAGTACCAAGCAAGAAAAGAGAAGTGACTGTTGAGATATCGAGCTCCACTCGTGATATGCCAGGGTGACCGTTGTGCATTTATGTCACCGACTTGTCAGTTGCAGATGCGGTTGGTACACCGCCCATGAATAATAGCTAGATGACAACTATCCTTATCTACTCTAGTTTGTGGCTCAGTTAGTATGCCACCTTAGTTAGTTGAGTTTGGTTTGAGACCCATATATAGGGTTCTTCTATTTCTATATACTTGAGTTCTTTTTTTTGGCTTACACAACTAAGAAGAGAAAAACTGTTTTCAGCCTCCACCTGTGTGTGTATTCCCCCATTGTGCAAGCAAGAAAGCTACAAGTGAGACTCCTACCTTCTCTCCCACAATCTTGACATAATATCAGAGCCTTGTTGGTGGTAAGGAGCTCAAGAAAGCAAACCAAGTTCGCAGTGTTCTGGTAAGAGGACCAGTGTTGCTTTCATTTTTCTGTTTTGGGAGCAAGTCTCTGCAGGTAGCACAACTGGAAAGTGCAAGAGTGCATTGTCTCAGATTGAGACGCCCTTCGCGGTGTAGCAAGAGGGCAGTATATGCTGCGGGAGAGGGCTTTAGCCCTCGGTTGCTCAAATGCTGGAAGAGGTAGAGGCAGAGGTAGAGGAGGCCGATTTGGAGGCCGTGGTAGAAATTAGAATATGCAACAAACTCAAGATAACCAGCCCTATCGAGGAGGACGTGGTAACTCTAGAGCCAGGGGGAGCCAAAGAGGTCGTGGTGGATGGCAAAGAGGCCAAAATGCAAACATCAATGTTGAATGCTACTACTGTGGTAAAATGGGTCATATGGCTAAAGACTGCTATAAAAAGCAGAATGACATCATGAATGGAAAATTGCAACAAGGGAATTATGCATCTTCTAGTAGACAGGGTGATGACAGAAATGAGCATTTGTTTATGGTGCAGCACATGACCAATTCTATGACAAGTGCAGAAGAAAGCAACGATGTGTGGTATGTTGACTCAGGTGCATCAAACCACATGACAGGTCATGCAGAATGGATACAGGACACAAGGAAAATGGAAAAACCAAGATTTGTGGAGACTGGTGATGATACTGCACATCCTATTATGCAGATTGGAAAATTTCCTTTGTCTATGCAGGATGGGAAAAAGAAATACCTGTCGGATGTATTTCATGTCCCGAATATCACCAAGAACCTGGTTTCTGTTGGTCAAATGGTTGACCATGGCTTGCAAGTCAGATTTAATTCTCATGGATGCTTTGTTGAGGATATGAAAAATAAAGGTCGCTTGATAGCAAAAGGAAGGAAGAAGGGTA
The DNA here is from genome assembly GCF_053477565.2 of Lygodium microphyllum. Taxonomy (NCBI): domain Eukaryota; kingdom Viridiplantae; phylum Streptophyta; class Polypodiopsida; order Schizaeales; family Lygodiaceae; genus Lygodium; species Lygodium microphyllum. The sequence goes on from NC_141155.1 coordinate 5,271,871, forward strand.
GAATGTTTACGTTGGATGCAGACATGCCTAAATTGAGTGCAGCAATGTTTGCACATGGGACCGGTGTAGTTGCAGATATTGATATCTGGCATAAACGCATTGGCCATGTTAATGTACAACGACTTAAATCAATGTAAGCCCAAAATATTGTTGTAGGATTGCCTAAATTCAAGGTTTCAGAAATGCATAAGGTATGTGAAGCCTGTCAGTTTGGAAAACAGGCAAGGAAACTATTTCCTAGACATGTTCAAGAGAGTAAGAAGCCATTGGAATTAATCCACTCTGATGTGTGGACTACTAAAGCTGCATCTCTTGGAGGTTGTCATTATTTTGTCACTTTTATTGATGACTATAGTAGAAAAATTTGGGTGTATTTTATGAAAAAGAAAAGTGAAGTTTTTGGGCATTTCAAAACTCTTAAAGCTATGGTTGAAAAAGAAACAGGCCTGCAAATAAAATGCCTAAGGTCAGATGGAGGGGGAGAGTACCTCTCAAATGAGTTTGCAAGGTTCCTGCAGGAGCATGGCATAAAGCATCAATATTCATGCAGTCATACCCCACAACAAAATGGAATTGCAGAAAGGAAAAATAGGCATATTGGAGAGGTATCTCGTGCCATGCTCAATGAAAAAGACTTGCCAAATTTTTACTGGGCTGAAGCAGTTGCTACAGCAGTCTACATAATGAATAGGACTCCCACTGCAACAATACATGGGATGACTCCAGAGGAGAGGTATACTAGTAGGAAACCAGATATTTCTCATTTGAAAATTTTTGGTTGCATTGCCTATGTTCATGTGCCAGATGAGTTGAGATCCAAGTTGGATCCAAAAGCTAAGAAGTGCATCTTTATTGGTTACTCTCTGCAGCAAAAAGGGTATAGATGCTATAACCCTTCTACTCGTAAGTTTACAGTGAGCAAAGATGTTATTTTTGATGAGATGAGTAGCTAGTATAAACCAGTAAATGTGATTGATAATGTAGACCCACAAAATGGTAATGCTGCACAAAATTCACAGCAGCTGTCACAAGATATTAGTAGACCTGGAGCGTCCTCTAGCAGTGATTCACATTCTTCGCCATGGACAGGCAGATTGAGATCATGAGAATCTTCTCAAAGCAATGCAGATAGTGGTATGCAGGTATCACGAAAAGGAAAATAGAAGGTAGATTAGCCCATGTTTGATGTGAATGCAGGTCACTCTTATGTGGATGGTGAATCCAGTGGCTCAGAACAGAGCATTGATGATAAGTTGGGTATTCCTTCTATTGTTACACCTAGAGTAAGGAAGACTAGGGATGTTTTGAGAGCACCTGGGAGTGAACCTACTTTGCGCAGGTCTAGCAGAGCTAGGTATCCTGTGGATAGGTGTTGAGTGTTGAAATGACCTATTTTTTGACTGATTTTTGTTGTTTTTGAGAGATGAATGGTTGATTTTATGAGATGATTGATTGGTTTGGAAGTGGTTTGAGAGTGTTTTGGATAGGTTGGAATGGTTTTATTAAGCTCATGATGTTTATTAGTAGAGATGTGAAGTTCTAATGATGTTCTGATTAGTCCTGATTGCTTCTATTTTTGTTCTATTTTGTTCTGTTTTCTCTCTATAAGGAGAGATGGAGTATTGATTGATAGGGTTTGAGATTGTTTGAAAGCTTATTGAGTGATTTTTGATGGTTTGGAATGGTTTTGGTATGAGTTATGTGGTTCTGATGCTTTCTGTTGACCTTCTGTAACTCTCTGATGAGCTTCTGTAGACCTTCTGTATGCTTCTGTATGTGTTCTGTTGGATGAGAGTGTAGCTTGGGAAAGTTTTCTAACCTTGGAAAGAGGTGAATACAAGTACAGAAGAGCTAAAAGAAGTGAAAGAAGTAGCTGCTGAAGACTCAAGTAAAGACTGGAGTGAAGTGACAGTGGTGAGCTACGAAAGGACACTGTAGTGGCTCTGGTGCCTTTTCATATCAGACATACCTCTTGGGAGGGGTATCCACGACCTAATAAGAATTATTGTGAGTGATTATGAGAGATTGTAGTGAGGATATGATGTACTATTGATGGAGAGAGAGAGAGAGAGAGAGAGTCAAAGATAGTCAATTCTATTGAAACAGAATGATTGTATATGAGAGATTGAGAGAGAAGACTATGAAGACATTGAAGATGAATACTATGTGATGTATTTCTATTCAAAGATGGTGTATTCATTTTCTTTCTTTGTTCTATTGATGGATTTTGTGAAGATGTTGAAGAATATGGTTGATTTTATCAAATCCGTGGGAGATCTATATGATGCTGCATGAAGATTTGTTGTGCCTGGTGTTCTTTCCTTCATTGTGATCATATAAAACCTAATAAAAAAGCTTGTTGATGTTACAAGATAGATTTTATTGCAAGATAATTCCCTTTTACTTGGTGATCCTCTTGGGGATCCATGTTTTTGGTGCGCAGCTGGGGAAGCTTGCCATCAACAAGCACCAGAAGAGGCTGAAAATGAAGGAAATGACATTGCCAAGAAGAGAAGAATTCAATGGATGTTTGTAAAGTTCCTTCTTCCACTGAAGAGTTGTAACTTCTCATAATCAAAGCCATTTTCCACAAGAAGTTCATCCCACAATGGCAGAAACACATCACCATCATGATGCATGCTCTATGTGGTGGACAGTTTCCTCTTCCTGTTGAAGCAGCAGAAACTTGCATCTTGGTGGCAAACTGTTTGGGAATAAACTGAAGAGCAGAAACAGAGAGAATGACCATACATGGAAGATTTGGCATTCATTGAGAAGTTTCCAGACATCATCAAGTGGGAGATTGTGAAGAAGCTTCAGGAGTCTTGGTCTGTAGAGGTTCACAAAGACAAGAAGGAAAAGAGTTGGAATTTGTTCGTTGATGCTCAATAGTAAGATACGTGGGATGCTTGGTGTTCTGACAATCTTCTGTTTGTTCAATTGGCAATCCACTAGAAGTTGGTAGATAGAGTGTTCTTTAAAACATACACTGTTGAAACCATCAGAAGCTGGCATTACTATGATGATGGCACCACCACAATGCTTAGACGTATGCATTTTGACACCTTCAGAACCGAATACCTTCCTTTGTGCAGTGGCATGAAAGCAAAATTCAGAGACGTTGAAAAGGAAGAAGTAGAAGAAATGTTGGCAAGAGAGTCCTCTAGAGAGTGAAGCCTTCTGTTATCCCTCTGTGGAGCACTAACAACATAGCGGAGCCAACCCCTGATGAATGACACAATAAAGAGGCAAGCATTAGAACGAGTCCAGAGGTACGTGAGAAGAGAGAAAGCAAAAATCAAAGCTGAGAACAAGCTCGCAGCAGAAGCCGCCTTTGACGTCCTTGCGGAACTCTTTACAGAAGTCCCAATGGCACATCAAGCCCTTCCTCCTCCTGCAGGAGGTCCACTTCCAAGCGAGATTCGTGAATGTAGTCCCGTTGCCAGTTTTTAAGGGAGAGTACAATGAAGACCCCGATCTTCATGTAGTAGAGTTTATGATAGCATGTGTGGCTAACAATGCCAGAACCCCTGAGCATTGGTTAGCAATATTCCCCATCACTTTCAAGGGCGCAGCGTTTCAATGGTATAAGAGACAAGCAGCAGGAACTTCTGGCACATGGGACGACCTGAAATTGGCCTTCCTCACTAAATTCAGGCGTGAAGGTTTTGAAGAGCGGATGCGAGAGGAATTTATGAACCTAAGTCAGTCCTCTAGAGAAAGAGTAGAAGCTTATGTCTCACGAATGGAATCCATCCTGAAGAGATGGACTAACCATAATCTAGATGATGGCATTCAGAAGGGGGTGTTTCTCATAGGATTACAACCAGAAGTCCGTAAGTTTGTGGAGCTGCAAAGACCAGCCACATTGCAAGCTGCAACAGAAGGTGCAAGACTGTACGATGAAGTGGAAGCTAGATTGGCGATGAATACAGGAAGAAGAGTCCTACCTCCTCTGATGCCAGGAATGATGTACCCACCAAATGCAGTCCCAGGGACAGTCCCTTACCCCTACCAACAAATGCCCCCAGTATCACAGTACAGTGCACCAAATCCACAATGGCCACAATCAATGCCTCAAATGATGGTTCAACCACAACAACAATGGTCCCAACCACTTTCCTCAATGCCAAATCCTTTCTTCCTCGGCCCTTTGAGATTCTTTTTTAGCTTTTTTGATGTCAACCCGTTCTTCCTTACTGAATTTCTCTTTCTTCTCCTTCTGTCTCCTATCACTTTTGCTTTGTTCTTCAGGTTTGCTCGCTCATGGAGGCGGCACTTCCTACTCTCCCTTGTCGCTTACTATTCTTTCGCTTGATTCTCCTCCTTCGTGGTGAGGCGGGCTTTGATGTGCAGCTTCCTCATCCATGACGCCCTCATTCTTTATTGCTTCATCTATGATGGCTGTCAGGATGCCCCTGTATCTGATTGTAGCTGCTTTTGACGCAGGTTTCTTCCTTGCGGAGCACGCGGTTGAGGCAGGGGATTCTCCTCCTACTAGTGCTTCCGCCGGAGTGAGGAGGGCAGCTGAACTTTGAATGGTCTTCTGTACGAATCCATTCCAGTCTATTTCTTCAGGGACTCCTACTGCTATGCTTTCCAATAGTGGGACCCCAATCCTGTTCATCAGCGCATTGTAACGTTGGCCTGAGAAGAGGGTATGGATCATCTTTGCTTGTAATTTCACCGCTGCGTCCGGGATGTCAGCCAAGCTGATTCCATCCACAGTATGCACCACTTCTTTCTTGACCCCAAGCATGGTGTAAACATCTCGTCTCGGCCTTCTCTCTTTCTTTGGCACTAGCCCTAGGGCCTTTTCTATGATTGTTGCATTGAGGGGCACTTCGATTCTTCTTTCTTACTCCCCCATCCTTACTGTGACGGTGCCACAGTTCCTGCTTTTGTCGAAGTTCCTCAGGAAATCCGCGCACATGCTGTAATCCACAGCCTGCCCCACCTTCTCCATGTACTTGTGGAGGTGGCATCTGTCCACCAAGTCTTTGATCGCGGGTTCCTCCAGGATGGTCTCGTCCAGGTTCAGTGTATGCTTGAAAGTGAACTGACTGAATCCACGCGTTTCGATGCTGATGCCGAATTTGGTCATTTCCTCTTTAGAGAATGGGAGTTTGTGTCCTTTGTCCTGTCCTGCCATGGTGGTGACCTGTCAACACACCATGCCAAAGTTAATGCCTAACAATCGGCTTATTTCAAATCAGAACTCAGTTTGAGAGAAAAATATATATGCTCAAAATGGGTACGCTTGCTTAGAGGCTTGACCATTGCTATTGTTTTACTCTGTAGTATTCTTCCATAGAAACTTTCTTAATTATAACAATCTGCTAGCTAGATAGCATAACTTTTCATCTTTGCTCTGCTCTTGCTCACCTTGCTCCCCCCTCCGTCGGGGATCTTTCAAAGAATCCTTCCTAGGATTAGCACAGGAAGGGCAAGGTAAGCACTGTTTTGCGTGGGTTGACTTACCGAACTAATAGCCAATCATAGAAGCTTGGATTGTAGTCGAGTTGGGCATGACAGTGCAGAGTAGATGGTTGGATGGAGACTTGGAAAATGTAGATCAAAACGTCGTGGAAGAGATCTCCAGTATTGAGGAAACTGGCAACATGTAATTCCGCTTCAGTGAGGAATTGGTCAATGTAGGGGTGGGCAAGCACGTGGTCATCCAAATGCTGACTACGAGTGATGGCCAAGACCCTAAACGAGATGGGTGCCACATAAGTGGGGTCATATTCGATAGTTTTAATTGCCCTGCGTTGCTCAGCATTGGTCATTATGCGACAACCTTTTTTATCCCATTGGATCCTTAGCGTAAACCACTGCTGCAAGAATGTGGAAGGTGAGCTTGCCATCTGCTTGAGCTCTTGTAACTCCTGTTCAGGAGCAGAACGAGGAGGCTTACGATAAGAAGTGATAAGTCTTTTGAGGGTAGCTTGATCCTTCGAGATTTCATTGTTTGCTATCAGTTCGGTAGCAATTTTGGGAACTTTAGTGGTCATAAGTTCGTATTCCTCCCAAGTGCATGGTAAGGTAATGCATGAACATCCGAAGCAAGCGTTTCGTCAAGAAGGCCTAGGCCTAGCCTCTCATAGCTTCTAGCAAATGTAGTGAAAGTTTCGTCTAACATTTTAATGCAAGTTATTAAGTCATCCCCAAAAGTTGCGGCAAGGTCCTTAGCCAAAGAGAGGAAAGGCCGTATTGCATATGTAGGTTTAAGGCCCGTTGGTGGGGCTGGTACAACTAGACTGGATAGATAGTTGTGACTTCCTCATCAGTGTTACGGGTTGGGCCACGCATTCTGAAGCACTTTGAGATGCTACAGGAAGCTCTAGAGGCATGGGGGTTGTATTAGGTTCTGAGTGAGCAGTCATAGTGGTTTGTAAGTTCTCAGGATTAGGTAGGTTTAAGGCCTGTGGCATTTGCTTTGGTCGATAGATGAGCTGAGGCTTGCTATCCACCGCTGGCCCTGGCCTGCTAACTGTGTTCTGGGCGCCACTTTGCAAGCCTCTCTCATTAGGGTGAGATTGCTCGTAGATGAGCTTCTTAGCTGGCCATTTTTAGGCACCCAAATCCAGGGATTGCCCTCGTAGTATCCTTGTGCCCGCAAGAGGTCTTTGGGAATCCAGTACGGTGTGGTTGTGCGTCTACGGTGATAGTGCCTAGACTGCCTCTTGGGTCAGGACGGTTGATAATTTTGGCATTTAGGATCATGCTTGGGTGGTCTACCCGGATGTGGTTTTTGCCATTTCGGCACCCATAGAAACTTGGACTCTTTGGCCTTGTAAGCGCTCTTGGTGGGCATGGGCCTGGGGTTGAGAGCCCGGCACGAGGCCGTAGTTTCCGTCTGTTTAGACTCGAGCTAAAGCGTGGTCATAGGGGTTTCTGCCGGTGGCTTCGTAAAAGTGGGGGAGTTAAGACAGCCCTTGCTGAAAGTTGTCACTATGCGCACATTGCCGATAGCAAGATGTATGCGATTTAGGTTGTAATCCACATTATAGTTGGTTTTCTTCTTGAAAGTGCGACCCAATAGCGACACATTACCAGCTCCTTTATTGTCAGGTAACACATGGAAGAAGGCTGGTAAACTCTCAGACTCGATGGAAACGACCACCTTGGACTTCCCTAGGAGTGGGTAAGCGAGGCCCCCAAATGGGGTGAGTTTAGCATTAGTGGGCTGTAGTTGCGATTGACCAATGCGTGTCCAATGGTCATGCGTAAAAATATTTTAGTCGGCACCTTTATCAATCAAGGCCTCGAAAGAATACACCGCTCCTGCTGCGACTGTGATTCACAGGTACGCTGGTGCCACTGCTTCTTCAGCCTGATCTATAAGGTCAGTTACAGTAGCCATGCGGACATTCAGTGGGGGTTCTAGCATGGGTGGCTCATGTAATGGATGTGAAGGAAGATAGTACTTCTTAATGCGGCTGTTGTTAAAAAATCCTATTCCTTCACCATCAAGTGTCTCCAACTCGACATTCTCGGTCCTACCGATCATGCGTACTCTGAAAGGCCCTAGCCCCCGAAACTTCATCTTCTGTTTATGTCCTTTTATCGAGTACAGCAAAACAAGGTCCCCTTGTTCGAAGTCTCGCTGCGTGACATGCTTGTCAAACCACGTCTTTTGTCGAGCCTTTTCACAAATCAGAGAGTGAGTGGCAAGGAGTTGGGTCTCTGTTAACGCTCAAGCTCCACTAAGCGGTTGGTCCAAGCCTCTCTTCCCTCCCAATGCTCCTGGACTGCTAGCCTCAAACTAGGGATGAAGAATTCTAAGGGCAAAATGGCTTCAGTTCCGTACGTCAACCTAAAGGGCGTTTGTCCTACAATCATTTTATAAGCTGTGCGATAGGCCCACAAGGCCGCCATTAGCTTGTTGTCCCTGTCACTTCCCAAAGTAGACATGACTTTTGTAAGCACATTGACTAGGATTTTATTTGTGGATTCGGCTTGGCCATTAGCCTGAGGGTAATAGGGAGAGGACCTCCAATGAATTATTAGGAAGGTAGAGAGCAAGTGGGCAATCACTTCATTAATGAAGTGTGTGCCTTGGTCGCTTACAAGTTCGATTGGACAGCCAAACTGTGAAATGACCTGCTCCCACAAGAACTTTGTGGTGGTCCTAGCATTGTTCTTCCTCGTGGCTCGTGCCTCTACCCATTTTGTTAAATAGTCGATCGCCACTATGATGTATCGAGCTTGGGAATATTGTGCTGCAGGATTGACAGGTCCAATAAAATCGATGCCCCATTTTTCAAAGGGTTGTCGGGCTATGACAAGGGTCAACTCCATCTTGTCCTTTCGCACGGGCACGTTGGTCCTTTGGCACTCATCGCAGTGCTTTACAAATTTAGCTGCATCGCGGAATAGGGTGGGCCACCATAGCTGGGAATGTAGCACCTTTCGGGCTGTTGTGTCCCCACTAAAGTGTCCTCTAGCTATTCCGCCATGTGCTTTGTTTAATGCATCGTGCATCTCGTGCTCACACACGCGTTTGCGCAATAAACCATCTTGTCCCAACCTATAGAGTTGGCCAGCTATCAATTGCTATGGCTGAATTTTTAAGATGAGTCTCTTCAGCCTGGCCTTCTCAATGGGTCACTCTGGTAGTCCATTTTCTAGCACTTGCACTATGTCATCGGCCCAATATGGCGTCAGATCCGCTCTAAATAATTCTCTTTCACTAGACAAGTTAAAAAGATGGGCGTCCGGAAAATTGTCAGGCATGCCTTGTCCAGCGGCTTCTCCTAAGGGTATGCGGGACATGTGGTCAGCCATGTAATGTTGCTTTCCTTTGCGTACAACCATAGAGAAGTCAAACTCTAGTAGAAGGAGTAACCATCTAGCTATGCGCCCTGTAGCGCAAGGCTTGTTCACAAGATACAGTAGGGCCTGATGGTCAACAAAGAAGACAAAGGGAGTGGCCAACAGGTAATGCCTAAATTTCTTTACCGCAAATACCATGGCCAACCCCTCCCTTTCCGTCGTGCAGTAGTTCATCTCGGTCTCTGTGAGCTGCCTGCTGGCAAAACTCACCGGGTAATCCAAGTTATGCTCACCAGGCTGGCATAGCACGGCTCCAATAGCGAACTTAGAGGTGTCTATGTGCACATGAAATGTTACGTTCCAGTCTGGGGCTCGCAAGATTGGTGCAGTCGTAAGAGCCTTTTTCAATTCTTCATATGCGCGCTGACATTCCTCCGTCCACTCATACACTATCAATAGCTTGTACAAAGGTCTAGCTATTAATGCATAATTTAGCACAAATCGTCGATAATATCCAGTGTGTCCCAAGAAGCACTGAACTCCCTTGTAGTTGTCGGGTGGCAGTAGGTCAACAATGACTCTGACTTTGGAAAAGTCAGTGGCAATGCCGTTCCTTGATACTACGTGCCCCAAGATGCATCCGTGTTTTACCCAAAACTGTCACTTTAAGGGGTTTAGCGAGAGGTGGTACAGCCTACACCTTTCAAAGACAGCTCTCAATTTCTTCAAGTGTTCGGCCCAACTAGAGTGTAAACATAGGTCGTCTACGAACACTTCTAGTTCGCACCTAAGCATGTCCTTAAAGATAGTGCACATTAGGCGTTGGAAAGTTGCAGGTGCGTTCATTAGCCCAAAAGGCATGAAAATGTAGGCGAATACGCCCCATTCCGTGGCAAAGGCAGTCTTGTGCCTGTCGTCAGGGTGCACTTGCACTTGATTGTAACCCGAGAAACCATCCAGAAAACTGTAGGCTTCCTTCCCTGCTACCCTCTCCAGTATGTGCTCGGTGTAAGATAAAGGTTAGTTATCCCTTTTCGTAGTGGCATTCACCTTTTTGTAGTTTACGCACACTCGGATTTTTCCATTTTTCTTCATGACAATCACGATAGGTAACACCCAGTCCGTGTGCTCGATCTCATATATGAAACCTGCCCTCATGAGTTTATCAATCTCCTCCTTCACTGCATGGGCATGTTTGGGATTCATGGGGTAAGGTCGTTGTTTTGTTGGCACTACATTTGGAACCATTGGGATGTTATGAGTCACGACCCTAAGGTCGACTCCCTTAAGTCCCGGGCAAACACGTCAATGCACTCTTGCAGGAGCGCAACGAGTTTGGTCTCTTCCTCCTCCCCCAAGTCATCTACAACAAACATCGATCTTGGTTTTTCGCCTTTCCTAGCCAAGTTAACCTCTTTAACTTTGGTGGGTCCCTCGATTGGTTCACTAGTCTGACCTTGTCTTTTTGCACCTAACAGGACCACCACTCTGTCACCCTTTTTAAATTTTGTAAACCATTTGGGTAGATCATGTGGTTTCCTCTGCCTTTCTGATTCTAAGTTCCTAGCTTGCTTCCTGGCCTCCTCTCTTAGCCTCCTGCGTCTCAGGTGGACTGGCAAGTCTCCCTTGGTGCGTTTGACCTTAGAGGGTTGCGATATCTCGGGATCACTCTCAGTGCTAATTTTCGACTCTGAGTTGAACTCGCATCCCTCACTTGAGGAAGGTGTTTCCCCAGGGGGTCGTAGTTCCGAAGGTGAATCTGTCTAGAGTACTGGAATTACCCATGGTTGTGCTACTCCGGCTTGCTCGTAATCTACGGCTCCTATTCATTCTAGCCAGGAGCTGTCACACTCCATTAGCATGACTTCTTTTTTGTTCCGACTAATCCCTTCTCTCCTAGGCCTCAAGTCTACCCTGATTTGTTCTATCGCTTTTCCCTCCGTGTCGTACTCCATTGTGTCTACCTCTTCTTCACTCTCTTCTCCCATAGAGTGACAGTCCTCATACTCCTCATCATTCGGGTCCTGTCCTTCTGACTACTCATCGTTCCCCAAGCTTCCCTCTTCAATCTCCTTGTCGTCAGTAACTAAGGCCCAGTTATATAACAAGTTCAGGTCATGGACCTTGGTCCATTTCCATTCTGGTTTAGCTAAAAGGTCACGTAGAGGTTTTAAGTTAGCAGCCAATTTGCCGTTCAATTTGTCGGTCAGATACTCTACGATTTCTTGAAGCTCTAATTTGTTGTTGGGGATGCGGGACGAGGCCGGTTTGCCTAGGTTGAGTGATCTTCCTGCCATCATGCAAAGCGGCACAACTGGCTCCTCAATTGGCATGGTAGTGGTTTTAGCAGCCTGTTGATGTGGTCTTTCCTCATTCGAGAATGGTAGATCAATGGTTGCCAACACGTGCATCCAATCCCTCTCATCCTCAAGGCAAGGAATATATCTAACGAGTGATCCATAGGGCTTGGTCGTTTGAGTATCGCCTTTTAGCATGGCTAAGATGGCAGCCAGGTCAACAAGCGTCGTCGTCTAAGTGTCCATCTCTACCCTCACTGCACTAGTTCTATTCCCTAGGAACATCAATCCATTGCCCCAATCCTCTATGACTCGTGCATTCCTCATCCAAGGTCGGCCTATTAGTATGTTGTAATCCACTCCCTTCATGACAATGAAGTTTACCGAAAATTGCACACCGGCAATCTTTACCGGCCAATTCTTTAAGACCCCAAATGGTCTTACCTTCATTCCATTTGCTAGCGTGACATTGAATCTAGCAATCTCTACAGGAGGGTTTCCCCATGCCTCTAGGACTGCATGGTTTAGCACACTAACACCGGCCCATGTGTCTACAATTCCTTTTCGAGTCATGTCTCCTAAGGCTAGGATGGGCAAAACTGCGTGCATTTCAGTGCCTTCCCAAAAAGCATTGATGTGCAAAGACTTAGGATCTATGTGTAGAGTTAGACTTGGGATCCATGTAACTGCATCATGATCTTGCGGATCAGCACCCACAAGTTCTGCATGTCCCTCAATCGAGTCTTTTAACTCCTGCCACAAGGAGTGATTTTTCCTAAGCAAATCCTCCAAGCTTAGAATTACTGGAGTGGACAGCAAAGTTGTGAGGAGGCTATTGGACCCTTGTCTTCCTCTGAGGCTGGCAGTTCTAGGCCATGCATTCTGTCTGCCTTGGTAACCCCCCGGCCTTGCTGCTGAGTCGCTCCTAGTGGTGCAGACATGCTCCCAGCTTGTGGTTTTGAGGGTGAGACTGGTGTGCTAACACTAGAGAAGTCATCCATAGGGTCTTTTAATATGGGTTCAGCATCTTCAAGGTGCTTTGGGGCGTCCTTGACCCACTCCTTGACCTTGGCTATAGCTTCGAGTTTCCGTTTGGGATGGGGATATTCCCCAACCTTGGCACTCCCTAGCTCTGCTGTCTTAGGAGCTGAGGTCTCTGCCTCTATGTCTGTGACCCTCTTTCCCATTACCAGCGTAGTCGTTTCCTTTGTTTTAAGGGTTATCTTCACATCAGTTCTCTTTTTCCGTCTCCTCCAGCTTTTCTTCCCTATTGAGGTTGCATCAAGGTTACTTGGCCCTGGCAAGGAGATGCCTGCTTGTTTCATTTGAGCTTGCGTCATAGCATGTAGTGGGATGGGTGTATCCTCACTACCGAAAGTTTCAACTCCAAAGAGCCCCAAAGGCACCGATGGCATGTTGGTAACGCTCATTGATGGCTTCCATCTAGGACAGTTAGGGAACAAATGTGTGATTCCACACTCTGTGCATCAGAGATCCGCTTTGTCTTTGTTAGCTTGTTCTCGCTCTAGGCAGCATGATGAAATGTCGCCTGGGTGGCTGCAAGTCCCTAGATCCTGGCTAGGCCCTCCAAAGCCTCTGTCTCGTCCTCTTCCTAAAGCCATCACCGGCACTGGCTGATAATCCATCAGGACTGGGTTGCCCTCCTCGTCGTAGGATACATAAGGATTGACATATGCCTCTTCCTCATTAAGCTCCTCCACAAAGTGAACAGGAGCATCGCTAGGTGGGTGAGTCACAAAAGGCCCTAGTGGCCTGGGTATACCAATTGGGTTCATTTCCAGCCTAGGCACAACAAGTCTTAAGTCAGTTGGTGCTGGAAGAGCTAACTGGGTTCCCCTGCCAAAGAAATTAGGTGGCCTATTACCTAAGTATGGAGGGTTGTACTGCTGTGTGTATGGGAACCTCCTCGGCATTCTGCAATGCGCTCCATCCTGTCTGAATCTACCATAGTTTGAGCACGGCCGAGATCTAGGATCTTGGCACTCCACTGGGAGGTGATTGCCGTCGCAGTACACACATTGTACATGCAATCTCACAGGCTTTCTAACGAGCTCTTGCAAATCCCACAATCTCCATTCTCATCTCTGCCATCCCTTGGTCATGGTCTACACTCTTTCCCTTGTCCTGCGCGCTAGCAGTTACTTTTTCTCCTAAGATGGTTGATCTCTTAGGGTCCCTCTAGCTTGCACTATCTCGGTTGGTAATCCTCATGCTACGTTTCCTGAGTTGATCATCTACGTGTATTGCCTCCTCAAAGACTCGAGCTAGCATGTCTCGTTGTAAGGTGGAGTTACTGGCCAAATCCTTATAGAGCTCCTCGCTTCGAATCCCATTCATGAACATTGCAGACACTGCCCTCTCGGTAGGTCACTCATTGGCAGGGATTCTCTTGTAGAGACTACGTACCTGAGTAACGTAATCCCTAACTTCCTCCTTCTCCCTTTGACTAATATTCATCAACCTAACAATGAGGTTATCCGAATACCCTGCCTCCGAAACCTCTTGATGAAGAGGCCCTTAAGGCGAGCAAATTTTGTACGTTCTGCGTCATCCAGACTAGAGTACCAGGTCCTCCCCTTGTCGCCTAAGCACAGGCCGAAGGCTTGAGCTCGTTGCGCAGGGTCAGTAAGACCATTTGCCTCATACACTTTCTCGAACTGCTCCATGAAGCTATACGGGTCACTGCTAGGTTCGTATCGAGCTAGTTGTTTTGCTACTATAGGGATTCTAGCCTGCCCTTTAGCCCCTTGCGTGACTCCCAATCCTAACAGTAGCGCGGTGGCTAGGGCAGTAGCACTTTGTTCCATGGATGTATTGTCCATGAGTCACTTTGCCACCAGTTCACTCAACGTCATGCCAGCCTCTGCTGCCCGTTTCCCCTCTACGTTCAGTCCAGACTTGGCTACCCTAGCTAGGTCTAGTACTCGTCTAGCCTCGTACATATCCACGTCTTGTTGCAGCCTTCTAGCCCTTTGCTCATGGTTGTAGGCAATTATGCCTTCTAGCGCTCTCTTGATAGCTCTTCTCTCTTCTTCCAGGTTAGCCACCACTTCGTCTACATGTCTACCTTGGATCTCAGTCCTGGTGGGTAGATCGTAATCGTGTACCAGTTCCTGGACCGAGGTTGGAAATTCTCCTAAGTCTAATTGGTCTTCCCCTTGGTCGCCTCTTGATCCCGACATTGTTTCTGCTTCCAGCTCCACAAGATTGTCGATGAATCCAATCAGCTCCGACAGCTTCCACTCCTCTATCTTGTTGCTTCCCGTGTCTTTGTGTTTTTGTGTTTTCTCCAGGTACTACTAGTAGGGCGCTCATGCACCTATCTAAGTCTTGGGGTCTCCTCCTACTAGTGGGTTCCTTAATGTTATTAGGTATTCAGATGTGTTCCTTGTTATTTGAAAGCAGCGTCGATCCTTACTCACACATTGTGCATAGTGCTTTCATGGTGCTTGGTGCGAAAACATGCTTTTCTCTTTTCTTACTGTGTAGGTTTAGTGGAGCACAAAAGTGAAATGCCGATGCAGAAAGCATTTAATGCAAACTCCACCTTGTTTCTACCCACGTTCTTAGCCTAATTTGAGTTTTCAACTCGGTTCCCGGCTATTCTATGGTCTTTCCACACCCTGAGTTTGATTAATCTCTGAGATTCTAATGGCCAAATTGGGTCTTGGGGGTGTTCAGGGTTGTGTCTTGGGGTCAGGTTTGTGGCAAGGTCAACAAAAGATCCTTATCTTTTTGTTCTGGCAAGATGGTCCGATTCTGGGAATCGGACAGGGCTGGTCCGACTTTGGGACAATCTGATCCGACTCTAACAGTCGGACGAGGTTGGTTCAATTCTGGGAATAGTCCAACCCTAGGAGGATGGTCCTACTTTTGAAGCGGTCCGACTATGGACTGGTCCGAGTCTAGCCCCAATGGTTCGACTACAATGGTCCGATTCTAAGGGGCAGTCCGATTGCCATGTGGCACGTCCGATCGGGCTGGTCCGATTTTAGCAATCGGACCAGTTTTGTCCGACTCTCTCTCTCAGTCGGACTGGGCGGTCCGACTCCAGAACTCGGGTGGTCCGATTCTGGGGATCGGAGCACTGCGGGTTGGTCCGACTGCGTCGGCGGCGGGCGCGATTCCGACGCTTTTGAATCCTTCCTAATGCCTGCTTCACTCAATCACCACAAACTTCCCATAACCAATTATAGCGCCAATGGAACACACCGGACTCACCTGAAGCAGCACAAATCGAATGCGCCTAGAATCGGGGTCGCGTTTCCTCGTCTTGTGAACCAAAAACTCTCTCTCTCTCTCTCTCTCTCTCTCTCTCTCTCTCTCTCTCTCTCTCTCTCTCTCTCTCTCTCTCTCTCTCTCTCTCTCTCTCTCTCTCTCTCAAACAAGGCAAACTAAAGAAATGAGGTTTGTCCTAGCTTCCCAAGCCTCTTAAGGTCTTTTCCCAGCACTGCAGAACCTTACAGCTAGTTTCCTGTCCTTGTTTCACCCAAAAACTTAAATCTGGGCCCCTGTTTTTCTGTTTCCAGCAGCAACCAGAACCCCTGTTTTCTCTTTCTTACCCTAATCTAACCTTAATCTAGTGCAAGCAATATGAAAAACAGTTATGCAAAACAGTACTCCTAATCTAATGCTTCCAACAAACCCAAATACTTACATGTTCCACGGATTAAAACCTCCTAAATCTCCTAGTTATCTCGAGCACTGGTTCAGGCTGCAAACCCTACTTCCATGCTCGATCTGATGCGCGCGGCGCTCAAGGCTCAATTCCGTCTGTCCCGGCAACGGAACCAAAATGTAGGGGAGCTTCAAGCTCTACCCCGAGACCTACGGACCACTTATTGCTCAAGTGTTTCGAACCGAGCAGCCATGGCTACCTCTCACATAGCCGACGTGCAATGCCTACCTTACGGGTGTAGTGAGCTTACCTTGATGCTCGATTGAGTGCCCTCCTCTCTCTTGCACATCGGTAGCTCTATGATCCTTGAGGCAAGCTCAAGCAACCTCAATCCCTCTCCCATGAGCTTCATCCTCCATAGCCACTCGCGAGACAAGAGAAGAGAAGAGAGGAGGAGAAGATGAAGAGAGAAGATGGAGAGCTTCTTCTCCAAGATCCCTCACTCTCACACAATCACTCCCTCACACTCTCTCAATCCCTCTCTCAAGCACAAGCAAGAAGGCAAGAAACAAGAGGAGAAGGAGAAGAAGCTTTTGCCACACATAACAATGAGCTTTTCATTCACTTTTCAACTTTATATACAAAACCCTAAATCCCTTTTGGGCAGTCATCCCCTTTTCCCTTTTTTTACATGGCCGTAGGCCCCTTTTCTCATTGTCCTTCTATCTTCCTAGCTTCCTTTCCACCGCCTATCTACATTTACAAATTGCACGGGTGAGAACCCGGCGCTCTTTTACAAGATTTCAGGGTGCACCTTTTTATTTTAAAATGCACATTTCCCCTTTTGCATTTGCCTTGGACTTTTAAGGTTGCCCTTGTGCTTTTGGTCTTTTTTCCTCTTCTTTCTTCAGTCGGGCTACCTTTTTTCCACCTTTGCCCTACGTCTTTTCCACTTTCTTTTGCTTTCTTCGTGTTGGGGTTAACAGAGGTCGTCCAAGGAAACCTTCCGTGAGTTCATGATCCTCTGGCAAGAAAGCAGCGTGTCCTTGATATACCATCTTCTTCATGGTTTGTAACCTTTGGGAGTCTAACTGTGGCCCACACAATGAACATGCATGATAACCTGAGGTAACCAGACCTGTTCCAACACCACGACCTAGTGAATACTTGATTGAAAGAGATAAAATATAGATATTACCAGTGAGAACGGAGGCCTACTCACCTGACACTACAACATATACATGCTACAACGATGTTTATAACGACGTTTTCTTTATATATATAAAATATCCCCGTCGTCGATATTAGCGTCGGTATCAGCGTCGCTAGAAAATCGTCGCTATTTGCGTCGCTATTTAGTGACACAAATACCGACGCTAATACCGACGAATATAGCGACGGTTACAAAAAATTTTCGACGCTAATACCAACGATTGCAGAATAATTTTCCGACGCTGATATCGACGGTTGCAGAGAATAAATTTTTTTTATGGCAGAGCTGCAGATGCAGCCTTGCCATAGTTAGAGCCACATAGGGCTAAGAGACAATTCCTGCTGTCAAAGAAGTTAGACAATCAATCCCAAATAATTACAAGACTTTGCAAACAAGTACTTTCATGACATTAATTAATAGAAATGTGCACTGCATTGATAAAGAAAATAACAGAACTTAAATTAAGAAGTGCTACTGCGACAAAGGAAATATGGAGTCATGCTACAACATAGAAGTCCGAATCATATATACTTTGCTATTACATATGGAGAATAGAGACCATAATGCTATACATAATACAAGATGGGGAGTAATCCTATGTAGCCTAATCTGCTCTCTATGACTCATCCGCATCATAAAACTCGTCTCGTCGCTGTAGTGGCATATCGAAGGGAGTCTACAATAGCAAATGCATATATAATTGTGAGTACCAAATACAAATCACATATAATGATAAATTTCTCAAATTAGGAATGATATTTATTACTACTTACCGGTCCTCCGCGAGCATAGAGCTTCTTGATCAGGGCACTCAAACCATGCTTCTCCCCATATGTCACCTCCAATGCAGTCGGGTCGCGATTCGTAAAACCTTGCTGTGGCACACAAACATTGAAAAACAACGTACTTGAGATTCATGTTAGAAATACATACATCAATATGGATGTCATTAAATTAGAGTACTCTACCCTATTAATACTTACAAAATCTACCACGAATGTTGCGTGGCCGCCGCTACCAAGGTGATGCACCGATCCTACGTCCAAGTGCGCCTTTGCTGCGTCCTTCTGATGCTTCCACTTGTTTGGAGTGGATGTCGCCTCATCTTGGAGATTACTCTAGTCCTCTGTATCCAGCCACTCCGGCTTCGATTTGCCCTGCTTGACTGCTTCGCGTGCATCACACCGCCTATGCAACTGATAGTCACGCATACGCATCATCATCCACCCTCTCGAAAATCTATCATTGCTAGAGGGCTGAGGGAACTCTCGATACAATGTATCAATTATGTACTCCTTGCTGGCATCTGGAATCTCCTTCCACTTGTCTGTAACATTGTGCCGAAATACTTGTTGGCACAACTCATGCATCCTAGAGATGACAGGTTTTCCATCATCATTCATGTATAAATGGCCAGAGGCCTTATCTATGAGATACGAGTAACTTGCAAGATTTTACAAACGGGTACTTTGAGGACATTAATACAAATGTGTCAAACACAATTTGAATTGATAAGTGCTACTGCAAAAATCTTCATGCGAAAATACATACCTGGAGGAGTGGGTTTCGTGTACTTCTTGTCGGCCCTGGGAGTGATCGGTGGGGTGCGTGAAGGAGTGGAAGCAATAGACGTATGCCCGCCACCGCTAGTGAAAGACGGTGTCGACTCCCTGGTGGAAGTGCGAGTGGGAGAGACTGCATCTGCGTCCCCACAACAGGAGCTACCTCCTCCTCGACCATGTGACTCTCAAGCAAAGCGAGACCTACGACTGCATCTACTGGAGACCGAAGCATCGGACCATCTAGAGTCTGCCGATCGTGCTGAGGTGGAACGGGAAAGCTATGCATCGGCTCTATCTCTAACTGTGCTAGCTGCTCCGGTGAGAAATGCGCTAGTATCGCGTCAATGTCGTTATCTGTAAAATCCCGATTCATCCTACCATCCGTGCCCAAATCCTAAACCTGCACATACAAGGAAAATTAAGTCAATTAGATAATGAATTCCAAGACATAATAAAACTAAGACTTAATTTGCAAGACTTCATTTTAAAATAATTTAAAAAATTAGATAATACAAAATACCATACTCCAAAAGCATACAAACTGTCCTAACCGATTTGCAAAAAGTGGACATGATGTAGTGGGAGGAACGTTTTGATCGAGTCACTTTTGTTTAGGGTTCCACAATCTCATATTGACATAGCTTAGTATACACCGGAAGATCTATACAAAATTCTCCACAAAATGAGGACTCTGCTTCATTTTCAAAAAACCCATCATGGGACTCCTCTATCTCCATAGGTGAGATGTCTTGGTCCTCCAGTCAATTCATCCTAGTTTCTTGTATGCCTTCTATCATTGCCGCTATTAAAGGTGTCTCTTCTATGATTGGTACGGGAGTCCTAACAAACACTGGGATACTCCTAGATGTCATGGGAATGACATACCACCATTGAGGTTGTTGCGGATTAGGGAAAAAAATGACCTGATCCATATTACGATTAGTATAAAAGTCCACTTTGAGATTGCTAAAGCGCATCAAGTGTTAGGGACGCTTACCTGCTCACAGTGATTTGGCAAAACAAATGTATCACTCAAATCGGTCCACTTCTTCGTTGAGTCAATCTCAACATAGCCACTCGTCCCTCGCCGAACAGTTGCACCTACTCCTTCGAGAGTAACCTTGAACCATTGCACATCAAATATGGTAACGGAGAAACTTCGATAGTCCACTACAAGGATACTCTGTAAACATCCGAAATACTCCATCTCTGCAACTACATGGTTTGGATCTGTGGCACGTCGTCGGCTTTCCTGCTCAAACATTGCCATCACTCCACAGTCCATTGTCGAGCATAACTTGTCGATGTGCTCTACTTTGAAATGTCGTCCACGTGACCATGCTGCACTATGGACCTTATACTGGGAGAAGAACAAGTATATTAGTTGTGATTTGCAATATAGATTGTAATTTCTTGGGATTGCATACCTTGGGTTTCCATCCATACCTTGGGATTGCATCCACGTGAGAAGTCCCACTCTTCTTCAGTAACTGTTTCTCCATCTTGAGATGCTTTGGTTAGGGCCTCATGTAGCCATCTAGTGGACATGAGTAGAGGCATCTCCTCTAAGCCCTTCGGATATCGAATGGGATGTTGCCGCGTACTCCGTCAAAAGTCAGATCTTGCAGACTCTCGCTCAGCACGAGCATCCTCATACCGTTGCAGCCACTTCTCCATCGTAGCGCTATGCAGCATATAAAATCGGTTCACCTTGGACTCCATGGATGTGTCCATCTTCTTCTCTATTCTGTTTCCCACTAGGACATCTCCATTCAAACGATCATCCTCCTTAAGTGACCATATCAAGCCTTTGTCCCGGTCCACAGTGGACAACCACTTAGAAATGTACACCAAGGCCTCCGACACTAACCAACCTTCAATCATGCTACCCTCAAGACGAGCTCGTTGTCACACAAATCCCTTTAAGGTCTTCATGAATTGTTCAAGGAAAAACATCCATCGACTATGGACTGGACCTGCAACCTGCAATTCATCTACAATATGCACTAGAAGATGGGTTTGTATCGTGAGCATGCTAGTGGGAAGACACTTCTCCAAAAGACAAGCAGTCTCTACTGCCATGCATTTCATGGATTCAAACAATGATGTGTGAATCTCTTTTTGGGAGACAAACTGAACCAACTCGGACAATTTGTAAATGGCTGTCCGTACCTCTGATGTCAAAGACCCCGCGATTGCGATCGGCAATACGAACTGTGAAAACCATGTAATTAACATTGTGTATAAACAAACGGAGATTCTGAAATCTAATATGCAGAATCATGCCATACACAGCCTCATACCGTACATACCTGACACATCTTATGCCAATCATGGGATTTGAGTCCTATCAGTTGGTCATCCTTTGTGGATGATGTCTTGAGAGAATGCATTAGGCCAGTCGGCATGTGAAAGGACTTGATGTTTTCCTTTACTCGTCGCACTTCATTGCCAGACAAAACCCAAGGAGCGCATGGCAATTGCACTCGACCGTCGATGCCACTTACAGGCCAATATGGTTCCATCTTTCCTACTGCTTTCAAATCCATCCTCGCTCCTAGTGTGTCTCACTACCCAGTGAGGTGGTCCCATAGCAAGCTACCCACATTCTTAAAAATGTGCATGGGATCTAAAAGGTGGTTAATCTTTAGTTTTTTCCAATAAGTCAACTCATAGAAAATTGAGAAGCGTCGCATTCCACTGGGAAGCGAGTCTTGGTCCACCATCCTGCGATCAAAACAACTCAGTGCGTTCATTCTCGTAGGAGGGCGACCAAGAAATCCTTCTCTCATGACATGACCCTCTGGCAAAAAAGCCCGATGTCCCTCAAATACCATCTTCTTCATAGATTTTGACATATGAGAATCCAACCTTGGTCCACACAGAGGACATGCATGGTAACCTGACGTGACTAGCCTTGCAGAACACACATGTACAATGAGGCATGTCATAATACCAACATCGCTCAAAGAAAATTAGCAAATTAAGAAAACACACTTTACCAGAGCATTCTCCATAACCTGGAAAGTCATGCATGGTCCACATAAGAATTGCCCTTATAGTTGCGGATCGCCTACCAATATGTTTGCTCATATCCTCCACTACAATTCCCTCCCACAACTCCTTTAGCTCATCAATCAGTGGAGAGAGGTAGACATCCATATTCTTGACTTTGTATTGTCCGGGCACAAGCAAGCTGAGCAAAAGGTGTCCTTTCTTGGTGGAAAGCCATGGCGGTATATTGTAGTTAGCAAGGACCATGGGCCATACACTATAGGAGGTGGATTGATTTTCCGCATGCCATGTAGTCAAATTTGCAAAACTCTTGGTCCGAAAAATGTGACGAACACGTGGTATCAGCGAAAAGTGTCTCAAAACCTTCTACGGAATAGTCTGTCCTTGCAAGTCATTTTGATACCTGTCCGCACCGCACTTAGGACATGTGGCTAACAATTCAAACTCTCCCCGGAAGAGAACACAATAATTGGGGCAAGCATGAATGCAATTATAATCCATGCCTAGCTTTCACAACACTTGTGTTGCATCGTCACGAGGCTCAGGCATTGTGTTTTAGATAGGCAAAATGTAAGATTTCAACGTTCTACAAATTGCAATGAAGCACGTTATTAGAGTGCTATATAGCACATTTTAATGGCTTTCAATAAAGAATCATACACATCATAATATACCTGAATAACTCTGTCACACTCGCATCGCTCCATCCATACTTTGTTTGTATGCTCAACAATGCAAGAAGTGTCTTCAAACGGGATACGCGACTCCCATCATACAATGGAATGGAAGCCTCTGCAATTAAAGGATCTTGGGATTCCGAGTTCGTCGGAAGCAATGATTCGATCATGTCCTCTAAGTCGGGCTCCAAAAAAGCAGGAGGATCGTCCATGTCTCCAGCATTCTCACCCATAGAAGGGGGTTGAGAGTTATCACCTTCTATGAGACAATTAGTTATCTCGGATGGCATTTGTATAGAGCGCGGATGAACCCGTCTTATTGGATGCAAAAAATCTGCGGACTGCAATGTATCGACATGGTAAGGAGCTAACTTCTAAGATAACCCCAAACTGTTATACTTAAATCAATTACATGTCATATAGTACGTAATGAGAGAGAACTTACCGCAATCTCGTAATTCAAGATTGCTTGATCAATTATCTCAACTCGAAACTCTCCATACCGTTGCACATGCTCTATGGACAAACGATGTTTTTGACGAATGGCCAATTTGCATTGTATGCATGGACAGGGGACACATTGATTGAGCCAAGCCTCATGATCACCACCATGTTAGTCGTGAGTGCTAGACATCTTGACTGCGATGTAATGGAATGATAATTTAATAAAGATTCTATATTGTATATTGGGACCACTCCACTATATATATTTCAAGTGTCTTTTTTTTTAAATTTTCATACCTATCTCTTTGAGTTCGGCTCTAAACTTATCTATCTTTGAGGTCGGCTCTAAACTTATCTATCTTTGAGGTCGGCTCTAAACTATGCTCACACACATACATTTTCGTACCTACATTGCAAAGAATAAAAACCAACACAAGAAAATTTTTGAAAACACTCTCTTCCATTTGTCTCTCTTTCAATACTTCCTAACCTACATTGCAAAGCAACACAAAGCAACACAAAGATCGAAGACAAACCAACACTTTCTAACCTACATTGCAAAGTAAAACAAAGATTGTAAAGAAACCAAAACAGGGCATACCATCGTGCTCTCTTCTTCTTCCACGACCTCTTCGTGCGGGCGACGCTCCTCTCCTCGCGTGCGGCTCGCGGCTTGCTTCCTTGCTCACCTCCCTTGCTTATCTCTCTTGCTCACTTCCATCTCTTGCTCACAATCCTTTCTTTCTCTCTGCCTTCGCGCGCTCATATGAAAGAAACGTTCGGGTTTCAACAAAATTTTACCGCAGTAAGTCGTCGCTATTAGCGTCGGTATCTGCGTCTTTAAAAACGTTGGTATTTGCGTGCAGATACCGACGCTAATAGCGAGGCTAATACCGATGCCAAAAAAAAACGTCGCTACTTAGCGTCGCTATATGTGTGTACCCTTGTAGTGTGAGCACTCTCCCAATCCCATAAAGTCATGCATCGTCCACATGAGAATGGATCGAATATTGGCTGACCGCCAACCATCGCGCCTACTCATATCTTGCATAGTAACCCCCTCCTCCCATAAAATCTTAAGCTCATCGACTAATGGATGAAGATACACATCCATATTTTTTACTTTGTAGCGGCCTAGGACGAGCAAGCTAAGGATGAGATGTCCTTTCTTCGTAGAAAGCCATGGAGGGATGTTGTAGTTGACAAGGACTATAGGCCACACACTATAAGAACTTGAGCACAGACCGAATGGATTCACACCATCCATTGCGAGACCAAGCCGAAGATTCCTTGGCTCTCGGGCAAAGCCTGGGAAGGTAGAGTCAATGTGGCTCCATGCACGCGAATCCACTGATATTCGTTGAATTCCATCTGTGGACCTATTCTGCGCATGCCATGTTGTCAAGCTCGCCATGCCGGACGTACGAAACATGTGGTTTATGCGGGGGATCAGCAGAAAGTGTCTGAGAACTTTTTGAGGGATGGTTTGCCCTTGCAAGTCCTGTCAATACCTGTGAGCACCACACTTTGGACATGTCTCCATAGTCTTGTATTCTCCTCGAAACAGATAGCAATCATTGATACATGCATGGATGTTATTGTAGTCCATGCCAAGCTTCCGTAAAACATGTCATGCATCATCACGAGACTCAGGCATGGTATTTGCAGGTGGTAATATATGATATTTCAATAACTTGAAAAAAATCATAAAACACCTTGAAAAAGCACAAATGTTTGTAATAATAGTGCCGAAAAAAAATCAATGAAGCGTATGTACAAGGTACCTAAACAACTCAGTCACACTCGTATTGCTCCACCCGTATATTGCTTGCACACTTAAGAGTGCAAGCAGTGTCTTCAGTCGAGATACTTGGCACCCATCATATAATGGTATGGATGCTTCCTCTCTAAGTGGATCAGAAGTCTCGACATCCATGGGAATCAATGCATCGATCATTGCCTCCATCTCAGGCTCCAAGATTGTAGGTAGGTCTGGAAGGTTGCTTGTCTCCTTTGGCATTGACGGTATAGATTGGCCTTGCGATGGTGGATTGGCTCCTGCACTCCATCCATTGCACACCCACGTACTCTTCTAATTGGCCGCAAAGGGTGCACTCCCCCTTGGGACGAGACATCACCTCCCCTGGATAGAAAATTTGTCAGCAAGACGCAATCTTATTGTATATGGTATTCAATTAGCTTGCGAGTACAATGCATGATTGAAATTAACTTCAAATTACCGTTTGCTAAAAATCCGCAATCGCCCGATCAATGATCTAAGATTGAAACTCGCCAAATCGTCGTATGTGTTCTAAAGACAATCGGCGTTTTCGTCTAATTGTCAACTTGCATTGAGAGCAAGGACATGGGACATGCTGATTAAGATACGCCTCGCGATCTTGAACTACATTGGGTAGACTCAACTCTAACTAACCAATTGCTCTTTCAAAATCACCCTAATCAAGTGATAGTAGTTGTTGAGAAACTTATGATGTTTTCGAGATAAAAACTCTTCTCCAAGGTAGGAGTAGTGTTAGGACATGGGTCCTAAGAGTTTGCCCTAACTTTATGAGATAAGGACAAGGTGGGTATGGCTCAAGTGGCTACAAGCCATGGAATCCATGGCTTAAGAAGGAGGCTCTATGAGTAGGTGTCTTGGAGAGCCTATATAAGAGCATATGGTTGCGTGGAGAGTCATAAGCATATTTTGCTTGCCCTCTTAGATATCATTCTACGTAATAGTTCCTAGCAGACAAGAAGCTTGAATTAGTGAAGATTGACACATTGGACAATGCAGTGAATGCATTGACAAAAAAATTGTCTAGTGTGATCAGTTTAGCATTGTCAAAAGTTGATGGGCATAGGGTCAACATGATAATCCCCCACTAACTTCTTGTATATTACTACCTCCCACATTGGCCATCAAGTGGGAGAAATGTTGAGATACTAGCCATGTTGTTTCCACTTCCCATCACTGCTCACTAACCCCACATGTATAGATATACACTTGAGCCACTCACTAACTCTAAGTGACTGGTCATCTTGTTCATGAACAATGAGAAGCTTGGGGGGCAAGGCTCACCCTCACCCACACTATGCATGTCTCTCGCTCTCTTCCCCTCTCTTTCTCTTAGCACATACAAATGCATGCATTGCACACTCACACTCTTTAGGATGTGATGCATGACTCTAGGGAGTCACAAACTTTCGATGATGTAATTAAAGAGGAATTTGAGTCATTTCAATCCTTAAATCAATTCCAAGGCAATTTTATTGATGACATCCTTGGGAAATTACATCTTAAAAGGAGATGATGATCATATTGTAGAACTCATACCATGGAGTTCACATCCTAATAAACCTCATTATAAAGTCCCTCAAGCTCAACAAGAGGATATTATGAGGTAGGTGAATGAACTACCAAACAAAGGAATGGTGAGACCTATTTCATCTCCATTTTTTCAATGTAGTTCTCTTAATGCAAAAGAAAGATGGCACATATTATATGTATGTTAACTATAGAGAACTAAATATGATTACAACCAAGAAAAGATTTTTTGTACCACAAATAGAAGATTTATTCCATAAGTTGCAAGGATCTATTTACTTTAGTAGAATAGACCTTAAAAGTGGCTATCGTCAAATAAGAATAGATAAACAAGATATTCCTAAGATTGCTTTTCAAACTATGTTTGGTCTTGATGCATATCTTGTTATGCCTTTTTGCTTGAAAACCAACCACTTTTAATTGTTTGATGGAGAACATCTTTTGACCTCATTTCAAGTTTATGGGAGTGTTCTTTGATGATATCATCATCTAATCCAAATCCCTTGAAGAAAACAAAGAATATTTTCAAGTAATACTTCAATCTTTGAAAGATAATAAGATTTATATTAATAAAAAGAAAAAAGATTTTCTCTTACAAGAAATTAAGTATTTAGGCCATATTATCTCTCAATTTGGTATTTTTATGGGTCCCATAAAGTTAGAGGTAACAAAAGAATGGCTTGAACTAAGGAATTTACACAAGCTATAAAGCCTTATTGGTATGTGTGCATATTATAGATGATTGATAGAAAAGTTATCCTCCATAGTAGATCCATTACATGACATACCCAAAAAAAAGGTCAAGTACGTGTAAGGACTACAAAGGAGTAATTAGTTTTTGATACACTAAAGCAAAAGCTTATCTCTCAAATTTTGATCAAGCTACAAGATCTCTTCAAGTCTTTTAAGGTCCAATGTGATGCATGTGGTGATTACCTAGGAGAAATATTGCTTTAGAAAGGGCATGCCATGGCATACAAGAGTAGGAGATCAAATTTTGATGAAAGAGCATTAGGAATTTATGAAAAGGAGCTAATGGCAAACCTACATGCTCTAGAGATATGAAAACACTATCTCCTAGGCACTCCCTTAATTGTATGAAGGGATCATCAAAGCTCAAAGTATTTTATGATAGACTATGTGTGACTCACTCACTTTGTGAGAAAGTTATGTATGAATCTCATGCGTCCCCATATGCGGGACATCAAAGCATTTAAACTACCTATGTGCGGTAGAAATTCATGAAAGTAGGCATAAAAGTTATGTCTCTCAATGCATATTATGCCAAAAGATAAAGTATGATAGAGAGAAGCAACCTGACTTGCTTCAACCATTGATAACTTCCAATTCACTATGGGAGAGTATATCCATGGATTTTATCTTTGGCTTACCTAAGTCTCTCTAAATACAAGAATATGGTGAAAACCAAAATTGTCCGCTCCTCTATTAACATAACACATTTTAGTGACAAGGTTGCATAACTTTGCTAAGAGAGATAGTAGAAGATGAGAACTATGTGCATGGATGGAGTCTAGTCACAAAAAAACACATAAATTTTTTTTACCATTATGAGAATAACTTATAACAAGAGTCAAAGAGAGAGGGGCCACATAGAGAGAGTGGCAATGACACAATTTAGGACTAGATTTATGTGGAACTAGTGTCCCCTCAAAGAGGCACATGTATTATAAATTCTCCTTGAATACAACTTGGTTCCTTCTCAAGCTTAATAGCATGACTATGGTGAGCTTCATGCAACAACACACACATAGCTTGGTGGAGCCTCCATCCTAAGATCTCAAAAACCTTCAAAGGTGGAGATAGCTAGTAGGAAGAGAGGTAGATTGTGAGGAAGAAGAACAAGAAAGAAGTATTTCCTCACATAAATCCTCTCATGGAGCTTATCATAGCATAATACATAGTATATGATAGAGAGATATAGATAACTTGCATGGCTTGCTTGTTTAACATGGATATTGCATAGATTTGCACTCCATAGCCAAGAGTTGTTTGTGCAAGGTCTCTTCTTCTCTTCACATGAGAAGGAGACTTGATAATGAGTGAAAATACTCACAGAAAAAAACACATATCCCTCCTTGGGTAGTAATATCATGTTTATATTATCATCCTTGAAGGCTATTGGACCTCTTCTCTCATCCTTCAATACCATTGATGGCTTCCTTGTATGGTGGAGTGAGAACATAGTAACAAGTGTCCTCTTAACTTGTGTGAGAGGTGTGAGAGGCATGTGTGAGGCTAGGCTCTCATTAGCTCTCTTAATGGCTGGCCAATAGCATATGAGCCTTCACATGATTATGGGTGTAGGGGTTATGTGTTGCTTCATTTCCATTGGCTCTCCTTTAGGCTACCCATAGCATTTTGTACCTTCACATGCAAGGTAGGGTGACTAGAGTGGAAGGGAAGGCTCCTAGAATGGAAGGGTGAAGTGAAACCTAGGTGAGTCATCTCACTCTCCTCTCTCTCATCCCACATCCCTCCAAAAGAGGAGGTGCACCCCCTTCTAGGGATAGATTTTGACTTTATTTATCTCTGATTCTAGCCTAAGGCTATTACACTAGCATTGATTTACCAATAAATATAATAGGCTCTAAGTTTAATTTGGAAACACATTTTTGTATTTTTTATAATAAAATATGGATAAGCTACCTGGAACCCCCCACCTGAAGCTAGCTAGCACCCCTAGTTTAAGCTTGTTAGCACCCCCTAGCTTAAACCACCCCCTAGATTGCCATTCTTTAAGGTTCTTTTGAGACCATTTGCGCCAACCCTTGGATGATTAATGAAACTTATAATTATTCCCTTGTAAGCCTCATTTACCCTACTCTTGGTGGACTATTTCCCCTTGGTTCCCTTGTGGAAGTAGCCCATCACTCATCAATATCTTGACCTTTATTCCCTTATCATTGTTTCATTTTAAGTGGCTAGTTTAAAATGGAATAATCATTTTTGAAATGTCAAATATTAAATTTCATGACAATGGTTGACAAGTTAACCAAACAAGCTCATTTCATACATACTAAGAAAACTATTAAGGCCCATCAAATGACAATCCTCTTCATATCACAAATCTTTTAATACCATGGCTTGCCTACTCCAATGGTGTCCGATAAAGAACCTAGAATGACTAGTATTTTTGGGAGGGGTCTCTTTTAAAATCTAGAGACTAAGCTAGATTTTTTTTTGGCCTATCACTCACAAACAAATGGCCAAAGTGAAATAGCTAATTCCAGTATCCTTGATCTACTAAAATCCTATGTCATGGAATTAGATCAATGATCTCAATGAGAGAAATATTCACCCCTTGTAGAGTATGCGTATAATAATGCTATACATGCTTCTATAGGCAAGGACCTCTTTGAGATAATTGAAGGGAGATACACAAGTCCATTGCTACTTAAATTTCATGGAAAGATATTTATTGTTTGTTGATGAGTGTAGTGGAGATTTTTAAGATTCTATTCAAAAGATCAAGAATGCTATACTCGTCTTATAACAAACACAAAAGGCTACTGCCAATGAGCACTAAAGATCCTTAACCTTCAAAGAAAGCATTGTGTACTATTAAAATTTCCCAAAGTTTGCCTTAGGTACACATCAGGTAAGAACCCTATGGGCCATCAAAAGTATTATGCTAAACTAGCAAAAAGATACTATGGTCCCTTTTAAGCCAAAACCAATGATATGGCTTATAGACTTAAGCTACCCAATCACTGTCTCATACGCTATGCCCTCCATGTAAGTCTACTCAAGCAATACAAATGAGAGCCACCCAAAGAATTGATTATTAAAGATGCACCAGAGTTTGAATGTCAAGAGGAGGTACTCCAACTAGTCCATCCTATGACATGAAGATAAAGTGTTGCATAATGGTAAGACTCTCTATGGTTATCTTGTTAAGTTTAAAATTATCCATTTGAGGATGTTAGATGGATGAGAGGCAACGAACTCAAAGATAGCCAACACCTTGTCAAAGCATATAGTGACTCAATTGAGTAACTTCATGTATTCAATATACTGTGCAAATTTTTAATTTTAAATGACTTATCTTTAAATTATCAATGTTTAAAGTATGCATGCTTAAGATCATGCTTGCAACAGCCATGTCTGCCAACAAGCAGCGAATAGAACTTGCCACTCCAGTCTAGAATGATAGTGATAGGGACTATAAGAAAGACATGCTTGCGGCATCTAAGTCTCTCAAGCACCAAATGGACTAGCGATCCATTTTGGAATGATGTCACCCGGTAAAAAGGGATCCTGTACCCACTCAAAAAACATTGAGTAATGGCAAAGACTTTATGTTCTCGACCTCATAGTCAAGGATGACTATGATTTTAAGGGAGAGGTAATATCATGAGATTTGATATCATAGTCAAGGATGACTATGATTTCAAGGGAGAGGTAATATCATGAGGTTTAATATTTGACTTTACCACATGATTTTCCTATTTTAAGTTGGACACTTAAAATGAGAAAATAAAAGGGAATGAGGGTCAAGATCTCTAATGTGCCATAGACTAGTCCCAAAACAGACATCAAGCCAAAATAGTCTACCAAGAGCAATGAGAATGAAGCTGAAAATGACCTAAATATAAGCTTCATTAAGCCCAAAGGTTAGCACAAAAGTCTCAAAAGAAGCTAATATAAGTTGGCAAGCTAGGGGTAGAAACTTAGGTTAGAGAGGTAGCCTAAGCTAGGAGCTAGGGCTAGAGACTTAGGTTAAAGAGGTAGCCTAAGCTAGGGGTATAGAGTTAGGTTAGAGAGGTAACCTAAGCTAGGGGTAGCTTAAGCTAGGGGCTAGCTTAATCTGGGGAGTAGCTTAAGGCAGGGGACTACTCAAGCTAGCTTGGGAAAGTTTGCTTACTCATGTTTTATTATAAGCAACGACTAAATATTTTTTAAAATTCAATTTTAGTAAGTTAAACTGCTTAGCTTGAAAAGTATTTTGAGCTAAGTCATTATATTAAACTTTATTGTAAAGTGTAGCAAATCCAAGGCAATGTAGGTTAGACTAAGGCTAGAAAAGGACTTATTAATGTAAGGACCTAAAGGCTAAAGCCTTAGGTGACTCATGAGGTTCCAAACATTCTAGAAGGGTCCATGTCCCCATAATTGAATCATACAAAGATGGAGAGTAAGAGAGAGAAGAAGGGACCATACCGTGTACCTTACCTTTCCCTTGATGCAATGGAAACTTGTCTTAATGCTCCCACCCTAGTCCAACATGAAGAAAAGAATGCTCTTGGCAAGAAATCAAGCAGGTCCAATAGCATCAAAGCATGCTAATATGAGGAGCAACTTGAGTGGGCAAGAGTCCTTGTATACTCATTTTCATGTTCATTTCGCTCAGTCTCTCAAGTCTCTTTCTCAAGTGTGTGAGAAGTAGAGAGTCTACCTCAAAAACACTTGATCATGGATGCAAATCTGAGCAAGTGTCATGCCAAAATGCAAGCTTCTATTCTCCTCTACTATTCTATCATGCCATGCTGAGATGATTGAGTTCTACTAATTAAGGAAATTACTTCTTTCTTGTATGTTGCTTCTCTTCCTCTCATATGCTCTCTCCACCTTTGAAGGTGTATGAGGTCTTGGGATGGAGGCCCCACAAAGTATGTGTGTTGATGCATAAAGCTTTCCATTTTTATGTCATCATATTGGCTTTAGAGAACACATACTGCATTGTAAACAAGTCTCCCTTATGGGAGAATTTTTAATACAAAAGCCTCTTGGAGGGGGGACTGGCTCCAAGTAAATCTAGTTCTCAACTATTGTTGCTACAAATCTCATTCTCTCAAAGTTTATTTTATAGATTTAAATCTAGATTAATTTGTTGTTCTTGTGGTAGACTCCATCCAAGCACTTAGTCTCATCTTGATGCAAATTCTCTTAGTGAAGTCTCTCTCTATTTTGTCACAAAATTGTGCTATAAAAGTTAAGGAAATCCTATAGTTGTCGTTTCAATGGACTAAGTTGAAAGGACATGAAAATTTCATATCACCCTTGGATAACAATTAAGGTAAAAAAGAAACAAATGAAGAAGTGTTTAGAATTTAGAATGGCAACCCATTGCATGCATTCAAAAAGAGGTGCTTTCACTAGAGGTAATTATCTATCTAGCCACATGATTTCACAAAGTTTTGCAATTTATTTTCCCCTTTGTTATAGAGATTTGCCTCATAGAGGAAACAAGAAGCATAATACACAAAATTAGCTATTATGGCAAAGTGAAATTTTCAAAAAAAAAAAGCAGAAATAATCAACATTTCCATTGAAGATATTAGAATTGAAATAATTTTTATTTGAGTCCAATTACCTAGACTTGATAGTGACATCGTATGTGCGCGGGCAAGGGCCAAACCGACCAAGGTTCACAATTCAAGGGTTAGCCAATGGCCAATAGTTTTGGGATCAAGTAAGGGTTCTCTTGTGTAGTTTACCTTAGTGTGAACCTACTCTTGTTAAAAAGGCTCCTTAATTGGTAACCTACAGCTATATGGATTGGAAGAGAGTCACACACATGCATACTCTATTATTAAAAAGTCTCCTTAATTGGTAACCTAGGGCTATATGGATTGGAGGAGAGTCACATACTTGTGTACTCTATTATTAAAAAGGCTCCTTAATTGGTAACCTAGGGCTATATGGATTGAAGGAGAGTCACACACATGCATACTCCATTATCTTGATATAGTGGTGGGGGTTGGAATTTGGGGAAAAAACTAGAGGTCTAAGCTCACATCGTGTTCTTGACCATCTATCAAAAGGTTTGGTGTTTGCAAGCATCTCACACTTGGTATTCAAGCGAGTCAAAAGTGCTTGTGTTTGGGACTTGAAAAGCGAGAGTTAGGCTATAGATACTGTGTGTATAAATGAGTAGAATTGTGGATTTGAAAGAAAAAACAAAAAAAAAAACAAGAGAGAAAAAAAACTTGGAGGAAGAAACTTCACCACATCATGATTTTGATGAGCCAATGCTTGAGCAAGACAAAACCATAAATGTGGCCAATAGGGTCACTTGTACAGTATCTATGGAATCCACTATGATTTACTTGTTTACTCAAATGAAAGAATTGACTAAAAAGTGGGTCCATACTCATGGTATAAGACTGTGACAAGCTCACCAAAAGTAGAAATTAGTGAGGGTGTTGCTAAGGAGCTAAAAACCTTGACTAAAGTTCCTTTGTTTTTAGGGCTTACAAGATGGAAAATCAAAGACTAAAACCTTCAGAATACTATGGGAATGTAGTGGCCAACATAGCTAATGCAATAGAGTAGTGGCTCTCCAAGTGGGAGCAATGCTTGCAGCTTTGATATGGTAAAATTAAATTCCTCAATGTCGCTTATCAATGGTGGAGGAAAATTGAGAAGGATAAAGCAAAATCTGCTACGTACTAGGGGCCTTTTAAAATAATTTTTTGCAATAATTTTTGTTCCTATAGATGAGTGTAGTAGAGCTTTAGATGGGTGTAGTAGAGCTTTAGATGTATGGTTTTTCATGACTCAAAACAATTATTAATTGCAAGAGTATGTTGATAGATATCAAGAGATATTGCTTAAGGTTCTTGATCATATTCTTGATTTTTTACAAGTCCATAAGTTTATTTTGGATCTAAAAGAAACTCTTAGATCTCTTGTTAGAAAGGAAAAATGTGCTACCTTAAATAAGGCTGTGGAGTTAGCAATTGTGCTTGAGGATGGCAAGAAATTCCTTGTGGGTGGTAGCCAAAAATCCTCTTGGACCTAGACACCTAGAACTTCAATGCCAAGCACCTCTACTCTACCCTCTACTAGTGAAGGTAAGGAGACTAAAGCAATTCATATGATTAATACTACAAAGGGAACCAAAACAAAGGTTTTTACCATGGCAAAAAGAGCCTTTAATTGATCTGTTTCAACTTCATAGCAAAGAGATAAAGCTATGAAGGAAGGCTTGTGTTACATATATATGGGATGCAACATAAATAGAAAGAATGTCCCAAGAAAACCAAGATCATGGCTAGGATGATGCTAAATCTAATGCAAGAGTTGGAGAAAATTTAAGATGACATGTTGGATGAAAAATAGCAAGATTATCCTAATTGTATTCTAGCAATGTCAACTAGCAAGAATGTGCCTTTAGTTCTAGATGTTGTGTTATCACTTGGGACACAAAAGGATTACCAAGTTTTAGACACAGATCTTATTGTATTAAGGAGGACTAAGTAAGATATGTTGGTCAAGGTTCTCTTTGATACTAGATCAACACATAATGTAATTAGTTCAAGACTCATCACGAAGCTCAAGATCCCAATGCAACCTTCTAACTATAGCTACACACAATGGAGCTAGCTAGAAAAAAAGGTACAAAACTGTGGACTTGGTAAGTAGTTGGCCTCCCTTTTCAAATCCATTCGTATGAGGATAGATTAGATTTCAAAATTACATGGCTTGCAAGATTTGATCTAATTTTTGGAAAGCAATGGCATGCATAGATGGAGCCCACCATAGATTTTTCATTGCATGTCATATAATTCAAGCATGATGGTAGATGCCTTTTTATTCAGCATGAACTCGACTTCTCAGAAGAAAAAGTGCTCAAGGCTCCTAATTGAAATAATGTAAACATACTTAGTTTTGTTACATTGTAAATATAACTAAAGTAAATCCAAGGATGGATTTGATAGTTGGTGGTAATTCTACCATCCCAGCCTTAAATCTTTCTAATAAGATTAAAGTTGAGTTTGAAGATACAGTCAAATTCAAACTACCTATTGAATTGCCTTCATGTAGGAACATTGAGCATATGATTAAGCTCATCCCATCAGCTTATCCAATTGCTAGACCCCTGTATTGCATGAGTCTTAAGGACTAGAATGAGGTTAGGATGTTGGTGTATGAATACCTCTACAATGGGTTGATTTGTCCCAGCTATTCAATGTTGCATTCCCAATTTTACTTGTAAAGAAAAAAGATGGATCCTTTGGAATGTGCATAGAATATGGATCGCTATAAAGCATCATTATCCTATGACTAGGATAGACAAATCTTTTAGATGCTCTTGGTGAGGCCAATATCTTTAGCAAAATAGATTTAAAAAGTGGCTACCATTAGATAAAAATAAGAGTAGATTATGTACATAAAATAGATTTTTGTACCAGGCTTGGCCATTAATGAATACTTAGTTATGCCATTTGATCTAACTTATGCTCTAGCTACATTTATGTTGCTTATGAGTGACATGTCAAGACCATTCAAGGGTAAGTTTGTTGTTTATTTCATTGATGACGTGCTCTTATATAGCAAGAACATCATAACACATCAATCACATTTATTTTTAGTTTTTTAAGCGTTGCACAAAACAAGTTTGTTTGACAACAATGATAAAAAAAAATTGTGTATAGCCATTATTGAATAATTAAGTCATATACTGATGATGGGATTAGAATGGATCCCAATAAAGTTTTTACAATATTGGCATGGCTAGTGCCATAAAATCACTGCACTAAGATCATTCTTAGGATAAAGTGGGTTTTATCAAAGATATATAGAGTGTTGGTCTCTATTAGCAACTCCTATGAGATAGATTTATTGCAAGATCATGTGCCCTATGTGTGTAGACATCTTGTGCAACAAGAAAGTTTTGAAACTTTAAAACAAGCGGTTTCAACAACTCCTATCTTAAACATAGTTGGCCCAAAAAGGCCTTTTGTGCTAGAAATTGATGTTAGTGGAGTGGCTATTGGAATAGTTCTAAGCCAAGGTGATCAACCAATAGCTTTTGAAAGTAAGAGACTTTCACTGGCTCAAAGAAATTGACCATTGCATGAGCAAGAATTGTATGCTATCATACATGCTCTAAAAATATGGTGACACTATCTTTATGGTGTTGAGTTTAAAGTGTATATGGATTATCATACATTTAAATATTTTAACAATCAACTTGATCTATGAGGAAGACAAGGTATATGGGTTGAGTTGAATTCACATGGAAATCCTTTATTGCAAGGATTGAGATAATGTTGTCATTGATGCATTATTTAGAATAATGTAAAACATGAGTTTTATAGTCCTAGAAAACTCATTGCTTCAAGAAATCAAGGAAGCATAGGTAGAAAAACCTTATGCATAAAAAGGAAAGTTGAGACTCATGTCAAGTATGGATACTAATGAAGACTTAGCTTTGTCTACTTGTTCACTAAAGATAACTTCAAGTTTGTTTGCCAATTTATCAGTGGAGAATGGATGGCTAAAGTGAAAAGGAAAGATTTATGTTGCTTGTGCATGGGAACTAAGAGCAAAAGTTTTGCAAGTAAACCATAATACTCCATATGTTGTGAACAATTTGGTCAAGATAAAATAGTACAACTTGTTAGACGGACATTTTGGTGGTTGCATCCACGTAGAGATGTCCACAAGTATGTCCAACAATGCTTCCAATGCAAAATTATAGTGGCAAAAAGAATAAAGAGCCCTAGGCTACAACATCCCTTATAGATTCCAAAATCTAATTGGCAAAAGTATATCCATGGAATTATGCATTGGATTGCCAACAACCCTAAGACAAAAAGATACTATTTTAGTGGTAGTTGACCACTTGAGCAAGATGGCTCATTTTATTCCTACCAAAGAAACTGTGGAAGCTCCATAGGTGGTAGAATTATTTATCCAAAATGTATTTAGATTACATGGATCGCCAGCTTCTTTTGTCTCAAATAGAGATGTGCACATTTGTGGCCATTTTTGGAGACATATTTATGAAGAATTACAAGTTACTCTCAATATGAGTAGTGCTGACCATCCCAAGACACACAATCTGATAGAAAGTGTTAACCAAGTACCCAAAGATATGTTACATGCTTATGTATTGGAGAGGCAGATATATTAGAATTCATACTTACTTTTCCTTGAATTTGCATATAATAATAGATCTAACAAGGTCACCTAGTATGTCTCCTTTTGAAATGAATTATGGTATAATTCCTTTATCATTTGATACTATAGGCACACTGTAAAATTGCCCAAGTGTGACACACTTTTTGGCAACTATGCAAGATAATTATAGATAAAGGTACTATGGATAAAGCTAAGGTTTATGTTGACAAGAAAATATCTTCTAGAATATTTAAGGAAGGAGAAAAAGTTTTTGTCTGAGTTAATTTAAAGTCTACTTCCTTATCTACTAGAAATTATCCTAAGCTTTTGCCCAAGTTTTGTGGACCTTGGACAATAGTAAAGAAGCCTAAAGAAGTAGCTTACCCCTTGGAACTTCCACCATGCTATTGTGTCCATTCAGTATTTCATGCAAGCAATTTGAAAATATATATTTCAAATGATAGCAATGTAATTGATGGTTTTATTTTCTTGCAAGAAAATGACTCTAGTGACCATCAAGGTACTAGATCATATAGAGAAATGACTATGTAATCGTATACTTCGAGACTTTTTAGTTGCTTGGAAGGGTCTACCACTCTCCGATGCAACTTGGGAATTGGAAGCTATGATTTGTGAACATTTTCCACAATCAATCATCTAGGATGATGACCTTAGAAGAGGGAGATAATGTTAGAATCAAAATATCTTTTGTTGCCTAGACTAGATAGTCACATCATGTGTGTGCAGGCGAGAGCCAAGCCGGACAAGGTCCAAATCTTAGGGGTTAGCCAAGGTCCATAGCTTGAGGGTTAGCCAAGGGCCAATAGTTTTTAAGGCCAAGCAAGGGTTCTCTTGTGTAGTTCATCTTAGTAGGAACCTACCCTTATTAAAAAGGCTCCATAATTGGTAACCTAGGGCTATATGGATGGGAAGAGACACACACACATGCATACTCTATTTTCTTGAATTGGTCAGTGGATTTTAGGACAAAAATTATAGTTTTGAGTTCACATGGTGTTCTTGACCTTTTATCAAAAGGTTTGGTGCTTATAGGCATCTCACGAGAGACACTTGCCATCCAAGTTCTTGAACTTTGCTTTATGTTGTAGATGAGGTGAAGATTGCTAGTAGTGTACATGCTCAATGGATGATCTTGCTAGAAAGATATATGAATACCTTAAAGAGCTTCTTGCAAAAAATGGGCTAGACATGAGGAAAGCATGGCAATGGGCTGCTTTGTACAAGAGTCTCTTGCCTAAAAAACGTTGAATCTAGAGTTACAATAACTATGGAAATAAAATGAAGGTAGCAAGAATGCAAATTATGAGCTACAAAAGAAATGGCCAAGTAAGGGTCATGATTCATGAAATGAGAGGAAAGTTCAAGAATTATTATGCTTCAAATGCAAAGACTTTATAAAAGTGGCTTGATAGATAGGAAATTTCAAGGCACAAGCATGACCATGCTTTTTGAAATTTGATCCACACAAGGATGAGGAAGAATACAACAACTTTATCCCCATCACACCTTCCATAGCTTCAAAATTTCTCTTCTTTGGATGAAACTATTCACATTACGCAATGCTTTGCAAGAATCACATTAGAAAGAAGTAGGATTAGATTACTAAGAGATTTGTTTTCCATGTAAATATTATTGTACTCAAGTTGAAATGCTGGAGTTTAGCACATGGGACATTTGATATATTAATGTGTACTCTAAAATGTATTTTAGCTTTATAAATTTCTTTTAACCTTTGTAAGTATAGGAAGTATGGTGCCTTTTGGTCACAAGGATAACATTTTTTCTTAGAAAATGTGGAGAAAAGAGGGCCATATGGATTGCAACCTCACAATAAACTTCAAACAATGATAGACCCAATTGGTGACATTAAAATTATGACTGATCAAAGTGTACTTGGGATATTCAAAACATCATGAATTTGAGCTTTAAGATGTTTCTCTTTAATCTTAATTGCTTAAGGGTATTGAGCCAAGATTTTGAAGCAATCATACAAAAGTTGTTACAAACATGAACAAGTATAGCTAGATTCCCCCAAAGTATGGACATACCAAATCAATGCCTTTGCTATTCTTGAGTGAAAAAGTTGTCTCAAAAGCTAACCCAAGGAAGTCTAGATGGCTATATGTGGTTGAAGTAGCTCCTCACAAGAGAAAGGTGTTTGAGCCTATGGAACTACCAAAAGAAGCTAGATACTCAACAAATGAAGAATTAATTTAACATGATGTCAGTGGAGGAAACTCACAAGAGGAAAAGCTCTTCTCCACATAGGTAAAATTTGACAATTGCAAGTGCTGTCTTTTGATGAGAGTGATGAGGAAGAGAAAGATTATGGTAATAATGAATCAATTATTTTATTGATCAATCCCCATTATTAAGCTTCAATTTGGAACTAATGGATATAGACGTAGATCACAATGACACTAGAAATAAGCTAAAATCATCTCATGATTTAGATATTGACAATTTTGTTGTCAAAGACTTGATTTAATAGATTATGAGCATACCTATTGTATTGGCAATTTTGTGATCAAAGACTTGATTTAAGAGATTATGAGCATACCTATTGTATGCTATGCATTACTTAAAAGGATGATGGTAATAATGAATCAATTATTTTATTGACCGATCCCCATTATTAAGCTTCAATCTGGAACTAAAGGATATAGATGTAGATCACAATGACACTAGAACTAACAATGACACTAGAAATAAGATAAAATCATATCATGATCTAGATATTGATGATTTTGTGATCAAAGACTTGATTTAAGAGATTATGAGCATACCTATTGTATGCTATGTATGCATCCCCATTACTTATAAATATCCATGTTTTACTAAGATTACTAATGTTGCCAATGTAAAGGGATGCAAAGCCCTGTAAAAGCTAACAAAACAACCTCAATGGTCAAAATCCTGGAAAAGGGTTGTGCCATATTTCAAATGATGCTTTATGTTTTTATGGGCTATTTTTTTCATGTTCT
Source organism: Lygodium microphyllum (assembly GCF_053477565.2). Lineage (NCBI taxonomy): Eukaryota > Viridiplantae > Streptophyta > Polypodiopsida > Schizaeales > Lygodiaceae > Lygodium > Lygodium microphyllum. Next base: position 5,311,701 of record NC_141155.1, read on the forward strand.
TTTGACAAACTTTTTTATGGTTTTCTTGGTCATTTTTAGTTTCTTCAACCCATCTTTAAGGGATTATTTGGGCATCTTTTTAGAAAGATGCTTCAACGACAAACAAACATGATTAACAATCATCAAAGTAGGAGGTGTTGTATTATAGTTATAGTTTCTCTACCATCCAAACTCCATATTTGTCAAGGTGTGTTTACATGTGGACAAGTTTTTTGTTAAGGATATCTAGAGGTATCTATACATACATGTTGGCTACTTGTAAATGAATTTTGGTCCTACTTATTTGGGACATGTGGTTCTCATGTTTCTCAAGTTTCCTTTGTCATAATGGCAATTCCAACCCTAGTGTCCAAAATACTCATGTGCTTACGCTCTTCCAACTCTGTGGGTAGCAAAGGTTTTACTCTTTTCCTTGAAATATTCATTCATATTTTTCAATGGTTTTAATTGAAGGTTTTTTATTTGTGATACCGCATGATTAGGCTCCGCCTTTATTAGTTCAAGACCTCCTACACAAAATTTAATACTTGTTTTATTTGAAGTGATAAGACATATTTCATCTTTAGCATGACTATTGATGGTTGGAGTGGAGTGCACTTGATATGTATGCTAGGATCTATTGCAGGTTGCTTGTACCAAAAATTGGAGGTTAATTCTTTCTTTGTCTAGGTTATTCTTTTGATTCTTAACCATCTTTCGTCATCCTTTAGGTAGGAAAGAAAGGTTCTAAAGTTATTGGCTTTGCTCTCATCTTATTCAAAAAATGAACACCTTGATCTAACACAATCTCAATAGGACATCCAAATCTAGTCATTATGGTTGAATAAAGAAAGTAAGTGACACTATCTACCTTGTTATCTTTCAATGCTATTGGTTCAACCCATTTTGTACGATAATCTGTAGCAAGAAGAATATATTTACTCCCTGACTTCGAAGTTGCTAGCTTGAATGGACCTATGAAATCAAGCCCCCATTTTTGAAATGGTTCCAAAGGTAGAACAAGATTATGATTCATTCTATCTCTTTGTGTAGGTTGCCCTTCTCTCTAACAATTCAAGCATTGTTTGATCTCTTATCATTGTAGGCCACCATAAACTTACTTGAAATATTTTTTGGTTGTAATATCCCCAAAAAATGACCTCCTAACCTTCCTTTGTGTGTTTCTTCAAGAATCAGCTTTTGATTAGAGTTCTGATTAGAGTCAGGAACACATCTCTTGATTATTTGATCCACTCCTCTTTTATAAATCTCGCCACCAAGAATTAGATATGTTGCACTTCTCAAACTAAGTTTTTTTCTCTTGTCCTTTGTCATTGCTTCTAGAAAAACTCCACTCTCCAAATACTTTAACATGTCATCATGCTAATTTTCTTCATCAATAGAATGTACCTAAAATAATTTAGCACCAATTAATTTGAAACTCCATAAATTGGTTCTCTTGACTCTCACTTGCTTAAATAATCAGCAATAGCATGTTCCTTCCCTAGCCTATGAACCATTGCATATAGCTCTTGCAATAATAAGATCCATCTTGCTATTCTAGCTTGAGGTTGGGTCCTATTTACCATGAAGACCAATGCCTGATTATCAACATGAATAATCACTTTATTACCAAGAAGATAGTGTCTGAATCTTTTCAAAGCAAATATCATAGCCAAACATCCTTTTTCTGTCCAAGGTTCAGCAGAGAGTCCAAGGTTCACAGCTGGAGATTCGGGCAGCGAGCTTGATTGGGTTCCAGCAGTGCTAAGTGGAGAGAGAAGAGGAAAATCGGAGGCAAGAGAGAGGCTCAACTCAGCAGTCAATCGAGGGAGGAATTGGAATCAAGTTGCTCATCAGCTGGAGATCCAATTCGTGTTGTGAGCAAGGCATGCTTGGCCAGTAGCGCCTGGAGGGCTGAATCGAGTTGCTCATCAGAAGGAAGTGAGCAAGTTCCAGGCAACGCTCTCGACTTAAGCCTATGTGCAAGCAATGAAACGAGCTGTAGGGCAGTGAGGAGAGCAGCTCGTTGATTGAGCTTGCGCTTCTGGAATCAAATTGAATCGAGGGCGAGTCCGAGAGCGATCTGTTGAAGGCGAGTCTAGTCTGTTGAGGCAATTGAGCCCAGCACAGCAAAGAGATTAGAAAGCGGCCCAAGGCAGTAGCGCTATCGATTGAATTCAATTGGGCTAGGCATTGGGACATTGGCAAGCTTGACTGTCAAATCGACCGAGAGTTGGGCTGGGCATTGGAAAGCCCAGCAAAGCAAAGCAGATTGAGCATGAGCTGGAGCGAGCCGAGTGCCTAAAGGAGCTTTGGTTTGAGCCGAACCTTGTCTGAGCTGCTCAGCCGAGGGGAGTCGAGAGATAAAGAGCGCCATTGAAATCGCGCAAAGAAAGGAGTCCAATTAAGCTTTCAATTCCATAGGGTAGCACTATCTCTTAGTCCAGCAAGGCGAGCCTCAATTTCGGGAGGCACTCTCGCTCTCTCCACTAGAGAGAGGAGAGAGAAAGCCTCTCCGGTGGGGCTGGACCCTCCTGTGAATTCCGAGAGCAGGAGGTTGGTCTCTCCAATTGCAATCTGAGTAGGAGCTTGCTAGGCGACATACTCCAAGCCCCGTTTGAGAGCAGCGCGAGGATCTGCAATCCCAAGCCTGACAACTCCTCCCCTCTCCACTAGAGAAAGGAGGGAGAAAGCGATCAAGCCATTCAGAAGCGAGCCCATCTCCTCTAGGTGGCTCTATTGGCATATCGGAGAGGGCTGTTGAATTCCGAATTGAGGCCTCTCGAGTCGGTGTGCAGTTAGTGAAACCTTGGTTCACTCGCAAGTACTTTTCTCCTTCCTCAACCCTTCCCTCTCCACCAGAGAGAGGGGAGAGAAAGCAATTCGAAGTGTTTGTAGGGAGGTGCCCTCTTCTGAACAAAAATCCAAGCAGGCATCGATTTTCTTCTCTTGACGTGCGACCAACTTCGACGGAGATAGATTTGCATCTATCTCTACTTCTCCAACCACAGGCTACAGGTGCAGGGATAGGAAAAGAGGGTGTAAATACATGTCTTTTGGTGTGCATAAGACACATTTTCACACTCCTTTTGTCGAAAACCACACTCATGTACCGACAAAAAGAATGTCTTGCACATTGGTAGTTGAGAGCAGTTTGTAGAAGATTGTTTTATGCTGTGGTATGCTCTCCATGAGCATTGGTCCTGATGCACACGCCGTGTCGATACTGCCATGGTATGGATTTTTGTGGAGCCATTTTATGGCTGTTGGCAATGCCCGGCCGTGTCTGAGATTCGTCTAGAGGCCCTTTCTGAGACTGGGCTAGCGGTGATCATTTTGCTTTTCCTGAGCCACTGTTTGAGGATCATGAGTGAGGTTTCCCTTTGTAGCTGGGGTACTCTCGGATGTATGAGGTACCGCTAGTGAATACAGGTATGAGGGGGTAGAAGCACACAAACATTGTAACCAACATTTTCATCTCGCATTGCCTGGGTGTTCCCCCTCCACCCGGGCCTTGCGCCAACATAACACGAGTGTTATTTCTTGCAATCACAAAGCCTTCTTGCAATCTACTTTCTTTCTAAGCAAAGTTCCTTCTTGTAAGCTAAAGGTGGGGAAAGACCGCGGGGGATCACGGTGAGAACCGTGGGTGACGAACGCAAAGTGGGAAGTTGCACACTGCGCACGCCTTGTGTGTTACACTTGGTATCAGAGCTCAACTCGCGCAAGGGCTAGTCCTTCAACAAGCGTGGGCCGATTTTGAAAAGGGAAGCAAAGTTTTGTTTCATCAACATGGGTGGACACAACAAGAACAAGAGTGGGATTCGAGATGACCGAGATGAAATCTCGGTGGCCCTCGGAATCGGGGCAAGTAGACCTCAATTGGTGATTGGGGAAGGATATACAACAGAGCATGAGAATGAGATAGATGCTGCTATGCACGAAGAAGAGAAGCCACGGCACGAGCTCAACCCAATGGATGCCATGTGAGAAATGATGAAAGACTTGCTGGCTACCATGCTACCCAAAGCACTGGGGAAGGCTCAAGCCAAGACAGACAATGATGGGGAGATTCATCGGAGGCGCCGAAGGAAAGAAAAGAAAGAATGGGATGGCTCCTCATCCGATGAAATGGCAAAATACAAGCCTCAAGCACTAGAAAAATACAAGGGTGAGAGGGACTCAGTGAGCCTAAACCGATTGATACGAGAGGTGGATGGCTACATGAAGTTACTCAAAGTGTCAAGCAAAAGAAGAGGATTGGTGGCAGCACAGCTACTAGAGGGTGATGCCTCAAAGTGGCTGATGTATGAGGAAGAGCAGTTTGGCAGAAAACTTACATGGGAGGAGTTGCAGAGGAGCATGAAGGAATATTTTGTGCCAAAGAATGAACCATTTAAGGTCAGAGACGAATGGAGAAATCTGAGGCAGAATGCGGGCCGAATGAGAGACTATGTACAAAAGTAGAGGTCTCTAATGCTGCAACTACCTGACATGGATGTAACCACCAAACTGCATGGTTTTTTATATGGAAATGTAGCCATGGGCTTGAAGAGAAATAGAAAAGCAGGATCCAGGAAGCATGTTGAAGGCCATGACAATGGCTGAAAGGCTCACAGATTATGATGGCAGACAAGGAGGGCAGGTCGTGGGTCTTCGCAAGGAGGCAACACCGCTCAGTCCAACTCAATATGGGGAAACCAACAAAATCAAGGATCATACCAAAACAACAGGCAGGAAATAGTGGATGGAGTGGCAAGCAACCCCTCAGACTGGAGTATACTGAGACTCGGTTGGAGACAACCCTAGCCAACAGTTCTGCCAGTTCCAGGACAACCACGTCAGGGGTCGGCCGTGGGAATAACTCAAACAGAGAAGGATACGGAGGAGGGGGTAGAATTGGGCAAGGAAGAGAAGGCCCTTTGTCTTGTCACTCATGCGGAGGACCGCAGTTCACAAGGGATTGCCCGAGAGGGGCAGCTTCATCAAGTGGTTCAAGGTTTGCCTATGCTCAAGCAGACGCAGAGGGGTCGAGGTCAACAATTCAAATAACGGAGATAGAAGATGAAGAGAAGGAGTGGGAACCTAAGGCAAAGGCAGGGGCAGTGGAGGCCAAGCCTTCAGCCACTATACCAACCTTCATTCCCATCATATGCAATATGTTTGTTCAAGCCAAGTTGGGGAACCACCCCCAGACGATGATGATGGACACAGGGGCCACACATAATTTCATAGCACCTCAAGTAATAGCCCAGCTAGGAAGCCAGTGAGGGCAAAAGGGCTGCAGGTATCGTTTGTACAAGGGAAGTACAGATACTGCGAGTTAGCAAAAGGGGTCCCAATTCAAATTGGGCAGTGGTAGGCAAGCCTGGATTTTATAGTGGTCCCTATGGATAATTTTGAAGGCATCCTAGGCATGGATTGGATAGATAACCATGTCGTGCAGATATTGGGCATGAGGAAGAATAAAAAATACTTGCAAGCCCCTCAATCAGTGGTATGGATGCCATATTTTCGCACAAAATGCAAAGGCCACAACAAGTCACCAGCCGAAAATGCAGTGGATGCTAGATTGGTGGTGACCAAAGTGCAGAATGTAAGCAGCCAGGAGAAAGATAGCCCCACAAAGGTATGGATGTAGAAAGCACCAACAAAAGAGCAACCAAAAGAAGAACAATCGAAAAGAGAAAAGGAGATGGAAGCAGTGGCGGATCAGGCCACGGAGACTACCCAAGAAGCACAAGTGGAAGCCCAAGGTCCCATGGAGATTACTGCCAAACAACTGGAGAAAGAACTGAAGCATGGGGGGCCAGTTGAGGCTGTGCATGATGAGGCTCATTGAAGAGGAACCAGTGATTCAACAGATCATCTGGACGATAGGAGATGATAGGGTCGGAGAAGTCCTAGACAAGTTCCACGATGTCACGCCCGACAAGCTACCCTCAGGGTTACCGCCTCGCAGGAGTGTTGACCACCGAATCGATCTCTTGCCATGAGTACAGCCGCTAGCCAGGCCAGCTTATAGGATGAGAGGAATGGAGCTAGTAGAACTAAAGAAACAACTGGGAGAGATGGAGGCCTCGGGTCACATCCAGCCTAGTAGATCACCTTATGGTGCAGCAGTCCTATTTGTCAAAAAAAAGGATGGGTCTCTTCGCCTATGTATAGATTACATGGCCCTCAACAAATCTACATTGAGAAATAGGTACCCAGTTCCGGTGGTAGATGAGTTGCTGGATCGGCTGCAAGGAGCACGCTACTTGAGTAGAATCGACTTAAGGTCAGGGTACCACCAAATCAGAATAGCAGAAGGAGATGAAGTAAAGACAGCTTTCAAAACCCGATATGGAAGCTATGAGTGGTTGGTCATGCCAGAAGGGCTCACAAATGCACCAGCAACTTTTTGTGAGCTCATGGATAAGATATTCATTGATTATTTGGATGACTTTGTGATCATTTACATTGATGATGTGCTTATCTACAGCAAAACATTGGAAGAGCATGTACAGCACCTGGAGAAGGTCTTTACCCGACTCCGGGACAATTAGTTATTTGTCAAGCCAGAAAAATGCGAGTTTGTTGTACAAGAGATTGAACTTTTGGGCTATCTAGTCAAAGAAAATGGCATTGCCATAGATCCTAAGAAAGTACAAGCAGTGAAGAACTGGGAGGCTCCCCGCAAAGTGAGTCAAGTGCCCCACTGACAAATCTTACCTCCAACTCAACCACGTTCCAGTGGACGGAGCGAGAACAACAGGCCTTTGAGCAGCTAAAGAGTATGATGATTCAAGCCCCAGTATTGAAGATGGCGGATTTTTCACGCCCTTTTGAGGTCCACATGGATGCGTCAAGTTATGCCATAGGTGGTGTGCTCATGGAAGATGGGCATCCTGTATGTTATGAATCAAAGAAGCTGGACCCGATTGAGAGAAGGTGGGTGACTCACGAGAAGGAGATGTATGCAGTAGTACATTGCTTAAGGAAATGGAGGCATTATGTTCAAGATAAGCCAACCAAATTCTATATAGACAACATTTCTCTCAAGTACTTTCAAACTCAGCCAAAGTTATCACCGAAGCAGGCCCGATGGCAAGACTTTTTAGCAGAATTTGACATAGAAATCATTCACAAACCCGGCTCCTCCAACAAAATGATGCTTTAAGTCGACAAGCAGAACTTCAAGCCATCATAGTCACACAAAAGGCAAATTTGGGGCCCAAGTGCGGGAGAAAATGGATAGAAATGAAGAAGCTCAGCAACTCTTGAAGGAGATTAAAGCAGGAACTACCCCATGGGGAATGTATGAAGTCAGGATTGGGCTCATCTACTACCAAGGAGCCATGTATGTGCCAAAGAATGATGAACTCAGGAATCAGATATTATGGGAATGCCATGATAGTCCTATTGGGGGACATTCTGGTCAGATAAGGACCTTTGATCGCCTAAAGAGATTTTTCTACTGGCCCAAGATGCGAGAGGATGTCACCGAATATGTTCGCACCTACCTGACTTGTCAAATGGTGAAGGCGCAAAGGATAAAGCCAGTAGGGAGAACTTCAACAGATGCCGATTCCATCCCGACTCTGGGATGTGGTAAGTATGGATTTCATCACAGATTTGCCTAAGTTGCATGGATGCATGGCAATCTTCATGGTGGTGGACTACCTCTCCAAACAGGCTCACTTCATTGCTACCGAGCCACCGGTTACTGCACCAAAGGTGGCCAAGTTATTCTTTTCCAAGGTCTTCAAGTATCATGGGCTACCTCTAGCTATTGTATCTGATCATGATCCCCGCTTCCTTAGCAACATGTGGCGGGAGCTCTTCAAGTTGATGGATAATAAGCTCCGTTTCTCTTCGGCATTTCATCCTCAAACAGTTGGCCAAACAAAGAGACTCAACCAAGGCATTGAAGACTACATCCGTAGTTATGTCAAAGCTGATAAAAAGGATTGGTCACAGTATCTCGACATCCTGGATTTTCACTATAATGCTACCTTGCACAGTTCCACTGGTTTCACCCCCTTTGAGGTAGCAATAGGTAAAGAAGTAATCACCCCTCTAGCCTTAGCAGCAGGTAAACAATATGTAGAAGACCCAGATACCGAAGAATTACTGCTCAAATGGAAACAACAAATGTTGGCGGCCCAAGAAAGTCTCCGCAACAACAAGCTCCTCATAGCAAAGAGATACAATGCCAAGAGGAAAAAGCATGTGGAGTTCTTTCCCAGTGATTTGGTGCTGGTCAGCTCCCAGAACATCGACTTACCTAAAAACCTCACCCCAAAATTCAACAACATGTACTATGGGCCATACAAAGTCATCACCCAGCTCAACAACGTCACTTACAAGATCCAGCTCTGCCAAATGTATTAATCCATGATGCATTCTATGTTCAACTCCTCCGGCGATTCCAGGCAAATACTCGGTTCGGGCGACAACGACCACTTCCAGCACAACTTGTTCAGCTTCCCTTCGAGCCGAAGATTATTCTAGAGACGCGCTTCATCGGCAAATACCCGGAGTTTCACATCAAATGGAAGAATCGACCTATGAAAGAAGCTTCGTGGGTGGCAGAACCACTGGTCATCAAGCATGCTCGCGAGCTTCTACTCCAATTCTACGAGCGAGAAAACCCTGATGTGTATCATTTGCCTTTACCCCAGGAGTGATCATCTACCTCACAAATTGTAAGTGAGAAGTGGGCAGATAAAAGTGTTGAATCTTCATCAAAAGTCCTTCGCTCCACATCTGTAATCGAGTCAGTGGGCAAGGCAAATTTAGGTCTAGGAATTGTCTATTTTCTGTTCAAATAAACAAAGACCTTATCTCACACTTGTATCGAGTCCCTGGATAAGGCACTTAGTGGGTTTAGACACTAGTCTACTCACTAGGAGTGGATTAAGACCCCCGAATTTTGAGTCAACAAGTCCCACTCCCGTTCAATGAGGACATTGAGCTTCCTTGAGGGGGGGGGGGGTGTGTATGAGGGGGGATAAGCGCACAAACATTGTAACCAACATTTTCATCTCGCATTGCCTGGGTGTTCCCCCTCCACCTGGGCCTTGCGCCAACATAACACGAGTGTTATTTCTTGCAATCGCAAAGCCTTCTTGCAATCTACTTTCTTTCTAAGCAAAGTCCCTTCTTGTAAGCTAAAGGTGGGGAAAGACTGCGGGGGATCACGGTGAGAACCGTGGGTGACGAACGCAAAGTGGGAAGTTGCACGCTATGCATGCCTTGTGCATTACAATAGGTGGCTGGAGTATCCTCGAAGCCTCGCCATAGGCTATGTATCTCATGGTTTTGGGTACTTTTATGCCAAATTGGCATCAGTTTTGATGCACAGATACTTGTTGACACTTGTATGCTTATCTTTTGGATAGTGTTGATGTTATTTTGAAGTGTTTTGGGTTAAGATTTTGCTCAGCGTACAAAGGAGACTCTGTCAAATTTTTTCTAGGTCTTATGTGCATTTTTTGGCAGTTAAAACACTGTTGATGTGTGTTTAGCAGAGGTTTTGGTTGTTATATAGCCAACTTTTACGGAAAATTCTGCCAAATTTTAGCCAAAAATTTTATGCATAGTCACCATAACTTTATGTGAGCTCTTAGAGGCATCTACTGTCACTAGAGAGTAGCTTAGCCTTGTATCTTATTGTGCACACATTCTACAAGCAGTATGGCATCTACCAGTAACACAGAAAACACTCTTTAACATTGAAAAACTTGATGGTTCCAATTATATGTATTGGAAAGAGCAGTGTTATAATGTCCTAGTCCAAAAGAAGCAGGTCAAACCAATTCAGCTAAAAGGTGTGAAGCCAGAAGATTTTGATGATGAGGAGTGGTTAGAGCTAGATGAGCTAGCCAGGTCTACCATCTTATTGACTCTCCATAAATCTGTTTACTTCAATGTAAAGGATACCATAGGTGCTTATGGGTTATGGCAAGCGTTAGAGCATCTCCATGGCAGAAAGAGTGCTGCTAGTCAGGTGTATTGGCTAAAACGGCTAATCGACTTATGTAAGAAGGAGTCCACACCCATGACGAACCACTTGAATGAGTTTAATACCATTTTGAGTCAGCTGCAGTCACAAGAAATTGAGTTTAGTGACTCCTTGAAGGCGATGTTTCTGCTAATTACGTTGCCAGCAGACTCATGGGATACTTACAGGACATCCATTAGCAACTAAGCTCTAGTTACAGGGTTGAAATACACTGACGTAGAGAGTAGCTTGCTTATGGAAGAGGTCAATAGAAAGACTATTAATGAAGCTAAGCCTGCTAGTGCCATGAATGTACGAAGCAGAGGCAGGTCAAGGTCAAAATCTCGCAGTGCATCTAAAGAGCCTAGAGAATGAAGATAGAGAAGAAAATCAAGAGGTCGTAGCAATATAGAATGCTACCACTTCCATAAGAAGGGTCACATGAAGAAAGACTGCAATATTTGAAAGAGAAGTCAATGATCTCATGAACAGAAGAGTAAAGGCAAAGGCAAAGATGCTAGTCACAGTGCTATTGTTAAAGATGAGGAGTTGAATGCTACTTCTCATCATGACAGTGACAGTGGGGGAGACATCCTCCTTGACAGTACCATAAATGCATCATTTTCAGTTGCCACCAAAAGCTCATATGAGCAAGACTCGATCGTGGATTTAGGGGCATCATTTCATGTTACTCCACAGAGGGAGTGGTTTACTTCTTATGATAATAAGAGGTGTGGGGTGGTGCGTTTAGGCAACAGTTATGCATGTGATGTAGTGGGTGTTGGAGACATAAAGCTTGCTTTGCCAAATGGATCGCATTTTACACTTACCAATGTGCAGCATGTGCCAAAGCTTACAAAGAGCTTAATTTTCACAAGTCAGCTTGATGACGCTGGTTACCACGTAGTGTTTGGTGATCAGTCACATGGAAATTGCGTAGGGGTAATTTTCTTATCGTGAGAGGGATGAAAAGTGGAATCCACTACATGTATCTGGTGTACATAACCATGTTGTCACCATAACCGAGGAGCCGCATGTTTCTTTGTGGCATCGCCGGTTGGGACACATGAGTAAAAAAGGAATGGAAAATCTCTCTCGTTTGCACTATATTCCTTTGTTTGACTACTCTATTTTTGAGCAATGTGATCACTGTATGTTTGGCAAACATGCCTAAAAGCCACACTCACGATGTGGTTTATACAAAGCAAATCGTTTAGATCTTGTTCACATTGATGTGTGCGGACCCATGCCTGTTATGTCGTTAGAGGTGGAGTGGCATATTTTGTCACATTTATTGATGATGCTACACAACAGGTGTGGGTATATCCTATCAGGAAAAAGGACGATGTGCTTAAAACATTCCAAAAATTCTTGGCCATGGTTGAGAATCAGATGGGCAATAAGCTTAAGTGCTTGAGGTCTGATAACGGAGGTGAGTATATCTCTCGTGAATTCCAAGAATTTTGTGATAATCGAGGCATCGGAGGCCTCATAAGCAACGACGTGGCCCTCTTGGTTCAAGACTGCTCCTACACAGTCACCGGATGCATTGCAATGAACCTCAAAAGGCTTGTGAAGATCGGGGACTATGAGGATAGGTCCATGACTAAGAAGATACTTAAGCTTTTCAAAAGCTTCTTTCTGACTAGGGCCCCAATGAAATGGTACCCTCTTCTTAGTCAAATCATGAAGTGGCCCAGCTATGGCAGCGAAGCCTCGGACAAAGCGCCTATAATAGGAGCATAGTCCAAGAAAACTTCGGACGTCGTGGACTGTAGCTAGCATAGGCCATTCTACTATTGCTTGAATCTTCTCATGATCCATTCTCACTTCGTTGTGAGACACTATATGGCCCAAGTAGTGAATTTATTTTTAAAAATTTTCACTTTTCTTAGCATTCACAAATAGCTTGTGTTTACGTAATTCTGCAAACATTGTTGCTAAATGTTCATAATGCTACTCTTCTGTTTCTAAGAAGACTAGGATGTGATCAAAGAAGACACCTGTAAATCTTCTATATGGATGAAAAATTTGATCCATCAATCTATTGAATTTCACTGGTGCATTGGTGAGACAAAAAGGCATCACTAAGGACTCATACAACCCGAAGGTTGTTCTAAATGAGGTCTAATGCACATCCTGAGGAGCAATGCGTATTTGATGATAGTCGCTCTTCAAGTCGATGAGACTGAAGATGCATGCTCCTTATAACTTGTCAAGAATATCATCAATTCGGGGAACTGGGAATCGATTCTTGACTATGGTCTTGTTTAGAGATCTATAGTCTATGCACATACGAAATGTGCCGTCCTTTTTCTGCACTAATAAGACAGGTGAACAATATGGAGAAGTACTAGGTCTTATGAGACCCTTCTCCAAAAGTTCATTAACTTGTTTCATTATCTCCTCCTGCTACATCAAGCTTACCCTGTAAGGGGGCTGAAGGAGAACATCCTGGGATCAGATCGATTCTGTGATCCTCAGGTCTGGAGGGTGGAAGCTCATCTGGGAGTGAGTTTGTGAAGCAGTCTTCAAATCTATTCAACAACTTAATTCTGTTTTGCTCTAAAGAGGGAGAAGATGAAGTAGAGACATCTCTCTCTCTTGCAAAAATTAAGTACGCTGAAACACACTTCTTCATTTCTTTCTTAATTGCAATGTGATTGGCGATAGGAATCCACCAATCACCTGCATCTGCATTTACAACATGGTGTTTCCCTTTATGAGAAAAAGAGAGGGTCTTATGAACATAATTTTGGATGGGATGCATGTAGATGATTTTTCCGTGGCAGGTGTGGATCCATCAATTGTGAGCGTGATGACTATGAGGCAACAAGCTCAGTTTCAGGCAGATTATGTTAGAGCTTTGCCCGAGGGTGTGCACCAACATTTGAATGGTGCCATTCTTGGTCCCCACGATTTGGTTGGAACTGTGCAAACTCAATCCCACATCAAAATAGCATCAGAAGTTACTTCTGAGCCCTCTCAAGCAAGCGTAGATGTGAAGGATGTGCATAATGAACATTCTATGCCAATCTTGCGCGGTGTCGCCTCAGAGAAAGCAAACATGCATAGAGAAGAAGCTGAGAAGACCTCTAGGGAGGAATCTGCAAATGCTAGTGTACTTACCATGCTAGACAATGTTTATGATACTGGAAAAGGTCCAAAACAGGAGAGCTTAATCCCTTCAGAGGAGTTTAGGCACGTGGAGGATAACCAATTAAGGGATACTTCTTCAGTAGAGGGTGATGATGACGATCTTGGCAATATCGTTAATTTGAGGTATCCTTATGACTAGGAGCAGGTTTCAGAGGTCCTCTTTGGAGGAACACCTGACTTTTTCCAACTTTCAGGTTATTGAGCTAGGGGCCTATTTGCCTTGGTATGAATATTGGCATTTCCCAAATTATAGGTAATGCCTTTGTATGCCTGTAGTGCCATACATTCCAGAATGACCAGTGAACCTTGTGAGGTTATATGGTAACATGAAGGCCATTTTTCGTCAGGTAGAGAGAGTTTCATAAGTGGATGTTCCATTGATAGGAGCAAATCTATGCTGTATTCATGTAGCTCCTGTTTAAGAGGGCCTCATTATTTGTTTCTCATATATGGATTCCCTTTCCACTTCTTGCATTTGGGACCTGGTTGGTTTGTATTTTGTGTTGGATGGAACCTGTAAGGAGGTTTACCATGTTTCCTCTCTATTTGGATGAATGCATGTCTAAAAACTATGTAGAATGCAACTACTAGGTGGAAGCTGGTTTCACTGAATGGTGACAAAAGGAGACTGGTTTAAGTGGATGATGACAGAACTTGAATGACTACTGAAGCTCAGATTGATCTTTTTTGGATAAGGCTGTCATTGGTACTTCCTGACTTGCGGAGTATGGATTGTTGTATCGGCCAAATGGCCTGTTCAGTCTTCGTGTCATGTGAGCCAGGTTATAATTTTGGTGACTACTGTCTCACAACCAACATTTTAGCTAAGCGACTCTTTTGACCCTTGTGTGAGGCTTATTACTTTTATCTGTGCAAAAGTTGTGTTCAATTTTTAATGTTTGGTTCAATTTGTAGGTTTTACTGACCAAAGTTATTATAAAAATGATAGTCGGAACATGTGTGTCTGTGTGTTTGTGTGAATCCATGAGCTTTTTGTGGAGATAAGCTTGGAGCACAAGGAGGCATGCAAAACTATTATTCATCAGAAACTGTGCTTTTATAGTACCTTTCACCTCTATTTTCACCTCTATGCCATTATGCATGGGAGTTGAGCAGTAAATCTGCCAAATTAACGAAGTTGTGGTTGCACTTTGTGAAGTTAAGCTTTTAAGATCTTTCTAGATTGATTTAGATTAATAGTTTTTTATTTCTCACCTTGCTTTGGTCTTAACACAAATCATTTTGTAGGCCTTGGAACGAGTTAATGACTATTTTTTTTAATTTTCTATTGTGCATTTTGGTTTGAGAGTTTGAATCTACATTTCAAGTTAAAGTCAAGGTTTTTTTTTTGCCAAAGATCATTGCCATCTTACAGATTGATGGTCTTTTCTTTTCTCTTTCTAGTTCAAGTTTGCTGTGAGAAGTGTTTCACTTTGGGTTAAATGTGAAATGCTTGAATCAAGTTGAAGGGCTCACTTGCAATATCGAAGCATATTACTCAAGTTGAAATAAATCGTTTCTCTTGGAAGGGTATGCTGAGAAAGCCAACAAAAAATCAACAATTTTCGAGCCTTGTACTACTACCATGTTGGAGTTAATGATTCTAATCTCATAAGGACATGTGGATCCTTGATGTGATGAGGCCAAGCATGCAAGAATAACATCAGAGTAATTTTTGTATTATGCTTCAACATTTGCATCCATACCATGTCATACAGTTTTTTTGTCAATACATGGATTTTGACTCTAAAGAATTGACATCAGGCCTTGATAGCTAAAGTTAGAATTTTTGTTTTTGCCTCACAAATGTTGAGCCATGCTTTTTTTAAGTTGTCACATATACATCATGGTAAGTAAATTAGTAATAAAGGTATGAAGCGTTCGCAATTTGTGGATATCTCAAACCTGGCTACTGAGAGCTAAGCTAGCATTTAGTGATTTATGTTTGTTTTTCACTTACAAAACAATATATATTTAAGGTGAACACATGTATTTTTTCAAATATGACATGTGTGGTTATGGCACACATGATTTAGTGATGTGCCTATGTTGACCATATGTTTCTGCAAGTTATTTTGAAGCTGAATGTGAGGAAACCTTGGTTTAGTTTCACTGATTAGGTTTTTACTCTAAAGTTTAAT
Source organism: Lygodium microphyllum (assembly GCF_053477565.2). Classification (NCBI taxonomy): domain Eukaryota; kingdom Viridiplantae; phylum Streptophyta; class Polypodiopsida; order Schizaeales; family Lygodiaceae; genus Lygodium; species Lygodium microphyllum. The sequence goes on from NC_141155.1 coordinate 5,326,971, forward strand.
ATTTTTCCTTCCTTGTTTTACTGGGCCTTTTGCATTTTATGTGTTTTTGTGGAATAATTATGGACATTTTACTTATTGGGAGTGTCTTTGTATTGTCTCACTAATAATAAGAGCAGGTTAATTGGCGTTCTCTTACTGCTAGCAGTAGTTTTTCTACTCATTCCTCTGTTGATAGTTTGGACTCTAGTTGGTATTTGCCTGTGGAAGCAATGTCTTTGACAAAAGTTTTGCAGATCGATGAAACTGAATGCTGGTAATGTGATCTGAATTGTTGTGCAAGCTGGAATAAATGAAGATGTTTAGTCATTTGAATGAGAGCCTACTGACATCTATTCAACTTCCTGCTTGTAGAAAGAGGACTACTGGTGGTGAAGTATGCTGCTTGGCTTTAATCTGAAGCCTTGTGGGTACATATGGTGTAAATCCTATTAAGTTATCGACCAGGCTCAAGGCTTTGATTGGCTAGGAGTAGTGATCTTGAAGTAATTACGTTGTGTCACTATAGTGATTGTATAAAGCTCCATGCCTTTGCTTAGGGGTTTATGTCGATTATACTATTTGATTTAGTTGATGTGAGGCTCAATTAATGATAGCCTAGGTCAGACAATCTTTGCCTTGCTCGTGTCACTGTCAAAAGTTGAATGGTTACACCTGGTGGGCCTACTAGTCCAGTGGCCGTGATTGCTTTTTGTCTTTCTAAAACGTGTATTAAAGTTTTTATTGAAAAGCTTTTATTGTGGTTTGCCCCAGTATACGATGAGATTGATTTTGGTAAACATATTGGTGTTGAGTTAAAACAGGTAAAAGTCCTTTATAGGTGTCAGTCATTGCGATATCAAATGCATCTCTGTGGTGGTCTGCATCTAGGGCTTTCAATCATTAATCAACTACATAAGGGGGAAAGTTTTCCATCCTTGTTTTCATGTGGCTCACAATGTTGAACTCTCGAAAGAGAAGATTGAGGCTGTGTTGCTTCTAGTAATTTGAAAATACCCAAGGGATTTAATTGCTATGTTTAGGAAAATGAGAAACTAATTTGGTGTTCTGACTTGTATGGAAGCAAGATATAAAAAGACCTTTTATGCATCTTTTTTCAGCAATTGTCTTTAAAACTTCTGGTAGGCGATTGCTAAACTTCTGAAAACATTGTCAACCCTTAAACTGATCTATCGGCCGTGCTAGTTTCTTTTCTTTTCTGTTGAGGCAGTAAAATCTTATTTTCATGTTTTTCTTAGTTATGTTACATGTAGCCCATACCTCTTCATCATTGTCTCATCTATCGATGATCTGGTGCTAGCAAAGAATCCTATCCCACCTCTTTCTATGCTCAGCTTTCTGCATTGTTTGAGTCCCTCCATTGTTTTAGTCCTACACTTGCATTCAAAGTAATTTCTACATTTTAGAGTACATAGAGAGAGAGAGAGAGAGAGAGAGAGAGAGAGAGAGAGAGAGAGAGAGAGAGAGAGAGAGAGAGAGAGAGAGAGAGAGAGAGAGAGAGAGATGCTACATTCCTTTCTTTAAACCCTTGTTTTTTATATCCTCTTCAAGCATCCCAAAAGACTCTTTTTTGTTCCCAAAAGATTATTTGTTGCTCCCAAAAGATTCTCAGTTATACAATCCAAGTGTTTAGAAAAGATTTTACATTCACAATATGTAGGAATGGTTGTAGGGCAAAATAAAAGGCAAAAAGAAAATAACCTAGAATTTTGCACCTTGGAAAAAAGCTTTACTCTTGCTCTCGTGTTGAAAGATATCTTGCCACAACTAGGCTTTGAAAATGATGGTGTGATTAAGCTAGAGATCTTCTTAGCCAAACTAGTGATCCCAAATTACACAATTTTTGGATATCGACACTGCAAAACTCCAAGTATGCATAGTATAACAATAGGAAGGGTGCTTTCCTTTGTGATGCTTATGGAGGATACTCCTTTGTTTTAATAGAGATTCTCGCAGCTTCACGCACAGAGTATGTCAATACCAAGAGGGACTCAAGCTTGGGACAGTGTGGGGCCACGCTATATTGCCAATCTATGTGTGCGAAAGCAGGTTAGTATAGCGATGAAACTAATGTGCCACCGTGGAAAACTGTTGAAGATGTATATTAGGGATTGTGATAAAATTCTATGAACACTCCTCTCCACTTAGCTCAAAATGCTTAGATGTAATCAAAATAGTCCAATTAATAAATCTAAAGAAACTCTCAAATCTACACAAACTTGGAGCTCCATTATGCAAAGTACTTGCATATTCTAGTAGATAGGATTCTAAGAAAGCTTATCATGAAGTTTAGTGGAAATCCAAGAGTTTTCATACCAAATCTGAAATGTGATACAACAATGTATGACATGCACTTGTGTCAAATACAACTAATGATGATCCTCATGCTCTGAGGACTCTCCAAGTGGTTTTGAATCTCAAAACAACCCTTTCCACACTTAGATTTGATTATCAAAACCCAAAATGCATTGGGGTTGAAAATTACATGGGACGAGAAACGCTCTGCAAAGCACAACACAAATCAACACAGAAAGAGAGCTTGAGTGAAATTGATGAACAGTTGTGTGCTGAGCTCGTATAAGTTGGTCCCTAGAATTCATCTGAGGTAGTAGCCCTCAATAGTCTCATTTAAGAAAATGAAGAAGTAAGACAAGGGCACAACATAAGAAGATCTCATGTAAAACAAAAAGCCACCCTTCCTCATCTGCCCTGCATACACAGAATTGTTGCTCACTATCTCCTTGTCATTTGGCAAAGCTTGCCCCTGTAGCAAAATGTCCTGAAAACCATCAAAGCTTTGCCATACCGTTTCATTCATGGATTTATACATCACTAAATTTCCATTCACTAAATTTCCAGGAGCCATAGGCTGGCCTCCGAGCTCTTACCCTGGCATCATCCAATAAGTTATTTGCCAGCCATTGAATATCCGATGGCTTCAACTGTCTGGTAAAGGATTCTATGATTGAAGGCCTTATTCAGGGTGTTACTTTGCCTAATGGTTCGCAACAATGCCTTTCTCAATTTGTGGATGATATAAATGCCTTGCTCTCTAATGATCCCAGAACGATAAATCAATTTTGGACAGATGTAGAATGCATATCATAACTTCGATGAGATGTATCACCCAAAAGTATTTTGAACCAACTAAATGTGAACATGCCTAGAAGAAAACCAAATTCCACCAAATTCTTCCTTTTTCAAGCATCCCCTTGTTAACTTTGGTCACAAAAATGTTTTTCTTACTCTCTATTGACTAAGTCTACATGGGAACAAAAATAAAGATAGTGTGCAAGCCATAAATTGACCATATTTGGACTTCAAGCATAGGAGAGGGCTAAAAAAAAAAACTTTTTTTCCAACCAATCAAAATAAGGAGAGACGTGAAACTCAGCCAGTATTTTTGCCAAAAAATGATGAATTTTCTGGGTTTTCAACTAAAACATGCAAAAATTCAACGTTTTTTCAAAGACAACCTTGAAATCCAGCCAGTATTTTGCAATTTCAATCGGTTCAAAATAGTGTTAAGATCAATTCAAAATAGTGTTTCTGTGAGCACTGCATAGGAGAGAAAACACTCTAAACAAACATTTTCCTCTAAAATTGACTTTTTCTATATTTTTTGCTAAATACCCATCTTTTCCATTAGAAATCGGACTAGGTTTCAAGCTTGTCTTGAAGCAAGCCAGCTGATTTGCACACATTTGAGTGTTAAAAATGGAAAATCCTTCATTTTTGGCATAATAATCCGATGAATTTTGAATTGCCCTTTATCACTGGTTGATATGTACCATACTTGAGTGACTTCACAACATGTTTTAGAGAGAACTCCATTTCCTTAGCTTAGTTCTCAAACCCTCAACATGGTGTAATCCCACCATAGAACATGTGGTCTTTTGGGCACATGTGGCAGCATTTTGCAGCTTAGAGGTTGCCCCCTTCCCCCCCTCCACCATCTCTACTCGCACAGTTAAGGAGAAGGGTGCATAGCAACCTACAAGATGATGGTGAATGAGTCTGTGGAGGCCTTTGCAGATGACAAAAGTAGTTGTGGCTGCACCACACCGTGCAAAATATATCTCAATCTCGTGCATCTCAGTCTCATAGGGATTTCTTGGCTAAGCTTACAACCTCTTTGAGTCCACGACCAAACACAGTTTTATGATTTTACTAGAACTTCGCCCAATGTAAACCAACTAACAGAATCATAACTTTGATAAGATGTATGTTACCCAAAAGTGCCATTGAATCAAGCTGACAATCAAGTGCAAAATATGCCATTAAAGTATGCGATTCCTTTAGAGCTATGGTTTAAGAAGGAACCCAAAAGTGCCATTGAATCAAGCTGACGATCAATTGCAAAATATGCCATTAAAGTATGCGATTCCTTTAGAGTTATGGTGTAAGAAGGAACCCAAAAATTTTCAGAAGAAGTTGAGGCCAAGTCATATAAGTATATCTTTGTGGAATAAGTTGTAAATGGAAAGATAGACTCTCATCTTTGGCACTTGCATTCTTGTAAAATTATCTAGAGTTTGCATGTAATCTATATGGTTTTCTGGAACATATAAAAACCAATAGTCTTGAACTCAATGTGCTTCTTTCCAAGTTGTCATTTGATTTACAAGACAATTTCTTTCACCAATACCGCCAAAAATAGGGCTTGGCTCATCTGTCCAACACTATGCAGGTACTCCTAGCATTTTGAATGCCTTCATGATGATAAGAACAGGTTGTTGAACTCATCTCTGGGAAAAATGTACACATAAAAAAGACCTCCATAGAACAATGTCAGGAGCGCTTGAGGATTATTCAAAAGAATGCAAGGCACACCATTAATGTGTTTCTTCCTCGTTCACTGTAATAATGCTTAGAGCCGCCTTATGCCTAGAAATCTATGGGTTGTATGTATGGGCATATAGATCTTCTGAATGTGGTAAAAGCACAACCATATCTTGATTGTTCTCCTAGCCCCTTACGAAAGGGTTTTGCCCGAGTCTCATCGGAACACTGCTTAAACTCCATGCAATTGTAAGCATTGCCATCTCATGTGTAGTCTCATCTAGAGAGAACAGACACTCTACCCTCGGCTGCACTAGTTTGCATGCTTGCCTCTGACAACAGCCATGAAGAGGAAAAACCACTTTTTCTGCCGCATCTTTGGACTCTCAAGCAAAGTCCCAGATGACATTTTTCCAAATCCATTGACAGCTACTTTACCATCAACGCAATTGACATCTAAGTGACCTGATGCATTTGTCTCCAATGGAGCCATAATTTTCTTGAATGCTGCATCATGGTTGCTTTGATTGCGCTGATCAACATCTCGGCCATGTATGCTGGAGAGATTTTGTGAGGGATCCTTGACATGGCAGCCTCAAGCGCAGGAAACATTGGGTGATCTTCAATGCCTAAATAACTGCTCACCAGCTTCTTGAGAGCTGGAAAGGTCCAATAAGACAGCAAGATGTGCATGTCCATGCGACCTAGCCGAAGAAGGGTAGGATAAAGCTTGTCTTGAAATTGGTAGTGAAAATAAGTATGCGTTCCTCACCATAGCATGACCATAGCCCATCAGTAAAATTGAGGAGCCCAGGGCGAGTACGCCTAGTTTTACCATCACCTACCTGTTGGGGGTAAAGGCGCCTCCGCCGTGCCGCCCCGTGTATTACTACACTGACAGTACCCGCCACTGCACACTGCAGGTGGTGGGTGCCCGTCACGTCACTTTATTCTTTATTCTTTTAGTGACAGTTTGAATAAAGGAAGGCCCGGTCACACATTGTGACTGTTGGAGTTCCCATTTCTTGTCTCTCTCTTTCTTGCTCTTGCTCTCCCGCCATAGCTCGCGTGCAAGCTTCGATCCTATGGTTAGGCCGTCTAGTTGCTGACCTTGGGATTGATGCTACACCTACACTGCATTCGGATTCTATGAGTGCCATTCAGTTGGCTAAGAATCCGGTCTTCCATGCGAAGACGAAACACATTGAGGTGAGGTATCACTTCATACATGGTGTCATGGAGGACAAGTCTGTTGACCTTATCAAGATCTCCACTGACGAGAATCCTGCAGATCTGCTCACAAAGAGCCTCACTACTGAGCGCTTTGCCTTCCTCAGGAGGTTGATGGGCGTTGGATGAGATGTCGCCTTTCCTCATCCCTTGTACCTATGTACATTTGTACTGTCTTTCCTTTTTTTTTTCTTTTCTCTCTCACTAGGCAGATTCACCTTTAAGTGGGAGGTTGTTGGGGGTAAAGGCGCCTCCGCCGTGCCGCCCCGTGTATTACTACACTGACAGTACCCGCCACTGCACACTGCAGGTGGTGGGCGCCCGTCACGTCACTTTATTCTTTATTCTTTTAGTGACAGTTTGAATAAAGGAAGGCCCGGTCACACATTGTGATTGTTGGAGTTCCCATTTCTTGTCTCTCTCTTTCTTGCTCTTGCTCTCCCGCCATAGCTCGCGTGCAAGCTTCGATCCTTCTCACCTTTCACTACCTTGCCTGCACCTGAACCATGATCATCTTCAATTGTATGATCACCTAACTGCACGGAGCAATCAATATCCTCGATGACTACCACTGCACCGGTTTGCTTCTTGTGCCAAAAATAATTTGTTTTAGAGTTAATATAGAGTTGTTTTGCATTTTTCTTTTATTTAGTATATTATAAAAGTAAAAATAGAAAATCTGCTCAAAGCTCAGTTCACAGAGTAAAGGCGCAATGCCAGAATAGAGCAAACGAATCATCAAAGACAACTCGCGAATCTTCAAGGTCCAACAGGGATACAAAAGGGGAATCACCAGTAGACTAAAGATACTTCAAGAATATCAAAGCTAGAAACTGAAATAGACAAAATTAGCAACAGGAACATGAAGTTCAATGCAGTCATACACATGACTGTTGATACATATTTCAGTTGATAAAGAGCTACCAGGTTTAAATTTAAGGCTTCATCACACCTCTTCTACACAACAGAGTTACATGGTCAAAAGTATTACAAGCTAAAAGTTAAAGAAAAGAGAAAGTTACTTCCCTAAAAGGACGTACATATTCTTAAAACAGTCTCCATCAACAAGTGCTGCTAAGTTCAAGACAACCTCAAGACAATCAAGCTAATGTGGGTAAACACACATTTAAACGAGGAAGTCTTGTTCTTCTACTGAGCACCTCAAGAATAAACTGTTGAATCAAGGTAGCATGCATGCCCAACAAAGCACCGAACCAAAAGCTTTCCAAGGACATTACCAGCATGTTCGAGGATGGACATTGACTAGGTGCGAGAGAGTGTTGGAGCTCAAAAGTCCAGCAGTCCGAAGTCCCAAAAAATTCCCATAAATATGTATAAAATCCTATAAATCAATGTATAAAAGAGTCATCAATTGTATAAACAATGATGTAATGGGGTCAGATGAGGCTTCCAAGTTGCAAGTCATGATGACTCAGTGATTATAAGTGAGTGGGAGTAATTAAGTGAACTCCTAGCTCATTTGTAAGGACCAGCAGTGAATAGACTAAGTAAAGAGCTAAGAGAGCTTTTCGAGCAAATCTTCTCGAGCTTGCTACGCGCATTCTCATTATTATTTTGTAGTGATGCTTTATAGGTATGTTCAAATACTGATTAGCTACTATTTGATCGTGGTCGTGCATATTTTTGTGGTGTGTGCACGTGCCTGTGAGCGTAGACCCACCTAGAGTGTCAGATAGTCATATCTAGCTCTAAAGAAGTCCATTTCCAGATTCGAGACCACCACTGGAGTCTACTCGACTAGGAGATTAGGAGTGTAGTGAGAGTCGTCACTTTTTGTGACCTACACAAACACATACGCACATGTGTTCCTACAAAAGTGTTGTCTAGGATTTGACCATATGCTTGTGTTCCCTAGAGTCTAGCGATCATTTGATTCAAGTTTGGATCAATTCCGAGTCCGTTTGCTTGCTAGATCTAATTTTTAGTATTTGGCATAGCAGATACATTTTAGGATGATGTGACAAGACTTGAGTGATTCTTGGCATAAAGAGCTAGCCTAGACCACTATGTGAGTTAGTAGGATAGTTGAGGTAGAGTTTCGTTACCCCTAGAGATCACAATAGTTAGTTGTAGTTAGATTGCCTAGTAGAGTACACACAGTAGGAGATTAGCGATAGTGCACCGTTTGGTACGATTGGCTTGACAAGCCAAGTTATCCTCCGTATGTTTCTAGTCCATGGTCCCCTCTAGTATTGACTCGTAGTCGAGTTGTCTTCTGAGGCCACTACACTATGATGAGGTGATGATGTCCACACTTCTTGGCTAGTGACAGCAGCACATGATAGGTTGAGTATGGATAGCCTTAAACAATATATGTATATATGTATATATATGTGTGTGTGTGTATGCACATATGTGTGTGTATACATATACATATACATAATGTATATATGTGTATGTATACGTACGTACATACATACACACACATAGAGAAGAACAAAAGTGCATAACCTCCCCAAAAATGCTTGGCCATGATCTTTCCCTTCCTCACATCCAAAGTTGGCAAGGATGTTGCGTGTCTCACTTGTCATTGATAGCATGCTCTGGGCCACACACTCTCTTTTCATTCTCTCTTTATGATTGGTTGAACTGGAATGCTCATCCTTCTTATGTGTGGGAAAAAGTATGGTTTTTTTTTTCTTGTTGTTATAAGTATGGAGCCTAGAAAGCCTTACCTTCCTTTTTTTCTGCAATAGCCTGTTCTATTGCTTTTTCTTGAATTTGATCCATGTCTTGCCTTTAGACTTAGTGGAAGTAGGTTTATATTTTTGACGTAAATGTATTGGATACAACAAGTCCCCCTTAATGCATGGGTTGAAGTGAAAAACACTTCTTATGCGTGGGACAAAGTAAGGGTTTTTTTAATAGCTTGTACTATTGCTTTTTCTTGAATTTGATCCATGTATGGAAGGGCTTACATGTATGCTCCATGGCTATGTGATGCTGGCTTTGCTCTTGTGTGAAAGAACTTGCATGTTGTCCATATAACTCTACAATGTTGGATTTGGTTCATGTATGGATTAACCTAGTCTAATAGTTTGTAGCTAAGTGATGGTGGTAGCCCTGTTGCATGAAGAACCTTATATCTTAGCAAATGATATGTTGTCCATTCAACTCTACAATGTTGGATTTGCTTCATGTATGGATTAGCCTAGTCTAATAGTTTGTAGCTATAAGTGATGGTGGTAGCCCTGTTGCATGAAGAACCTTGCATCTTACCAAATGATGTACCTCTTATACTCATGTTGGTTACGTTACATGTTGATACATAATGCTTTGGTCAATCACATTCATAATTAGTTATGTTGCTTTGATTCCTTGTAATCACAATATGGTTGGTATTATGTTCACATCGTAAAGGAATGCTTGATTTGTGCATAGGGAAAACGATAATTAATTGGACCCTAAGGTTTAATCACAAAATATAGCATTGACCTTAAAGCTTGGATATATTTCAACTTTGGAGTACTTGTCCACATGGTAAGGTAAAGTTTAATGCATGAAAAGAAATTAATTATCCTTACAGTTGCAATTCACCTCAAGGAATTTTGATATTCAATGGAAGAATAAAACTCTTTGCTAAAAGAAATCTTTGCTAAAATTTTAAGAAATGAATTAAAAACAATGACTATTGAACTGCATAAAACCCTCCTCCCCGAAGTTGATTTTTAAAGTTGTGAATGCTAAAAGAATCAAGAGGAGTACTATAGCTTTGGGGGAGTAGACTCTCTCTCCTGTTAACTTAAAAGGGGCAAGGAAAGGCTAGAAAATGAGGTCAGAGTTGACGCTATCTTTCTCAAAGGCCGAGAGAATTTGCAACCCTCAAACAACGTGGAGGGAAACATCGAGAGGGAGGAGGAGATCACATATTGAATCTTATGAACAAACAACTATTCAAAACTTTTCAAGGAATGTAGATTTGGTTGCCACTGTTGAAGTGACTACACAGACTATGGTGGTTGAACCCACCACCTTGGTGATGCAAGCCCAACCCTCTTCCAACTAAGCTAGCCCCCTTGGGCAACAAGTAGCCATTGCTAAACAAGAAATGAGAGAGAGAGAGAGAGAGAAGTATATTACTAACTCCTTGACAAAAGGATTTATTTTATTGGGAAAGCGATAGGGGGGGGAGGCATGTGCTGATGCCACATGGTACATAGATTTAGGAAAGGAAAGGGGAAGGCGATGTGTGGGGAGGGATGTGCTGATGCCGCATGGCGTGGCTACTCATCCACAAGTAGTTCCCGCCATGCTACAATACCTGACAACCACATAACTTGATGAGATTCCTTGCCTAAAGTCACCATAACATGGGATAGCTCTTGGTCATATAGATGAATGCTCTAAATCTATTAGACAACCCAAAAAAAACTTTGGTGATCATGGTAACATCTAAAACAAAGTAACATCACTTTCGCATGGTCCTCCCATTTACTCTTCACAATATTCCAAAAACACAAACAGAAAATCAAATAAAGCGTCTAATGCTAAAATTCTTAAGAGGCTTTCCGTGCTTCTCTTCGCACACTTTGCCTATCTCCTTGCCCGATGAATTACCTAACAACCGATGGGGCAGCGGCAGTCGGACTTAGAACCCAGATAGTGGCAGCATCGGGCGAAGTTGCTGAGCCTCTCGCTGATCTGGTTGGCGGGGCAGTCGTTGCCGGAAACGGCTCCTCCGACGTTCTTGCAGCAGGCAGCGGTGGCCGGGAAGTTGCCACCGTTCTTTTTCTAAGAATGGTGTGCTATCCTTGCCGTGATCCATTGGCCGTAATGGCCGCCGCCCGCGTGTCGTATGCTTGCAACTTGCCGCGATCCATTTGCCTTGTCCTAAGGATCCTTCAACGAACTATTGTCCGTACCCTTTATCCCTCTTATAAGTATATTCATGTAAACTTTTTCTTTTTTTTCCAAATGGGGGGGGGGGGCATCAGATTATATTAGCGAAGAGCAAAAAGTTTATACAAAACAAAAAGGGGGGGGTGCAGGGACCGATAATGACATGTAAACTTTTATGAACATTTTGTGTTTTTAAACCATTTATATTGGACTCGTGTGATATAAATAGTCTCTAGAAATATGAGGTAATTACGGTCATACATTATCATTTCCATCACTAGAAATATTGAAATTAAGTTATTACCTCCGAGTTTCAAAGTAACCACTAAAAGAATCCAAAAGGAACCAATTTTTTTCACTTCTCATGCTCACCTAGAATCAAATTGCTTTGGAAACATTGAAACAAAGTTGTATCATGGTGTGCCTAGTCATGATATTGATGGTAGCTCCACCATACATCAAATTCTTCCCACTGATATCCAAAATGAATTTTCATTTTGGGCCATAGCACATGAAGTCCATAAGGACTAAAAATTGAGATTTCATCAATATGTATTTGATTGTGGTGAAAAAAGCGTGCCTGACATCTTGGTTGGAAAAAGTTATGGGAATTATATCGATTTCTCCTTGCTTTGGCGAGGGATATTTTCATAATGATCTCAAAGAGATGTTTGGATGGAACTCAGGAGGTTATCTATTGAGGAACAAGGTATTGAGAATTTTACATTTAGAAAATTTTTAGCTCAAGCTTAAAGTTGAGGATCCAAATTGATATGAGCTCAAAAGGAAGATCTTGTGTACATCTTATGGATGTCTTTTTTAGGGAATGGTACAATACCATTTTCTTCTCTATATTGAACAATTTCCTAGGTTTGATTACTTCATTACTTGAAGATAAAATTTGGATCTCTTAATTGTTAGACATCCTTCAAGAACTTTTTTTTGGCTTCCCTTGTTCTCTCTAACATTTGGCATAATCGTATACCTTTAAACATTACTTATCCATTCTCTATGCCTTTATGTCAATGTGAATCCTTCCGAATGACTTCACAATATTTTTGAGACACCGTTCATTCTTTTATGGCTAATTGACACACTAGTGCATGAGGAAATGGAAAGTCTTCAAGAGTATCTATAACAATATTTGTTGGGTTTGTAGGCCAACTCACCGGGCGTAATAACCTTATTCAAATTATATAATAACAGTACGAGCTCCCGCATGCATGCTCCGTGCCACTGGTATTAAAGCTAGACTATGGCTTTCTCTCTCCTCATTCCTGCTCTGTGTGAACCTTAGAGATGGTTTTTTGTTAAAATTTTCCCTCTTTCTCTCTCCCCGTAATTGTTCTTACTGCTTTGCAAGAGAGAGACTCGTTCATTATCTCTCTCTCTCTCCCTCGTACCCAGCTGAGAAGGGGACTGGTCACTGCGCCCTCTTCCCTCAACTCAGTCCTTAGGAGCAGCGCACGAGAAAGAGAGGATGCCCTCTCTCCCTCTTCCCTCGTCAACCCTCTCTTTCTCTCTCTCCTCTTCGGCACTACAATAGCGTACAACAGCTGTGTTTTTTGCAAGGAGGAGGTTCGGCCTGTGTTTTTTTTTTTGTGCAAGTGGAGGACAGTGGTGGAGTTTCAAGTGCAAGAAGGGGTGCAGCAACATCAGCATTTTCTACTACAAAGGAGGGACACACATCTGCATCACCAGAGGCTTCCACACCCTTGATTTGCCCAAAGATCATGCACTTTGCCACATGTACGATGCTGATCATTCATGAAAGCAAATTGATTTCTCCTTTCTCTCTCCTCCTCTCATTTATGCTACCTATTAACTACCCAGGTGGATAATTCACTAGCCATAGTTCATATGCACTTGGTCGGACTTGGCACAAGGGTTGTTTGGCCATTCCCAACCTTGCAACTTGATCCACAACATTAGAATTAATTTATTTAATTCAAATTAATTAATTATCATATGCACAAAATCAATTATCCGTGTACACAAAAAACCGTGCACCTTTCGTTAGAGATTCCTGTGGCTTGAACCATACTAGGTTTCCTATTCCAAGACAGTTTCCACTTCTCTTGGACAAACTTCTCATTTATTGGCACTTTCCCGTGCACCTTAGAGTCATACCTTGTCCATTTTACCTTTGCACGTAGCCTCGCAGAGTTCCCAAAGCAGGTCCCGCTAGCATCAAAACTTATATATTTTTTGACTGCTAGTTCCAAATATTTATCTGGTAATTTTCTTATTAACCTTGGGCTTTCCCGACTTTGTCACAGTGCCCTCGCCAATAATTATAATTATTTAAAATTTAATTACTTTTAAATAATTAATTACTGCTTGTGGACACTAATAATGCAAAAATTGATTTCTAGTGCCTTGTATCTTTGGTCGGAGTGATCCAATGGACATTGTCTTGCCTTGCATAGATTCACCACCCTTAGACCTCGAATCTTGTGGCCCAGATCACTTGTTTTACATTATTCTAGCTCTTTTGTTGATTATTTCTTGTGGTCTCCAAGTCGATCGAAAATAATCAAACAACTCTAAAATCAATTCCTCTGTTTTTTAATTATTTTCTCTTTTACCTAATTGATAAAAAAAGGTAGAGAAATACTTTTAGGAGTTTAGAAATTAATTTTGATGACATTACCTCACCCTTAAAAATCATAGTCCTCCTCGACTATGGGCTAAGGAAGATAAAGTCATACATAGTCCTTTTTCCTTTGGGTATTGGATCCCTCTTACCCATTGACAATCTTCATTGCCCCATAGTCGTCCTCGACTATGGGCTAAGGAAGATAAAGTCATACCTAGTCCTTTTTCCTTTGGGTATTGGATCCCTCTTACCCGTTGACAATCTTTCACAATGGATGACTAGACCATCGGATGCTTGAGAGCCGAAGATGCTGCAAGCATGTCTCAAACTTAGCCTCTTGCTCTTCCATAGTAGATAGGCCATATCTACTAGGTACTTGGGATCCTTAGCTGCCGCAAGCCAGCCATATTTCTAGCATGCATTCATATAAGCCTCTTATCACTTCCTATGTAGATAGGCAAAATCTACATGATACTTGGGAGATAGAATCTGCCACAAGTTGATTACTAGTGTATACATATATAAACTTTTTTCTTTTTTTAAAAAAAGTACTCATAATCATGAGTTAACCAAGCAACACCATCCAGGGCTCGAACTGGGGTGCTTTGACCCACACACACACCCACTATTCACCTCACCCAAGCACCTGATGGTATACACATATAAACTTATGAACATTAAAAAGAAATAGAAATTCAATTTAAACTTTGTTCATACATGCACTTACCTTTAACCTTTGATGTAGTAAGTCCTTTGCAACCATTTAAGCTATTTAGACTCTTGCACAAAAAATAAAGAAAGATTGTTATGCTTACCAAAAGTTAAGGGATTTAAGGAAAGATTCTTCTTTATTCTTGGCATGGTCTATTGTAGTCATCTACAAGAGTTAAATTATCCTTTAACTGAATGTCTTGCATCCAACGTGCATCTTCAAAATGATAAATCTTAAACTTAATAAGATACGTCCTAACAGTCTTACCACTGCGTGATACCTTGTTCTCATGTTGAAGAATGCTTTTCGGCTGTAAGATCTCTTCTTGATCTTCAAAATCTGGGGGCTCTTCTGTTATGGGTTGCATAGGTGCATCCCCTTTGTAAGGCTTAAGCAGGCTTACATGAAAAGCATTATGTATGAGCCATGTCCTTGGTAGCCTTAACTTATAAGCCGTCTCATTGATAGGCTTAAGAATTTGAAATGGGCCATAATACCTTTTTGCTAGTTTAGCATAGTATTTCTAGTGACCCGTTGGGTGCCCTTGCTTTCCCTTGCATGTAGTTATACTTAGACATGCATTGGAAAACTTTAGCAAGGCCCAGTCGTTCTCTTTGAAGATCACTTTGCGTCTATGCTTGTCAGCCGTGATCTTTTGTTTTTGTTGTGCGATGGATATAGCATCTTTAATCCTTTGAAAGGATTCTTAAAGATCCTTGCTATACTCGTCCACTGCAAACACATTGCCCAAATACTTAACTATGAATGGAAGCTTAGGTCTTCCCTCTACGATCTCAAATGGGGTTTTACCCGTAAACATATGTATGGTATTATTATACGTATACTCTACCATAGGTAAATACTTTTCCCATTGATCTCAGTGATGTACTTTCGTGACAAAGGCTTTTAGTAGATCAATGATAGTTAAGTTTGCTATCTCACTTTGGCCATTTGTTTGGGGATGATATGCCGATGAGAAATTCAACTTTGTACCCAAGTTTTTGAAGAGTCCTTTCCAAAAATTGCTCGTCATTCTTAGATCTCTATTGGAAACAATCGACTTAGGTAAACCATGGTACTTAAAAATTTGGGAAATAAAGAGGGTTGCCATATGGTGTGCTTTGATAGTTTTTTTGATCAGTATGAAATGCGCTTGCTTACTAAACCGATCAACTATTGTCCATATGCTCGTATTCCCTTGAATAGATCTAGGCAATCCAAAGATAGAATCCATCGATATGCTTTCCCATGGTGCATCAAGAATAGGCAACGATTGTAACAACCCTGATTGTTTCCCTCTGTCAGACTTTACCTTTTGGCATACCATGCATGTAGAGACATAAGCTGTTATGTTTGTCTTCATGGTTGGCCAGTAAAAGTACATCTCTACTCCTTTGAGCGTAGGTTGAATCCCTCGATGTCCCGCATATGGAGAAGCATGGGATTCATACATTACTTTATCACGCATACTATGTGTAACACATAGCCTATTGCCATAGAGAAGATAACCATCTTTTACATCGTATGGTTCCACTTTCTTTCCTAATGCAAACGCAGATATCACATCCTTGAAGTCCGGATCTATAGCATACTCGTTTAGCATATCGAAATGATCCTTGTTGTGAGATGTTATGGATATTGCATTTAATCTTGGCCTTCGTGATAATGCATCGGCCATCTGGTTGTGCTTACCAACAATGTGAGCAATATGAAAATTGAACTGAGAAAGAAAATTTTCCCACCTCATTTGTTTATAATTTATTTTAGTTTGTGTAAGAAAGTATTTCAAACTTTGATGATTCGTATGCAAAATAAATGGAGTGCCTAAGAGATATTGCTTCCATGTATCTAGTGCATGCATTATAGCTAATACCTCTTTTTCATAGATGCCTAGATTCCTTTCATGCTCATTTAATCTCCTACTCTCATATGCCATTGCATGCCTTTCTTAGAGTTAACACGGCTCCAAAGCTATGCCCACAAGCATCGCACTGGACCTTAAATGCTTTTGACAAGTCCGGCAATACAAGTACTGGTCGAGAAATAATTTTTTCTTTAAGATTTTTGAATGCATCATTTTGTTCATCCGTCCACGCAAACCTTACATTCTTTTTAGTGAGATCATGCAATGGTCCCACTATGAAAGAGAAATTAGGTATGAAGTGTCTATACACTACAACAAAAAGGCCTCTTAGACGCACTTTTAAACGCGATTTTTAAATTGAGAGAAAATATTACGGGCGCGTCTACCAGCCCGTCTTGGTGCACAGATCGGATGCCATAAGCGCACATAGTGAGCGTCAGAAGATCCCCAAGAACAAAAGAACTCTACTTTTTGCACACAAATCAATGTAGAAAGCTTGCACGACATGAATAAGAGACCAATTGGATGCAATCTCCCCCCATGCCTTGTGTGAGCGCTCCACAAAGCATGTATTTCATATATTAATCATCTTCAAGCTCAAATAATAGCCCAAATTACAAAATAGCACGCTTTAGCTTTTGAGTTTGCTTTTGTGCCAAATAGAATTAAAGCTAATGGGTGCCCAAGACGCGCCGTAGACACGCATATACACGCATGAATACAAGTACATAGGAAAATCAAAATTTTTATTTATTTAATTTCTTTTGTGTGTCTACCAGCGTGTCTACATGGAAAATTAGACGGGCATATAGACACGTTCATAGACGCGCTTTTACACGCGCTAATAGACGCGAACGCAAAACCAAAAATTTACTTTTTTTAAAAAAAGATATTTACTTTTTTTAAATTAATTTGAATTATGTAGCGCATGTACTCTGCATTTTAGAGTGACTATAGACGCGCGCTTTCTGCAATTTAGACGCACAAATAGACGCGGAGAACAAAACTGGAAAAAAAAAACCAGAGAGCATGTGGTTGTGGTTTTTTTTCCCCCTCCCATACATCAAATTGTGCATTTGGGAAAAATACAATGGATCTGAAGGCACGAGAATTGAAAACAAAAATCCATATATTCATTATAGATAAAACACATTTACATGGGGAGTTTAAGTGCTTGCGACCTAAAGCGTGGCCGCAAGTAGTAGGCTCAAAGATGGATAATAGATATACAAGAAAATAAGGCCATAGAGAAGGTATGGTACTCCTCTACGAATCTGAAGAAGAAATATCTTCGCTAGCACCACCATGGCTACTAGCGTCGCTATCCCCCTCCTTGCTATGCTCCACATCGGGGTTCGCCTACACACACAAAAGATCAAGGTTGCTTATGTACAATTGCAAAGAAAAAGTTATAATTAGATATAATTTTAATAGAAAAGTAAGAAAAACATACCTCCTCTGGCTATCGAATCCTTATAGCCCGGTTGTATTGCTCCTCAGTGATGAGACCCTCCTCATAGAAGTGAAGCCATGTGGCTGTGCGGTTATGGCCTCGATGGTAACCTACCTCTCTAGGAGTAGGTATCCTATCAACGATAGTAGTCTGCAAAACAATTATGATATATACAAATAATTATGAAATATAATGTATTAGAACAAATTATATAAAGAATTGAAAGAAATATAAATTTCAAAAAACTAGAAATCAAAATATACTTACAAACTCTGCCTCCCACGACTCTTTGCTGCCCGATCCGTAATGTGATCCCATGGTTTCCATTTGGATGTGTTGCGCCTCTGCGTGCTGGTGACTCTTCACTTTCTCTACTACTTTCTTCTTGGCTTTCTTTCACTCTATGCAGTGGTACATAGGTGGTTAGCTATAGGCTCCACGCCCTCCTCCTGTCTCCGTAGTGACTCCCTGCCGTGTGTCATGAAGTGGGATCTTTTGTTGTGAAGCAAATCGCTCACTTTTGTGCGTCCCCAATCATTCGAGAATCGTTGACCCTCAAGATTTGGGTACCTCCTATGGACTGCCCTCAACACCTCCTGCCACAAGCCGCTTTTCTGATTCTTGAAGTAAACGAAACAATCTTTATACATCGCATGCACAATGCTTCTCATGTACGCCATTACATGCCTTCCTTCATCATTATGGAAGATGCCACCAGTGTCTATAACTCTATAGTACTGGCGTACTGGCTCCTCTACGTGATCTTTAAGTGAGGGTGATCACTCGCCACCTCCTAGGCAACCCCCACACAAGCCTCATCCTCCCCCTCGACTCTCCCTCCTCCCTCTCTATCGACTACCCTCTGCCTCGTTGGATACATGTGCTTCTGCAAATGTACGTGCGTCGGCTGACGCTTGTGCTTCAGTCAATGCATGTACAGGTGCTGCACGTGGAGTACCTGCAATTGGAGTTTGGACATTTGGTGTTTGGGAAGTAGTGCCAGGTAAAGACGTCAGAGGCGTTCCAGACATGATGTTGAACACCTCGTCTGTTGTGGAAGAGCAGCCAAGGTGTCTAGTCATCTCTCCCATGAAGTCTTTCTTACTAGGAAAACCTCTAAAAAAAGCATTGACCCCTCTGCCGAACAAGCCCAATGTATCATTCATGCGATCCAAATCTGGGTCATTGCTAGATGAACCAGGATGTGACATCTACAAACGAAACATAGGAAAAAGAAAAATTCGTACAATTTCAAAAATTAAAAAATATTTTTTATTAGAGCTGGCTGGTGCGTATATAATTGCGTTTCAGATGCAAGATAGACGCGCTCTCAGACGTATCCCTGAGGTCAAACCCTCTGGTCAGAGCGTGTGTATATCCGCATCTGAGATGTAGCATAGACGCGCTCTCGGACGCGATTCTGAAGTCAAAGATTCTAGGCAGAGTGTGTGTATTCTCGCGTCTAAAATGTAGAATACACGTGCCTGGAGACGCAACTCTAAAGTCAAAGCTTTTGGGCAGAGTGCGTGTATTCTCACATCTAAGATGTAGAATACACGTGCATGGAGACGCGACTGTGAAGTCAAAGCTTCTGGGCAGAGCGCCTGTATTCTCGCATCTGAGAGGCAGAATACACGCGCTAAGAGACGCGACTGCAGACGCGATGACAACAAACATAGTTGCGTGTCCATGTCTGCGTCTGAACTGAAATCTACACACGCTGTCAAACACACTCAGTCGACTGCTTTCAATCCGACAATCGCCATCCATGATTTATTTGTGCTATAAGAAGTTCAATCATAGATCCTAATACACACGCACACGCACACACACACAGAGGACTCACCTTGGGTCTTTGATGTGGACAGGTGGTGGTGCTTCTTCCTTCTCCTTCTTCCTCTCCTTGGTGAGTTACTCTCCCTTGATGCTTGCTACTTGTTGTCTCCTCTCTTTGCTTCTTCGTCCTCTTGTTCTCCTCTCTTTTGTTCTCTCTTTCTTCCTCTCCTTTGCTTTCTTCTTTCCCCTCTTGTCTCTTTGAAGTGAAAGAAGAGGCCAGTCATGAGGAGGTGAGGCATGAAGAGACTAGTGGAGGTAGATAGCATGTCGACTGAACTCAAGCTTCAGAACGTGCAAAAAACGCAGAAAAGGAAAGGCGCAGTTTGAAAAGAAATGATTCAAGTATCTTTTGAATTTTGACTTTTGCGTTAATTTTTGTATGTATATGCGCATCTAGGTTTACATAAACACGCTTATAGACGCGAATTTAGACACACAGATAGACACAGATTTAGATGCGTAGGTAAATGCAGATATAGACGCATATTTAGCTTTTATCATGAGTTTTTGTTTTTAAGATAAGTTTTGATAGTAAGTTCTAATCATAAGTTTTTATGTATTTATGATAAGTTTTGTGTATTTAAAATTGAGATCTTAGAATAATTAATATGCTAGCTTGAAGTTTTTATATAAACATATGAATAACAAATTTGATGTTGTCATGAATTAGGTTTAATCATGTCATCGTCATCACCTAGTGCGGTGCATATTGATGAGTCAACGAGCACATCCTCAAGTGAGGATGAAACATTACGTCTTCATAATCGATATGCATGGCTACGACGAACAATGAAATGCATGTGTGATCGTTGTTGAGGGTGTATTTTTCGAGCATGTCAAGTTGCAATGTCACACCTCAGCATGTATGGAGAATGGGACCGAGAAAAATCACCGGTATTCATTGTTTTTAACACTAAGATTGCTAGTCTATGTTACTCAATATATATCAATGTACATGTAACTCCCTTTTGTGGTTGAGCAGGATGTGGTGCCACATCCTCAGATGCTTCCTCCCAAGTGTCGAGAGGTTGTAAAACGTCGACAGGAGGAGGTAGAGTCTTCAAGAAGAGTGGAGACTGACGACCATGATAGTAGCCCTCATGAAATGCCCCATCAAGTTGTAGAGGATGAGATTGTGGACAACATGGTACACAATCTATTTTTGCAACTGGTTCAGGGAGAAGGTCACTCTACGAAGCTAGATGACCCACTATACTACGAAGCGTCATCTACTCTGTTGTATGAAGGTTGTATGTACTCCATTCTTCGTGCGTCCCTCGAGATACTTAACTTGCAAACAATTTATGGATGGAGTAATGTTAGTTTGAATGCGTTATTAAAGTAGGTATGAATTCAGTTTGGCTTATGAATCATAATATTAATTGTTCTATTTTGAAATCAGACACAAATATATGTTGGTGGTTTTTTAACTCACTTTTAAAAATATAGGTAGGTTATTATCACAAATGCTTCCAAAGGGAAACAAATTGCCAACTAAGAGAGAGCAAGCAAGACATTACTTGACATCTCTGGGAGGTCTTGATTATGTCAAGATCCATGCATGTGTCAATGATTGTGTCTTATTTCGTGGGATTCATGAGTTTGCACAAGAGTGTCATGTTTGTGGCGAGTCAAGATACAAAGTGGAGATGAAGTCAATGGATGTGCCTCATAAGGTTTGTGACATTTTCCGATTGTTCCACATATTCAACTTATGTTCAAGTGTAAGTCTATTGAAAAGCTCATGTCATGGCATGCTAGTCATCGTTCAAGTGATGAAAAATGGAAGATCCCTACAGACACATCGGCATGGCAACATATAGACAATTTGTGGTCCGTTTTCAAAGAAGAGCCAATAAATTTAAAATTTGGTTTAGGTATAGATGGAATCAATCCATTTGGCATCAAAAGCACATCATACAGTGTATGGCCAGTGGTATTGATGAACTATAATATTTCTCCATCCATGGCGATTAAAAAGGGACATGTAATGTTGTCCCTTCTGAAGCACAAGGTAAAAAACATGGGCATTTACTTAGAGTCTTTGATTGAAGAGTTATAAATGTTATAGGAAGGTATTGAGGTGCAAGATACAAGTGCATCTGCATCCTTTAGAGATTTCACGTTGAAGGCCATGTTGTTGTGGCCCATGACTTTCCAAGATAGGGAGAGTGTTCAGGTACATGTATATAACTCTATATTTGAAATTCAAGACTTGAATCAATTGCATATTATTAATTCACTTGTTTGTTCAAATGTAACCACATCAGGATATCATGCATGTCCTATTTGCAGTTCCTCTCTAGTTTCCTCTAGGTCGGCACGTTTAAAGAAGGTTATCTATGACAATCATCATCGATTTCTTCCTATTCATCATTCCAAATATGTTCTTCCTACTAATGGAATGACTCCACAATCTCTAACCATTCGAGATTGGAAGGAGAGATGGATTAATGCCGACAACCACCCTCCACTCGGCATGAGTCAGTAAGAAGTGCATTTCTCTCGATTGACTTTAAAGTATTTAGCATGATGAATTGTTTGCATAATATATTGTTTGTTTGTTAGGTTCTCTATATTTTTTCATTTTTCGTATTGGACTGAACTCAAGACCCCACGCACATATTCAAAAATGTTGTATCTACATTATGGGATCACTTGATAGGGGCTCGTGATCCAGTCAATATAAGGGAGGATTTACGTAACATTGGTCGCATGATATGAGTTTGGCCACGCATTGAGCTACCCCATGCACCTTGGATGTTGTCAAAGAACGAGGAAAAAATAGTGAAGGAACAAATATGTAGCTTTCGAACACCCACAGGATGTATGAGATGTCTTAAGGGAGCCTTCATAAAGAAAAAGAAAAGAGGTGTGGAGCAACTATCTAGTTTGAAGTCCCACGATTGGCACAAAATGATTCAAGTAAGGGTATCTCTAACCATGAATATAGTAATTAGTGGAGTAACTATGTGTAAACTTTGGGGTATGATGACTTTTTCCTCAACTAATCATTTGATCTATGAATATTGCTTACATTCAGTTCGTACTTCCTACTAGCATATCCCATTGTGTATCCAAAGATGTATGTGATATCATTTACAAGATGGGAGAGCTTGTGAGCTGTGTATACATTGTATTTTTTCATTATCTATTGCATACATCATGTAGTGAACCTCTTTGAATTTCTATACAAAAATAAACAATTGTCAAATACATCCTGACAGATACGTGAGCTCGAAGGAAATTGATCCAAACACATTGCAAGATGCTCGAGTATTATTTGTTGAGGTGGTTTGTTTGGTGGAGGAAATTTTTCCTCGGTCCATTTTGACTACTCAATTATATTTAGTCGTACATTTGATTGATGAGATCGCACTTTGTGAGGCAGTTCATGCAAGGTGGATGCTTTTTCTTGAGCGCTTTATGAAAACCTTAAAAGATTTTGTGAGGAAAAAAGCACGGTCTGAGGGAAGCATGGCTGAGGGTTGGTTAGTGCAATCATCCCTTGTTTATATCTTTGAATATCTTGCTGAAGTGGACCCCTCTCAACCACGACTATGGAAAGATGATGAAGACTTGAGGATGACCTCTATAATACCTCAAGGAAAAGGAATGAGTAAAGTGCTAACAAAAGAATAACTTCGTAAGTTAAATAGTTTTTGTGTGCTCAATAGTGATGTAATGAGCAAATGGGTGACAGTATATAATGAAGCAAGGGCAAGAAGAAAAAGCGAAAGACAAGCATTTCGCACTAGATATGGACGTAATGTCTCATTTCCAGATCATCTAAATGCGCCCCCACGTCATATTGATATAGATTGATTACATGAGGAAATGGAGAGAATGGAAAAAGAGGAGGAAATTAATATATCTCAAGAAGAGTAGGAATATGCACGAGGTTGCTTATCAAAGGTGAGATATACTATCAATTAATTTGTTTCTAGTTATATTTTATATAATAAATTGACATATTTGATTTTAATCTGTTACTACTAGTGCACATTATTCAATGCTATTTGGTGTGAGGGTAAACATCTTCGAACTCAACGTATAGATGAAAAGAGAAATACCCAAGATTGTGGTGTCCTTGCTCACTTCAAGGATGCCAATGGTACCATGGAAGGTTATTGTGGCTTGATCCAAGATATTCTGAAGCTTGACTTCAAACAATTCTTTATATATGTACTGGATGTGAAGTGGTTTAAAGAAGTGGTAACAAATGGTGAGCATTGCACAATCAGACGTCATCCAAGTGGTTTTGTAATCATTGGCTCTACAAAATCTCACCAAAACAAGAATGACACATTAGTACTACCTCAACAATGCGAGCAGGTAAATATGTAAAACCTAATTTTTTAATATGTATACATGTGATACATATACACAATATAATAAGTATTTAAGTTTCTTGCTTTTGTTATTCAAATGTAGGTTGTGTATCATCCAATGGTAAACAATAACTGATAGTGGTATGTCATTCCTATATCTAATCGTTCAAAACCAATATATGGTAATATTACCGACATAGAGATAGTAGATGACAATCCAACAATTAATGATGATGTACATGATGACACCATAATGAATGATATGCGTGATATAGTACAAGATGAACCTCGTGAGGATGTTCAAGGAAACACATAAGAGAACAATAATGTGGTTGATGATGATGAAGTTATTGAGCAATATAGCAACACATCTGATAGTGGGATAGACTTATTTGTTTCGTTACCTCTTGGTAACATAGACCTAGAAGTAGATAGTTTAGCAAGGGCTGATCTCATTGAAGATGAGATGGATCATTCACTGTAACATACTTAATTCGCTTAATGATTCAATGTATATTAATAATTCTATGGAAAATATCATGCTCACATGTGCATACTCAAGAATCAATAGTCAAGTTTAAAGCTAAATTGAATTTTTCATAATAAAAAGAAAGTATTTTTTATCATCTTCAAGTAGAGAAATTACGAGATACATGCAATGCTTGCTACTAATTGCATAATAAGATTTGTGTCGCTTGCCGCTAATTACTTATATCAGGCTTGTCAACTGGAGGAACTACCATTCATTAGAGAACAATGCAAAAATAATTATTAACTCTGGTTTTTTATTATATTAAGTCCAATTTCAAGTAGTTAAATAATTATGCGTCTAAAAACGCGTCTATATCCACGTCCATTTACACGCTCGTTTACACGCACATATAGACGCAATTATAGATGCGCCCAACTTTGCATGTCTAACATGCACGTCTATGCCTTGTTTCTGTTGTGGTGATAGTATGCACACATACCAATACATCTTCTAAGCTCATGGATATTTCTAGGTACTAGCCATGGCTTTATTGCCTCTAACTTTTCAGGATCCATACGGATGCTTGATTTCGGATGCCTGATTCAGAGATAACATGACTAAGAAATTGTATCTCTTTCAAAAAGAACTCACTCTTTTTAAGGTTTATGAAAAGTTTATTATCTTTCAAAACTTGAAATATAACCTCAAGATGCTTCTTATGTTCCTCAATGCTTTTGGAGTAGACGATGACATTGTCGAAGAATACTCCTGTATAAGCTCTATTGGGTCTAAATAAATTGTCCATCATCCGGTTGAAAGTAGCAGGTGCATTAGTAAGACCGAATGGCATTACTAGATATTCATACAACTTGAAGCCAAACACAGTACGAAAGGCTGTCTTGTGAATATCTTCAGGCATGATGCAAATCTAGTGATAGTCACTTTTAAGGTCTATTCTACTAAAGTAGATAGAACCTTGCCATTTATCAAATAGATCCTCTATCTTAGGAACAAGAAATCTATTCTTTATGGTTATCTTGTTTAACGCTTGATAGTCGACACACATCCTGTATGTGCCATCTTTCTTGTGTACTAATAACACCGACGAACAAAAAGGAGATGAACTTGTCTGTATCATGCCATTTCAACCAGTTCATTCACCTACCGCATTATCTCCTCTTGTTGAACTTGCGAAACTCTATAAGGAGGCTCATTTGGTGGAGAACTTCCCAGAATTAGATCAATACTATGATCATCTATTCCTCTTTTGGGAGGCATTTTCCCATTCCTGAATATATCTTGAAACTCTTTTAAGAAATTGGACAACTCCCATTCTTCTTTAGTTTCAACTTTAGACCCATTTGAAACACATGCATTCACTCCAGACTCTTTGACAAAAACAATGTAACAAGAAATAGAATTCTTTATTACTTTGTCAAAAGAAGATGGATTTACAACTGGTATAGTGCTTCCAGCACTATTGCATGTAAGTGCATAATCCTTGCCTCTATAACTAAAGAGGACTTTTCTATCAGGAAACTTCATATGAGCACCCATACGATCAAATCATGGAGTGCCAAGAATCACATCTTCATGTTTGAGTGGCGAGATGAAGAAGTCTTCCTTATCCACATAGCCTTGAATGTGAAGTTGTAGTTTCCCTATGAGAGGAGTAACAGAAAATTCTTGCCCCTTGAAGGCACCATCGGCTTGGATAGTATATCCCATCTCAAAATCATGAATGCCCAATTTAGTAGCCAATTTAGTAGAGATGAAATTGTGTGTGGAACCAAGATCAAAGAGGATTAGAGCATCAAGCTCTCGCACTTTGCCCCATGCATAAGACAGAGATAAACCTTTAGAGTGTCCATCCTCCTTTAAGACTTCCACTTCGGAGGCCTTAGGAGTTTCACTCTTCTTCGTCCTCTTTGGACACACATGAGAAACATATCCTTGTTGACCACATTTAAAACACTTGTTGTCTTTGCGGTACTGTTCCATCTCCTCAGGAGAAAGCTTTGCTTGGCCCTTGTAGCCTTTCTCCTTTGTTTTGGCCTTCTTAGAATCGGGAGCCTCGGAAGCATTTGGCGTTGACGCGCCCTTCCCCTTGTGCTCACCCAATTCTTTCACCTCAGGGGGACAAGGATGCTTCTTTCCCCCTTGTTGAAAGTGAATCTGCGAAGAGACAATAGTATGGCGAATCACGGCCGAAATTGTCTTAGGCCTCTGTGAGTTCACATACTCACTCAAATACCATATTGGGGGATATGGGAATTTCCCATAAGTTTGGGACACATGGTCAAATCTTTGGATTTGTCATAACTTGAACACTAGAACTCCAAATCGAGCGGTCTATAGCTCAATAGATTCCATTTTTCAAGCGCTTTCCAATGATAGGTCATATCATATGGTTTTGACAAACTTATGAGCATGTTATCCGGGTGCCACCTTTTTAGTATTCAAAGAATGGGAATTGGGAGATTCCCAAAGTCACTAATATTGTGTTCTCATCTCCTTGGAAAGTCCAACACAAAATTGCTACTTTTGTTCCGCAAAGTGGATTCGTTTAAAGACAGTAGCCTAATTAAGATGCAAGTCCCAAAACTTGTCGATGTATTTGTGGATAGTTTCATTGGGCATCATCTTCAAGCTTCACCATGCCGTAAGGACCTTGTCCTTAGCATCGCTTGAGAGGAACTGCTTCATGATGTATGCTCTAAATGCCTTCCAGGTCCTTGGTGCTCTACCTTGAGCACGCAAACTTGCCCACCATTGGCATGCCGACTTTTGAAAGTGGATGGCTACATTTTGGAGCTTTGAGAATTCCATAAAACCCTCATCTCTGAAAGTCGCATCATATTGTTGAATGACGGCTAACACTTTGTCCGTAGCTCCAAAAGTTTCATCATAGGTCATGAAAGTGATATTCTTGTCTCCTTTGAACTTCCGATATCTACGTTTTGATGAGGCTTCATTGCCGCATAACTTCTCCTCTTTCGTCTTCCTTTATACCGCTTTGATGAAGAGTCAGATCCCTCATCATCGGTGGAAGATGGTGGAGACGAAGATGATCCATGATCAGAAGAGGAGGATGATAAAGATGGAGAAGACAGAGTCTTCCTTTCATCCTTGGTCTCCCTCTTTGCAGGTTTATGCGCAGGGGTATTAGATGACCGCTTCCTCATTACATGAGTTGGCGATCTCCTACTAGCCCGCGGCTGTCTCGGAGCCACATCACTATCAGAAGTAATGGGAGAGTCACTCCCATACTTCTCCTTAGATAGCAAAGGATGCATAGCGTCCTCTTGTTCTCTTCGTTGCGAGGTATCCGCATGCACAATGTTCGATCCATGATGACCTTCTTCCTGGCATAAAGAAGTCAGATTAGGAGTTCCACGAGGGGGCCACTCCAAATCTCCTTCTTCTTGGCCAATAGGAGATTCACGCAACATTTGTTGCATGTGATTACAAGTCTCCATTTGCATGTCCGGATTGCGCATGGCTTCTCGAAGCTTTGTAACCAACTCGTTGCTCACTCTTCTACCTTCATACACGAGCAAAACATCTTGAGCAATGATAACATTGTCTATGTTTCTTTCATTTGGATGATGTTGTGCCATGATTTAGGGTTCCTTTATTAATGTAGCTTTTCTTTAATCCCCTTCTTTAGCACTAGAACTCTAGCTATCTCAACCCTTATCCCTCAGAAGAGATGCTCAGACAGTCACACATGTGGTTTACTACTTTGTCAATTATAAAGAGTGGAGAGGAGGTCTTGACAATGCGAACGTCTGTGCGGGATAGCTCTTGCTAGGCTTCTTATAGCTCAATAATGGTTAAGCCATAGGCAAGCTACAAGGGACTCCATTATTAAAACTAACGCTCTCAATGGTGTGCACCATACCTCACTGAAGTGAGTGCCGATTCTGATAGCAAGTCCGTGTCTCACTTACCCTACTATAATCCACAACATTAACATTTTTGTAAACTTACCCAAGAATCCCCCTTCTTGAGAAAGAAACAAGAAACCAAAGCTCTGATACCAATGTCAAAGATTTTTCCAATTTAATAGACTCTTTTTTATGCGCAACTAGTGGAAGTAACGGTTGCATATGTGAAAGAGAGCTTTCCCATTAAGAAAGGTTTATTTTGAGAGTAGCAAAGAGAAGAGTGTGAGGCTGATGGCTTGCATAGCATTCATTATTTCCCTTAAATCAACATTTTAGCATCATTATAGCATCATTATCAACATAACATAAATGAGAACAATCGCAAAACGACACTGTGCATAGAGGACCGAATTCTTGGAGCTGGTCCCCCCTCTAAAGTCTTAAGTCTTTGTATTATTAAG
This sequence comes from Lygodium microphyllum, assembly GCF_053477565.2. Taxonomy (NCBI): domain Eukaryota; kingdom Viridiplantae; phylum Streptophyta; class Polypodiopsida; order Schizaeales; family Lygodiaceae; genus Lygodium; species Lygodium microphyllum. Next base: position 5,355,458 of record NC_141155.1, read on the forward strand.
CTCCACGAGCTCTTTCAATAATACAACTTAGTGTACAAGATGCATGCATGCAATATATGGAGACACAAAGCTTTTACCATCTCCCACTCCGTCGAAGGTAATGGCTTCCATCTTGTTGCACGCAATTGCTACCGCAAGCTCCACTTGAATCTTCTCTCTGTAGATGCAACAAGGGTACCACCATGCCTCGTTCGGATCAGCAATTTACTGGTTTAGACCAGTAAATCCACCTCAAAGAGCGTGTTGTAGAGAGAGAAATAGAAGCAAATAGACTAGTCTAGTGGCGGTAGACTACGTAGCGGTGACTAGTAGGCTCACCATAGCCATAGCCGGGGAGGAAGGAAGCTCACCCGAGTAGTACACATGTGAGAGAGAGAGAGAGAGAGTATATTTAGGCTGAGCTCTCAGCCTTGGCCTTCCCACAAATATATATATATATATATATATATATATATATATATATATATATATATATATATATATATATATATATATATATATATATATATATATATATATATAGAGAGAGAGAGAGATCCAGCGCTAGTTTTCTTTTATAAGAATAGAGCCCATCTCATGCGAAAAAGGATTGGTGGAGCATCACGAGAGGCTCCCACACCCTTGATTTGCCCAAAGATCATCCACTTTGCCACATGTACGGTGCTGATCATGTATGAAAGCAAATTGATTTTTCCTTTCTCTCTCCTCCTCTCATTTATGCTACCTATTAACTGCCCAGGTGCATAATTCACTAGCCATAGTTCATATGCACTTGGCCAGTGGCTCAAATCGGCACAAGGGTTGGTCTTACCATTCTCAACCTTGCAACTTTATCCAAGACATTAGAATTAATTTATTTAATTCAAATTAATTAATTATCATATGCACAAAATCAATTACCCATGTACACAAAAAACTGTGCACCTTTCGTTAGAGGTTCTTGTTCCAAGATAGTTTCCACTTCTCTCGGACAACCTTGTCATTTCTTGGCACTTTCCTGTGCACCTTAGAGCCATATCTTATCCGTTTTACCTTTGCACGTAGCCCTGGAGAGTTTTCAAAGTGGGTCACGCTAGCATCAAAACTCATATATTTTTTGACCACCCATAGCACTCTAATAGGGTATATGCAGACTGAATTGATGTATGGCCATAAACCTATAATGCCTATTGAGGAGTCTATCCCTACTTGGAGTGTGTTATGATGGCAAGAAGAGCTGACAAGAGAAGAGCTTTTTGTATTAAGGATTAGACACTTGGAAGGAAGATCAGAGGACATTGAGGAAGCAACCAAGAAGCTGAAAGAAGCCAGAATGAGGAACAAAGTCAGATTTGATAAGAGGATCAAGAAGAGACCAAAGACCATTCAGGATGGAGATTGGGTGTTAGTTTGTGACAATAGCTTGGATACTCAATCTTTAGCTATAAGGAAGTTAGTCAAGAGGTGGTTTGGTCCATACATTGTGAAGAAGGTATTGCAATATGCTACCTATGTGCTTATGGAGCTGGATGGAACAGAGCTAAAGGTGCCTGTTGTTGGAAAAATAATCAAGTTGTTTAAAACAAGGGATGAGGCTGAATATGAACTGGACACTGAAATTGCAGAGCATCAAGAGGAATGGGATGAAGCTAAAGTTGATTTGTTAGATAAAGAAGTGGAAATACCTGAACCTGATATATTGTTCTCAGATCCTGGATGAAGACAATGGAGTCAGCTAGCACATCAAGGACGATTTGAAGATTAGGAGGAGGTGGCTGTGGTGTGGCCACTTGGCCACACATTGAAAAATAACAAGATTTTTAGGAAAAGCTAAGTCAATTAGGAGCAAAAGGGACCATGAAGATAGGAGGAATTCCTGAAATCCGGTTAAATGTTGGCCTAAATCTGGCCTGCAACTGGTTGAATTCTAGCCTAAATTTGGTTAAATTTTGGCCTAAATCTGGCTTGAATCTAGCTGAATACTAGCCTGAATCCAAGCAAAATTTGGCTGAATTCTAGCTTGAATCTGGTTGAATTCTAGCCTGAATCTAGTTGAATTCTAGCCTAAAATATGGTTGATTTTTGGTCTAAATTAAATTATGACTGAATTTGAACATGAGGCCTACAGCCTGAACCCTGAAGTCTAGAATCCAACATCCTAAAATTTGAAGACTTGAATTCTTGAATTCTGAAGTCTATAAATCTAAAGCTGAACCTGAAGTCTAAAGAAGAAGTTGAAGCTGAACTTCAAACCAAGAGCTTAATTGGAACCAAAACCAGAACCATAATTTTGGTCCACCAAAATTTTGGTCTACTAGAACCAGAATTCTAGCGTAAATTTAGGCAAAATTCCTGGAAGTCAAGCGGTTTTCTAGAGAATCAGCTGGTGGATTTTCAGGGACTTTCTTTCCCACATCACACCTTGGCCCATACACTTTCCCTTAACACGTATTGGTAAATTTATGAGGACAATATGAGGGATATAAAACCCTAATTTGGATTGTAATTATCCCATTTTTCTATATTAGCTTGATTTTAATACATTCTTCCGAATGTTTGATTAATATCTTGGTTTTGGACATCTTTATGGATGTTTAATTAACAAAAATCACATGCATACACACCACACCTACTCTGCCTAGCCCATCTACATACAGCCAGAGGCCCAGTGGCTTCCTGACAAGGCTTGCATCCTTCATGATAATGTGATAGAAAAGTGTAGTTGCCAAAAATCAAGAGAACATTGCAATGGGAGTAGGAAAAGGGACAAAAGCCTCACTTCTTTTTTAGTTTTTTTTTTAAAAAAGAAGATGGACGGGCTTCTCAATAAAATAACCAAGAATTGAAGGGGGGAGAGAGAGAACCCTTCTCTATAAATTTGTGGCCCTACCCTCTCTCCCAAGTATAGTGAGGCTAATCTAGCACACATGGAGACTCTATTAAAGTGTGATCTTCCTTGTCTTCTTTGTTTTCTTTGTAGTCTATCTTGATTCCTCTTAAAGAAAATAAAATTCTCATGCAAGACTATGTTGGGTGCGTGTAGATTCTTGCTCTTGTGCATTATTGTGTTATGGTGTGTGTGATGCCATGTTTGGGCCTTTAACTACCCTTAATTCAATTTCCTTCTCAAATGCATACACCTTCATAACAAGTCCTACTGCTATTAAGTGTTTGCATGTATGTAGAGAGCATCTACATCAAGAAGTGGCTCCTATGTGTGTATGGTGTATGTACGGGGCTATACATTCATGTTTTGTGGCCTATAAATTGTGCACTCTTTGTATCAAGTGCAATATATAAGCCCTCAACCATTGGGGCCATGAATCAACTACATTTGATAAAAACCAAATTTTAAAAGCATACATAATTAGTCTTGTTTTTGCGTCAACAAGAAAAATTTTCAAAGAAGATGTTTTTTTGACAAATGGTGTGATCTTTGCTTTTGCATCTAATAAGCATATGTTGATTGTAGACCAATTCTAAGTTATTTAAATTCATCTACCTATTGTTTTTTTACAAGTTAGGCATATTCTATGCTCAAGTAAGGGGGTTACCAAGGAGGAAAACCTTATGTGTGTGTGATGGCCTAATTTTTAGGACTTAAATATTAGTAAGGGGGTAAACAATTGGTATACTTATCTTTTAATTTGATCATGTTTAGTGGTTGATACTTAATTGCAACCATGCTATGCATGTATGCACCTATGGATGGAAGGGATGAAAGGAAGTGCATGTGCTCCCTTGGATGTGTTATTTATGCTAAGTTATGATTTGCGATGATGATGATTGATGCTTGATTTGTGTTTATGAGGTAAATTCCATGCCGTGCTTCTATATGCAAGCAAAGTTGATTTTTCATGCAAGATTGCATGTTGGCCTTCTAAGCAAGTTCTTGACAAGATGTTAGATGCATCATTGATTGCTTAATAAAGTGACAATGAGATTGCTAGCTTAGTTGTGCCGGTAATTATGATATGTCATGGCAATAGAATCATTTTGTGTGTTTTGGTGTAGCTTGAACCCTTGCCAACAATGGGCTACGGGATGTCTTTGGAATAAGTTTTTTGTTATACGTCCTTGTTGAGTAGCTTTCTAGGCGGTACTAGGGTTGCTATAACTTTTTCAGGGGCATGTATTGTCACCTAAAGAGGCTAGATGCCTAAACTTCATGGTTTGTTTTTTCTTCCAACCACTAGCTAGCTAAGTATGGAAAGTATTCAAGGCTTGAAATCATGGAGGAAAAAAAAACAACCATGTGTTTCCTTGTTGGGCATAGTACTTGGGCCTATGTTTGGGGAAGTCCGTATCTAAGGAGGAGTGGATTGAATGAGTGGCTTGGTTGATCCTTAAATAGTTTGCGACTTGCTTGCTAGATTCTAGTTATGTTAATGATTTTGCTTAGATATTCATGTCAATTTTGGTTATGGATGGACATTTTCTTTACTTCATATCAACCTATAGATTGTCAATCTTTTGCCTGAGCATGCAGTATCTTGTCTTATATTGCAACTCACAAATATCAACAAGCAATTGAGTGTCCAAGGGATATTATGTTGAGTAATATAGCCCTTGGGCTATGTTACTCAACATAATATAGCCCTTGGGCTATGTTATAGCCCTTGGGCTAGTGCTAGATGTGCACTTAAATCTCCATAAGGGATTCTAGATGGGGCATGGAAGAGCTCTTGTTGTAAGTTCATTTATTCATGATGAGTAAATTTTATATGGACCCACAACATAAGGATCTCTTAGGTGCCTTCACAATATTCTTGGCTATGGAGTTTGATAGCATCACATTGAGATTGAGGCACCCATTCCTGATCAGTGGGATAGAGTGGTGAGAGGAGCAAAGGATATGCAAGGACACTTGGGAGGCTCGTGGTGTGCTCTCAGAGAGGGGGTGCCTTATCATATTCTTAGACGTGAGGGATCCTTGATTTTTAAGCCTTCAAGTTTGCTTGATGCTTGCTCACACCTCTGGCTTTGTCCTATAGTGGATGAGGATGATTGCATTGACAATTTGGATTGGCTATCGATCAAGGTTGTTGGTTCTCGAGGGAAGGTTCACCAAGTGGACCCACACTTTCCCCCTTTGAGGACACACTTCTTTGGAGACTATGGATGTGGGAGGGTCACCTACACTCTCATATTTAGTGGGACCCTATAGAGTGGCGGTGGCCTCAGAGTGGTCAGGGTTCAATCACAGTCTCCTTCTTTGGTTGCATCCGTGCATACATACGGATCCGTACGGATATTGTACAAAACCGTACTGTATAGATCCGTATACACTTTTTTTTGGGGGGGTGGGGGTGGGTGGGTGGTGTTTTTTGGGGGTTATAACATAAAAAGTATAAAATTATTTATGTGTGTGTGTGGTTTTTTGGGGGAAAGGGGGATGGGGTGGGTTTTCAAGCAATCATTTTTTATCTAACCATTTTGTTAAAAATGACAAAAAGGGCATACCGTATGCGCCGAGGTCTATTGACAGCCCTCGGCCCCCATTGCCAGAGGGCTTTGTCCCTAGAACCCCCCGCTGGGGGCCCTATCCCTAGACCCCCACCAGCGGCAATGCCCCTCGGACCACCCACTGGAGGCGTTGCCCCCAGATCCCCATCAAAAGAATTGTCTTCGGCTCCCCTTGGGAACCTCTCGGCAATAGAAATACAGACATAGGAGTCCAACTTAGCCAAAAAGGTATGCAACTTAGAAGTATTTAGTTAAGTTAAATAAAAAAAGATGAAGTATGTACTATGTTTAAACAATAAATATAAAGCTCTCTTATACCTAGTTATACAGTTGCATCTTTCCCCCAAGAGAGAGAGAGAGAGAGAGACGAACATTGCTGTTGACGAACGTTTCGAGTTTTTGTGTGCTCGTGCTCAAAACCCTAATCTACGCCTACTGCTCGGCTCTTTCTTCATGCGCTGCTCCCTTCCTCTACCCTCACGTGCTGCTCGAACATCTACCTGCTCTACCTCGCCTTTGCCTGTTTGCCTCACCACTGCCTGCTCCGCTCTGCTTGCCTCCGCTTGCTTTGCATGTTGGGCCTCGACTCTACCTGCACCACTTGCTCCGCCTAGCCCACCAGCTATTCGATAGGAGGCCACTGCCCAACTGTATATTGCTTCACACATGCGCTGCCCAGCTGCTTCACACATACATTCACACACACACACATCTTTCCACTTTGCCTCGCCACACTCTCTCACACACGCTCACAAACACACACACACACATTTATTTTATTATTATTATTATTAGTATTATTATTAGTAATAATAATAATATTGTTTAAACCTCCTCAAGGTGTTTGCACTAAGCCTCTGATCCCCTCTTGGATGCTTATGCGCACTCTGATTAGGTTTTCCTTTAGCTCTCTTATTCTTTTTAGTTTTTCCAGGTTGTAGTGATTTAGTGTTTTAGACGAAGAAGAGTTTTGGGTTCCTAACTCGGTGCTCGGAGCTTCCTAGCTTTCACTTTCTCAAGAGCTTCAACATCACAGTTCAGATTTCTCCAGACGACATGGCTTCTACTTTGGAGTTGGCACAAGATACCACTGTAGGCGCCCCCCAGCCACCTACTTGTTGTTTTGAGGTCTATGATGTTTGTCAGTTCTTGGCACATATATGGGGTTTACAGTGTAGAGTGAGAGCGGAAAGTGCACAAGTGATAGAGAAGGTGCCAAAGAAGCAAATGATGGAGCTCTATCAAGCGTGTTGCAGGAAGATAAACGTAGGTGTTCAAGTGCAGGTGTTGCAAGAAAATGAGAGAGAGAGAGAGAGAGAGAGAGAGAGAGGATATGTACCATTTGGGGAAATGGACTTAGTCTAAAGTTTGGACCAATCCTTCCTTTATTAATGTGACCTTTTAGAATAGTGGCCAGTTTAATGTGAACTTGGTCAAAGAATAAAACTATACAAAGAGGGGTTATTTAGGGCCTTTAGACCCAACAACCTCCCACTTAAAGGCATAAATGATGCTTTTAAGATATCTAATTCCCACCATCTATATGCAATGCTCATGTTGAGCCTTACCAAGACTCTTGGTGAGAAAGATTGTCTTGTGTCTTGATCTTAGTCAAAGTGACTAGATCATCTTCCAATACCTAACGCATGAAGTGGTACCTCACATCAGTATGCTTGGTACGAGCATGAAACATGGCATTTTTGGCCAAATAGATAGTACTCTGGCTATCACATCCCAACACTGGAGTACTAGCAGGCATGCCAAGTTCTTTTGCAAGTCTACCCAACCAAATAGCCTCCTTGGAAGCTTCAGTAGCTGAAATATATTCAACCTCAGTAGTACTCAGTGTGACAATCTTCTACAACTTAGAACACCAAGAGAATACTCCACCAACAACTATAAGTACATATCCACTGGTATATTTCCTTGTGTCTAAGTCACCTGCCATGTTTGCATCACAAAATCCCTGCAACTGTAGGTCACCTTTTCCATAACAGATACATTTGGATTTTGTACCTTTCAAATATCTTAAAATACATTCGACAGTTTGCCAATGTGCTTTGCCAGGATTTGATTTGACATGTATCTACTAACAACTCCCACTGCATAAGCAATATCGAGTCATGTAGCAACCATGGCGTACATGAGAGAACCACAAGCTAAAGCATATGGGATAGCCCTCATAAAGTTGGCTGCTTCCTCATCTTTTGGGCAATCATCTTTACTCAATTTCACATTTGGCTGAAATGGCACTCCAAGTGCTTTCACATCAACCATATTAAATCTTTCCAGCACTTTATCAATCTACTTTTCTTGAGATAGAAATAACAATTTATGCTCTCTATCCTTCTTAATTCTCATGCCCAAAATATGCTCACAGTTGACCCCAAATCCTTCATAGCAAAAGCAGATTTCAGCTAGTCTTTAAGTACATTCAAAGTACTTTTATTCTTGCCAGCAATAAGCATGTCATCAACATAAAGAACCAAAATAATGGGACTGCCATTCGCATCATTCTTAATGTATAAACATTGATATGCATGGTTACGTTTGAAACCTTGTCTAAGCATAAAGGAATCAAACTTGTTATACCATTGCCTAGAAGATTGCTTCAGCCCATAAAGACTTCTCAATAGCCTGCAAACCAGTTTTTCTTTACCTGGAATTACATAACCTTCTGGCTGCTTCATATATAGCTCTTCCTCAAAAACACCATGCAAGAATGCTGTTTTTACATCCATTTAGAAAAGCTCTAAATTCAAAACAACAACGAGAGCAAACAATGCGCGAAGAGTGGTCATTTTCACAACAGGGGAGAATAATTCCTGAAAGTCAATCCCTTCCTTCTGTGCCTTTTGCAACTAGCCTTGCCTGTGTATCCAATGACCTACATCTTACGGCACAGGTTCTGCATTGGGAAGAAAATAATTTTAAGCATTTAATGGCTATTGTAAATCATTTTCAGCTTACTATCCATGTTGAATATCACCCTCATTTTGTGGACTAGCTCCTGGAATGGGTTGTCCAACACCCTCATGATCATCCAAATGTTGTCCAGCATCTTCTAGCTCAAAAATAATCGGCTGATTTTGCAATTCAGCTCTCGGTAATTCATCACGAAGGTCATTTTTAGTCATATGGGATGGCTCAAATTTGACTTTCTTGGAGTCGACATCCATTGGCAAGTTATGAGACAGTAATTTAGCCTCATTAAACACAACATCTCGACTGCAAACAATCTTCTTGGATTGAGGAAGCCATACCTTGTAACCCATCTCACCTTGATCTCTATAACCCATGAAAATCCCTTTGATGGATTTGACATCAAGCTTTCTCTTCAATTCATTGCGTACATGCACAAATGCCTCACACAACCAAACACATGCAAATGATCATATGAGGCCGGTTTGCCAGACCAAACATCCTCAGGAATGCCATTTTGCAAGGACTGATTAGGAGAGCGGTGGCATATATGGACCGTGGTTTGCAATGCTTCTCCCCAAAAATCATGAGGGAGATTAGTAGTGGACAGCATGCACTGCACTCTCTCACATAAAGTCTTGTTGTACCGTTTTGCTACCCCATTAGAAGCAATTGACAACATGCACCACACTCTCTCACATAAAGTCTTGTTGTACAGTTTTGCCACCCCATTACAAGCAGGGCTGTATGGAGCTGTAAGCTCTTGTTTAATACCATGTAATGCACAAAATGACTTGAAGTCATTTGATGTGAAATCAACCCCATTATCTGTACGTAGACTTTTCAACTTTAAGTCATTTTCAGTGGTCACAAATGTATGGAAATATTTAAAGGCAGCAAGCACATCGGTTTTATGTTTAAGCAAACAAACCCAAATCTTTCGTGAACAATCATCAATAAAAGAAAGGAAATACATAGCACCACCCATAGAACTAATAGACATGCTACATACATCTGAATGCACAAGATCTAACACATTAGATTTACGAAAGACACAAGAGTAATAAGAACTTTTCACTTGCTTTCCATATTGACAATCATTACAAAAATCCATCTTTGAATCTTTTACATGAAGTTTGTTCAAATAGGCAAGTACATCAAGTTCTTTGTGGCCCATATGGTCTAAATGTTTATGCCATAGCTCTAATTGTGATCCAATGCCAGCTACCACAAGAAATTTCCCTTGTAAAGCTTTGCATCGCAGACAATACAAAGTACCTCGTTTAGTGCCCTTTACAATAAGCATGGAACCATGTTTAATCTTTCATATACCACCACCAAACAATGTGGTGTATCCATGCAAATCTAACTGACCAACACATAGCAATCTCTTCTTGATGTCAGACATCCTTGAGCACAAGCTCTTGGCCATTGTCCAAAGACAAGTGCATAGCATCAATTCCATCTATTGTGCAGGCATGGTTGTTACCAAGATAAACATTTCCATAGATGCTTGCCTCATAAGAAGAAAAACACTCCAAGCATGGAGTAACATGAAAAGAGGCACTTGAGTCTACTATCCAAGTCTGTGAAAGTATATCTTCCACTATCATCAAAGCATCAATGACATCGGTCTTCGTAACATGCATGTCTTGGACATTCAATGTAAATGCATCATCACATGAAAGAGTAGCAAATAGGATGTTTTCAACATCTGAAAGCTCTTCAATAACAACACTTGAAGTCATATTTGCATTCTCTTTCTCCTTGTTCTTTGAAGTTTCTGATACATCAACTTTATTCTCTCTCTTCTTTGATACATTTCTCTTTCTATCTTGTTCTTTCTTGAAGTACCTGCAATCATGCTTCTTGTGACCCTTAGGGCCACACTGATAACAAGTGACTTCTTGCTGCTTATTCTTCCCTTTATATTTACTGCTATTTCTCTTTCCTGTATTTTCTTCCCTCTTATCTAGTCCTCCCTCGTGCACTAAGGGCTAATGTATTGCCTTCTCCACTAGCATTGCGTCTAATCTCTTAGTTGAGAATAGAGCCATGCATGCTATTGTAAGACAAGGTAGCACTGTTGCTTAGAGAAACAACTAATGTCTCAAAGGGCTTTTGCAATGTCATCAATAGAAAAATGGCCTTAACCATGCCATCGAAAGCTTGAAGACCTATGTCTTGCAACTGATAAAGTACGCCTGAGAATGCACTTCAATGCTTAGAAGCTGGCTTCGACTCATCTATGCGCATATTGACTAGCTTCCGCATAAGATGGACCAGAACAGGTGTGAGATTCTCATAGGTGGCTCGTAGCTTTTGCCAAATTGTATAAGCACTGTCCAACCCTTTGATATCGGTGATGATATCATCATGCACTGCCATCTTCATGTAGGCCATAGCCTTAGGTTGAGTTTGGCCCATTTTGATCACTAAGTGCCTGTGGCTTCACCTCTTCCAAAGCATCTTCATAATCTTTAAGGAGGAGGATGCCATGCATACGATCTTGCCATAGATCTAAACCTTGGCCATCAAATCATTTGATATCCATCAAACTCTTTGTGTCCGATGAGGACAAAGTAGAAGCCATGGCAACAAAAACATAGGTGTATACTCAAATCAAGTGCAATAAGTTGCAAATTTCAGCAAAAGGGTATTGCCTCAATCTTTTGCATACAAAGGACCAAAAGTCTTGTACATCAAACAAATACAAATCTAAAAATTCAGCTGTAGCTCAGTTTTAAGCACCCAATGTGACTTGTTCAGTCAATTTCTAGCATGCAAAGCCACAAATTCGTACATACATGTGTTCTCACACATTAATACATCATGCGTGAACCTGTAGCAGCCTGTCGAAGACCTGTACAAGATTGAAAATCCCTGTTTTTGACCTCTTTTCACTATGTCATGCAGCTAATTGAACCTGTTTTCACCTGTATATGACATTTTTTAGCTGAAATTTGTAGTTTCGGAGGCTCTTTCTTGCTCGATAATGAAGGTTTACGCGATGGAAAAGCAATTCTTTGTGATAGAAGGCTTTTCCTTGCTGAATTTAAGCATGCACAAGTCTTAGCTTGAACCCTAAAAGGCTATGATACCAATTGTAGAGTGAGAGCGAAAGGTGCACAAGTGATAGAGAAGGTGCACAAGAAGTAAACGATGGAGCTTTGTTAAGCGTGCAGGGTGCAGGAAGATAAACACAGGTGTTCGAGTGCAGATGTTGCAGGAAAACGAGAGAGAGAGAGAGAGAGAGAGAGAGAGAGAGAGAGAGAGAGAGAGAGAGAGAGAGAGAAAGAGGACTCGTACGATTTGGGGGAATGGGCTTAGTCTAACATTTGGACTAGCCCTTCCTTTATTAAGTTTATTAATGTGACCTTTTAAAACAGTGGGCAGTTCAATGTGACTTTGACCAAAGAATAATACTATACAAAGAGGGGTCATTTAGGGCCTTTAGACCCAACATGCAAATTGGGCGGAGAATTGTGTTCTTCATGTGGATGCTTGCACATGCAGTTTTGGCCATGGGCACTTGGGCAACACAGATGGGCTATGATGTGACTTTGTCTGAGATGCAGTACTAGTTTGGTTGAGTCCTCGAGACAATGTTTGTGGACCTGCACGTCGCAGGCTGTCTGGTCAGTAGTAGTTGCTTTGCTTTCCCGAAGAGGGATGTAGTTTGGCTTTTTGACGTGGGGATTGACTACATGGCTTCACCCCTTTGTAGGCCCACACCTTTTCTACAAAGGGACATGCTCAAATCTAGTTTATATGTTATGAGGATAGGTTTCCATCGTGATAGTCTCGATATGATACTACGACTTGCAGACTAGGCAGATGTTCACACTCGACAGGAGATCTTCTCGGTTGTGGTCAGCACGACGTTGTGGCAGATCTAGAAAGCACGATGTTCGCATGTCCTAGGTGCCTCATTGTTGAGCACTCAGGACACGCTTTCCAAGATCTGGTTTGGACTGGTGCATACACTCAACTCTTAGTGGGAGGATGACAACGGTTCCACTCGTTCAGCACACGGAGTAGACGTACAACTTTCCTTAGGACTTCGGAGGTTTCAGGACTCTTTTTCAGTTTTGGTGGGGGGGGATATCAGATGGGAGTACACTCCATCGAGATGGTTTATTCTTCACTCGTCTCACAGGCCACTTGACGGGTACACAGGCTACTCAGTTTGGTATACTCCTTGAGAAGGCTAGTTTTTGGCACTCAGTGAGCTCTCTTATACCCAGTTATGTAGTTGCATCCCCCCCCCCCCCCCCACCCCAAAAAAAAAAAGACACGGAGAGGAAAGAGGGGGGTGGGGAAGGAGAATCAAGACTCAAGTTCAAGCCATGCGGACCATCCACATGTCATATATCAAGAGTACAGATGATATAAATAGCAATGAGCATGATACATGAAAAATAACAAGGTGTCTGTGTCAATGGCCTAGGTAGAGCCATGCTTGGGTCCATACGACATACGAATGAATCCGTACGGTACGGTCCATATGGCACCATACCGTACGATCTGTACAAGTTCGTACGGTTACTCCCTCCCCCCCCCCAGCACTATCTCCCACGGGGTCTTTATGACCTCGGGGAGTTGGGATCAACGGCTCTCCTTGATCCCCCTCAGCACAACCACAGCACAGACGTCGATCCCGTGGGCAAGTAAACCCATCCTTGTTTGGTGAGCCTGCCCACAATCTTAAACTCGTCCAGCCGAAAAAGTGCCCATCGATGGTACTTCTGATATGTGTTTGCGAATGTGAAACTGGAGACGCCTTAACTCCTTATAATTGGGAGGGGCCCAGAGAATGTGCCACTGCCAATGAATAGGGTGACGTCTAATCGTGTGCGCATGCGAAGTCCCAGATGCGCCGGCATTCATCATTCCTTCCATTCTCATTCTCTCTCTCTCTCTCTCATACCCACAGTAGCTACTCATCCCAACTCCCCAGCATCTTCATCCCTCCCACAGCTCGGCATGAAGACCCTACCACAGTAGCGTGCGCATCCCTCGCACAGCTCACACAGTAGCGTGTGCAACTCCCAATTTGGCATCTCAGACTCCCTCCCACAGTTCGGCGTCTTCATCCCTCGACCCATAGTAGCATGCCCATTCGGCGTCTTCATCCCTCACATAGTGGTCTTCATCCCTCCCACAGTCGGCGTGGCCATTCGGCTCACACAGTGGACTTCATCCCTCCCATAGTCGGCGTGGCCATTCGGTGTCTTCATCGGCACTATCTCCGGTCTCAGGCTGCAAACGTCTGCGCCTCAGCACATTAGGTCTCAGGCCCAACCTCAGCACTATCTCCCACATTAGGTCTTCATCGGCACATTAGGTCTTAGGCTGCAACGTCTCAGAAGGCCCAAGCGTCTTCATCGGCTCCCGAGGTCAATGACAGTAGGTTGCAACGTCTTCATCCCTCCCATAGTAGCATGCCCAGTCTGTGACACAGGAGGCTGTAGCGTGACCGTGACTCAGGAGGCTGCAGCGTGATGCCTGTGTGGGAGGTTGCAACGTCTCAAGAGGCCCAAGCATCTTCATCAGCATGATAGGAGGTTCCAACATCTTCATGTGCATCTCAGGAGGCTGCAACTTCTAAGGAGGCTGCCATTACAGGAGGTTGCCCACTCACAGGAGGCACTGTGGGAGAAGGACGCTGCAGCGTCTTCATCTGCATGACGTCAAGGCCCCTCCTCTATCAAGTTTGTTCTTTTTATTTTTGAATGTAATTACTACTTCACATTAAAAAGAACAAAGTTATATTATTTGTGGGAGAGCACGTCGAGGCCTACGACTTGCGGCTAGTCGTTGTTCAAGAGTGCTTTGCTGGGCTTGGGGCAGCCTCTGTTTATTGCTTTCGTGCTAGGACAGAAGGTAATGATCCTCATCATGTTGTCTTCTTCGTAGATGTCTTACGCTTCATTGTCTATGTCTCAATACGCAATAGATGAGGATCCTAAATTCTGTGTGTGTTGAAGCCATATTATGTATTCTTGGTGCCTTTGAAGGATTCAAGGTAGTACGATGGATTAGAATGTTGTAACCTTTTCATGTCAGCAAGTAATGATTTTTTATCTATTCATAAATTGCCACACCTTGTCTCATTTTGTCTTGGTCTCTCGCTCTTGGTTGATTGCCTCGATCAATAAAATGGATTAGACTAGCATCAATGTGATTGAATATGGATTAGACTAACATTTGGGGCTCACAATATTTGGAAAACCTTGCATCTTTCAATCCTTTTGTATAATTTCACAATAATCTCATAACAATGCTCTCTTTGGATGCAAACATATTAATGTTGGAAGAGTTACTTATGTTGGAAGTGCCAATGCTTGGAGTTAGTAGTACCATATTGCATACATGCTAAGCATAGTCCAAGTGCCATCACTTGGCATTTTCAAGGTTTGTTGTTTAGGTCTCTATGTTGCTAACATCACTATCATTTTGGAATATGATTACAATGAAAAACCTCAATCTTGGTTACAATCGTAGTAATGGGACTACCCCTAATGTAGTCACAAGTCTAATGTCATTTTCAAATATGATTACAATGTAGAACCTCGATCTTGGTTGCAGCCACATTAATGGGACTATCCTTGATATAGTTGCAAGCCCACCAATCATCACTTTTAGCTTTTTCCATGCCCCAAAATCTACTTAATGCCACATACCATTAGGGATATGGCAATTAAAAAATGTGCAAAGCATAGATCTACCTATAGATCATCTATATAGGTCAATATTGGCGAGTGTTGGAAACTGTATGAATGTGTTGAGTCTCAATCCTTCTCAAAATTCATTAATTGGAATCATACAAGAATCCCAACAACCATAGCATAGTTCAAGTGCCATCACTTGGCATATTCAAGATTTGTTGATTAGGTCTCTATGTGCCTAACGTCACTATCATTTTGGAATATGATCACAATGAAAAACCTCAATCTTGGTTACAATCGTAGTAAGGGGACTACCCCTAATGTAGTCACAAGCCCAATGTCATTTTCAAATATGATTACAATGTAGAACCTCGATCTTGGTTGCAGCCACATTAATGAGACTATCCTTGATGTAGTTGCAAGCCCACCAATCATCACTTTTAGCTTTTTCCATGCCCCAAAATCTACTTAATGGCTGTATACCATTAGGGATATGGCAATTAATACATGTGCAAAGCATAGATCTACCTATAGATCATCTACATAGGTCAATTTTCGCGAGTTTTGGGAATTGTATGAATGTGTTGAGTCTCAATCCTTCTCAAAATTCATGGACTTGAAATCATATAAGAAGCCCAACAATCATGTTACAATGTCAAAATATATATTATTGCACTAGGGACAATAAAGCAAGGCACTAGTACTTGGAAGTGGTTGTAGTGAGGTGATAGCTTGGTGAAGAATTGTAACATTAGAGGTATTTGACCTACTATTGATAGCCTACCAATTTTTTGAATAGGATACATCAATTATTTGATGGATGGACTTTTTTATTGTTACTAAATTGAACACATCTAGTCATTAGATTGGATGTGGCATCCACCATTGGTCACAAATCATGACATATTCAATCTTTGGTCTTTCATCGAGCATGTCCAAAAAAGTAAGCCATGCTACTCATTTTTTGAAGAGCATGTTGATTATTTTGCTAATCTAGGATGGGGCTCACAATATTTGGGAAGCATTATGGATTACTCATTTCTTGTTGTCATGTACTTGTCATGATGGATTACTTTATGAATTCTGTTATGTTACATGGTTTATGTCATGGTTATGAGTAGTTATGAACTACTCACTTTTTGTTGTAACGTACTTGTCATGGATTAGGTGACATGGATTTTTTAATGAATTATGAGTAATTATGTACGATACTGTGTCATGGATTATATCATGGAGTACTCACTTCCTTTGCACTTAGTTGACATGTACTTGGTTATGAGTAGTTATAAACTTCTCACTTTTTGTTGTTTTGTGACATGGATTATCCAATGGTTATGAGTAGGTACGCACGCTTTTACCTCCGGCAAATGGCTCCATGTACTCGCAGTCATCCTTCGTGTCGGATGTCCATTCGCGAAAAAATACCAGAGTAAGATGCCCTATTTAATATTTATTTAGGGTTTTCTTGACATTCATTATTGATTTCTCACATATTGTGTAGTTCCGTTTCTTTTTTTTAGGTTGCATCATCTCCTCGACGTACTCGTAGAGGGGTTCAGGCGGTAGGTGCATCTCAGACATCCATCGAAAGAGATGCGCCGAGCTACACTCAGGTAAGTGTTTATCCTACTTTTGATTTTGTTAGTAAGCATACTCCTAAGATGTGATACTTAATAGAATGTCACTTTACACAGGAAAACCCACCATACATGGAGATCACACTGCCTGATGGGTCCCTTGCCCATGCTGTGTTGATATTCTTTGTCCGAAGAGGCATGCCAACATAAAGAGATGGGCAAGGATGATACAACATTTGAAGGATGAGCATGGTATCCACTATGATATTCCATGTCGAAAGACCAGCCGTCCCATAGGCACACAGCATGCTCGCCATACTGTTGGTGCTTGGCACCGCCAGGCAGAGGCTCGATTCTCTAACCTTGAAAGAAAGTTGAGTTTGGCCCGGAGTAAGTACGAGAAGGCTCAGTATGTGAGAGCGAGCTCATTATGGGACTTACTCGAAGATGCTGAGCGTACCATGGAGAGGCAGGAGTATGTGGAGGCATTTGTGAGTAGACAGATGGGCAAATATGATTTCAAAAGACATGAGCGTGTGCGGAGAACTCAGAGTCGAATAGCGGATGGCTACCAAAAACATGTAAGTCTCTTACCTGATATTGTTTTCCCTTC
This sequence comes from Lygodium microphyllum, assembly GCF_053477565.2. Lineage (NCBI taxonomy): Eukaryota > Viridiplantae > Streptophyta > Polypodiopsida > Schizaeales > Lygodiaceae > Lygodium > Lygodium microphyllum. The sequence continues at coordinate 5,372,686 of NC_141155.1, forward strand.
TATAGTGTCATATGCGAATGTAATTTTATTACCTTGGCCTTGAGTTTATCATTTTTTATATATGTATATTCACTCACAAGTTGCCTTCCTTAGAAACGACCTCACACACGAGAGTCTGAGGATGTGCCTTATATTGATGATGAGGGTCAAGTCCTAGACCACCATCCTGAGTTGCAAACAGTGGAGCAAAACTTTCATATGGAGATGGATAGCTTGTTGCAGACTGGTCCTCCATCCATTGGCGATGTTATGGATTTTCAGGTTAGTTAATGGGCAAGTTTGTGGCTTATGGTTATGGTTATGGATTATGTTATGGTTATACTAGGGTTACGATGGTTATGTTAAGGTTATGGTTATAGTTTTGGTTATGCTTATGTCATGTCATGGTTGTGCTATGGTTATGTTAGGTTATGGTTATGGTTATGTTATGTCATGTTAGGTTAACGCTTCAGGATTATGGTTATGGTTATGTTTATGGTTATGGCATTGTAGGGCGAGGGGAGTAAGCGCTTCACGTCGCTCCTTCTATCACCTTGACCCACCCCAATCACCATCTCCTCCCCTCTTGAGTATCCAAGCGATGCACCCCATTGCATATTCACAATTGGATGTAGTTCGGTTGACATCTTTAAGAATGGCTCTCCTGTCAAGACGAAGGGGCAAAAAAGTGCCACCTCAAGGTGCGTTCTTATCAATTGTAATGCTTTCATTGTGTTGTATTTCTTGTACTTGTGCTTGGTTGCATTGTGTGTGGTTGCTTTCTGGTATTATTTTAGGTTAGAGAGTTCCATATATATTGAGTTCGTGGCTCTATGTTCAAAACTCCGTGTGGATGTCGACCATGCTTTATTGGATGCATTGCGGTGCGTAGAGGAAGCATCCACCCGTACTATGAATTTGTTCGCCATGTAAGTTTACTAAACTAGTTATAGCTTTCTTGGTGGTTGCTTGATGATTAGGGCTAGGGGTTTTGTTATTTTACTAAACTAATTTTGGCTTTCATTCATAGTTGGATGGAGTATGTGATTCCAAGAGAGCATGTGCATGATGTATGTTTCGTGGATAGTCTGTGGTTTCCATACATCAATATGGTTGATCCACAAGACGATGGTGTTTCGTTGAGAAATTACTTTGATAGCTGCGATCCCACGAGGGCCACATTTATATTTCTTCCAGTGCTTGTGAGGTTTGTAGCCCCTTTATGCATACTTAATGGAAGTGACAAATCATAGCCCTTTGATGCACTAGTTTTAATAGCAATCTTTGATGTACAGGTCACATTGGTGCCTTTTTGTGGTCTTCAACCCTATGCTAAAAAGGGTTGAAAAATTAATTGGTGATCAGGGCGCCATCCTATGCCTTGACTCATTGGAATGCACTGATTTCACGGCATGTCTACCCTATGTACACAGGTATCTTAACAATCTATATGCATCCATGTAATATGTTGTGTCACATATGTATTATGTTAATCTCTTTTGTGTCTATGTTTCAGGGCCGTGTTCGCATTATCGAGGCTTTGTACTAATCCAGCGTGCGCCAAGTTTATATCGGACGTGGATAAAATGAAGCTCATCCACATTAAGGTGTGTCACTATAGTGTTAAAGTAATGATGTCATTTAGAAATGTAACATAGGGAAGTTCACATAAAGATGACTAGAATCTCTTTTCACAGGCCCCTCAACAAAAAAATGCAGTAGATTGTGGATTCTATGTGATGGCTTTCATAAGACTACTCATCGAGGGTGGAGTGGTTGGGAAACCAACCAAAAAATGGGTAAGCCTATACTGGTATAATTGCTTTTGCTATGCGACTTTGAATGGTCTAGTGTGCATACGTCAATCCATAATCAACTTATCGTATTGCAGTTAACAAGAAAATGGTTCAATGCCACCTATGTTACAACTTTGAAGGAGGACCTTTACCAGTGGGAACTTGGAGTGTTGGAGAGGTGATATTGTGTGGATTATATGGTTATGGAAATTTACTTGGTTTGTGGCAGTCATGGACTTATGGTCTCACTTATGGTCATGTACTTGGTTTGCGGCAGAGACATGTACTCACTTGTCAAGGTCTTATGGTCTCTTATGTAATGATACATATGCAAGGTTTCAATTGTGTTGTTTTTTTAGGTAAAGATTTCTTTTATGTCAAGTTTTTTAATGCCAAGGTAATGCTTTCATGCTACGGTTTGGGGTTTATTACATCATGGTTTCACATGGGCAAGTTTGGGGTTTATGCTATGGTTTAGGGTTTATAACGTCATGGTTTCATTTGTTAGGTTTTTTTATGTCAAGGTAATGCTTTTATTACGTCATGGTTTATGCAAGGTTTCATTTGTTAAGCTTTTTTATGTCAAGGTAATGCTTTTATGCTATGCTTTTATTACGTCATGGTTTATTATGTCGTGGAGCTATTCTCCTCCATCTACATGCTTTTATTTTCATGCAACACTTAGTGACTATTAAGAGACATTATCTTATGCTGCATTCTTGTTCGTGCCTTTTTGTTTGACATAGTCTTACTCAACTCACTTCAACATAGTTCCTTGTTTCATGTACAAGGCTAAAATTGGATGATAGATTTAGAATAGCTAAGTGAGGGGGGTTGAACTCAACTCACTCTACTCTCTTTTAAGAGAGTTGAGTGAGTTGAATCCGACCATGAAACATGTAATAAAGTAAACTAAAAAGAGCTATGAACCAAAATACTCAAATGCAAAATGAAAGATGATGCGACTCCAAGATTTAACGAAGAGTTGCATGAGAAAGAAGGGGATTCGGTTGACATGGACACAAATAAGGTGTGGAAGTTAAACTCAAAGTAAACTCAGGATTAAGAAGAAATCTTAAGTCCTCTTTTAGCTCAAATGAGAACTTGAAAGCTACATACAAGTCTTAAAGTTCTAGAGCTATCTAAGTACTAGGCTTATATTGAAATTATGACCTATCCTTGGAGGTGAATATTGTTGTATACTTTTAGCCAAAAAAGAGGACCAAGAGTGGCATTTGCATATGTAAAGTTTCCTTGTATGCATCTATGTGCCCATGATGAATTGTTGTCATTTGCCATACATTATGCAAGCATATGCAAATTTTCTACCATCAAAGTTTGTGTGAACACATTGATAGGGACGAATGCAAAGTTTTCCATACACATTGTTAGAGACGAATGCAAAGTTTATTGTGTCAAGGTTTATTATGTCAATGAATAGAACGAATGCAACGAGCACATGCTTGCATCCTCGCGCAACGAGCACATGGTTAATGCCTTAGGATCTTATGATATGGTTTAGGGTACCTGGTTTAGGGTAATGGTTCAGGCTTTAGTGTTTGGACAATGAATAGAACAGATTGAAGAATGAGACACCAAAATCAACAATAAGATGCCAATGGGATTTCACTTAAATGAACAATCATGTGTACAATACAAAAATTATGAACCTAGATGCCAAAACTTCTGTGATCGTAGACCCATCAGGGAACGAGAGAGAAAATTGTCGCTCCTCATTCTCACTGTTGTAGGTGCAATACAAAATACAACAAGTGCCAATGTAAGACTCACCATACAATTGCACCACCCTGCCGATCAAGATAGAATCTGCTGGATGAGGAGCATACCGCAAGGATAGAGGGAGCAGTGCATGGCAAGTATGGCATGAATACACTGCCAGAGGGTCCACCAAAAATGTTTTGGTGCAGCAATGAGGACAATATATCCGCGGTTTTGGGCTAAACCTTACACGACCCCTCCCTCGTTGATGCTTGCGCCTTAACACGCCTGTGATAGATGGACGCTTGGGTTGTTATGAAGACTCCCCCCTCTCATTTGGATGATGATGATGATCCTTGTCATGCCCTAGGCGTGTCTGTGTGACATTTTCCTGGATCTGATAGATCCTGCCCTTTTTAGGCATGTCAATCTCCTGTGGTGTGAACATGTGAACAAGAGACTCTTTAGCACTTTCCAATTGGCGCATACAAGCATCCATCTGTGCCGCTGTGTAGGATGGAATCCCATCCTCGATCCTCTGAACGAGCCCTCTAAAGTCTGCGATGGAGGACACGAGATCCCCTTCCTGCACACCACCATCGGAACCTAGTCTCTCCAATCTTGGGATTTCATCGCCACCTGGTCTTTCCTTTATGTCATCAAAGGCATGCGCACTATCGATGATTGGGAGAACCTCATGAAGGTGAGGAAAATAGCTCTTCAAGATGAGCCTCAAACCATGAAGATGTTTATAGTCAGTCGACCAATCAGGGCAATCACAGTAGTTTGATTGTACACTTACATGATACCATTTTGCATGTTGGGTTGTGCTCGCTATTTTAAACAACATGGTCCCCTCGTTAATGACTTGAAGAGAGGAGGGATCTTGCTCATACCGCTGAAGAATCTTCTCCCCTGCTGCCAATCTAGCCATATGACTCTTGCTTGACCCATAGACTTTGAAGTGCTCAGAATCAGCTGGCATAAAAAACATATATAAGACAACAATGCGTTTCAAGGAAAGGTCAAATGTGGAAATAGAAAGGAAATTGACCACATTACCTATCTCTTGCTTTTGCTCAATGAGGGTCTTCTAGAACAACCTTCGAGAGCGCCTCCAGCTCTGGTTGGGACTTATCAATCACTAGGGCAGCAGGGCGAATATCTCCCATCCTAGAGAGGACTAGTCTCATGGTGATTTGCAAAGCCATAATCTCTTGCTTTGACCCATTGTCACTAGTGCATAGCATAAACCAAATAGGGATACCCACCCCATGTTGGTTTGGTAAAACCGCTGCATAAAGCGGAAGACCAAACACATTGGTCTTGAATGTGTTATCGATTGCCCAAGCATTGTTCTTTGAGAACCTCTTACTCATTTGCAACATCCATTCATCTTGGACTATCAGTACAAATGGTTTGTCCTTGTCCTCTATGGCATGAGGATTGTATGGTTGGCAATAGAGTACCTAAAAGACCATGTAGATGATACTATCAAATAGATGTACTAATTTTCACAGCTTATAAACATTAATGAGAATATGACAAATACCTTGTCTTGATCTTGTAGACGGAGAGCCTCCAAATACATTGCCGTCCAATCATCCTTCGAAAGTTTGCCTGCAGCAGGACGACATGTAGAACATTGACGCTCAAAAGCAACCTAATATCATAGAGCAATGGCTTAGAAGGTAACATACCTTCAGTTCGCATTTGGTATGATAGTGTCTATACCTCCCTTGGTATCATGAAGAACCTATAAATGACATGATCCAATGGAGATGCATTTTTCAAATGAAACCGCTCCTTGGTTAGGCTCATCTTCGTGACGTGGTGACATGTCCCAACGTCAAACAGGTCATCCTTACAGCAATCAATCACAGTTGGATGCACCGGCAAGTGATACAAGTTAGCACGAGATCCAGGTACATGATCCTCGTATGGTCCATGGAACCGTATAGTGACATCATGGAGATCGTCTTTGCACTCGATCTGCACCTTGAAAGGGCAACCACATTTCTTCGAGGTTGGCAACCTACGGATTTGGGAGCCCTTTCGAGTTGCTCTACCACTGCGATGACATGCATATTCCACTATTGTCTTCCCTAAACCATGCTTTTTGGTCGAGCGGACCTTGCCCAACCTAACATTGTGTTCAAGCATGATTTCTTGAAGCCTTCGCTCAACAAGCGATCTATCTACAGTAAGCTCCAAGATGGGTGCTCTTCTTTCCAGAACCTTCCCATGAACAAAAAATGGGCCTTTATAACCATGGGGCCTTGTGAACACCTTGCAAGTACACCCATCGATGAGATCTCTCACATACGCAAGAGGAATGCCATGCCTTCTCAAGTCAGTACACCACGTGGATTTGATGGAATCAATTGTGACATTGATACCCTTGTGAGCACCTATAACCTTGTTTATGTGATTTTCAAGGAATATGCTCTCCCACTCCTCTATACATGCAATGCACAATGATGGCTCTGATTTCAAGGCCAATGTAATGTGTCCATCGCCATTTCTACCAATGCAAAGACCTTCTCTGATTCTTCTCCACTTCTTCAAGTTGAGCAACTCCCTCCTATGGAGTTGCTTGAGCACCTCCAATGTGATGGCCTTCTGCCCGCTCAAATCACTGACCATCAAGCCCTAAGTCTCTCTATTGAAAGAGAAGTACTTCGATGAGGTATAGGTAGTTGGGCTTGGTGCATTGATAGTGATTTCTTGTGGTGCCGAATCATTGTCTCCACTTAAGAAATCAAGCATCTCAACCTCATCACTTGATGATCCATCTGATGTCTCTTCATCGGTGTTGAGATCATCGATCTCAATGTCACTTTCCATAATCCATGCGTGTTGACTACATACATATATATCACCAAAACATCATTCCAATGTTACAATGCATCCAATGCAAATATGAGAGGAAGAAAGAGAGAGAGATATGCACCTTGTAGTGGAAGCCATGAGCAAGAAATCGCAATATGAACCTCAAATCTTTGTTCCAATGATCTCGTGAGCTTGTATGCACTTGGAATATGGGCCTCAAACCTCCGTTCACAACAACACACGAATGTGCCCTGCGTGCAAGATTTTCATGTGGGTAATACCGAGAGCTTTTCGGCTTTCGGTTCAAGGTCGACACAGTTTACTTTAATGGCTGGGTTTACTATTATGTCTAGGTTTACTTGTAGTCTACGATTCAAAAACTTGTATTAGAGATAGTGGGCCCCGTAGAATCTACTATCTTCTTACTGCCAGCCCATGCAATCAATTTCAACCGGCTGGCGTTGCATTTATAATCCTAGGATGGGTTTACTTTTGTATGTGGCAGCAAACATCCCCGAATTTTGAGACGTCGTTCCTCCGTCAGATCCCATTTTTCGGTTGGTTGGTTTCCATTTGCTGGTTGGGTTTTTAAATCTGGTTGGGTTTACTTCTGCATAAAGTAGCGGCTCGAATGCGTGCCTTTTTTTGGGGTCAACGAGAGCTGTTGATCCCAACTCCCCGAGGTCATAAAGACCCCGTGGGAGATAGTGCTGAGCGCCCCTCCCCCCCCCCCATGTGCGCAAATTTGACTAGGTCCAATTTTATGCCGTTCGGAGCCGTTTTTAGCCATTTTTGTCATATGTTTTCAGTGTTAGCACTTTGGAGCCTCAAGTCTCTCTCTGTCTCCGCGATTCTCATCCTCTAGCCTCTCTCTATCTTTCTCATCCTTAGTTCTTGACTGTTTTTGTTGAAGTACTCTAGTCTCTCCTCTTGCCTCTCTCTCCCCTCTCAATCTCTCTCTAGCTCAAGCCATCTCAAGCTAAAGCTTTCTCAAGCAAGCCTCTCTCTCTCAACCTCAAGCTCTCCCTTTCAAGCTCAAGCTTAAGCTCTATCCTCTCTCTCACACCATCCTCTCAAGCTCTCTCTCTATCCTCTCTCTCTCTCTCTCTCTCTCAACAATATGTCATTGTAAAGACATCAACAACTGGAAAATCCGATGTATATACTCTTTGAGGCTTATGTCATGCAAACAATGTTATACGGGGTTGAATTATGGGACGGAAGTATTTCAACGAGTATGTGAGATGATATCGAGAAACTACAGAAGAGCTTCATTCATCGATATTTGGGAATGAGGACCACCACCCGGTACTCTACATTACTAATAGAAGCTGGTTGTTTACCGATTGAATATCATGGGCTGATCCGTGTGTTGAGGTATATTCAAAAAGTAAAAGGGATACATGAAGATCGCCTACCGTGACAAGCATGGGAAACATGCAAAACGCCAAAAAAGAACTACAAGAGCAAGTTTCTGGCCTCTGGGTGGATGCTAGATATCAGGAAGTGGTTCAAGAAATGGAACCTAGAGAAATATTTGGAGGAAGAAGAGATCTCATGGGAGCACATGGAGAGGGACTTCAAAGCCTCACTATGGCAGAAATGAGTTACAAATGCAAAGCATAAAAAGTTCACGTACTACTGTGAGAAAATCATGTGCTACAGCAAAGAGGCTTTCATCGATGCAAAAGAAACAAAACAAGCCTACTTTATCATCCCTATGACTTGGGCGCAGAGGTCCAATTTGGCAAAAAATTCGTATGCGATCCCACTCCCTGGAAGTAGAGAAAGGAGCATGGACAGGCATTCCAAAATCAGCCAGATGCTGTACGCTATGTGCTGATTTATAGGCCATTGAGGATGAAGAACATGTACTTATTAAGTGCCCCAGCTACACGCACATCAGAGCAAGATTTGACTCTCTCATGAGGACGCAAGATAACATATGCAGTCTCCTGAACAAGTCTAACAAAAAAACACTAGGCAAGTATGTTACAGAGGTGCTCACACATCGAGAGCACTTGCTAACCTTAAGAGGATGATGTAACTTTATGGTCCCATGGGCCTTTGGCCCCCCGAGGACACTAATACAATCTCTCTCTCTCTCTCTCTTCTCTCTCCATCATGAAGGAAAAACATGAAGCCTTCGAGTTGAATACCATCGATGTGGAGAGAGATACCAAGAAGACCAATTCTCACCATTGGACGTGCAAGTATTGTGGAAAGCGGTACACAAGCAGCTCTACAAGGCTTCTCCAACACTTGTCCAAGATAGGTAGGCAAGAAAAGTAATGCAAGAAGATTACTTCAACACATTGCGGATGAGATACGTAGCAAAATGCCGCAAGTAGACAAGCATCAAGTGTTTCCCTCTTCCATGAAGAGGCCTCCAACATCTCCACCACCACTCAAGTCTCTTTTGGTGGCTCGGCCTCGGGTGAAGCATCTATGAGTGGCTCCGAAAGTGGCACCGGCAAGAGACAAAGAGCGGAATCCCAAGGGCATGCACCATCAGCAAGACAAAATTCTCTCACACAAGCACCCGGTAGTGTGGGAGGATCGGTGGCTTTCCTTAGAGAGCGCCAAGAAACTTGCAGACATAGAGATTGCACGCACCATCATTGAGTGCAATCTTGCTTTCAATGTCCTCAACAATGAGCAATGGAAGAGGATGGTGCGTGCAATTGCCAGTGTCGGTCCATGCGAGGGGTGGAGTGGTGTGAGCTATAAGGAGATGCGCACCACAAAGATAGATGAAGAGAAGGAGAGATCATTGATAGAGCACTCTCTCCCATAAGAGCCGCATGGTCAAAGTATGGATGCTCCATTCTCTCCGATGGATGGAGAGACCGCACCAAAAGAGGCATAATCAACATTTTGGTCTCTTGCCTCCTTGGCTCTTACTTCCTATGCATAGTTGCCACCCGAAACAGAAACGGAACGGGAAAAACCGGCGTTTGGAGAAACGGCCAAGGGGAAAATGGTCGAGAAATGAAGTTTTGTTTTCATACTACTCAATTGTATGAAAAAGTCATGATTCAAACTTTAAAGTGTAGACAACATGTTTCATAATAGACATGACAATTTACAAAACACCTAGACAAGATACATCACAAGACACCACCTGCCCAAATTTCAATCATCAATGATCGTACAAAAGAGTCTATATACATGTATCATCAATGATCTATCATCAAACAAGAAACATCAAGCTGAAGATGCTGAGCCCTTGGAGGCATCATCCTTAGAGTCCTCATATGGTGTATCCTCCTCCTCCACGGAACTAGTCTCGGACGAAGAGGACTCTGCATCTGCTTCTGCTTCCATTGCAGCGCTCGTCCCAACATTTGGAGCTCTCCTCCCTCTCCATCGCGCTGACCTTGTGTCGTGGGCTAGAGCAATAGCTTCCTCATATAACATGGTGTACAAAGCCCACTCCTCTTGTGGGATATCTGGAATATCCCGCACCTTTTCAATGTCAAACTTATCGACATTCACCTGAGAGAGCTCCGGGGAGAGCGACAACTTGTCAAGCAACTGCAAGTTGCAATGACAAAATACTAGCTTCTCAAGCTGTGTTGTGGTGAGCTTGTTTCTCTTCTTGGTGTGGAAGAGAGCCCATGTACTCCAATTCCTCTCACATGGACCTATAGCACAATCCACTAGGTGGGAGCTAGTCCATTGAAGGAGTTTGAAGTCTTGAAACTCTTGGAAAAAGATTGAGAGATAGTCCACCAAAGAAGATTGAAGTCTTGAAAGAATAGGAGCTCCGCTCATGTCCCATTGTTGAGTGCATGGGTTGATTTGCTATCTAAGATATAAGCATAATCAACCAAGCAGGGCCCTTGCTTTTCCATTGTGCTTAGGACTAGGAGTTTGTGAGGTAGGCATCCAAAATAAGCATGGCTAGATGAGAAAGTACTAGAATGTGGATAGTGGATCCCATTTTATCTAACGGCATTGTTCCACAATGGATGACTAAGCCATTGGGTGCTTGAGAGACTGAGCTACCGTAATCATGCCTACCCTATAGTCCATATCATCTTTCCACAGTAGAATGACAAGTTCCACTGGGGGCTTGGGAGATGTAGCCGCCACAAGCATGAAACTAAGTATGTATACATTTAACATTTAAAAACAAAGACTTTGCACAATGCAAAAAAGTTTCATAGATTACTCAATTTAGTCATTATAAGCATTGACAATGTGTTGGCTATCTTTAAGTTGGATACCCTGCATCCAACAAGCATCTTCAAAAGGGCAAATTTTAAATTTAACAAGATATCGTCGAATATGCTTACCATTGCGCAACACTTTGTCTTCATGGCATAGGATAGACTCTAGCTGGAGTACTTCCTCTTGACCTTCGAATTCTGGTGGATCTTCAACAACCGGTTCCTTGGGTGGCTCTCCTTTGTAAGGGTTAAGTAAGCTTACATGAAAAGCATTGTGTATGAGCCAGTGATTAGGTAACTTTAATAGATAAGCCATCTCATTGATGAGCTAAATGATTTGAAAAGGGCCATAATAACGTTTTGCTAATTTAGCATAGCATTTTTGATGACCTGTAGGATTCTTACCCGAGCGATACTTGAAGCGGGCCTTGGGAAACTTAAGTAGTACCCAATCATTTTTTTTGAAGGTCAAGGCTCTTCTGTGCTTATCAATAGCAACCTTTTGCTTTTGTTGCGAGATGAATATAGCATTTTTGATCTTTTGAAAAGAATCTTGAAGATATCTACTATATTCATCAGTAGCAAAAATTTTATCATGTGTCTTAAGGAGCAAAGGAGGTTTACTTTTCCCTTCAATTATTTCAAAGGGAGTAATACCTGTAGATGTATGCACAGCATTATTGTAGGCATACTCTACGAGAGAGAGGTAAAAATTTCTCCCATTGAGAACGTTGATCTACCTCCGTGACATATGCTTTGAGTAGATCAATGATAGTAGAGTTAGCTATTTCACTTTGGCCATCCATTTGAGGGTGATAGACCGAAGAGAAATTAAGCTTCGTCCCTAAATTCTCAAATAGACCCTTCGAGAAATTACTGGTCATTCTAGGGTCTCTATCCGACACTATTGAAAGAGGCAAGCCATGATACTTAAAAATATGAGAAGAGGTTTGCCATTTGATGGGCCTTAATTGTCTTTTTGACAGGTATGAAATGAGCTTGTTTGCTAAACCTGGCAACAATGGTCCATATCCCATTGCTTTGGAGAGACTTGGGTAATCCAAAGAGAAAATCCATGGATATACTCTCCCACGGTGCATCGGAAATTGGCAAAGGTTGAAGCAATCCAGGTTGCTTCCCTCTTATCATATCTTATCGTTTGGCAAACCATGCATCGTGAGACATAATCTTGTATGTCTCTCTTCATGGTAGGCCAATAGAAATATGTTTCTATAGCATGAAAATTAGTTTGAATACTCCTATGACCAGCATATGGAGGAGCATGAGATTCAAACATAACTTTATCACGGAGAGAGTGAGTTACACAAAGTCGATTGTGATAGAGAAGATAGCCATCTTGAAGAGAGTATGGCTCTTGGGTCTTCTCTAAAGCAAGTGCAAATATCGCATCCCTAAAGTCTACATCAGTAGCATATTCATGTATCATACTAGAGAGATCGTTATGAGTAGCATAGAGACAACATTAACTCTTGGGTCTACGTGATAATGCATTAGCTATTTGATTATGCTTGCCTAGAATGTGAGCAATATGAAAATGAAATTGAGAAATGAAGTTTGCCCACCTCATTTGTTTGTCGGAGAGCTTTGTTTGAGTCATGAAATATTTGAGGCTTTGACAATCCACCCGTAGGATGAAGGGAGTACCTAAGAGATAATGCTTCTAAACTTCTAGAGCATGTAGAACTACTAGAAGTTCTTTTTCATAAATGCCTATTGTTTGTTCATGGGCACTTAATCTCCTGCTTTCATATGCTATGGCATGCCCTTCTTGAAGCAACACAGCTCCAAGAAAGTCACCACAAGCATCACAATGAACCTCAAAAGGCTTGGAGAGATTTGCTAGCTTAAGCACAGGTTGAAAAATAAGCTTTTGCTTAAGCAAATCAAATGCATTTTGCTCCTTATTGGTCCATACATATTTGACCTTTTTCTTTGTAAGGTCATGGAGTGGACCAGCAATAGAAGAAAATTTCTCAATAAAGTACCTATAATAGGCACACATGCCTATAAAATTTCTTAACTCATGTAGATTCTTGGGCTCATGCCATTCTTTTATTACCTCAAGCTTTGTAGGATCCATATGGATTCCACTTTGAGAGATAATATGACCTAAGTACTGAATCTCTTTCAAGAAGAATTCACTTTTCTTTTTATTAATATATAACTTGTTGTCTCTTAAGGCTTGGAATATTACCTCTTGTAAATGGTCCTTATGCTCTTCAAGCGACTGCGAGTAGATGATGATATCGTCAAAGAAGACTCCCATGAATTTGCAGTAGGGCCGAAAGATCTTCTCCATCATTCGGTTAAACATGGTTGGAGCATTGGTTAATCTGAATGGCATTACAAGATATTCATAAAGACCAAATGTGGTTCAAAAAGTAGTCTTTAGAATATCTTGGTCCACTATACGAATTTGATGATAGCCACTCTTGAGATCTATTCTACTGAAGTAGAGAGATGCTTGTAGCTTGTCGAATAGGTCTCTACCCGTGGAGCGGGAGACCTATTCTTAATAGTGAGTCTATTTAGTGCTCTATGGTCGACACACATGCGATAGGTGCCGTCCTTCTTTTCCACTAATAGAACTGGTGAACAAAAAGGAGATGAGCTAGGCCTTACCATTCCTTTGTCCACTAATTCATTCACCTGCCTCATTATCTCCTCTTGTTGAGCTTGTGAAACTCTATAAGGAGGCTTGTTAGGAGTTGAACTTCCACGAACTAACTCAATGGTATGGTCATCATCACCTCTTTTAGGAGGTAATTCACTTGGTATATCATCTATAAAAATATCTTGGAATGGTTTAAAAAAGTTAATTAGTTTAGCTTCCTCATCCATTGTACTATTAGGTTCCTTTTGGTTATGCTTGACATCTTTGACAAAAATCATGTAACCACAAACAGAACTCTTCATTGCTTTATCAAAAGCCACGTTATCTACAAGGGGTATAGTGCTCCCCATGTCACTAGCATCTATACACATATATTTTTCTCTATACTTGAAAAAGATCTTCCTTTTGAAAGGGAGCGACGGACCGAAGGTTGGACTCGAGAGCTACGGCGAGAGAGCAAGAGCAAGAAAGGGAGAGACTAGAAATGGGAACTCCAACGATCACAATGTGTGACCAAGCCTTCCCTTATTCAAACTGTCACTAAAGGAATAAAGAATAAAGTGATGGTGACGGGCACTCGCTACCTGTAGTGTGCAGTGGCAGTGACTATCAGTGTAGTAATATATGGGCAACTAGACAGAGGCGCCTTTACCCCCAATAACCTCCCACTTAAAGGCGAATTTGCCCCAGTGAGGAGTGAAAAGAAAAAGGAAAAAGACAGTACAACATATACACATATACAATAGGATGAGGAAAGACGTCATCTCATCCCACGCCCATCAACCTCCTAAGGACGGCAAAGCGCTCTGTAGAGAGGCTTTTTGTGAGGAGATTTGTAGGATTCTGGTCAGTTGAGATCTTGACAATATCAAAAGACTTGTCCTCAATGACCCCATGTATGAAGTGATACCTGACCTCAATGTGTTTCGTCTTCGCATGGAAGACCGGATTCTTGGCTAACTAAATAGTATTCATAGAATCCAAATGCAGTGTAGGGATAGTATCAATACCAAGGTCAGCAAACCAAATGACCCAACCAAATGGCCTCCTTGCAAGCCTCAGCAACATACTTGGCCTCTGTAGTAGAAAGGGCCGTGCATTTCTGCACCCTGGACATCCAAGAAACAGCACCTCCAGCATATGTGAATACATAGCCAGAAGTGGACTTCCTACTATCTACATGTCCTGCATAATCAGAGTCAGTGTACCCCATGACTCTTGTATCCTGAGACTGCCATAGCATATACACATATCTGTAGTGCCCTTCAGGTAGTGTAGCCATATAGCGTGCCACAATACCAACTACAAAGGCAATATTTGGACGAGTGACTATCATGGCATACATAAGATTGCCCATCTCGGTCCTCTACTCATCTGTTTGCGGACAATCAGCCTGTGATACCTTCACATAAGAAGGCAATGGATAGCCAATAGGCTTTACGTCCTCCATGCGGAAGCGCTCAAGGACTTTATGAATGTAGTCCCTCTGTGACAAGTAGAGGAGTCCCTGATGCATGTCACGGCTAATGCGCATACCAAGTATGTGATTGGCCTGTCCCAGATCTTTCATCTCAAAGCTCTTCTTGAGCTGAGCCTTAAGAGCATCTAGCTCATCGTGAGCTTTCCCTGCTATTAGCATATCATCCACATAGAGTACCAAAATCAATAAAGAACCATCACGGGCTTTCTTCATGTAAAGACACGAATCCATAGCACTCCAGCTGTAGCCCTGTGACTAAATAAAGGCATCAAACTTATGATACCACTCCCTAGGTGCTTGTTTCAAGCCATAAAGACTTTTCTTCAATTTGCACACTAGGTGCTCCCTGCTAGGTTCTGCAAAGCCCTTAGGCTACTCCATATAAATCTCATCATGCAAGTCCCCATGTAAGAAAGCCGTCTTGACGTCCATCTGATATAAATCCAAGCCAAGCTAAGCAACCAAAGCTAAGACTAAGCGTAGGGTGGTTATCTTAACCACAGGAGAAAAGGCCTTGTCAAAGTCCACACCATGCTCGTGCTTAAAACCCTTTTCTACCAATCTAGCCTTGTATGCCGACTTGGGGTGTCCAAGGGTAATTTTCAGCTTGTACACCCACTTGCATGGCAAAGCCTTCTTGCCCGTAGGCAAGGAAACCAAATCCCAAGTGTCATTCTTATGCAGGGAGTCTATCTCAGAATGCATAGCCCTCTCCCAGGAGTGACTGTCACCCCTGCGCATAGCCTCATCATAGGTGAAAGGCTCTCCTACATCTGTAACCAAGACATAATGCATCGAGGGCTGAAATCTATCAGGTGGACGTCTGTCTCTAGTAAACTGTCTCACAGTAGACTCTACTGCCTGCCCAATTGCCTAGCCAACAACGTGACCATGAGCATCTGCTGCAGCTGTAGGCTGTCCAACTGGTTGTGCAGGAGCTCTCGGCTCCTCCTGAAATATGACCCTATGGATCTCAACAACTCTCTTAGGCTGCCTATACATTTTGTCTTCATGGAAGACTACATCATGACTGGGGATGACTTTTCGCGCCTGCGGATCCCAAAGACAGTAACCCATCTCGCCTGCATCCCCATAACCAAGGAAAATGCATTTGACACTCTTGGGATCCATCTTATTTTTATTGTCTCTGGGTACATCATGGCAAAATGCCTCACATCCAAAGACAAGGAGATGCACATAAGAGGGAGGTTTTCTAGTCCATACCTCCTCTGCAACCTGGAAATCCAAACCACTAGAGGGTGATTTGTTTATGACATGCACAGCTGTACTAACTGTCTCAGCCAAAAGATCTGTGGTAGGCCTACATGGCTAAGCATACTACGTAGACGCTCCTGGATGGTTCTATTCATTCACTCAGCCAAACCATTCTGGGGGGTGTAGGGGGCGGTCAACTGAAGCTTAATACCCCTCTCATCACATAACTGCTCAAAAGCACGTGAGACATACTCACCCTCATTATCTGTCCTTAGGCATTTTAGTCTATACCCAAACTGGTTCTCAACCAATGCAAGCCATCTCTGAAACATAGGCAATACATCGAATTTCAGCTTAATGGGATAAGCCCAAACTTTCTGTGAAAAATCATCTATAAAAGTAACAAAATACTTTGCACCACCCATAGACTGACAAGGCATGGGCCCACAGACATCCGAATGTACCAATGCCAAGGTCTCACTCATGCGTGGCCTACCAGACTTTTTATGCGTAGACCTAGTTTGCCTGCCATAAAGACAATGCTCACATGAATCAAAACATGCATAATCAAGGGGCGGTAAGTACTGCAAACTAGAAAGCATTTTCATTCCCTTCAAAGACATATGGCCCAAATGGGCATGCAAAAGAGATACATGTGGGATAGAACCCACAGACAAAACATGATCAAGGGAAGAAGCTGATACAATCAAGGGGTAGATACTGCCAGACTTGGCACCTCTCGCAATCACAAGTCTGCCATGAGTGATCTTCCATGAAGAGTCTCCAAAACATACATGATATCCTGCATCATCAAGCTATCCAGCTGACATGAGACTCCATGTCAAAGCAGGTACATGACGTACATCATGCATAACAAAACTACTGCCAGAAGGAAAATGTAGCCTAACATCACCAATGCCCACAATATCAAGAGAGCTGTCATCACCCAAGCACACAGAACCCGAAATAGCACGGTATGAATGAAACCACTCTCAGCAAGGTATCACATGAAAGGATGCACCTGAGTCTAAGAGCCAACATTGTGCATGCATAGAGTGTATCTATGTCATCTGCGAAGGACTAGAAAAAGCTGCAAGGATATAATCATCATCAGCAACATTCTCAGGCTGCATAACATTGATCTCTTCAATTTTAGCACTGGACTTTGCAGATACTATGCTGCGATCAGAAGACTTATCCTGCACTTTGTCTTTCCCCTTATCTTTGCACCTTTCATTGCGTAATTCATGGCATTGTGGCCTAATATGGCCCTTTTTCCCACAATGGTGACAAATAACATCTGCATTCTTGCCATGGGATTTGCTACGTGACTTCCCACGAGACTTGGACCAAGATTTCTGAGAATCCCGTCCACGGCCACTACCACTACCATACTTTCCATATCCATCATTCCTGCCTCTAACTGTCATAGAATGAGACACACGAGAGGCATCCAAATTCTTACGGTTAACCTCTTCCTGCAAAAGAGCACTCTCAACATCAGATAATTTCAAGGTAGCAGTAGAGGCACATAATGCAGTGAGAATACATCCCATGACTCATTAAGAGTACTAAGCAAGAAAAAAGGAGTGATATCCTCTGTAAAAATGATGTCCTGCGAAGTCAAGTTCTTGAGTATAGGATGGAACTGGCTCAAGTGAGTAGATATAGTCACATTCTCCTTCATGGGCAGATCCATAAGCTGCTTCAGCCAATACATCTGACTCGCTGGACTTTTCTTGTCATAGAGATTTTTTATCTTTTCCCACAACTACCATGCACTCTGTTCTTCCTCAAAGACATTATAGTGAACCTGTTCTGTGAGAGACAATACAATAGTGGACTTGCATAACTCATCAAGCTCAAGCCATTCCTCATCAGGCATAGTTGGAGGTGGATGCCCGCTTAACCTCAAAGGTTTGATATGCGATTTCTGCACCAACACCTGCCAAATCTGGCTCTTCCAATAAGAGTAATTTGTACCATCAATCTTAGTGATGTTGAAAATAGCATGATCAGTGGACGAACTCACCATAATGCAGGCTGGAAGACTGTAGACAGTTGAAAACTGCTTGCTGTTTACTGCAAAAAATGACCAAAAAATCACCAAAATGAGGAAAAATGGCGAAGAAAGTGAAACCAAAGCTGTTGCCCACCAAGTCCTAGTGAAAGTACATCATTTCAGAGTGTTTTAGCATGAAAAATGCATGTCAGTATATACATATATGCTTGCTGTAATAAATTTCAGATTTCAGTAAAAGAGAGCTAACAATGCCAAAATCGGATCCCAATGCAATCAGATACTGCCAAGACCAAATCCGGCATGATGCGGGCATAGCATAAGCACATGACGGTCGATAAGCATGAATCCAACACCCAAGCATGTCATACAAACATCTGCCAGTGAGTAGGCACACCCCCCAGGCAGCAAAGTGTTCCTGCCACTACTAAAACTTGACACAAGTAGGTGTCAGTTCACAAAGATACGGATCCAAACTGAGACTTAGCTCATAAGCATACATTGAACCAAGACATATGATGTATCATCCCAAAAGGTAAGAAGTCCCAAAGTCTCAAGTGTCTGTAACTACTCAATAGCATGTAACGGCTTAATGCATAAAAGTACCACCTCCTCAATGTCTGATAAGTATTCAAGAATGCTCCCACTAGCACAAAAGTCGTATGTACAAGCTCAAGAGCTCAAGCCAAGGCAAGACACAGTGCCAATGACATAAGTCCAAGACAATACATCAATAGTACATCCCGAACATGTAGGCGGTAGAGTATCTGTATGTAACATCCATAAGCATGTAAGACATCAAGTACATCCCAAGATACAACTCTGACAAGCCAATAAATAGCTCAAGTAAGCTCCGAGAATCCAAGGTCAAGCCAAGACTAAGCTCTAGTAGCAAAAGGCTCCAAACAATGTAACTAGCATGTAGTAATGGCATAGGCTAAGCATATCAAGACCGGTCAGACATAAGCAACATACATGTTGTAAGTACATCCAAGACGGAGCATCCAAATGCTTTGCAAAGTGAGCTCAATCTCAACCAACAATCCCGAATCAAAACCAAGCTCTATGTTGAGCCCCAAGTATCAATACATCACCATATATGCCCGAAACATAGCCCGAAAAGCATAGGCATAAGCATACATGAGTAAAAATGAATTCAGCCTAGCTATGTACAATAGTGATTTACTATTCAAAATTGAGAATTTCAGCATGAAAATAAGCTCCAAATGGTTTCCAAACAATAGGCATACATTCCCCTAACATCCGGGCATCAAACGGGACCAACCGGGGATCAAATGACAATGCCAAACAAGCTGTAGCATCAAATGTCAATGTAACACTATCATAAACTGCATGTGGACTATTATGACAGTTCCAAAACAGTGTTAAATCAATCCAAATGCTATGCCAACACATCAACCATCAAAACCAAGCATCAAAGCATGTTCATATGCTTGAAATGGAGCCTTTCCAAGTGCCAATGGAGGGGGAGAGTTGTTGTTGTGACTGTCAATGCTGAAAAGACACATATGGGAGGGCTGCATGATTCCGCCAACTGTAAATGGTGGTCCTAGGGCTGCAAAAAATGGTGGCCAAGCTTTGGAGGGGTTTGATTAAAGCCAAGGAAGGCCTCAAACAAGCTCCAGCAAGTCTTGTTCAAAGGCAAGTGAGATATGAAGCAAGGGAGCTTCAATGGTGGCTGCCCCAATCTTGTTTACAGCCTGTGAGACCTAAGAACTGAAGTAAACCCTGAAGAAAATGATCAAATACCTCTGATGTAATGCCCTTAAGGTGCCCAACAATGTTGGGAAGGTGCTCGGGAAGCCGGGGAGTGATGGGAGCTCGAAGGAGTCGGACATGGCTACCGGGAAGGAGACCCAATGCAAGTAGGGAGTCGATGGGATGCTGAGAATGCCACGAACCAAGCACAAGAGTCGAGAATCAAAGATCTGATACCAGTTGAAAGGGAGCGGCGGATCGAAGGTTGGACTTGAGAGCTATGGCGGAAGAGCAAGAGTGAGAAAGGGAGAAACTAGAAATGGGAACTTCAACAGTCACAATGTGTGATCGGGCCTTCCTTTATTCAAACTGTCACTACAAGAATAAAGAATAAAGTGACGGTGATGGGCAGCCGCCACCTACAGTGTGCAGTGGCGATGACTGTCACTGTAGTAATACACGGGCGGCTAGGCAGAGGCACCTTTACCCCCAACACCTTTCAAGGAACTTAAGGGTGGCAGCCATACGGGTAAACCATGGTGTCCCCAAGGTAACATCTTCATGCTGTAAGGGAGAGATATAAAAGTCTTTTTTATCCATGTATCCTTGGATATGGAGATATAAAAGTCTTCTTTATCCACGTATCCTTGGATATGGAGCCTTAAATTTCCAATCAAAGGAGTGACTAGAACATTTTGTCCTTTGAAAGCTCCATCAGCATGGATAATATCTCCCATCTCGTAGTCTTGGACTCCTAGCTTGGTGGCCAACTCATGTGATATAAAGTTATGAGTGGAACCAGGGCCAAAGAGCATTAAAACATCATGCTCTCTCACCTTTCCCCAAGCATAAGTAAGGGGTGAGTCAAGATGATGACCTTCCACCTTAGATGCTTCCACCATTGAAGCTCTTGGAGGTGGATTATTTCATGCGGCATGCTTTTGAGGACAAAATTTGTAAACATGCCCTTGCTTCCCACACTTAAAGCACTTTTTATCTTTACGATACTGCTCCAACTCCTCATTGGACAAGCGATTTTTACCTTTGAAAGGTACCATTTCCTTGTTGTTTTTGTTGTTGTTGATGATGATGATGTTTCCTTTGGCAGAGTTTTGTGTGTTCTTCCCTCTTCGCTCCTCCTTGTTTTTCATAGACTTGAACTTGTTAGCCCCTTGTTGAAAGTTGCTTTTTGAAGCAACTATTGAGTGATAGATGACTGCCATAATAGATCTAGGCCTTTGTGAATTTACATATTCACTCATCTCATTGAGCAGTCCTCCACAAAATTGTTGCTTTTGCTCCGCAAAGTCTATCTTTTTATAGACAGTGGCTTTGAGATGTAAGTCCCAAAACTTATCTATATACTTATTGATAGACTCATTGGACATCATTTTTTGACTTCTCCACTTAGTAAAAGTACCTTATCCTTTGCTTCGCCTGAGAGAAACTGTTTCATGATGGTGACTCTTAGATGTCTCCATGTCTTTGGAGCCGTACCATTGGCTCGCATGCTAGCCCACCATTGTCTAGTGGACTTCTGAAAATACATCACAACATGATGTAGCTTGGAGGATTCGGTAAAGCCTTCATCACCAAAAGCTGCATCAAATTGTTGTATGAAGGCTAACTCCTTATCTGTTGCTCCAAAAGTGCCATCATAGGTAAGGAAAGTGATGTTCTTTCCTCCCTCTTTGAACTTCCTAAGCTTATGAGATCTTTTCCACGCAGCATGGGACCTTTGATGCCCTCTCCTCCTTGGCTCTTTGTCATAGCCATCTTCATTATTCTCATTGGAAGAAGGTGAAGAAGATGGAGAAGAGGGTGACTTCTTTCTCTCGCTTCTCTTTTTGACGGTTATCCTCTCACCTTTGGCTTCATGATGAGGGGAACTATGAGGTGACCTTCTCCTCTTGGGAGGAGAAATTGATCTTGGGTCTCGCCACCTCCTTGGAGCCACATCATCACTCATGTCCTTGGGAGATTCACTCCTTTGTCGCTCTAAAGGCAGTAGCTCTTCATGTGGATAAGAGTTTCTCCTCTTAGGAGAAGATTCACCTTGACTTGAACAGTGAGGCTCTCCATAGGTATTCTCCTTTTTACCAGTAGAGGTTCCCTTTTTGGAGGTCTCACCAAAAAACCTCATTGGAACTGTCTCTTTTGGGGTATTAGGGAGAACACCATACTCTTGAAGTTTGCGAGTAGCCTCCTCATGCAAAGCACGGTTCTCCATGATGGTTTGAAGCTTCATGACTAAAGACCGTATAGAATCATCATTGCTAACGCCACTTGGGGTAAAAGTAAACGTGTCTACACTATCCCTACTCTCTTTATTGTTCTCTTTCATGTTAAGAAAAATGTTCCACCCCTTTTGTCCTCACACAACTCTAGAGAGACCCTTGGTTTTCACCTTTTGTATTCCTTAGCACTCAAGTACTCACTCTTTGTGGTGAAGGATTTGTATATTACAAAGTGTAGTGGAGTGGGCTTAACATTACAAGATTAACAAGAGGTGCCTGCCAAGTTTCCTACTAGCTCAATAATGGTAAAGCCAAAGGCAAGTCTTACAAAGACTCCATTATTAAGTCTAGAGCTCTTGACAGTGAACCATACCCCACTTAGTGGGCTCGTCAATCCCGTTAATAAATCCCAAGCCCACTTACCCTTCTAGTAATGCAAAAATATTACTAAATGAGCAACTTAAGGACCTCTCTTCTTGGAGAAGAAAAGAGTTAACCTAAGCTCTAATACCAATGTTAGTTTTAATACCCATAATGCTAACTAAAGTGAGTAACTTGGTTGCAGAGTTTGAAGAGTAGATAGCATCAAAGACAAGGCCTAAATGCATGGATGGAGTCTAGCATAAAACATCACACAAATTAGCTTAATCATGAAGAGTCTAGCTATTGAGAGAGAGAGAGAGAGAGAGAGAGAGAGAGAGAGAGAGAGAGAGAGAGAGAGAGAGAGAGAGAGAGAGAGAGAGCAAAGTAGACACTGTTGAGGACCAAACTTGTGTGGAGCCAGTCCCCCCTCCAAAAGGCGTTTGTATTATAGGTTCTCCTTGAAGGAGACTTGTTTACAATACACTTTTCTTGATTGCATGAAGACAGAAAGCCTCATGCAACATAACTGCAACAAAACATGAAATTAACATGAGTGGCCTCCATCCCAAGACCTCAAACACCTTCAAAGGTGAAGAGATCTAGCATGGAGGGAGTCAATTCGAGGTGAAGAAGTAGTTTACAAGAAAGAAGTACTTGCCTCACACATAATCACTCATCTTTCTTAGCATAGTTTAATACATAGATTAAGAGTGACGTAGATAGAGAGAGCATGCAAAGCTTGCATGATTAGCATGGCTCTTGAGTGGATTTTGCTCTCCATCACAAGAGTTGTTGAGGTAGGCTCTTCACTTCTCACCTTGGTTGCTAGAGAAGGAGACTTGCTTCATGAGAATGAACATGAATGAGGGCTCTCCTACATGCCTAAGCAAGGGAAGGAATCAAAAATGCCTTCCAAATTGGTCCTACAATGCTATTGGACCCTTATGAGGCCATTCAATGGCCTCATGACAAGTGTCCTTGCACCATGTTCCAAGAGGGTGATGTGAGAGGTGTGAGGAGGCTCTTCTACAAGAGAGGAGGCGTGTGAGGCTAGTCCACATTCAAATCCACATGCCTCATAGGTCCTAGCACCTCATTGGACCCCTATGAAGCCATGCAATAACCTTATGACAAGTGTCCTTATCCCATGTGCATAGAGGATGGCGTGAATGGGTCTTTCTACAAGAGGAGGCATGTGAGGCCCCTTCCTTACTTGAATCCACATGCTAATGTAGTCCTAGGCTCTCATTGGACCACCTTATGCAGTAAATGGCTTCCCTTCATTGGACCTCTTGTAGACTATCCAATAGCATTGGTATTCTTCACATGGGAGGACATGGGCAAGAGGAGGCTTTGCCTCGGATGAAAATAGGAAGTATATATGAGTTCCTCTTGTGGCTTTGAGGTGGCAACTCCCTACCTCACCTTGGACAAGCCTTTAGCCTCAGGTATTTATGATTCTAGCCTATAACCTAGCCATAGGACCATTGACATAGACTATTTACTAGCTTGAGCAATCAAAGCTAATTCTCCTACTTTCTAGGACAATCATTTACTTGGAATTGGCTATGTTCCAAGTCAAATGCTCTATAGCACATGAAATATGCCCTTAGCTTAAGCTATTGGTCATGTTACGGCCTTGGCCTATTTTCTAGGAAAATCGCCTATTTTTTAGGACAAGCAATTCCGATGCTCCAATTGCTTAGAAACTTGAACAACTAATACTCTAAATTAAACTATTCATCTTTATAAATAAAATGCTCCCTTCTCTAGCTATTTTTTAGGAAAAATAGCTATTATCCTGGATGGATGATTCTAGCTTAATCTACTTGGAAACCTAAATAACTAGGTTCCTAGTTGTAACCTTCTAGCTTGTCATTAACCAAGCTTTCTGTGGGAATCATTTGCCACATCTTTTGGAGGCTAATGAGACTTCCTTTATAATCTTTTTAAGTCTCATAGACTTTGCTTTTGATGGATTATTTCCCATGGATACATTGGTGGAAATAATCCCAAAGCTCATAAAAATAGCTTGACCCTTGTTCCTTTGTTATCTTCCACATTTTAAGTGGCCATCTTAAAATGAAAAAGATCATTTTGAATTGTCAAGTATTAATTTTTATGACACCTTAGGTCATAGAGAAAGCACATAGTTCATAACTTGTAGTCCCAAAACCTTGTCCTAAAATAATATGATAGTCATTGATACATAAGAGCTTGTACCTTGTCATACTACTCAACCATCATACATACATAACATCATATTCTAGCTAGCCAAATCATGTACTT
The DNA here is from genome assembly GCF_053477565.2 of Lygodium microphyllum. Lineage (NCBI taxonomy): Eukaryota > Viridiplantae > Streptophyta > Polypodiopsida > Schizaeales > Lygodiaceae > Lygodium > Lygodium microphyllum. The sequence continues at coordinate 5,397,145 of NC_141155.1, forward strand.
GTGAGAAAAAAGTCCTAAAGATAAATGTTCAAGTGGTTGATATCACTTGAATTATCATGCTACCTACAACACCTCCTTATTGAACACTCGGGTCCCATTCCACCTAGTGTGCATGCCTTAGTAGTAAGAAGACATCCTAGCCTTGTAGAATTCATAATATACTTGTGAGAAAAAAGTCCTAAAGATAAATGTTCAAGTGGTTGATATCACTTGAATTATCATGCTGCCTATGACACCTCCTTATTGAACACTCAGGTCCAATTCCACCTAGTGTGCATGCCTTAGTAGTAAGAAGACATCCTAGCCTTGTAGAATTCCTAATATTAATCCAAATCCCCTAAAAGTGGACATCCTAATCTAGGATCAATATATGAAAATATGAAATAGATGATGTCCTTCAGTAGATGTCCTACATGAGATTGCCAGTCCTACATGAGATTGCCATTTTGTTCCTCTTGCCTAGTGAAATGACTTATCCTCATAGGATACATCCGCCTAGGCTTCCAAATATCAAAAAGTGAGAAAAGTAATCCATTTTGGAAAGCAACAAGTAATCTTAAGGCATAGTGACATCATATGTCACCCCTTAGTAATCTCATTAGCATACGCAAGCTAGATAAGAAGCAAACTTGTATTGGTGTCTGGTGAGAATTGTCTCAAATAGCAACATACATGTAGAAGAAAAAAGAATTCTCTAGGGCTAGTAACATACTACTACGTACTGTACATTGCATTTTCCCTAAGTGAATATGAAGCTCTGAACTATTGAATGAATATGTGTAGCCATACAGAACACACCATGTGTCTCAATATCGTGACCATCTTGACTTCATAAAATTGATCTATATACCATCATATGGCATTAAGAATAATAGAATATCAAGAGTACTAGAAGCTATAAGCATGGCTAATCTCATGAATATAAGAAAACATGAAATTGGCCAGCTCAAAACCATAAAGATAAACAAGTTTGAATGTAAAGAGTCCTGGAAAATATTGTACTACTCCTAGCTCATAGCCATAACAAGAAGCAAAGTTGATGATGTACAGTCATCAAAATAGGATAAGAAGGTATGTGGGATCATAGCCAATCATCAAAATATGCACTAATCCATAAGTGCGCAAAAGAGATGGACCAAAACCCATAGAGATCCAGCAATAATATATGGCTTGTTAGCCATGACCATAATCACTATTATCAGCTCATATCATAGCTACATATAAGAGGTTGACCATAGGTAATGTTCATAACCTATGACTCATAGTCATCATAAACCATAAGATCTGATTGATAACCATAATAGAAGAAGAATTCCAATAAAAACTTGAATCTCAATGTATAAGCCATCGATCATAGCTTGGATGGGTCATACCCATGCATAACAAAACCATAAATACTCCATATAGACATCGTACATTGAATATGGCATCATAAGAAAAGACATGGCATCATAAATTGAGTCATAAAACTTTCGTGGAGATTTGCAAAAACCAAGAACCACATAGACCTTTAAACAAGAATCATAAAGTAATATATTTGAGAAACTCGTGGCAAAAATTGGATGATGATAAGCCAATAGAGAGATCTAGCAAAACATGAGAGAACATCCCAAAATTGAAGCCATAAAGGATTAGTAATTGATAGTCTTTGCAACTTGTGGTTGCTATACATGCCGTGCATGTTATTTGTATCCTCTTTGCATCCTTGCAAAGGGGCCATAATTGTCGCTTGTATGCATGCCTGCATGCTTTCATACTTTCAAGCCATAAGTACCATATCTTGCATGCATGAAGTACATGCACGGTTTGTAGATTGTGTACATATATATTACCATGAGATCATCTTATCAACATGAAAATCATTGCACCCTTGACATCTCCTAGATGCCATTTACATGATTATCTTGTGGGTGTCTTGATGATTGCACCCGTCTTAGCATGCCGTGAGCATTACAATTACCCTTCTTGGCCTTAAGGAACACACATGAAGTTGTACACATAGTTGTGCATTGAAAACCTCTTACATGGTTGTGATTCTCTATCATGAGCATAATTCCACCATGGAAGCCATTGGTCAAAGGACATGCATAATTCCACCATGGAACACCTCTTACATGTTTGTGATTCTCTATCATGAGCATAATTCCACCATGGAAGCCATTGGTCAAAGGACATGCATGACCAGCACCATACTGCTTCATGGAGGCATTGTATGTTAAGCTCCAAATATAGGCCATGGGACAATCAAGACATGAAGCACCACCATGGCCATCTTGTCGGGCAGCTCACACTAGCCACCATCAACTCTTGCCATAATCCACACACATTCTACCAAGGGGCATGCTTTCTGAAGTGCAAGATTTTCCAGCCCTTAATGCCCATGCACACATCCAAGGTCATAGCCTACGGGGCACACCACCAAGGGGTTGCCTAGCTTGTATCGTTTGTGGATATGTACCCCTACCAAGCCTAAGGCCCAAAGGCCTTTAGGCCTTAGAGGCCAAATGCCTTGTAAAGGCCTTGTGGTATGAAATGTCTACGACACAACTATGGTGACTCATAAGTAGTAGTTGTGCAAAGAAAAAAAGCATTCATTGAGAACAAACTAGATTGAGGCAGAAAAGAAAAAAGTAGAGAGCTTGCTAAAGCACTTCCGTTCATACTAGGCATGGCCTGAGTTCAGCTCTTCATAGTTCCCTATGTAGTTCATGCCCAAAAATCACACCCACAAAGGGAGGGCGAAAGGTGCGAAATCTAGAATCAAAACCCATTCCCATGCCAATAGTAGCCCAAAAAGTGCATGACCTTTCCCTCTTCACCTAGAGAGAGAAATATGGATGTCCCTAGGCTTTGATACTACTGTAAGAGAGGGGGGAATGGGCATACTAGTCTCCACCTTGCTATGCTCTCATATAGAGTCCTCTCTATCCACACTGGGGGGCCCTAGCCATATGCCCAAACATCGAGTGCCCATAGGACTCTTGTCTTGATAGCCTCCAACTCCTCCCAAGGAAGAAGAGATCACAACAAATTTCTCCTTATTATGATGCTCAGAGAGAGGGAAGAAGTTCAACTAGAACAAAGGAGAGGAAGAGGTCACCCTCTTCTCCATGTGCATCCTCACCCTCTTTCAATGAAAGTAGCAGTTACTCTTCTGAAAAACCCAAAAGGAGAGGACACCAAAGGTCTTACACTCCTTGGAAGAGGTCTTGTAAGCTCAAAAAGCTTAAGGAAAGAGGAAAGGATATCATTTTCCTCACTTATGATTAGAGCCTTTGGAGCAAGGGCAAGGTATCAGCCTTCATACAACAATTTGATGCTACTTGTGGAGATGAAAGCTTTATGGAGTCCTCAAAGCTACCCAATATTGCTATGTACCTCCAAAAGTCTACCAGACAATGGTGGGCTAGCTTTTAGGCTAATAGAATGGCTCCAAAAACTTAGAAGATGCTAAGAATTGCTATCATGAAGCAATTCTTTTCAAGTGATGCTGAAGATAAAGTACTCATTGGATGGAGAAGCCTCTAAATGATGCCCTATGAGTCTATCAACTAGTATATAGGCAAGTTTTAGGACTTCCATATCAATGCCATTGTTTAAAGAAGGATAGGCTTTACAAAACAAAAGCAAAAATTTTGTGTCGAGCTACCTTAGGATATAAATATGTCACCTCACAAACGCTTAAATCCATCTCCGTAGTCATCCATCATTCCATAGTTGCTTCCAAGATTTACTTCCAACAAGGAAATAAAAAGAATACAAGGTCCATGGATTCTAGGGATGAACACAAGTGGAAGGGTAATGCTATGAAAAACCCTTCCAAAAACAATTCCAAAAACAACAATAAAAAGGAGGAGTATATAAAGGTAATAAAAAACTAACACTTGAGTAGCTTGAGTGTTATTGAAAAGATAACAAATGCTTCAAATGTGGGGAGCAAGGACATGTGCATAGAACTTGTCCCCAAAAGAATGTACATAGTGCACCACCTAGTGCTTCAATGGTTGAAACTCCAAAAGAGGATGGTCATTACCAAGGGTCATCTCTTTTCTATGATTGGCACAAGGTGCGAAAACATAATGCACTCATAATCTTTGATATGGGCTCCACACATAACTTCAACTCTAATGAGTTGGCCACCAAGCTAGGAGTACTCGCCTATGAGATGGGGGAAGTTAACAAAGCAAATGGAGCCTTTAAAAGTCAAGATGTTCCAGTCACTCATAAGCTCCACATTCAAAGCCATGTAGATAAATATAATTTCTTTATATCCCTTCTCAAACATGAGCTCATAAGCTCCACATTCAAAGCCATGTAGATAAATATAATTTCTTTATATCCCTTCTCAAACATGAGGATGATATCCTAGGTTGCCATGGTCTACTTGCATGGCCGCTGTCGATGAGTGGTGGCATGGCTATTGATGGAACCATCACTCAAGCACATCATCATTATTATTTTTACTATTAAGAGATAGCCACCACTATATGAATTAAACATTAATTATTTTATGTCCATATGGGCTTATCCATTTATTAATTATTTTATGTCCATATGGTCTTATTCATTTATTATTATTTTACTACTGCTCATTAAACATCCATAATTACTATTATTATCATTATCAACATTATTATTATTATTATTATTATTATTATTATTATTATTATTATTATTATGCCAAATTATTATCAAATGGTTTATTTCACTATCTCAAACCTTCCTACTAATTTTCATTATCATCCATCACTATTATCCTATTCAATTATCCTATTTTAGAATAATCTTTATCTTCATTATTATCACTCACATTATTAGTCAAAATCATTATCATCCTTATTCCCTCTTACTTCTCAACGTATCCCATCCTATTCCACTTGAAATATTCTGAACTTTCTTCAAACATCACCATTTTTCTTCATCTACTAGAGACTATGTCTATTTTCTAACTATTCCATTATTTAACATCAACCTTGGCAACTCTAGCATGAAATTTGGCATGAATAAACTTTTTCTCATCAAATACGTGCCCCTCTCATCCAATTGCAACCCTTTCTCATGCATTGGACATATGCGCACTTGACCTATGTCAAAATTGGCTATTATCTTGTGAAAATGAGGCTTTTTTTAATGAATTCTTTTTGCAAACTTGGGTTGTGTAGGGCTAAGGAGAATATTGACCAGTCACCATCTCTCTTCTTATGGACTGCTAGGGGGTGCAAGGATGAGATATGACAAAGGAAAGAAAGAGTAGATGAATGAAGACCAATTGAAGCACATGACAAAAATAAGCCTAGCCTTGCCACCATCAAATGATTACTAGCGTTTGGATTTTCCTCAAATAGAGCTACATCGTACTGTTTTTAGGGCTATCTTTTGGATAGCCAGCTTGTGTTCTATCAAGCCCTCAAGGAAGTGCTTGGTTAGTTCATGCAAAGCTATCCACCAAAGTGCATGTGATTCCACCACAAGACTAGTGTTGCAGGAAACAGAAGGTAGTGAGAGAAGAAGGTAGAGGCCTGAAACTGCAAGGGGATTGTGAAGAGAATGGACTAAAGGAAAGGTGCTGCTACACCAACTCAAATGAGAGAAAAATGAGGCTAGTACTGGATACTAGCACATAGCATTGCTAAAGGTGGACAAGTGAAGAAAAAAATGGTGAAATTAAGAAGGTGGTGAAGGCATAGGAGAGAAGAAGAATTGAATGGAAGATTTGAAGTCTCATCCTATCAAGCAACTCAAGGGACTAAAGGAGGAGAAAGTTCTTGCATTTCTAGCATTTTTGACAAGATCATTATTATGGAATAGCTATGCATCAAGTTCAAGCATTTCTCATTAAGCCTTGAGTTGGGTCAAGCATTGAGGTGGACATTGGATTTTGAAGATTAATGAGACCATATTTGAAGTCAAATATTGAACTATTTGAAGATAGTATTTGGAGTTTAAGCCTTGCCATCTGAGAGGACAAGGGTAATGGGCAATACTACTCTCCACCCTGCTTCGCCCTGCCATGCCCTTATATAGGACTCCTAGTCCACACTGGGCCCCCTAGCCATATGTCCCATGGCTCATAGCCATCCGTGTTTGCCTTGCCCTCGTCTCATAGACTAAGAGTGACTTCTCAGGACCATTGTCTTGACATTACTCCCCCCTTGGAGAAGAGTTTTTGTCCTAAAAAACCATCATGAAAATTGCCTAGACATACCTGTGATTGTCTAAACAACATATATAACTGTGCTAATCACAGTGAAAAATACAGTCTCTGATCTAGCTCATAGCTTTATTTCATAGTAGAGAGAGTACAAACATTCATAATTCGTAACTATGGGACCTTGCGTAAGAGTCAAACACTCATTAACTCTTAACTTTAAGCTTGTACTTAGCATAAGCTCGTAGCTCTGGACTGGAAATCTACGTCTTGACATAATGTAATAGTCGAAGACACACATAAGCTCATAGCTTATCTTACTAATTGACCATCATATGTATTGTGCATCTTATGCTCTAATGGCTAGCCAAACATAAACAATGAGACTAAATCTTAATAATAGTCTCAATGGTCGACATCATTGTGAATTCCCATGCTGCCTTAGACACTTCCTTATTGAACACTAGGGTCCCATTCCACCTAGTGTGCATGCATCATCAAAGAAAGGTCCTAGCCCTGTAGAACTCCTTGATATTGATCTAGATCCTCTAAGAGTGGAAGTCCTGATCTAAGATCAATATATTTAGTTAGCATATTTAATAATATAAATTTCTAATTTTAGCAGTAGATGTCCTTCGTGAGGCAGGTCGTCTTACTTCCTGTAGTCTACTGAGTGAACATATCCTCGTAGGATACCTCTGTGTAGGCTTTCAATATTGAAGAGTGAGAAAACACTCTGTTTGTGGGAAGCTATAATCCAAGATCTAGTGACATCATATGTCACTAGCATGAGGTTTGAGTGACATCATATGCCACCCTCTTACTATCTCATCAGTAGAGTGTAAGCTAAATGAGAAAAGAAGGTATCCTTATAGGACACTTCTTGTGTTCTATTATCTTAGAATAGACCTATGTGTAATCCTCTTAGGATACACATACATGTAAGCCTGTTAGGATACACTTATCTTTGGTGAGACATAATTCACTATTGTTTTTTTTTTAAATTCTCTTAGAATACATCTATAGCACATTCTCCTAGGATATATGCATGTTGTAACCTCGTTGGAGACATTGGTGTACTAATCCATGTACCATCTATTCATCATGGCTAGTAAGGAAGTACCTCTATACTTTACTATACCCCATGTGAAAACTGATTGCACTAAGTGAAAGAGACTCTTAGAGAGAGTGCTAGCAATGAGATAGCACCTAACTATTGGTCACTTGACCATCTACTAACATGAATACCATCGTATGGCATTATGAGGTTGACTGACTTCTAGAAGCGCAAAGAGAAGAAAATTGGAGTGCAACTTGTCTTGTAGAGAGATTGTAAGATGCTTGGCTCATGGCCATCTGCATAAGAAAGATGCTAATCCATAGCTTCATGTAAGCAATGGATCATAAAGCGTAAAAGAGAAAGAAAAATGTCCATGCCTTGCATGTCGTGTGCAAATATGTGTGTTGAACATGCATTGCACTCTAGATCTCTATGAGATCATCCAGATATGGCCGTGCCACATATAGTCATGTCATGCATGCATCATGATCCACATATACATATTTTGAACTATATGTATGCCGTGCATGCTTGATTTCCATGAGAACATTGTAGAAATTATGCTCCCGACATGCCTTGCATGTTTCCAAAGCATAATCATACATAGTTTAGACATCTCATAGATGCCATGTGCACTAACTCATGCATATTCTCATGCATGAAAGTTAAGGAGGAGAGGGTCCTAATCGATAAAATATAAGACTAGAACCATGTCGTACATGTAGAATGTTTGTTACAGCGTTTGCCGCAACACCGCAGACCGCATGTGTGGTGCGGTCAGTGTGTCCTTGGAGATCCTGGCGGTTGTCTTGGGAGTGTACCCGTTCGTATCCGATGTTTGTTGGCATCCGTTGTGAGGGAGATATATTTTGTGTGGTTGCACTCTTGTGGGAGCGCACTGTGGTGCGGAGCTTTGTATCTATCTTTTGATATATACAATGATGATGATGCTATTGCTGTGTTATTTTGTTTGATGGTCTTTCATCTTATGTGTGTGATGGTAGTCTATTGTGCAGTATCCATTCCCGTATCTGCCGGTGTTTTGTGCGGATACACATGGCGACCACGATGTTTTGTGGAAATTTTCTGAATGAGTGTGTACGCGTTCACAAGGACCCCTTGTGGAGAAGGTTCCTCATACTGGAAGGTGCCGTCATCGTTCGTCAGTTACGGAGGTGCGGACTACTTCTATTATTGATGCCGGTTCAAATGATGAGCAGCAGACAAGTACCCCCTGTGAATCTGCTCTTGTTCGACGTTCTTCTTATTCCCCACCTCCGGTTGCTGGTGGGCGCAGACAGTTGGTGATCCCGGATTCTGCTACTACTCTTTCGACTTATCAGTTGTTTTCCGCCTCTCCATCTGGTCTTGTGGTGCCTGCTATTCCGCAGTTACCGCTACTTCCGGTTATGGTGCATCATCAACCGCATGTTAAATATCATAAATTCTGGGGCCATTATTCGGAGGACCCGAATGCTCATGTTCAGCAGTTTGATAAAGTTTATGAGCTTAATCTTCTAGGTCCGGTGATCCAGTTACAGAAAGAGGGTGTATTTGAATCTACCTTAGGGGGATGGCTAAATGGTTATCAGAATATGCGGTAAATCATTTTATGACTTATGATTATATTCGTCGTGCGTTCTTGCAATGATTCCGAGTGGAGAATACAATTGCCCAAAATCTGGAAAAATTGCACCTATTGGAGCAGAAAAAACGTCATCAAGTGGAGGATTATGCGGTTAGTTTTCACTCGCTGTTTTATAGAGAGTGCCTCCGCACAACATCCTGTCCAAGAAGTGTTGAATGATTATTTTCTTAAAGGTTTGCAGAAAGATCTTCGTACGGATTTGGCTATGGTGGATAAGATTAATACTCTGTTGGAGAATGTTATTGCTCAGTCGGTGTTGGCTGGAGAGTCTCTTGAGGATGATGCTTCCCATCACAGTCGTAATCGGCTGCTTGGGCTTGTTAAAGGGGTGGTTATCGCAATTTCGGGGATTCTTTTTGTTATGTCTTTTGTTGTTGTTAGTTTGGAGGATTATAATGATTGTTCGGCCGTCCCTGGTTGCGGCAAGCTCGCGTTCATCATAGTTGGGAGCACAACCACATTTCAATTCATCACGGTCGAAAGAAGGTTCAAGTGGCTTTACAAGATATGCGGCCGCGAAAGGTCAGTGGCCAGTGGTGGCTGAGACGGTAAATACGATTGATGGCTTTTCGAATGATGAGGAGGAATCTTTTTTAAGGGATAATCCGGATTTGATACATCTTTGTGAGATTGATGTTGCTCGCATTACAGTCAATTATGTTACTCCGTACTTGCCTCAAGTGGATGTTTATTCTCTCACTGTTTTTTCTAGCCTTATGGGTGTAGAGGATGCAATGGATATTAGTGATGTGCTTGTTCAGGAGCATAAGTTTGATGAATACATGAGTCGTGTTACTAGGGTCCAAGAGGATGTCTTAGAAACTATTTTTTTGGATGCGGTAAATAAAACAAAACCCATAAAAATCAGTTCATTGCTTTACTCCTGAATTTTACGGGTCATTGTATACACTTTTATCAAAGTTTATGGATATTTTTGCTTCGAATTCACTACAAGGATTTAAGCCTATAGCGACGGCGGGTAGCGACGCGGGTAGCGGCGTCGCTACTATTTGCGATGCAAATAGTGACGCCCCACAAGGAAAAAAAACTGGTCGAAACCGAGCGCGGGTTTATTTTGCATTTTTTTGTCTACTATTTTGAGAGCGAGAGAGAGAGAGAGAGAGCGACCGTCGTGAGAGAGGGAGATGAAGAAGGCTTTCCGCCGCCGCCGCCGCCATCGTTCGCGAAGGAGAGGAGGAGGCTTCATCGTGAAGAGGAGCCGCCAAACCCTCGCCATATCTCATCGCTGAGTCTATTCTCTCATTCTTTTGCTTGTTTAGGGTTTAATTCTCTTTCTCTTTTGCTTTTTTAGGAGAGGAAATGAGAGAGAAAGAGAGGGAGAGGAAGAGGGAGGGAGAAAGAGAAAGAGAAAGAGAAAGAGAAAGAGAGGGAGAGGGAGAGGGAGGGAGAGCGCATTCTCTCTCTCCCTTTCCCTTTTGCTTTAATAATTTGTGTATATATATTGAGAGAGGGAGAGAAAATGAGAGAGAAAGAGAGGGAGAGGGAGAGGGAGGGGGAGGGAGGGAGAGGGAGAGGGAGAGGGAGAGGAAGGGAGAGGGAGGAAATGGAGGAGGTTGTGGGCAAAACTCTCTATTCACTTTTTTGAAGTGTTCAAATTAACATAGAATGCATGCATAGATCATTCCAAGTGTGTGCAAACTTGAGAGCTCTCTTCTCTCTCCTTGTATCCTATCTTCTTATGCTTCACATTGAGGGCAAGGGTGAGGGTGAGGGTGAGGGTGAGTGAGAGAGGAATTAAGTGAGGAACTAGAAGAGTGAAGCTTCTCTCCTATCTTGCATTCTTCTCTTCTTCCCCTTCTTCTTCTACAATTTGGAGGGTGAGAGGTGGAGTTGAGATTAGGTTGGGATATCCCTCTTTCTTTTCTATGCTTCCTCTCTTTGTTGGAGTACTTGAGGAATGGATGGATTGCAAAATGGAGTGGTGTAACCAATTGACAGAGCCATGCTTGGATTGTGAGGCTGAATTGATTTGAGATTATGATTTGATTGGTTGAGTATATTAGAGTAGATAGAAATCAATAACTCAATTTTTTATAAAAAAACTCTCTAATCATTTGTAGTAGAGATTCGAATTGCATTGATTGATGATTGCTATGGAGGATTAGTTATGTCCAATGTTTATCAATTGCATTAGGAAAGAAATTAGTTATGTCTACTGTTATGTCTAATGATTGCTATGGAGGATTAGTTATGTCTAATGCTTATCAATTGTATTAGGAAAGAAATTAGTGAATTTTTTTTGCTTACGACATGAAATTAGTTCTCTAGATAAAACACCCTATGGGTTGCATTCAAATTGAACTCACAATGTAACTCATCTAAATGCAACTCATTGGAGAGTGTTAGGAGCATTTAAATGGAAGGACCGCTTGAGTGAAAGCTAGCAGGAAGAGAGGGAGATATTTTTCAAATAAAACATTTAAGGAAGAAAATGAAATGAGAGAGGGAGAGGAAGAGAGAAAACGAAATGAGAGAGGGAGAGGAGAGAGAAAAAATCAAAGAGAGAGAGGAGAGAGAAAAGGAAATGAGAGGGCACTAAGGCTCAATACATAACCTAGAAGCATATAAATACCACTGACAACACTATGACAGATATAAGTACTAGATCCAAGACAAAATATCAAACCATCCTACGATAGGGGTACTGCATCCAATGAGTATCAAGAGAGCATGTACATGTCACAATTAGTCCTATTGTCTCACTATAATATATCTAACAAATGGCTCATGTATCATCCAATGATAAGAGGCATGAAGTGTCTTAAATTAATGCTTGATGTGAGAAGTGACAGTCAAAATCAATGAGACTAAGCTTCAATCTCAATCTAAGTTAATTCTAGAAGCATGGCCAAGTATATGGCATCAACCATAGACATTAGTGTAGCATGCAAAGTAATCAATAAGCATCAACAAGCAATAAGTATGAAGTTTCTCTGACAAAATAGCATTCAACCCTACTTATTACAGAAGTGAAAACCTCTATAAAATTGAGTAAATGAGTGCTCAAATTAGTCCAATAGCATGCCAAGACATTGACATAGCATCCCAAGTGATCTCACATCAAATAGACATCTCGAGAAGCATAAGTGACCTCCAATAAACAATGAGTGAAGGGTTTTCCCAAATTGTATTACAAGTCATTAAATTGTTTGTTGTAACGTAGACAAGATTGAAAATGAAGAAGGTCCTGTTGTTCAAGATCGCGAGGTGTATCTTAATCAGCGTGTCCCATGTCCTTGCTCTCAATGCAAGTTGGCAATTAGACGAAAATGCCGATTGTCTATAGAACACGTACGACGATTTGGCGAGTTCCAATCTGAGATCATTGATCGGGCGATTGCAGATTTTCAGCAAACGGTAATTTGAAGTTAATATCAATCATGCATTGTACTCACAAGCTAATTGAATACCATATACAATAAGATTGGGTCTTGCTGGCAAATTTTCTATCCAGGGAGGTGATGTCTCATCCCAAGGGGGAGTGCACCCTTTGCGGCCAATTAGAAGAGTATGTGGGCGTGCGATGGATGGAGTGCAGGAGCCAATCCACCACTCGCAAGGCCAATCTATACCGTCAATGCCAGAGGAGACAGGCAACCTTCCAGACCTATCTACAATTTTGGAGCCTGAGATGGAGGCAATGATCGATGCATTGATTCCCATGGATGTCGAGACTTCTGATCCGCTTAGAGAGGAAGCATCTGTACCATTATATGATGGGTGCCGAGTATCTCGGCTGAAGACACTGCTAGCACTCTTAAGTGTGCAAGCAAAATACGGGTGGAGCGATACGAGTGTGACCGAGTTGTTCAGGTACCTTGTACATACGCTTTATTGATTTTTTTTTGGACACTATTATTACAAACATTTATGCTTTTTTAAGATGTTTTATGATTTTTTTCAAGTTATTGAAATATCATATATTACCACCTGCAAACACCATGCCTGAGTCTCGTGATGATGCACGACATATTTTACGAAAGATTGGCATGGACTACAATAACATCCATGCATGTATCAATGATTGCTGTCTGTTTCGAGGAGAATACGAGACTATGGATACATGTCCAAAGTGTGGTGCTCACAAGTATCGACAGGACTTGCAAGGGCAAACCATCCCTCAAAAAGTTCTTAGACACTTTCCGCTTATCCCCCGCATAAACCACATGTTTCGTACGTCCGGCATGGCGAGGTTGACAACGTGGCATGCACAGAATAGGTCCACGGATGGAGTTCAACGAATATCAGCGGATTTGCGTGTATGGAGCCACATTGACTCTACCTTCCTAGGCTTTGCTTGAGAGCCAAGGAATCTTTGGTTCGGTCTCGCAATGGATGGCATGAACCCATTCAGTCTGCGCTCAACTTCTTACAGTGTGTGGCCTATAGTCCTTGTCAACTACAATATCCCTCCATGGCTTTCTACGAAGAAAGGACATCTCATCCTTAGCTTACTCATCCCAGGCCGCTACAAAGTAAAAAATATGGACGTGTATCTTCATCCATTAGTCGATGAGCTTAAGTTTTTGTGGGAGGAGGGGATCATGTGCAAGATATGAGCAGGCGCGATGGTCAGCCGTTAGCCAATATTTGAGCCATTCTCATGTAAATGATGCATGACTTTTCGGGATTGGGAGAGTGCTCAGGTGAGCAGACCTCCATTCTCGCTGGTAATATCTTTATTTTATCTCGTTCAATTAAGTATTAACTAGGTCATGGTGTTGGAACAAGTCTGGTTACCTCAGGTTATCATGCATGTCCATTGTGCGGGCCACAGTTAGACTCCCGATGGTCACGAACCATGAAGAAGATGGTATATCAAGGACACACTGCTTTCTTGCTAGAGGATCATGAACTTAGGGAAGGTTTCCTTGGACGACCTCCAACACATATGAACGCCGCAAGCTAGTACAAGCTAAAAATGGTCCACGTGAAATCACATCCAAATGGAATGCGACGGTTCTCAGTTTTCTACAAGTTGCCATATTGGACCCACTTACAGGTCAACCACTTGTTGGATCCCATGCATATTTTCAAGAATGTGGACAGCTTATTATTGGACCACATCACAGGAAAGAGAGACACTATAGGGGCACGAATGGATTTGAAGGAGGTAGGTAAGATGGAGGCGCTTTGGCCGCAGTCGAGTACTGATGGTCGCGTGCAGCTTCCTCGCACTCCTTGGGTTTGTCCACTAAAGAAGAGCGAATTGTGAAGCAAGTAATCAAGTCTATTCGCACTCCGATGGGTATGATGCGTTCTCTCATGTCCATATTTTCTAAAGATGACCAATTATCAGGGTTAAAATCCCATGACTGGCATAATATATATCAAGTTTGTACTACGAATGGATTGTAATTAGTGTGGGCATTTTGCTATTTGGAATGTAGCCATTATTTATAATGCTTTCTCATTTGTGACAGTTTGTACTACCGATTGCGATCGCAAGATGTCTTACTCCAGAAATACGCGGGGCCATTTACAAGTTGTTGACTTTGGTGTAATGGATCTCACAGAAGGAGATTAAGACATCCTCTATTGAATCTGCAAGGCGGAGAATGGTGGAACCAGACAATGAAATGCTATAGTCGTTGAAGGATGATGATAGACTGACTAGAGATGTGATGGTTGGAAATGGGGTAGAAAAAAGAATGGACGCCTCAATGGAAGAGAAAGTGAATCGCTTTTGTATGTTGCACCATGTCTCTATGGAGATGTGGCTCACCAAGTACCAGATCGCTAGGCAAGATCGAGAGGAAGCGCGAGCTGAATTCCGACGTAGTACGTGTCATCAATCGATTCAATATCCTGAAGGCATGGAGGAGATGCTGCGGTTTATGTCAACACGATGGTTGCATGGAGCTTTGACCGCAGCGTCTCGCGAAGGGACAGAGGTCTTAATGGAGGAGTGGGAATTCTCGAGGGGATGTAGTCCAAAGGTGATGAGGGGTTTAGAATCTGTCGTATCTAAATTTTATATGCGGCATCTAATTTGAGTGTTTCAATGTACAGTACAAAATATATAGTGCAGCGTGGTTGCGCGGATGGCATTTTCACGTGGAGCGTATTGAAAAAATGTGTTCCACAATGGATTGTGGTATCATGGCAAGGTTCGAGCAAGAGAGCCGATAGTTTGACGAGGTCCATCTCGATTTCTCAAAATAGATTCCAAAAAAAAATGGACGGATTTGCACGACACCTGTATTGTCGGCCCATTGTGAATAGGCGCATGGACTCATTTGCTTGCTAATTGTATTACGACATGGTTTATGTCACAATGGTTTGAACTCTCTTGTACGTGTTTGTGAACATGTAATCTTCTATCCAAACCCCCAACAACCTCGATGGTGGTATGTTATACCTTCAACTCGCCGAAGTGCGAGAGTATATGATCAAAGCGATGTTCCGAGCATAGATGAAGATAATATGCAAATAGAGGGGTTGATATTGCAAGGGGTGGAGGCTGTCGAAAGCTTGGAGCCAGCATCGGCTAACAATGATAAAAATACAGGAGTCCAAAAATTCTTTGAGAACGAGGCAGACTCATTCTTTTATGGTGACATCATTTTTTGTTTGTGTAGGTGACATTTTCAAGATGAGTCAAGGGATGAGCGATGAGGAGTTACAGGACATCTTCGCACGCATGTCTCCAGGACATCTTCGCATGCATGTCTCCAGACTAGATAGTCAGATTCAAAGAGATGGCAGACCAGGAGCTGTCTCGGTCTTCGTCAAGGTGCTCTGCTAGATTTGCTTCAGCACGATCGGATGCTTCGACTTTGAGCAGACGATCTCGATGCTCACGACTTGGGCCAGAGGAAGGGAGTGCATCGGGATCAGGGGGATGCTACAAAGATACAGAGGCAGTGAGCCCGCGGTCGACACGGGATACATGTGTGACTCCTCGCTCTCGCGGCTCAGGTGGATGCTGTGGAGACACGGACGCGGTGTCTCCATCTCGTCGTTCAGCTGGAGCTGCATCACCTCCAAGATTTGTTACACCTGTGGGGATGTCTACTCCAGTTACTCTGGCTTTTGTGCAGCCGTTAGCAAGTGGCACCCCTGTGTGTGCCACTCCGAGAGATATTACCCCCCTCGGTACATCGGATGCACAGGGGTCTCTTGGATATGCCTAGGAGCGTGGACGTAGATGGAAGAGGACCCATCTTAGGCAAACTCCTGGGGGTTATGGATATCTAGTTGATAGTAGATCAAGAGCCATCATCATGAATGATGAGGGGAGGAGGGTGATGGCTCGCATGAGAGAGTTGTGCCAATAAGTTTTTCGGTAGAACGTCTTAGATCATTGGAAGAACATACCGGAGGGGAGAAAGGACTACATAGTAGCAGCCTTGCACGAGGAGTTTCCGATGCCAGCCGCAGTAGATAGATTCTCTACGGGCTAGATGATGGATTGAATGCGTGCATACATGTCACATAGACGATCTGACGCACTCAAGGCAATCAAGAGTGGGGCTGCAAAGCGCGAGTGGTTAGATGCAAACGACTGGCACCGACTGAGGGAGGAGGCTAAAGATTCTCCAAGACATTGGAGTCAACAGCGCGTTTGTAAGTTTTTCTTTTGTTTTTCCTGTTTATTTTTTTGAAATATTCTTTGTACTGACAATCATGTTTCTAACAGTTAGCATTTTGTTTTCTTTGCAACACTCCATTACAAATCGCGATCCGACTGGCCTTGAGACTCGATACGTAGAGAGGCACGGTCTCAAGGCATTGATTGACTGATTGTATAGATGCGTGGGAGTAGCGGCCACCACAGGACAGATTTGGAGGACTTTGTAAGTTTTTCTTTTGTTTTGCTTGTTTATTTTTTTGAAATATTCTTTGTACTGACAATCATGTTTCTAATAGTTAGCATTTTGTTTTCTTTGCAACACTCCATTACAAATCGTGATCTGACTGGCCTTGAGACTCGATATGCAGAGAGGCACGGTCTCAAGGCATTGATCGACCGATTGTATAGACGCGACGACCTTGTAAGTCACTCATCTTTTTTGTCCATAGTTACCATGAGATATTTGAATGCATTATTGTATGGTGGACTGATGTGTTGTTTCTTTTTCTACAGAGTCCGTTCGATACTCCTTTGTGGCAGGACGAGCTTTCGGGAGATGAGGATGCATAGCTTGCCCTTGGATCCCTGGAGCTCATGCACTTTTATTTTTGAGTCGCCTGATCTATGTAGACATTTTCTATGTATTAGTGATATCCTTTCATGATTGTACCAATCGCTTTTTATGCGATCATGTATTTATTTCATATATCAGTTTTATGATTTCAGTATACATTGTTTTTGTTTGCAAGCGCATTGTACACAGTAGTGCAGAAACTATTTTGTATGGCTCTCATAAAGCACACAGTGCTATAGCTGCCCTGCCACAAATTTTTTTTTCCTGTTACCGTCGCTATTAGCGTTGCAAATTTTACTACTCATGTCGCTATTGGCGTCGCTATGCACGTTGCAAACCGTTGCTATTAGCGTCGCATTGATAGTGACACCAATACCGACGCTGATAGCGACGGTTTGCGACGTGCATAGCGATGCCAATAGCGACACTGATAGCGATGCCAATACCGAGACTGTTCTATGGTGTCATTAATAACGACGCTTTTTGCGACGACGGGGGAAAATTTTGTTGTTTGTATTTTCGTCACTTTAAATGTCGGTATAAGGCCTATATCTTGTAGTGATTATTCAAAGATGAAGGGTTTGGAGCCCAGGTTTTATCAGCATCATATTTATTTGAAATCGGATGCTATTTCTTTCCGCCAAGAGCGTTATTGCATGAACCCGCATGTTGCTAAGCAGGTTAAAGAGGAGTTGAATTAACTTTTGCAGGTGTGTTTTATTACTCGTTTTAAGGATCCTGAGTAGATTTCTCGAATTGGTATTGTGCCTAAAAGAATAAGAAGCTGCGTATTTGTGTGGATTATCGAAAGCTGAATGCGGTCACTATTCCTGATTCTTTTCCACTGTCATATATTGATACTATTCTGGATGATGTTGTCGGTCATGACATTTATTATTATTTGGATGGTTTTAGTGGCTACAACTAGATGAGGATGGCTCGGGAGGATCAAGCTAAAACTGCTTTTATTACCGCATGGGGAGTCTATTTATGCACAGTAATGTGGTTTGGCTTGCGGAATGCACCCACAACGTTTCAAAGGAATATGAATTTTATTTTTGGCACATATCTTATTGATTTTATGCGTATTTTTTTGGATGATTTGAGCATGTTTGGGTCGCAGGATCAACATTTACATAATTTGCGGTTATATTTTTCACATTGTCGAGAAGTGTCCTTTAGTCTTAATCCATTGAAGTGTGCTTTTGTGGTGAAGAGTGGCAAGTTATTGGGGCACGCTATTTCCAAATATGGTATTGCAGTCGACCCAGATAAAGTGGCTGCAATTATGCAGGCTCCGCAACCTTCAAGTCTATCAGAGTGTTTGCGATTTCTAGGCAAATTCGGTGGCATGGGCATCATTTGTGGTTTTTTGCGGATTTGGCTATTCCCTTGAATGTGGTCACTCACTCTACTAAAAAGGATTTTTTGTGGACTAGTGTCTATGACTTGGCTTATCACCGTTTGAAATTGCAATTGTCTAAGGCTCTTGTGCTGATGTTTTCCAGTTGGGAAAAATATTTTCATGTGTTCGTTGATGCTTCTGATATTGTGATAGGCAGTGTACTTATGTAAGAAAGTCAGAAGGTAGGCTGGTTTCACCTTGTGTGCTAGTTGTCGCTTGTCTTTGGCTGAGAAGAATTATTTTGTTACTGAACGCGAATGTTTGGGCATGATTTATTCTGTCAAAAATTCCGCCACTATTTACTCGGTCATATGTTTTATTTCCATGTGGATCGCATTATTATATTTGGTGCAGCAACAGAATCTTATGGGATGGTTGGCCCGATGGGTTATTCTTTTACAAGAATTTGAGTATGAAGTTATTCATAGACCGGGCAAGTATCATGCAATTGCGGATTACCTTTCTCATCTTTGAGTCTAGTGAAGCGGCTAGTGGAGTTAATGATTGTTTTGCGATGCTGATTTGTTTGCGGTTTCTGGTGTTTCTCTAGATGATGGAAAATATTCCGTTTGCCACTTGCGGATCTTCCTTGGACATGGTATGAGGAATTGTATTGTTTTTTGGATACGGGGATTATACCGAATCATCTTACTCCTGATTAGTGTTGCCGCGTGGCCCTACGCAGTCACTCTTTTGAGATTATTTTAGGGGATCTTTATTACCGCAATTCTTGCACGAAGTGGGTGGTCTGGTCAAGCTGGTGAGTGACCGTGGTGCGCATTTTCTCAATAAGGTCATTCACCACATGACGCGGTTTTATTTGATTCTATTGGGGGTAAAGGCGCCTTCGCCTAGTCGCCCATGTATTACTACACTAACAGTCATCGCCACTGCACACTGCAGGTGGCGAGAGCCTGTCACCCTCACTTTATTCTTTATTCTTTTAGTGACAGTTTGAATAAAGGAAGGCCCGGCCACACATTGTGACTGTTGAAGTTCTCATTTCTTGTCTCTCTCTTTTTTGCTCTTGCTCTCCCACCATAGCTCTCGAGTCCAAGCTTCGATCCTTCTCTCCCTTTCAACTAGTATTAGAGCTCAGCTTCTCAACTCTTGAGCTTGGTTCGTGGCATTCTGAGCTTCCCATCGACTCCCTACTCGCATCTCCTTCCTGGCAGCCATATCTGACTTTTTCGAGCTCCCGTCACTCCCCGGCTTCTCGAGCACATTCTCGGCATTGTTGGGCACCTTCAAGGCATTACATTAGAGGTATTTGATTATTTTCTTCAGGGTTTACTTCAGTTCTTAGGTCACACAGGCTGTGAACAGTTTGGGGCAGCCACAATTGAAGCTCCATTGCTTCATATCTTCATTGCCCATGCTCAAGAACCTTGAGGCTTGGTGTGTGTCCCCTTAGGCACCTACTTGAGCCCCTACTCCACCACAGGTGTGCCACGTGGGTTGCAGGCCCCTCAGGACAGTAGCACGCAGTTTGTGCCTATTTTCAGGCTACTCTACATTTGCTCCACACTGGTCCTCCTCAAGCTCCAGGCCATTGGGCACTTCCACATGCTTCATTTGAGGCATTTGCACATGTTTTGATGCTTGGTATTGAAGGCTAAGTATTGACATTGCTTCTGGGCTGATTTAGCACTATTTTGGGACTATCATAACAGTCCACAAACAGTTTATAATAGTACTACATTAACATTTGATGCTTATGCTTGCTTGGCATTGTCATTTGATGCCCGGTTGGTCATGTATGATGCCTACATGTTAAGGAAATGTATGTCTATTGTTTGGCAACCATTTGGCACTGATTTGAGACTGAAATTTCTCAAATTTTGATAGTCATTTCATGCTGTAATAAAAGTGGGTTGAAGCTATTCTACATGCTTTGGGTTATGCCTATTGGTTCCGGCCTATGTCTTGGATATATGCCATGAAGTATTGATCTTTGGGGTACGATTTCAAGCCAATATTTCATTCCGGATGCTTTTGGAAGAGCTTTGACATTATGCACTCATTGACATGGTTCGTGCTTGACAGTGGCATATGCTTTGACAGTGATGCTCCTTGGGTTTATGCATACCCGTTGCCTACGGCTTGATGTTTATGTCACGGTTGATTACCCTATGCATACGTTGAGCTTGAGTGCTCATTGAAGCTCTACCTTGGATGCATTTTGGATTATTTGGAGTAGTCTTGGATGTTACTTGGCTTGTCAGAGTTTGGATTGGGATGTATTTGATGGCTTACATGCTTATGGATGCTACATACGGATGCTCTACCGCTTACATGTTCGGGATGTACTACTGATGTATTGTCTTGGACTTATGTCATTGGAACTGTGTCTTGCCTTGGCTTGAGCTATTGAGCTCATGCATATGGCCTTTGTGCCAGTGGGAGCATTCTTGAATGCTTATTAGACATTGAGCATGCGGTACTTTTATGCATTGAGCAATTACATGCTATTGAGCAGTTACAGACACTTGAGACTTTGGGATTTCTTACCCTTTGGCATGATACATTATATGTCTTGGTTCAGTGTATGCTTATGAGCTGAGTCTTAGTTTTGGATATGTATCTTTGCAAACTGACACCTACTTGTGTCAAGTTTTGGTAGTGGCAGGAACACTTTGTCCCGTTGACTAGGGGGTATGCCTACTCACTGACAGATGTTTGTATGGCGTACTTGGGTGTTGGATTCATGGTTATCGATCGTCATATGCTTATGCTATGCCCGCATGATGCTGGATTTGGTCTTGGCAATATCTAATTGCCTTGGGATCCTATTTTGGCACTGTTAGCTCTCTTTTATTGAAATCTGAAATTTATTATAGCAAGCATATATGTATAGACTGGCATGGATTTTTCATGCTAAAACATTTTGAAATGATGTAGTTTCATTAGTACTTAGTAGACAACAGCTTTGGTTCCACTTTTCTCGCCATTTTTTCTCGATTTTGGTGATTTTTTTGTCATTTTCTATAGTAAACAGCAAGCAGTTTTGAACTGTCTATAGTCTTCCAGCCTGCATTATGGTGAGTTCGTCCACTGATCATGCTATTTTCAACATCACTAAGCTTGATGGTACGAATTGCTCTTATTGGAAGAGCCAAATTTGGTAGGTCTTGGTGCAGAAATCGCAGATCAAACCTTTGAGGTTGAGCGGGCATTCTCCTGCAACTATGCCAGATGAGGAATGGCTTGAGCTTGATGAGTTATGCAAGTCCACTATCTTTGAGGAAGAATAGAGTGCATAGCCGTTGTGGGATAAGATCAAGAATCTCTATGACAAGAAAAGTCCAGCGAGTCAGTTGTATTGGTTGAAGCAGCTTATGGATCCGTGCATGAAGGAGAATGTAACTATGTCTGCTCACTTGAGCCAGTTTCATGCTATACTCAAGAACTTGACTTTGCAGGACATCACTTTTGCAGAGGATGTCACTGTCAAGATTGTGGGAAAGAAGGAAGGAGTCTCACTTGTATCTTTCTTGCTTGCACAATGGGGGAATACACACACAGGTGGAGGCTGAAAATAGTTTTCCTCTTCTTAGTTGTGTAAGCCAAAAAAACGAACTCAAGTACATAGAAATAGAAGAACCCTATATATGGGTCTCAAACCAAACTCAACTAACTAAGGTGGCATACTAACTGAGCCACAAACTAGAGTAGATAAGGATAGCTGTCATCTAGCTATTATTCATGGGCGGTGTATCAACCGCATCTACAACTGACAAGTCGGTGACATAAATGCACAACGGTCACCCTGGCATATCACGAGTGGAGCTCGATATCTCAACACTCCCCCTTGAGCTCAATCCCAATTCTTGCACACCAAGTAGGTTTCTAAACTTGTGCAGCTTCTCTGCGCCCAATGCCTTCGTAAATATGTCAGCTACCTAATCCTCTATGCTGACATAAACTAGATCAATAAGACCTAGTAAAACCCTCTCCCGCACATAGTGATAATGCACCTCAATGTGCTTTGTTCTAGAATAATAGACTGGGTTATTTGCCAAGTGTATACTACTCATGTTGTCACAATAAATGACAACTGGCCCATCTGTAGGCTGTATATCATAAAGTAGCTTATGCAACCAAGCTACCTCACATGCAGCCATTGCTACGCCCCTGTACTCAGGTTCTATGCTCGACAAGGCAACTGTAGGCTGTTTCTTGCTGCTCCAAGTGACTGCAGAACTCCCAAAAGAGAACACATATCCACTGGTAGATCGTCTATCAGAAATACTACCAGCCCAATCAGCATCAATGTATCCATGTAACTGTATTTGAACCCCAGTCTCATAAAGTAGTCCATATTGCAATGTGGACTTCACATACCTGAGTATGCGTCTAGCCGCATCCAAATGCGTTTCCTTGGAGCGTGCATAAACTGACGTACCAATCCAATAACATAGCTCAAATCTGGCCTGGTAATAGTCATACAAATCAAACTTCCTACTATGTGTCTGTACAAAGTAGGGTCTTCCAGAAGCTCACCTGCATCTGCACTCAGCTTCACATTCTGCTCCAAAGGAACTGAAATAGGCTTACTGCCTGTCATCCCATATTTGGACAGCATGTCCAATCTATACTGCCTCTGCAAGAGTCATATCCCACTTGGTGATCTAATCACCTCAATGCCCAAGAAATAATGCAGCTCTCCCAAATCCTTCATCTCAAACTTCTGCTTCAATAACATTTTTACATGAAGGATTTCTTCATCACTGTCACCTGTCATAATCAAATCATCAACATAAATGACAAGTAGCATAATACATTTCTCTATTTTTCTCACATAAAGTGAGAAATCTGCCTTGGAAATCTGAAAGCCAATAGTGAAAAGATACTGTCCTATCTTGTCAGACCATGCTCTAGGTGCTTGCTTCAAGCCATACAAGGCTTTCTTCAACCTGCAAACAAACTCAGGATGAACAGCATGCACATAACCTGGTGGCTGCTCCATATATACCTCTTCTTGCAAATCACCATGCAAGAAGGCATTCTTAACATCCATCTGATATAAAGACCATTCCTTTGATGCAGCCATAGCAATGACTGCTCTTACAGTTGCCATCCTTACAACCGGACTGAATGTTTCTTCATAATCAATGCCATATGTTTGTGCATACCCCTTGACTACTAATCTTACCTTGTATCTGTTCACAGAACCATCTGCATTGTGCTTCACCTTATAAACCCACTTACAACCAATTGCATTCTTATCTTTAGGCAAAGGTACCAATTCCCATGTAGCATTTGCTTCCAAGGCATCCATTTCTTTATCCATGGCTTTCTCCCATTTTTCTTTTCCCATGGCTTGCTCAAAAGAAGTGGGTTCTGGTTCTTGTATCACTTTGACCATATATGCATAGTGAATGGCTGTAAATCCATCATATTTCAGCCTATTGGAGCCCCAAGAGGAACACCAAGGAAAAGGGAATTCTCTTGCAAGAAAATCTATCTTGTAACATCAACAAGCTTTTTTATTAGGTTTTATATTATCAGAATGAAGGAAAGAACACCAGGCACAACAAATCTTCATGCAGCATCATATAGATCTCCCACGGATTTGATAAAATGAACTATATTCTTCAACATCTTCACAAAATCCATCAATAGAACAAAGAAAGCAAAGGAATGCACCATCTTTGAATGGAAATACATCACATAGCATTCATCTTCAATGTCTTCATAGTCTTCTCTCTCAATCTCTCATATACAATCATTATGTTTCAATAGAATTGACTATCTCTGACTCTCTCTCTCTCTCTCTCTCTCTCTCTCTCCATCAATAGTACATCATATCCTCACTACAATCTCTCGTAATCACTCACAATAATTCTTCTTAGGTCGTGGATACCCCTCCCAAGAGGTATGTTTGATATGAAGAGGCACCAGAGCCACTACAGTGTCCTTTCGTAGCTCACCACTGTCACTTCACTCTAGTCTTTACTTGAGTCTTCAGCAACTACTTCTTTCACTTCTTTTAGCTCTTTTGTACTTGTATTCACCTCTTTCCAAGGTTAGAAAACTTTCCCAAGCTACACTCTCATCCAACAGAACACATACAGAAGCATACAGAAGGTCTACAGAAGCTCACTAGAAGCTCATCAGAGAGTTACAGAAGGTCAACAGAAAGCATCAGAACCACATAACTCATACCAAAACCATTCCAAACCATCAAAAATCACTCAATAAGCTTTCAAACAATCTCAAACCCAATCAATCAATACTCCATCCCTTCTTACAAAGAGAAAACTGAACAAAACAAAACAAAAACAGAAGCAATCATGACCAATCAGAACATATCAGAACATCATCAAAACTTCACATCTCTACTAATAAACATCATGAGCTTAATAAAACCATTCCAACCTATCCAAAACACTCTCAAACCACTTCCAAACCAATCAATCATCTCATAAAATCAACCATTCAGCTCTTAAAAACAACAAAAATCAGCCAAAAAATAGGTCATTTCAACACTCAACATATCCCCACACTTAATAAGGAAGCGTCCTCGCGACCCAAGAAAAAGGGAATACAAGTACATTCAAAAGCTCAACTTGGATCTTCAATACATCTTCAAAAATAGTCCATCCAACCACGACCCCAACTTATAACCTGTATCTGATATAAAAATACAACGAAAGGAAAACCCTTTATACATTAACACTTCTTATCAAACTGGAAATCACAACAAACTTGTAAAGGATATGAGAGGTTTCTTCTTCTTCTGCATCAGCATCTTCAACTATCCAACCAGCAACACCATCACCACAATTCTCCAAAAATGTAGCTCGCACGAAAGCCAATCGAATAGGCAACCACCACGATCTTATCACATAAATTAATCCACAACACAAACACTACACACAACACAACCATCTGAATGACTCCTCCAAAAATAGAGTTTTATCATTAAAAATCATCCACCATACATGGCAAAGGTATCAATGAAGATGATCTCTCTTGAAAGATTGGTGATTTTGAAAACGATCCATGGACAAGGATTCCTCTACAAATGTCTTGGGAGGATTCTGAAAAAACTGAAGGCAGCACATCCTTTCCAACAGGACAAGGTATCTGCTAGGCAAACACAGGGCATGAAAGTACAATACATCCAATTACTGGGAATCAATGCTCACATTGACATTCATGCACAACTTTGGAATATGCTTTGAATCATTATGAGAATGCCTATGCATATACGCCAGGTACCAAGTAAAATGAGCAGTTAAGCGCACAGAAGGATTTGCAGACTGAGAATATTACTGAGCAAAATGTAGATAATTCTGATAAGCCTGACTAGCACTTATCCATTCTCCTGGGATCAATGGCCAATTGATTTGAGGTCCAGTAAGGGAATCATTTTAACTCTGGCCTCTTCTTTGAATAATCTTCTAATCAAAACCTGGATACCCACTAACCAACTGAGGAGGATTAGGGATAGAAGTGTTAGGAGACGGAAGAGGGACTAATGAAAGAGGATGAAGTGATGGATAGGCAAATTTATAAAAGGAAGAATGGATTAAAGATGGATTGGCTGAAAATTGAGGAGATTCTGTTAAGAAAGGTGTTAAAAGATAAGGAGGAAAAGTTGATAGAATATCAGGGGATGGGGAAGGACAAGGATCAGGAGGTAGAAAAACTCGATCTTCAATAAAAGAACAATGGGTAAAAATAGGAATTTGAGGAGATCCTTGAGGTTGGAAAAGAAGGGGTAAAATGACTTTTGGGTTAGATTGAAAAAGGAAATATAAGCATCATATCTATGAGCCATTTGTTGATAATGAGTTAAGCATGGTAAGGATGGACCTAAAGCTGATCTACGATGATAGGCTTCAAAGAAAGAAGTATCAAATGGGGGTTGATTGGAAAGATAGGCTAAAAGATCCACCCTCAATTGGTTAGTGTTCTGAGCATGAGCTGAAGCTTTGACCTGACAGTGATTCAAAATGAGAGAATCAACCATAGTGTGCCATGAAAACTTAGGACACTTAGCCACCTTTGAAAAATATCCCTGGAACATCTCATCAATCCTCAACTCCAAATGTCAGACATACAAAGAAGCTTGCAATACCACATCTCCGACATACCAAGCTAGATCTTCCTCATCTGGAATCAGTAAATCACCCCTCAAATACATGTAGGACAGAAGCATCGTATCTGGAGTGACAGAGTCTTCAAAAACCATCCTTACAACTTCGATCAACAAATCTGATGACCAGGCCCCACTCCATCCATCCTCTGGAATAGGTAAATCCATCGTGGAAAGATTTATATAGAAGGCCAACTTTTGTTGTTGATAATGGGCAAAAAAGGAATGATCTGGTGGAACATATTCTTGATACTGCTCAAAAGAAGACCATAACAAATCCATACGAGATTGCAATCTTTCCACCTTGGCCTGGAATAAGGGACATAAGGTAGCCTGTCTTTGAAGAGCTGCCAAGTCTACAGGGGATAAAAGAGAAAGTGGCTGCACAGGACTCTGTGTATTAGACCGAGACTGAGTCAACTGATCTTTGAGTTGCTGGATTTGAACATTGCTCTGGTCTAAAATAGTTGTGGTGGATTTCAACTTCTCTACTTGGGTAGCTATCACCTCCTTCATCTCTTGACTCTCCTTTTGTAACTTATCCCTCTCCTCTGTCACATCAACCACTTGAGACCTAGCTTCTGCCAACTCAGCTTTCAACTTAGAAATTTTAGCTTTCCGAGTATCTACAAGCTTAGTCTGCTGCTCCATTTGCATACAAAGGTCAGAGAATTTCTCCTGAGCAGAGGCTAACTCAGTATTGGTCTTATTCAGTTCCTCCTTAGAATGCTGAACTTCATCATAAAATGAAGAATATAATTGCTAGATACAGGCAGTCATCGAAAGTTCAATAGAACTTTGGATATCCTTGCACAGGAACAGAATAGCATCTCCTGTTACCAGGCAGTGAACAGAAGGAATAGTAAGGTCGAGCATCCCATCTCTATGGGCTCTGAAAAGGTTTGGCGTCTAAAGGAATGCAGGCAAGTTGTTGCAAGACTGGGCAGGAATTGGCACTGGAACTGGAGGAATAGGCATTGAATCAACCACCCTCTTGAGGCGTTTTCTCTGAATGACTAGGGGAGGAGGAGAATCATCATCCTCAATTATCACTTCATCATCTTCATTATGAGGCAGAGGAGGAACTTTTGGAGGATCAACTGGAGATAAAGGAACTTCCTTTGCAGGGGCAGCATGTAGCAAGAAGACATAGAGGAAGGACCCAAATGTAACATTAGTTACATTTTCTCGAGTAGCTCGGATAAAATGGTGATCCATCTTGGAGAGGAGGCAGGTACTCCAGTCAATGGTTATGCCTTTCAAAATCATTCGTGAAGTTGTAAACAACTCCTTGGAAATACAATGAGATGGGGATTTTGCAAGCATGAACCTGTCCTGAAGGAATTGGCATATCTGTTTCCATAAGGGATTGGAAATCATGGAAACACACACTCCTAACGTGGTAATGACCTTCTTTGGATCAAGAACATCTTGAGTCTACTTTTGCAACAACTTCAAAATATCATCATTGGTAAACAACTATCTGGCAGTAGGGACAGATTCCCCATGATATGGCAAACCAAGAGCCTTGCCTAGACTCTTCGGTGTCAAAAGAACAGTTGTGCCACGGACTGGACCAGACCTCTTGCTGTAAGAGGTTAAAAACTCGTCACAAAGGGAAGGATCATCTGGAACCAATGGGAAAGAAAGGCTGACGAACTTGGACAAGCCTGCTTTAGCAACAACATCCGAATCTAATAACAAAGAATAATCATGGACAGCCAAAGAAACATACTGAATCAGGGGAGGAGTATGAGAGGGTGCCATTTAGATGGTTACACACACACCACAAACACAGACAAACCAAGAGAATGCTTGCAAAGCAACAAACAAAAACCAAGGATAAGATATCAACCAAAGTGGTAAAACGTGACTCGACCAACTATCCCCAAGCAAACCACAGCCTAGAAAAAATTCGACATGACCTCTAGACATATGCGACCGAAAGCTTCATGCTATGCAACATGCAAACACACAAATCCCCGTATCAGGAAATAAAGAAAAAAAAACTACACACCGTACCCTTAACCGTAGCAAAGAAACTGAACCAAAACATAACAACAACCCACACATATCAAGACCACAACTTTGATAATCAAGTTTGACCATGGAGACAACTCCGAAGACTTCGCGTACCCATCCCACGAAACGAGTTCATTAAAAAGGGAAAATAAGTGCAGTGAGGGGGAATTAATTTAATGAAAGGTTCATTTTAATAAATTATTAAGAAATGGGTGAATTTTTATTAAGTGATAAACCTTAACAAGAAAACGGCGGTTCCTTCTTAAAATTTTAATTACCAATTATTAGGTTAGAGCGGTGCTTTAATCCGAATCCTGGACTTTGATACCCAGACTGGGTCTCTAAATGCAAATTCATTTATTAAAAATTAAGGTGATGTGGAGCGTTTTTTTGCCAGCATGTGCTCTTGTGTGACGAGACTGGTTCATTTTAATTAAAAATATTAAAGTGCCTCTTAAGAGCACTTAGCGCGTGCTAAGTGAATGGCTAGTTTATTTTTATTATAAAATGGTGTGTTTAGCGCGAATGCGTGTGCCATGGTGGTGTTTAGGGTTCATGTTAAAAATTAAAGGTGGATTTTGGGGTAGCGAGAAAAAAAATAAAAATATAAAAGGGAAAAAAATACCTGGAAGTGGATGTATGTGTATGCAATAAATATGCTCTTCTCAATCCCAAAGGTATTTGGATTTTTCTAGAATTTTCAGTTGGTGTTTTGAATGAAAGAGATTTTTGTATGAATTTAGCATTTAATGAAGTATTTTTACCATAAAATAATCTTGGAATAAAATGACACATCATTTTTAGCTTAAAAAATCTTCCAAAAATAAGTAAAAAAGTGAATGGAATTTTTAGGAAATTTTTTGGTAATTAAATTGAAAATTTTTACCATTTTAATGAATGTTTTTCATTTTGTGGGTATTTTTAAAAGAATTTTTAATTTGAAAGTGGTCTGATTTTTTAAAAAAATTTCAATTTAGAAAAATATGGCAATATACTGCAGAAATATTGGAAATTTATCAAGATTTTTCTGTAATTTATTTTAAATTTTAAGTGATTTTAATGCTTTTTTTTAATTTTCAATGTATTTTGAGGGTTTTCGGGTATGGGAATTAAAAATCCGGGAATATACCCAGAAATAGACTGCGTGTCAGCTGCGTGTGAACAGTCGGCTGCACACCACCTCACGGACCAGCTAACGTGCGTCCCCGCGCGTGAACAGCCGCGAACGGTCTTCTGCACACGAACACGCACAATCACAATCACACGAACACGTTCGTGTGTCAAGGGCGGAGAATGGTATCGGGAGGTTTTGTCCAGTGGTTTCTGCGGGTGTCTGCGTCTCAAGGGGGGACAGGGGTTTGGAGGGGGGTTGCTTGCGGGTCTACAGGGGGGAACAGTGCTTGAGAAGGGGGTGGGGGGGAGTGAACAGGGCTTGGGTGGAGCTCTGCAGGGTGTGACAATTGGCTTAGGTGGGGTAAGGTGAGTTGTGTGCCTTGGGGAGGAAAGGGGGGTTGGGTGGGTTTGGTGTGCTTTGGGGGGGAAAGGGGGCTTGCAGGGGGGTTGGGCGGGGGATTGTGTACTTGTGGGGCGCGGGGGGGGGGGGGGGGGGGGGGGGGGAGGGGGGCGCTGCTTACAGGGAGGTTAGTGTGTGTTGTGACTTGGGGAGGAAGGGGGGGGCTTACAAGGAGGTTGTGGGTGTGGGGGTGGGCACGTGGAACTATGGGGGGGAAAGGGCCCAACAAAGGCGACGGACAGGCGGACTAGACAGACACGGGGCGGGCGCGTGGCGTCGTTGGCAGTGGGCGTACAGGGCGAAGGCGGCAGGGCTCCAACGGCGTCAGGGAGGAGGCCACGGCGAGGCGGCATCCAGGGCGGCACGGCGGCCACAGGGCGGGGCCACATGGGCGGGTGCGTGGCGTCATTAGAGGCGTGAAGGAGGAAGGGAGGAGAGGGCAGGGCACACAGGGCGAGCAGGGGCGAAGGAGGTGGCGGGCGAGGAGAAGAGGGAGGGGAAGGACAGGAGGAGGAGGGAGGGTGAAGAAGAAGATGGAGGTGGAGATGGAGGGAGCGGGAAGGAGACACGCAGGGGAAGGGAGAGGGAGAGAGGTAAGGAGGTGGTTGGGGGGGGAAGGGTCAGGGAGAGAGAATGGCGGGGGTGGTGGGGTGGAAGGGTGTGGGGGGTGCCCAGGGGTGGGAATGGGCGGGGTGCCCATAAGGGGGGATGCCTAGGGGTGGGAATGGGCGGGGTGCCCATAAGGGGGGATGCCCAGGGGTGGGAATGGGCGGGGTGCCCATAGGGGGGATGCCCAGGGTGGGAATGGGCGGGGTGCCCATAGGGGAAGGGTAGGTGTAGGGGGGTGGGTAGGGTTGAAAGGGCGCCCGGGGAGTGGGGGTGGGTGCCTTGGGATGTGGGTGGGGGCCCATGGGAGGTGCCGCCATAAAAGAAAGGCGCGCCCCTGTCCCGTGCGCGTGCGTAGGGCAGGGTAAAAAAATTTGTTGTGACGGGATCGAAATAGCGCCGGGATGGTGGTACGGGGCATGCAGACGCGACCGGGGCGCGTGGAGATGCGGGAAATTGAAAACAGACGCATTCACGCGCGGGACGAGGAGCGCGAAAACACAAAAAATAAAGAAAAATTAATGTATCCCAATCCGGTCATCAAAACGAAATGTTGTAAAAACAAAAGTGGGCAGGACGGTAGGGGGAAGATAGGGGAAACGTGCAACGGGGGTTCGGGGGGGGGGGGGGGGGGGGGGGGGGGGGGAGGGGAAATAAAGGGCGTTCTCATACAAAAAACACGAAAAATGGGTCCAAAAACGCAAACGAAAATTAATATTGGAAGATCCGTGCATCGGAACGAGGTGCAGGAAAAAGAAAAAAGGTGCAAAGGACGTGCGTGACAAGCCTATCACATCAAAACATAGTTTCGACTGAGATAAGACGCGTTCACATGGGAAAAACCCAAAAAACTGACCCGAAAATGGAATCGGAAATTAATATGGAACGAATTGCTAGCCGGAATGACATGCAGTAAAAAGAAAAAATATCCGCAGGAAGGGAGGGTACAGGGTTGTCATGGCAAAACACAGTTCCAGCGGAAGTAAGAGGGGTTCACATGCGAAAAACACCAAAAATACACCCAAAAACACATTTAAAAATTAATAATTAAAAATCCAGAAGGCAAAAGAGGGTGGAGGAAAAAGGAAAAAGGTGGGGGAAGGCGCGACGGACATGGCTATCAAATCAAATTGGAATTCTGATGCAAACAAGGCAGGTTCACATGGAAAAATGTCAAAAAGACGCACGAAAAAGTCTCGAGAAATCGCAAAATTAATAATGGACAAACCGTGCATCAAAATGACACGGAGTAAAAAGGAAAAATGTCAGGGGAAAAGTTATTGTCAGGGCTATGGCATCAAATCATTGTTCCGAAGCAAGCAAAATGCGTTCACATGGAAAAACCAGCTAATGTGCGCAAAATACTTCAAAAATTAATAACTCAAAAACCATGCACCGGAACAGGGGTAGGTAAAAGGAAAAATGGTCAGTTCAAAGGGAGGAACAGGGTTGTAAAGTCAGATTGGAAATCCGCTAAATGTAGGGTGCGTTCACATAAAAACACAGCAAAATAAGGGAAAAAGAGAAATGGAGGAGGAACAGCCCCAAGGGAGGGGTGACAGTGGAAGGGTGGGTGGGAAGGAACCCCATCAGGGTAAAAGCAAGGCATGGCATAGAGGCATGAGCAGGTTGAGGCATATGCAGAAGGGTATGCAATGTAGACGCGCAGGGATGCGTCCCCACACTTAAGACCTTAACAGATAGGGTTAACCGAGCAACAGGGACCTAGGACCACATAATAGACCATCCACTAACGTCCCCACACTTAAAACATGAACGTCACTGAGAAACAGAAGTTGTAGGGTTAGAAAAACTTGGCCCATGTTGTCGAGGATCAAGGTTGATTGTCGATGGCACATCATGTGTCGTTGTCGGCTGCTGCAGGAGGTACCAAGGTTCTTCACAGCACACACCCATCATGGCAAGGACCACGAGGCAGCACCCAGGGAGGTAGTTGGTTGAAAGAATCGCAGGAAATTCGTCGATGGCGAGGGAGATTACACTCAACTCACAATCACTCAAATGGAATGAAAGAGCAATCACTCGCCCCATGACTAATATCACTCAAGGAAAGCAAGATGAAAAACCCATGGCTCACATCCCAGTTTAGGAATCGACATGGGGGATGGTGCAGAGGAAGTATGCCAGGGTGCACAGTTGATGGTGCATTAGTGCGTCCAACCCGTTTGCCATAAGTGCAAGGAGGAAGGCAAGGGAGCCTTACAGTGTAGTGTATAGAACAGGGGGACGTGTCCTGTGATGACGGCAGAGACCCATCCCATGGGTGCATAGGGAAACGGGAACATACCTGACTCCAAGTGTCGTAACGTCCCTCAATCTCACCTCTCGGTAAATGATTGAAGAAACTCCAGTCACACTCAGCCCACCCTCTGTCTCACGCTCTGCTGATAGATACAGGAGGGCAGCCCTTTCCTGAAACCCATTAATGTTATCCTCACGGTCACTTGTGCAAAGGTTGTATGCCTTGTGCGCATTTGATGGTGCAACTGTGCATCCCGCCCCGTGCTGGCATACGGTGCGAGAAGAAAGGCCAAGGAGCCTTATGGTGCAGTGCACAGAAACAAATTGTGCTTTGTGCATTGAGAGGCTCGTCCCGTGCGTGCAACACTTCATTCACACTTCTCACCTCTCATTTGATTTGAAGGGAAAAGACTGGTCACTCGCCCCACCCTCTGTCTCACTTTCGTTTGATAGTTACAGAGGGCAACCTTACTCACTTCCCCATCCGGTTAGGATGAAAGCTCACATCACTCAATTGTTTGTTGATGAAGATTGCATCATCAGTTGTTGAAGAGGCGTACCCAGGGAGGTAGCCATCAAATCGAGCGTGGGGTTACATAGGAACATGGCGTTTGCTAGAGGACAGTTAGACACTCTGCAGAAAGACCCAGGACACAGTGTACCAAGGGAGGCGGCTTCGAAATTGGATCTTGGGGATGTCAATTGATGAATCCACTTTTTGGACTGCTAGGTGTTGCCACCTTTTCCATAGTCAGCTTCTCACCCAAGGGTGTTGACCACCTTTTCCACAGCCAGCTTCTCGCCCAAGGGTGTTGACCACCTTTTCCACAGCTAGCTTCTCGCCCAAGGGTGTTGAACACCTTTTCTTGGAATGAGGCCTGCTATGACAGGGAATTGCTTTCTTTTCTCCCATAACAGATTTTTTTCTTTTCTTGTCTTGTTTTTTTTTCTTCTCGTTTTTTTTTCTTGTTTTCCCCTATTCCTGAGGGTGTCTCCACCTTTTCTCAAAGAATAGGTCGGCATGATAGGGACCTAAGTTCTTTTCTCCCATGACCGATATGTATATATGTTTTTTTTTTCTTTTTTTTTTTT
Organism: Lygodium microphyllum; assembly: GCF_053477565.2. Taxonomy (NCBI): domain Eukaryota; kingdom Viridiplantae; phylum Streptophyta; class Polypodiopsida; order Schizaeales; family Lygodiaceae; genus Lygodium; species Lygodium microphyllum. The sequence goes on from NC_141155.1 coordinate 5,431,179, forward strand.
AACATTAGGAAAGGAATGGTAGATAGACCATATGTCAGAACCAACCTCTCCACTGCCCGCTGGGGGAAAATAGAGGATAAGAGATCAGGGCTGGAAGGTGGGGCTGAGGGGACAAAGGGTTGCGTCCACCTCATTAGGAGTAGCTGAAGAATGGCTATCAGAAGTAGCATCATAAGAGTGATAGTGCCACACCAACAAGGGAAAGGATCAGGTGTCCGTGATTGTCAAGATCCCCAAGGAGGGAAGTACTTCTTCAGGCGATATCCATTGGTCAGGAAGGGATCATCAGAGGCATCAACGGTTTGCACTTGGACAGAGCCATTAGGGTTGACGGCAAGTACCTTATATGGGCCCATCCACCGCTGTTGGAGCTTGCCATGAAACTTGCCAAATCGTGAATCATAGGCTAGGACCAAATCACCTTCTTTGAACTCCTTGTGCTTGATGAAGCTGTCATGGTAAGCCTTGTGTCGAGCTTGCGTGGCTTCCATGCACTGTAGAGCCATCCTGCGAGTTTCGTCTAAACATTCCAGGTGCAGGAGACGGCGTTGCAATGAATCATCATCCCCCAAACGCTCTTTGATAGCCACTCTCAAAGAGGGTAATTCCAATTCAACAGGGAAAACAACTTCTGTACCATACACCAGCTGGAAGGGTGTCTGTCCTGTTGTTGCTTTATGGGAGGTTTATATGCCCAGAGGGCCTTTGTAAGTTGATCATCCCAATCACGATGATGTGCGGCAATTGTCCTTGTCAAGATCGAGTAGAGGATGCGATTTGTGACTTCGACTTGGCCATTGGCTCTGGGGTAATAAGGAGTGGACTTGCGATGACGAATCTTATACAGCTCTATTAACTCTTCCATAACTTTATTAATGAAATGCGTGCCTTTGTCACTTACCAGCTCTAAGGGATTGCCAAAACGGGTGATGATATTCTCGTACATGAACAGGGCCACGCTATTACTATCGTCCCGCTTTAGGGCCTTAGCTTCACACCACTTTGTGACATAATCTGTACATATGAGGATGTATCTGTTCTGTTTCCTTCTGGTGGGAGGATTGATTGGGCCTACGAAGTCGATACCCCACTTCTCAAAAGGCTTCAAAGGAAGGATAGGTTGCAATGGCATGGCACTGGTTTTGGTGGGTTTCCCCATTCTCTGACATGCATCACATCTTTTATAGTAATCATAGGCATCCTTGTGGAGGGTCGGCCATCAGTATCTTGCTAACAGAGCCTTCCTGGCTATAGCTTCTCCTGCAAAGTGGCCTCCACATGGCTCGTCATGGCAAGCCTTCAAAACAATCCCAATCTCATCTCCTGCAACACATCTTCTGAGCACTTCATCTTTGCCCTTCTTGTACAGTGCACCGCCTAACAGGGTGTAGGGGGCTGATTCTAACATAAGCTTCTTCCTTTCCCGACTAGAGATGCCATGAGGGTATTGTTGGGTTGCCAGCAGATTGGCAATGTCTGCATACTAGGGGGTTACAGTTTCTACCAGGAATAGGGAAGCATCAGGGAGGTCTCGATCACCCTGCTCCTCATTTGCAATTTGTGGGATACACGACAGATGATCAGCCAGAACATGGGAACGACCAGGTTTGGTAATTACCTCAAAGTCAAACTCCTGAAATAGAAGGAGCCATCTCATCATTCGTCCTTTCACATCTGCTTTATTCATCAGGAAGGATAGGGCCTCATGATCCACATAAAATTTAAAGTGGGTAGATAGTAGGTAGTGGCGAAACTTTTCTAGGGCAAACACCATTGCCAAGCACTCCAGCTCTGTCACTGTATAGTTCTGTTTCCTATCAGTGACTTTTCGGCTTGCGTAATAGATCGGTTGATCCAGCTTCGAGGAGCCCTTCTGGCAGAGAACTGCGCCTAAGCCTTCAATTGATGCATCCGTGTGTACATGGAACTCTTTCGTCCAATCAGGAGGTTGCAGAATGGGTGCCTCAATCAGACACTTCTTCAGAGTGTTGAAGGCTTTGTCACATTCTTCTGTCCAAACAAACTTTGCATCTTTCCTCAGAAGGTTGTGCAAGGAGGTTGCCTTTGTTGCAAAATGGGCTATGAACCTTCTGTAGTAACCCACGTGGCCTAGGAATCCCCTCAACTGTTTGAGGTTGGTGGGTGCTGTCAGAGCTGTGATCTTTTCGATCTTTGCAGGGTCTGTTGATATCCCTTGTGCAGAGACAATGTGGCCCAATAGAACCCCAAAAGAGACCCCAAAGATGCATTTTTCGAGGTTGAGGGAAATCCCATACTCCCAGCATTGGTCAAGCATTGGTCAAAGCATTGTTCCAGGTGTCCCCAGTGTTCCCGGATCAAACTATAGACACAGAAGTCATCCAAATATACCTCAATAAAGTCGTGCAGATGATTTTGGAATGCGGCCATCATGACTCGCTGGAAAGTAGCAAGGGCATTGCAGAGCCCAAATGGCGTCACTCAATAAGCGTAGGTCCCCCATTCTGTGGTGAAGGTTGTTTTGGATTGGTCTTCTTCTGCTATCTGCACTTGGTTGTATCCGCTGAATCCATCCAAAAGGGAATAAAGCTCATGTCCTACCACTGTGTCCAACAGTTGGTTTGTGAAAGGGATAGGAAAGTGATCCTTCTTCGTCTTGGAATTCAACTTGCGGAAATCCACACATATACGAAGCTTGCCATTCTTCTTGGGTACCACCACGATGGGTGAAACCCATTCACTATTTGCCATTGGATAGATGAACTCGGCTTCCAGAAGCTTCAGCAGCTCTGCTTTCACCAATGTGGAATAATTCGGGTTCATTCGCCGTTGTGGTTGCCGTACTGGCTTGGCATCAGACTCCAAGTCAACATGATGCTGACATATTGTGGGATCAATTCCCTTTAGCTCTTTGTAGGACCACACAAACATGTCCAAATTCTCTTTCAACAAGTTGTACAAGGTTGACAACTCCTCTTCTGATAGGCTGCTACCCACCTTCAAGTGGCGTTTAGTGCCATTTGCATCCACAAAAGTTAACTGCCTTTTACCTTCTACTTCATGGATGAAGGTCCCGCGGAATGCTTCTGGATACAAATCCGACTCCTTCAAGGGAGTGGTGTCCTCTTCTGATGTCCCACTAGAACCAACTTCTTCTTTTGGTGGAGACTTAGGTTGCTCCTTGAGATATTGAAATGGGATTAGAGCCGTTTTGGGTGTGGTTTCACGATTAGTTACCTCTTGGCTTGAAGACTCCTCTTCTGATGACACGTCCAGGAACGTCACATAACAGGGACCCTCTGATTTCTGTTGGGTTTGTGGGACTGGTGCGTGTTGGCATGGTGCATCATCATCATCTTTCTTTGGCAAAGGTGGGTGAGGGTGGCATGAGCCACTGCTGAAAGACGGCTTGTTTTTCTTAATCCATTTCTTATAAAGATTTTGCATATGAGAAGATCCATTTACTAGAACAAATGGTACCATCGCCATTCTATCCCACAGCATAAGCTCGTCTGCTTCCAATGCTTCTGGAACTTCTTCTTTATATATATCCTTTTCGGGTGGGATAGACTCTTCCATCTTGCGTTCATAACCTTCTTCTTCAATATCATCTCCATCCTCTTCAGTCTTAGTCTTAGTCTCAGTCTCAGTCTCTGGCTCTATCTCTGTCTCTAGCTCTGCTATGGCCATGTAACAGGGAGAGCAGTAAATCCATGCTTCTATCTCACTATCAGAAGTGATTTCGGAAATCATTCCTGGTTCAGGCAGGAAGTATTCACCCATTGATAATGGCTTGGCATCTTTTGGGAGTTGGCCTACAGTATCCACTGTTAAGGAACGTGCCACTGTTTTCTTGGGAAGAATCTGTTTGACAGCATCTTCGTCTGCTGATGTTCCATCTGTAGCCTCATTAGGGGGGTCCGAAGATAATTCCAAGGAGGTGGATCCATGTCCTTTTTGAGCACCATATAGCTTCAGCACCACTTTGTTGGGTCCTCTACCCAAGGTCAAGGTTCCTTTGAACCAATCTGTCCTTGCTCTGGCTTCAAAAAGCCATGGTCTGCCCAATAAAGAGGGTAGGATGTACCATAAGAGTTTGGCTTCACCACCAGATAGGTTAGCCAATAATCTTTTCCAGCCACTGTAGACTTCACATATGGGAGAATGCCCAAAGGCTTGATTCTGCTCTGATCCGCCGGTCTGATGAGCCATTGGATTAGTTGCACACCTTGTAGGCCTAGATCCTTCATTCTCACATCCGTCATAATGTTCATTGATGAACCACCATCAATCAGTGCATTTGCAATAAAGCAGCTTTCTATCCACATGCCAGTCTCTGGGGTACCCTGATCTAGGAAGGCGTTAGCCACATCCACTTCTCTTACAGGCTCTAGAGCTTTGTTAGACTTTGTTGCTATTGAGGGAGCAATCCTTAAGCCACGTCTTCTTGTCAGTATACTTTTGAACCTTTTTCGGCAACTGGGAGACAGCATCAATAATTGTCGAAATGTGAGGTTTGATTTAAAGGTATCTAGATCTCTGACCAGATCGTATTCCTTAATAGGATCCACTGGCTTCTCTAAACGGTTAGAGAATGGGGAAACACCCATTTTCATTTTCCTTGTTTCTTCCAACAGGGGCATCATGGGGACTTCTTCTGCCACTTGTGGCACCTCCTCCTGTTCTATCTCCTGGACCTCTGGTCCTGTCTCTGGAACTGTCTCTGTGACTCTCTGTGGCACTGTGGTGCTCTGTACGGCACTGTAAGGCTCTGTTTTGTTATGTTCTTCTGGTGGAAGATTAAATTTCACTGTTCTGGCAGGAGGATTATTTTCTTTCTGGATAGGTGGTTCCTTCTTCTTTGCACGCGTGATGGCAGCAACTTCCAATTCCACTAAATTGGAGGTAGGCTCTTGGGCCTTGGCCGGACTATCAGTAGCACTGTTTTTCATTGGGGTTGGGCTTGGACAATCTTTTGCAGTGTGGCCTTCTCCTTTGCATCGACTGCATAAGGGCTTGTAATCCACTAACCTTCTAGGATTTGGATAATTTGGTGAAATGTGTCCCTTTTCTCCGCATCTGTAACACTCCACTTCTGATCTGTGACCACCGCCAGACTGTCTTCCTCTGTAACTTTTAGAGGGAAACCTCCTTGGACCGAAATTAGGACCAAACTCCCAAGGCTTGGGTCCAATATCCTGTGTTGTCATTTTGGATTCCAGCAAGTTGAATCTTGTGTCTTCTTCCTTCCTTCTCCTATCATGCATCTCCTTCAGAGAGCAATACCCTTTGTATGGTTCTTCCGCAAACAGTAGGAATAGAAAGCTCCCGGAATGGTTGGGTTTCGTGTACATTCAGTGGCTAAATGGCCTGCTTGATGACACTTACCACACCAAGTATTTGACTGCATCACATCTCTTCCTACTCCTACCACATTGGAAATGCTAGCAGTATTCACTTTCAGCGTCTGTAGCTGCTCTGTAATCACATCCATCAACTCCTTTTTGATATTTGCAACTGAGTTGGATAAATAATCCTTCAAGATTTCTCCTCCTGAGGTACTGGCAGTAGGGTTTTGAGGAGTCTCTATAATCACTGCATAAATAGGTTGGGCGGGTGCAGAGGGGTTTCTGTTCTGATTTTGATTCAGAGCTCCTATTTGAACTATTGGCTATTGGCTCCAGTTGGTAGGGTTCCACTGTTGCTGCTGTGGACCAGCTAGCAGAGAAAACGAAGGAATCCCAAACCAATAAAAGCCGCCTTAGGCAAAGGCTGGAGGATGAGGAGCAGAGCCTAGTGGTGGAACAAAGGAACCTAAAACTATTGATGCAGCAATACAGTGATCTCCAACAAAGGATGGCCCGAGTGGAAAAGCTCTACCGGGAGGTTCAGGAAGGCGAAGCCACTGTTCCACAATAACATGCCGCGGAGCCCCAGTCATGGCACGAGCAAGAAGAATAGAACAGGCTAATAAGGGAAATCAAATTCCTGAAAAATGAAGGGCTGGGGGTCATGAAGTGCAGAGATTGCAAGATGCACTGGAGACCTCCCAAGAAGACGTGGAAGCCCTCATGGCCATGACCTTTAATCAGAAGAGGCTGTTCGCTGAAATCCATAGCCAAGAATAGTTGGTACAAGAGAAATCAAAAATCCTGGCCGAAGTGCACCACAGGCTCGGCATTGTTGATCAAGCAAGAGGGATCACTAAAGAACAGCTCGCTCAGAAAATAAGAGAAAGAAACCATTTATGGTTTTTATTAAATGAGCAGCAACAGGTAGTAACCACCCTAGCGGGCCAGCTAGAGGAACAAAGGCAAAGGATGGAGGAGAGAGCCATGGAGTGGGAAAGAAAAAACTTTGACAAGGTAAGGGACTTAACAGAATGCCTGGCGGTGGTAGAATGTGAAAGAATGCTGGCCGAAGCTAGGGTTGAGGCTACAAAGATAACCACTAAGACCCAGCAACAGGCCTTTCTCAACACGGTGCTCCATGTGACGCAAGCCGAGGGCGATGATACAATGGAATAGGTAAAAAGAAAGTTGGAGCTAAGCACCTGGGCGTTAAGATACGGTCTTCAAGAGCGGGAGCTTCCAACAAGTACAGGAATAACTAAAGAGCAACAATTTTACTACATGTACTATACGGGCCTTTCCACTGCGAAGCTCAGGGAGTTGGGTTTTCAGGAGCAGGAGCGGCCACCGCCACCACCACCACCAGTCATTCCTCCTGTGGTAGAGTGAAATGTCGAAGAGGGCTCGGACTTCGAGCAAGATGATGATAAAGAGCCGCAAAGGATGCCGAGTCTGCCTCAACCCGAGATCCCACAGGAGGAACCTGCCGATGCCGAGCTAATTGAACACATAATTGTAGCAAGGAGAAGGAGGCAAGAGTTAGCAGAGGAGGCCCAACGCCGAGCACACATACTTCCATGACAACTGCCTGAGGAGCCCATGCCACTGAGAAATGATACATGTCCTGTAGATTGGCCCCAAGAGTTGGTCATCTAGCGCCAAAGAGAGCTACTTAAGAGGCCATTCGAGCTTTCATTCGCTTTTCCACGCTCCCTGGACCGGGCCCTACCTTTAGGAGTCGTAGCCAAGATCAAAGATTTGGCTAACGAACTCGCAAACAGATGGATGGAAGAAAGAAGCATGATAATGACTAGGTGGAGACAAGAGCCACGAGAATACTGGGAAGACAAGGTCAGTCAGGTTCCCAAATCTGTCCAAGGCTATGAGGCACAATCAAAATGGCGGAGGAGGATTTGGGACACCAATTTTGATGCATGGACCGCATTTTGTAGCTCCCTCCCCGAAGAGCATAATGATCCCATCTACATGCCCTACCCCCGTAGGCATGGAGTGGATTACGACAGAGATTTACATGGGGATTTTGACTTCCCGAAAATCTATAATGTAAACGCTAGAAGCCCAGAGGAGTGCTTACTATTTAGGGTAGAAGATATACTTCCCTCCATAAATTGTTTTCTTGTAGATTTCTCTTCCTGCCCCAATACAGCATTCTTAACCACTTGTATTTACCTCCGACTTCTCAAATTCCTGCTACTCTAGAAACCTGTGGCAGAGGAAGCCCATCTCCCTCCACTCTTTTTTTATCTTAACCTAGGAATAGATAGTAGAACCATGACAAGGTTGATGATGCGCGCTACTCTCCTCCCTACCTTCTTCTTAGAGCTATTAGAAAATATGAGTGACACCCGTTTTGCAAGGTGTAATCACCCCTTTTTGTCCACCACTCCCCTAAGAGCTAGAGCCGGTATTAAGGAATACCTACAAAGTCGCGCATTTTTATCACAATGCCTGCGACCGCCCCGTGACTAAATAGGTGCCCCATCCCTTGCCCAATGTACTCTCTCTCATTCACAAAAAAAAAAAAGAAGGAGAAGAAGGAAAAAAGAAGAAGAGAAAGTGCTTGCAGTCTTCCTTCACTATTATGGTGCACCATACTCACTGTATCTAGAGTCCTCTCTAGCCCCTCCCCCACTTCACACTTAGGGCACATCAAGGGCAGGACTTTCAAACCTGTCACCCTGAGTTTTGCGTCGCACCTCCAATGCCGCACGCACTGGGTCCTCAAGTGTGGGACATTACCAAGGGCTTGCCCAAGGTTAGACCCATCTCCTAGTTCCACTGGCACGGGCACCATGCACTACACAGTGAGATAGACACACCCCCTAGGAAGTGCACCACTTTTCTTGCAGGTTATGTTTATGCTTCAAGAACAGGCTGCTTGGTTGAAGGAGATCATCTAGTACATCCTCCAATGACAAGGAAATTTTCCAGGAGTTGGACATGACCCCATTACTGACACTCCAGGAGCTTCGCTGCGAAGGTTTCAATGGCCCAACAGATTTCATGTTGCCACTCATCCGCCTACTGATGTGGCTGCCATGACTGAACCAAATCAAGCAAAAGGAAAACCCCGTGATGGGCTGCCATTGGCATAGATCTTGGAACCTCACCGTCCGATGATCCATGCCCACCGCCTTAAGATCTACGGATCGCTTATTAACAGCACAAGCTTGAAGACTTTCAACTCAAAATTGAAGATCCTCTACTCCCAGACAAGGGTTTTCAGCCTAGGCCACGGCTTTTCAAGGCAAACAGCGTTCAGGGGGTTTCTCCAGAATAAATCCCTCCAATACCATCCTTCTAAGGGATTGCTTACTGTTTCAAGCGTTTCGGCTACTCAAAAGACGATCGGCTCCATAGGGGCGCCAGAACAATGAGAAAGATGTCGAGACTCGTCAAGAAGCCTAAATCACGCCGGAATCTCTCCCGATCATCGTCACCGAACTCCATCACCTCTCATTCACAAGCCTCAGTGTCATCTACCCACCAGTTACACCTAGCAATAGCATCATCTGTCCCACTACTTCCCACCACAGTGCCATGGGACTGGGACTCGTCTAGGAGGGGGGTAATGTTAACCCCAACACGAAGAAAGCAAAAGAAAGTGGAAAAGACGCAGGGCAAAGGCAGAAAAAATGTAGCCCGGCAAAAGAAAGAAGAGGAAAAAAGACCAAAAGCGCAAGGGCAACCTTAAAAGTCCAAGGCAAATGCAAAAGGGGAAAGGTGCATTTTAAAATAAAAAGGCGCACCTTGAAATCTTGTAAAAGAGCACTGGGCTCTCACCCGTGCAATTTGTAAATGTAGACAGGCGGTGGAAAGGAAGCTAGGAAGATAGAAGGACAATGAGAAAAGGGGCCTAGGCTAATGGCTGGCCATGTAAAAAAAGGAAAAAGGGGATGACCGCCCAAAAGGGATTTAGGGTTTTGTATATAAAGTTGAAAAGTGAATGAAAAGCTCATTCTTGTGTGTGGCAAAATCTTCTTCACCTTCTCCTCTTGTTTCTTGCCTTCTTGCTTGTGATTGTGTGAGAGTGAGGGATCTTGGAGAAGAAGCTCTCCATCTTCTCTCTTCATCTTCTCCTCCTCTCTTCTCTTCTCTTGTCTCGCGAGTGGCTATGGAGGATGAAGCTCATGGGAGAGGGATTGAGGTTGCTTGAGCTTGCCTCAAGGATCATAGAGCTACCGGTGTGCAAGAGAGAGGAGGGCACTCAATAGAGCATCAAGGTAAGCTCACGACACCCGTAAGGTAGGCATTGTGTGTCAGCTATGTGAGAGGTAGCCATGGCTGCTCGTTTCGAAACACTTGAGCAATAAGTGGTCCGTAGGTCTCGGGGTAGAGCTTGAAGCTCCCCTACAACCTCCAACACGTATGAATGTCGCAAGCTGGTACGAGCTGAAAATGGTCCACGCGGAATCACATCCAAATGGAATGCGGCGGTTCTCAGTTTTCTATGAGTTGCCATATTGGACCCACTTATAGGTCAACCACTTGTTGGATCCCACTTATAGGTCAACCACTTTTTGGATCCCAAGCATATTTTCAAGAATGTGGGGAGCTTGTTATGGGACCACATCACAGGAAAGAGAGACACTATAGGGGCACGAATGGATTTGAAGGAGGTAGGTAAGATGAAGGTGCTTTGGCCGCAGTCGAGTGCTGATGGTTGCGTGCAGCTTCCTCGCACTCCTTGGGTTTTGTCCACTAAAGAAGAGTGCATTGTGAAGCAAGTAATCAAGTCTATCCGCACTCCGACGGGTATGATGAGTTCTCTTAGGTCCGCATTTTCTAAAGACGACCAATTATTAGGGCTAAAATCCCATGACTGGCATAAGATATGTCAGGTTTGTACTACAAATGAATTGTGATTAGCGTGGACATTTTGCTATTTGGAATGTAGCCATTATTCATAATGCTTTCTCATTTGTGGCAGTTTGTACTACCGATCGCGATCGCAGGATGTCTTACTCTAGAAATACGCGGGGCCATTTTCAAGTTGTCGACTTTGGTGCAATGGATCTCACAGAAGGAGATTAAAACATCCTCTATTGAATCCTCGAGGCGGGGAGCAGTGGAGATGGTCTGTCTCTTTGAGAAATACTTGTCCACCAGCATGCTCACGATACAAGTCCACCTTCTTGTGCATCTTGTGGATGAAGTGGAGATTGCTGGACCTGTCCATACGGGATGGATGTTCTTCTTGGAGCACTTCATGAAAACCCTGAAAGGCTTTGTGTGACAACGAGCTCGGCCAGAAGGTAGCATGGCCGAAGGTTGGTTGGTGTCTGAGGCGCTAGTGCATATTTCACAATGGCTACCAACGGTGGAACCAAACAATGAAATGCTATGGTCGCTGAAGGACGATGATAGACTGACTGGAGATGTGGTGGTTGGAAATGGGGTAGAAAAAAGAATGGATGCCTCAATGGAAGAGAAGGTGAATCGCTTTTATATGTTGCACCATGCCTCTATTTAGACGTGGCTCGCCAAGTACCAAATTGCTAGGCAAGATCGAGAGGAAGCGCGAGCTGAATTCTGACGTAGTACGCATCATCGACCAATTCGATATCCCGAAGGCATGGAGGAGATGCCGCGGTTTATGTCAATGCGATGGCTACATGGAGCCTTGACCGCAGCGTCTCGCAAAGGGATAGAGGTCTCAATGGAGGAGTCGGAATTCTTGAGGGGATGTAGTCCAAAGGTGATGAGGGGTTTAGAATCTATCGTATCTAAATTTTATATAAGACATCTAATTTGAGTGTTTCAATGTACAATACAAAATATATAGTGCAGCGTGATCGCGCGGACGGCATTTTTGCGTGGAGCGTATTGACAAAATGCGCTCCACAATGGACTGTGGTGTCATGGCAAGGTTCGAGCAAGAGAGCTGGTGACGAGCAACAGATCCAAACACGGTTGTGGATGAGATGGAGTATTTTGGAAACTTGCAAAGTATTGTTACGGTGGATTACCGTAGCTTCTCCACGATACTATTCGATGTGCAGTGGTTCAAACTGGTACTTGGAGGAGTTGGAGCAACAGTTCAACAAGGTCCATCTGGATTTCTCAAAATAGATTCCAAAAAAAAAGGACGGATTTGTGTGACACCTTTGTGTTGCCGGCCCATTGTGAACAGGTGCATGGACTCATTTTCTTGCTAATTGTATTACGACATGGTTTATGTCACAATGGTTTGAACTCTCATGTACATGTTTGTGAACAGGTAATCTTCTATCCAAACCCCTGATAACCTCGATGGTGGTATGTTATACCTTCAACTCCCCAAAGTGCGAGAGTATATGATCAAAGCGATGTTCCGAGTATAAATGAAGATAATATGCAAATAGAGGGGCCGATATGGCAAGGGGTGGAGGCCATCGAAAGCTTGGAGCCAACATCGACTAACAATGATGGAAATACAAGAGTCCAAGATTTCTTTGAGAATGAGGCGGACTCATTCTTTTGTGGTGACATGTCTATTGACCTTCCAGTGTATGCGGAGTTGTGTTAGGAGATTAACATGGGACCATAGGATACTTCATATTTGGAGCATCCACTTACTCAATTCGTTGACCAATCACTTATAAGGATACATAAGATATGCATTTTAAGTGAGATTTGTTTTAAATGATTTATATTACTGTGCTTTGTATGATTTAAATTGATTATTCTAATATCATTTTTTATCTGTGCAAGTGACATTTTTAGGATGAGTCGAGGGATGAGCGATAAGGAGTTACAAGACATCTTCGCACGCATGTCTCCAGACCAGATCGCCAAATTCAAAGAGATGGCAGACCAGGAGCTGTCTCGATCTTCGTCAAGGCGCTCTGTTAGATCTGCTTTACGCGATCGGATGCTTCGACTTCGAGCAGACGATCTTGATGCTCACGACTTGGACTAGAGGGAGGGAAAGCATCGGGATTAGGGGGATGCTGCAGAGATACAGAGGCAGTGAACTCGCGGTCGACACGGGATACATGTGTGACTCCTCGCTCTCGTGGCTCAAGTGGATACTGTGGAGACACTGACGTGGTGTCTCTGTCTCATTGTTCAGTTGGAACTGCATCACCTCCAGGATTTGTCACACCTGTGGGGACGTCTACTCCAGTTACTCCGGCTTTTGCGCAAGCCGTCAGCAAAAGCAGGTGGCATCCGTGTGGATGCCACTCCGAGAGAGATTACCCCCGTTGGTACACCGGATGTAGAGGGGTCTCCTAGATATGCCCAAGAGTGTGGACGCAGATGGGAGAGGACCCATCTTAGGCAGACTCCTAGGGGTTATGGATATCTAGTCGATAGTAGGTGAGGAGCCATCATCATCAATGATGAGGGGAGGAGGGTGATGGCTCGCATGAGAGAGTTGTGCCAACAAGTTTTTTGGCATAACGTCTTGGATCATTGGAAGAACATACTGGAGGGGACCGAGGACTACATAGTAGTATCCTTGCACGAGGAGTTTCCGGTGCTAGCCGCAGTAGATAAATTCTCTACGAGCTGGATGATAGATTGCATGCGGGCTGGATGATGGATTGCATGCGTACATACATGTCACATAGACGATCCGACGCACGCAAGGCAATCAAGAGTGGGGCTGCAAAGCCTGAGTAGTTAGATGTAGATGACTGGCATCGACTAAGGGAGGAGGCTACAAATTCTCCAGGACATTGGAGTCAGCAGCGCGAGGCGGCGAGGGCACGACTAGAGGCCGGAGTGGTCCATCATCTTGGAAGTGGCGGCCACATGACATATTTGGATGACTTTGTAAGTTTTTCTTTTGTTTGCTTGGTTATTTTTTTGAAATATTCTTTGTACTGACAATCATGTTTCTAACAGTTAGCATTTTGTTTTCTTTGCAACACTCCGTTACAAATCATGATCTGACTGTCCTTGAGACTTGATATGCAGAGAGGCACGGTCTCAGGGCATTGATCGACCGATTGTATAGACGCGGCGGCCTTGTAAGTCACTCATCTTTCTTGTCCGTAGTTACCATGAGATATTTGAATGCATTATTGTATGGTGGACTAAAGTATTGTTTCTTTTTCTGCAGAGTCCGTTTGATGCTCCTTTGCGGCGGGACGAGCTTTCAGGAGACGAGAATGCGTAGCTCACCCTTGGATCCCTGGAGCTCACACACCTTTATTTTTGAGTCGCTTGATCTATGTAGACATTTTCTATGTATTAATGATATCCTGTCATGATTGTACCAATCGATTTTTATGCGATCACGTATTTATTTCATGTATTAGTTTTATGATTTTAGTATACATTGTTTTTGTTTGCAAGTGCATTGTACACAGTAGTACAAAAACTATTTTGTATGGCTCTCATAAAGCACACAGTGCTATATGTGCAAGCTGCCCTACCACAAATTTTTTTTCCCTATTACTGTCGCTATTAGCGTCGCAAATTTTACTGCTCATTGCTATGCACGTCACAAACTGTCGCTATCAGCGTCGGTATTGGCATCGCTATCAGTGTCGCATTGCTATGCACATCGCAAACTGTCGCTATCAATGTCGGTATTGGCGTCGCTATCAACGTCGCAAATGCGACTCTAATAGCGTTGCTGATAGCAATGCCAATACCGACTGTTCTATGGCGTCGCCAATAACGACGCTTTTTACGACGACGGGGGAAAATTTTGTTGTTTACATTTTCATCGCTTTAAACGTCAGTATAAGGCCTATATCTTGTAGTGAGAACATGTGTCAAAATATAATAAAATTTTGGTAGCATTTTGGATATATTTTGGAATTTGAACCAAAAAGTAGCTCATAAAACACTATTAAAACTCAACCATGAGCCATCAATCTATCAAATATATGCATACAGATATATGTGTATTAGGCAATATATCATGTCAAGCAATCCAAAACTGATCACAAACCATCCATCTATCATCGATGCAAGGGAGGTTGGTTGAGGGATCCCTTCAAAACTTATATCATTGAACAAATCTCCACATTTGAGAATCCAAAAAATCAATAAAATCTCACTTAAACCTCAACAAAGGCTGCATTTCAATCAAGATTGTCTCAATATAACACAATATTAATGAGTTTGGGAATCTCCCAATTCCCATTTTTTGAATACTAAAAAGGTGATACACGGATAACATTTCCATAAGTTTCTCAAAACCATATGATGTGACCTATCATTGGAAAGCACTTGAAAAAAGGAATCTGTTGAGCTATAGAGCACTCGATTTGGAGTTATAGTGTTCAAGTTATGACAAATCCAAAGATTTGACCATGTGTCCCAAACTTATGGAAAATTTCCATATTCCCCAATATGGTGTTATATATGCTAGAATCAACATACATAGGGCTATCCATAGTGTTGTATAAGCATCATAGTCCACATATACATGACAACTAAGCCCAAAACACTTGTGACAATGCCTCCACAATGGATAGTAGCAAAGCAAGCAAGTGGCATCAACAAACAAGAACAAAATATCTGACAAATCTTCAATCTCAAGTCAAAAGCAGTCTAAGTACCAAAAGACACTGCTATATGTCAATAATCACCAAGAAAAACATAAAGTGACAAACAATCTTTGAAAAAGCCTCAAAGCTATAAAGTAAACTCCCACTCACTTGGAAACTCCCACTAAAATCTATGAGCAAGGTGGTCACAAGCTCAACTCAATCATACAAGGAGAAGATTGTGTGATCACAACTATGTGTGATTTAAGAGGAGTGTCTGGAACCCACAAAATCAATCTCCCACTTAGACATAGACTAGTGCATCATCTTGCATACACATAGCTCTCAATCACTGGCTATAAGAGCATGTCAAGATAGGTGCTCAATATCAAAATCATCAGCCCCATTTGAGCGTAAATAAGCTCTTGCAAATCTTTACACAATTTGCAAAATGAGAAGCAAAATTAGTGTGCAGTCTAAAGCAAATAACTCAAAAGCTACTGAGAATTTGGAAAAAACTTTCTTCAACAAAGTTCTAGAGCACAAAAAAATTCCTAGACATGAAAAGAGCCAACATAAATGGTTACCTTTCAATAGCTCATAATTGATCTTCAAAATTTGTAACCTGTAAACTTATCTTGCAACTTATATAAAAATTAGTGAGAAATTTGCAACGTATCTAAAAATTAGTGAGAAATTTGGGAAACCATTGCTCTAAAAGTTGTGGAGCACAAATAAATGGTCAAGGTTCTTGGGAATTGCAACAAAATCAGCTCTATATTCTAAGATATCTTTGTTGCAAAAAAAAAAACAAATATTTGTTGCTCTCAAACATGACATAGCTTTGATACCACGATGAAGAGTGCACATGTGCAAAAGCATGCATGTGTATATGATGAGAGAGAGAGAGAGAGAGAGAGAGAGAGAGAGAGAGAGAGAGAGAGAGAGAGAGAGAGAGAGAGAGAGAGAGAGAGAGAGAGAGAAAGAGAGGCAAAGAGATGAATGGTGTGGGTAGGGGTGAGCCTTGCCTTCCAAGATTCTCCTTTCTCACTAACAAGGTAACTAGTCACTTAGGATTAGTGAGTGGCTAAAGTATATATTTGTACACTTGGGGTTAGTGAACTAGTGATGGGCATTGGCTATCAACAACATGGCCAAAATCCCAACACATCCTTGAAAAAAATCATGTAAACAACCTCTTCATTGACTAGTCAATATGTACAGTATCTACAAAGTGGTATGGAGCTACCCATCTCATTTGCATCTATGAACATATCTTTCCTCTACGCTTTAAATAGATTCTTTTCTCAGCAAAATTCATGGTGGTAGTGTCACAAAGTAATTTGTGCAAGTGTTAAGAGGCACCATGCCTATGGTTGAGAGAGAGAGAGGAGAAAAGAGAGGATATGAGACCACTTTACACTTTAATTGATGATGGAAAATTGGAAAAATATGTGTTTGCAAAAGACATGATCGAAAACTAGATAAAGGTGTCAGTAAAGTGATAATAAAAACTGGGTAAAAATGTTGATGATGAGGCTTAGTAGCAAAAGTAGATAGATAAAAATGGGCAAAAGTGGGTAAAAAAGCTTCTCCAAAGCTGATCAATGTGAGGTTCCAGATACTATGATGCTTGAGGCCCTAGGATCAAGTGTCCTTTTGAAAAATTAGCTTTTTTCTCTCTTGAGATAGATGATAACTTGATCATGGAGAGTATACAATTGCAATGCCATTCTACACACCACAATCTCAATCTTTACTTCACTTGCATACTTTTTCAAACTTATGTTATGTTGAAAACACATCAACTCCACAGCAATGTTAGGTCATTCAATCTAGAATAATTGGCAATAAGTAGTGTGAGATGATAAAACTTGATGGATCTCTTTGATGTTGTCAGGACAACGGTCCTAAGAAGTCAGTCTTAGTCTACGAGATGAGGGCAAGGTTGTAAAATATTACACGGCGCAGCGAATAGAATCTGAGAAAGAGATAGAGAGTACACAACACATAAGAGGAGAATTAGTAAATTCTTTAACTCCAAACAACTGATACAAAGATGGCTCTGTCCACCCGTGCACTTCCACTGTGTGAAGCTTAGATGGCGATCTAGACAGAAGATAGGTGAAGAGTTTAAGTCTAGCTGGAACAACAACTCTGACTGGGTGAAAGATGAGTGTAAGATGGCTGCGAAAGGGTTTAGCTTTTATAGCCCGCGAAGGTCGTTAGGTCGGCCTGTTGACCGACCTACCATATGAGCCTCCACTAGTCGGCCAGGGAATATTCCAGGGAATATTCCCTTTACCATCGGACCCCCCAGCCAGGGGCCGCTTCCGCAGCCCCCGGACCCCACAATAGGGGCCCCTTTTAACTCCCTTACCATGCAACTCAATGCAATGTGCCTCGAGTTGCTACCAGCTTAACCACTCCGTCTAACCCAAAGATTAGACCCACAACAGTCACCTTTTTGCCGTCCGGTCACATAGACCTCATCTGATATACAAGTCAGGACTCAACCAATGTCTGGGCTCACATTTGGCTTCTCCTCATAATGGGGGCCTTACAACTTTGAGCACCATGGATCATTGGTAGCACCTAATGAGGGTGGGGCATTGATCATATCTAACAAAGGTGGACATGGTCCGGATGGCTATGAGCCATGGGGCAAATGACTAGGGGAGCCCAGTGTGGACTAGGAGACCTATATAAGGGCATGGAAGGGTGGAGACTAGTATTGCCCATTACCCTTGGCCTCTCACCAATATCAAAGCTAAATTGGGAGTCATGAAAGTAACCATTCAATAAAATGTTTACAAAAGTGGCATTTTTGTGGATCTTCTTGTTGTGAAGGACACCAAAAACAATGTTCTACATCTTTTTGCATCTCACGCACATCAGCTAATTCTGCACCGTTTGGGATATATCTGTGTTTTTCTGCACAACCACGGGAAGAAGGAAGAGCTTACAATATGAAGCAAGAATGAGTCTTGGAGGTGCTCAGAGAGAAGGCTTCCTTTCTCTCTTCCTCTCTTATCAGGGATCCCTAGTTTTGCCAAGGACTTCATGGAAGTGTGGCAGTAACGTCAAGCTACTTCGATGGTGACGATGTATGACATTGCGGATTTTAAGTTCTAAGATGAGAAGCCGTGGCATGTTCCTTTCATGATCTCTCATGCATAGCTTCATGCATGTGCATGCAAGGTATGCATATGCATGCAAGGCATGTATGTGCAAACTTAGACAATCGCATGCACAGTATGCACACATCAACGGTTGCCATGCAAGTCATGATATACAAGCATGCATGGCATGCAATGCATGATATACAAAAATGCATGTCGTTCATGTGTAGCTTTTGATATACTTTGCAAGCATGCAAAGTGATTTCGCATGACATGCAAGGCATGTGATGCATGGCACGATCATGTTTAAGCAAGTTGTTTGATGTGAAATCTTCATGGCTTTGAATCACGTATTCAAAGGAGCAATTTGATGACAATTTCTTGGTCATTGTTGAGCGATGCATTTTGATTCAAATATTTTGGAGCGGATTCATGGATCTCGGATAGCAAATCAGTGATTTACTTCGCTCTCAAGTGGCAACGTGTTTGATGGAAAAGCCAATTTTTGCCAAGATTAGGGACCTACGAGGTTGCTTTTGTCCATTATGTAATCATGCATGACATGGTTATTTATAGCAATGTGTACAACATATTGTAGTCTTTGACGGATGAGGTACAAGAGTTTATACTTCTATTTTGAGAATTGTGTATGTTTTTCTTCTCTTGCAGGTCTCTATGAGTAGATCATACATCGATTTTTCTTGCCATGTCTTCTATAATGATGGTGTTTATATCTCAAGAAGATTTTTTAATGGCTTCTTGGCATATGGATACGATCCATCCAGATTAGGCATCATTTTTATTGAGTGTTTGTTCTTCTCATATATGGACCTCAGTTATGGCACTTGCTTTATGACGATTATACGTCATAGATATGGACATATTGATGCTGATTTGTTATATGTATTTATACATCTATGGCAAAGTTTATGTTTATGATTTGTCAATAAGCATATCTTTATGTCTATGCTATGAGCATAAGACTCTCTCCTCTTATCTTGGGGGAGATACACCGTTTTTTTAATGCTATGAGCGAAGGAGTCTTCCTCTTGTTGATGAAGATATATCATCAACACCATTATCTATATGGCTATTATGAGCCTTAGCATTTTTTTAAATGGTTATGCACTGCAACAACTTCTGTACATGCTTTATGCCATATGATGGTATCAAGTAAAGATCTATGCATTTCATTTGGTGTTTTGATCAATAGATATGCTCTAGTCTATGAGGCTAGAGTCCTATGTAATCACTCAGGGTTAGTGTGTCGGTGATGATGTAGTGACTCATTTTGGTGGTATTTACCATAGCAAAGTAACACTACACCATCAAACCTATGAGTGGATATGAAAGGTATATACAATTTAGTGGTACGTTGTCTGATAATGACAACAAGCAACTAGACATTGTATCCGCACAGAAACCGGTAGATACGGGAATGGATACCCTCAAAATATATCGCGCCACAGCACTGCACAACAGACTACCATCACACACATAAGATGAAAGACCATCAAATAGGATAACACAGCAACAACATCATCATCATCGTATATATCAGAAGATAGATACAAAGCTCTGCACCACAGTGCGCTCCCACAAGAGTGCAACCACACAATATATATCTCCCTCACAAGGGATGCCAATAGACATCGGGGATGCCAACAGATATGGGATACAAACGGGTACACTCCAAGGACAACTGCTTGGATCCCCAAGGACACACCGATCACACCGCACATGCGGTCTACGATGTTGTGGCAAATGCCGTAACACTTGGCATGCACGGTGGACTGTGCGAACCCACAACAGGAACACCCAAACTCAGCAATAGCAAAAGGCAACCACTACAGTGGTTGTGAAGCAGTAGAAGTGGTTGTGAAGCAGTAGAAGTAGAAGACACAGGAACAGACTCGGAGACTGGAGTTAAAGTAGTAGGCGAGGCCTACAAAGCCATCGTTGCCGCAGGAATTGGCACCTAGTCCGCCACCGCAAGACCGGTCTGACTCCTTTGTTCTGTGGACAACTCAAGATCCTTCGGCCATGCCGATCTGCTCCACAAAATCCTGAACACCCGCAGCACGCTGCTGCTCATTAGGCTCCACCAAAATAGTGTAACTTGTCTGGAGAGGTTTCAATGGGGCAAAGAGAGACGGGGAGGTATAAAAACGTTGCTAGAAAGAATCAGCATCATTCCATCAGGGTGGGCATGGAGGTAAAGTCAAGGCAAAATTGTGACAGCACAGCGCCAGCCAAAAGTATACTCTCTGCGAATCATTTCCTTCTACCGTTGCACTGTCATCCGCAGTCGCCGACGTTGGTCCCGAAGAGTATCACACTCCCGCAAAATCCGAGCCATCTCTGCAGTAGATATATGTTCATCTGCTGCACCGTCATCCGCAGTTGCTGACGCTGATCCCGAAGAGTATCACACTCCCACAAAATGTGGGCCAACTCCGCAACAAACATATCTTCATGCAAAATTGATGACGGCCCCGCCGACTCGACCACAGCCTTACCAGCCGCAGAGCCTAATGGAAGCTCATTATCTAGTGGGCCCATATCTTCCTGATGTACTGCAGAGAACCCTGTCCGAACAGCCTCCCGCCACCCAGCTAACTGCTCCCGCCAGTGTTGGTGCACCTCCATCTTCAAGGCTAACACTAAGCCCTCTAAGCCCTCCATGTTGACCAAGACATCTTCCGTATGAAGTAAATATGCTGCAAGGGCATCAGAGGTGCCACGGCGAACCAATTCATCAATACTGGAGTAAACATACTCCTCGTACTGGTCTTGTACTACAGCAAACTAGGTCTGCGCCCTCCAAGCCCGTTTCTCCAATCCCTGCACTTGTGCCCGAAATTGATATGCCTCTGCCTCCAACGCCTGAATCCTCTCAGCATATGCACTTGATTGCGGTCTTTGGCACAAGAACTCACTGACCATTTGTAAAAACCAAGCACAACTGTCAACATGCTCCGGCTACACTGTGTAATCCGGAGAAGACCAAGGAAAAACAACAGTGATCACCGGAGTAGATTTAGTAAGCACACTAGGAAGAGCAATCAAAAC
Source organism: Lygodium microphyllum (assembly GCF_053477565.2). Classification (NCBI taxonomy): domain Eukaryota; kingdom Viridiplantae; phylum Streptophyta; class Polypodiopsida; order Schizaeales; family Lygodiaceae; genus Lygodium; species Lygodium microphyllum. Next base: position 5,452,155 of record NC_141155.1, read on the forward strand.
CTCAGTGCCGGTATAGACACCGCACTGACATCAAGAACCACAACAGATTGCTGAGGTTGCACTGCCACATCAGGTAGCCTTTGTAGCATATTGAAGCTCCATTGTTCCAAGGGCAATAAACCACCCGCAGCAGCAACAGTCATAGTAGCAGCTACAGAGACCGTCGGGGTCGCCAAACCTAAAGACGTCAAGAAAACAGAAGTAACTGCAACAACAAGGGAGGAAACCGCACCTAGAGAGGGCACACTTGACCGCAACTCCCCCACGGATGTGCGCTTGTGAGGATTGCGAGGAATAGGCTGAGAAGAAGAAGCTGATGCAGTCGCGCACAAACCCTCAGAAACTATAGATGAGGGGCGCGACATCCTAACCGACCCATCCGAAAACAAAACTTGTAAATTTTGGCTGACTTTGGTGGTTATCAGTACATTTTTTGCCAACTACGCCAAGACCCTCTCAGCTTCAGCATGAAGGCGATCGTGAAATACACGGGCCCAAGCTACAGGCTCCGACTGCGCCAACCGCAGCATGGCACACACCCAAACTAACAAAGTATAGGTCTTCGCCTGCAGCCAAAGTGCATCAATAAACCATCGATAGCATTCTCGAAGAGAAACATTTCTACAATTTGACAACAGTTATATTCACTGCCAACTCGAGGGCCAAACTCCTGCTCCATCTCCGCAGGTGTACTTGGATATTTGGCACATGAAACCTGTCAATCGACAACAATAAACGATCAAATATCAACTATTCAGTGAGCTGAATCTGCCGATTGCCCACAAAGACAGTATCTCCCCACATAAGATCCGCTAGAATAGACTGTGCACGCGGATGGACGATAACATCGCCCCAAGAGATGGCAGCAAAACCTTGCAACTGCATCATAGAGAGCCAAGTTGCCACCTTAGGATGCTCAAGAAAGGCCAAGGGAGTAAGAAACACGAACTACAGTGGGCTAGCAGTCATGGCGACGAGAGCACAAATCAACAAAGCAAGGAAGGCACAAAAGCACACGTAAGATCGCCAAGGCAGTAAGGAGAGATAGAATAAAACCCAACAAAATAGCTCCCACATAAGCAAAGGTAGAAATGCCTCGAGCTGGGGATCATGCTGATATTCACGGGATCGTATGCAATGAATAGGTATGAGAGCCTTTGTGGAAGGCAGTTGCCACAAAGAACACATTAAAAAGGGTATCGTCGCAAACGAAGCGAAAAAGGACACGTCAAAAAATCATTGGTCTTATAATGCCGCAACTGGTACCCATTTACGAGACTAGAGAGCACCGCACCCTGCAAATCTGTCAATGTAAAAGACGTTGGGCCAGCCTCCGCAAAAACCCAAAATGGACCTGACCACCGCAGCTTCAATTTTCCTTTAATCTTGCCATTCTTCGAATGAAAGACCAAAACCAAATCCCCACACTAAAATTTGTGGCGTCGAGAATGACTATCGACCCAATGCTTTCTGCATCTCTGTAGTACTTGCATTAAATAGAAAGAATGCCAATGGGACTCCTCTAGTTGAGCTAGCACATCCAATCGGTATACCACAGAATCCTTCGATAGAAGCCTCTCCGCCACCGCAATCCTATAACTTGGCAACACACCAGAGTAATAGCTTCCATTCCAAAAAGCCATCTTGAAAGGTGTCAAACCCGTAGCCACTTTAAAAGTTGTGCGGTACGCCCAAAGTGACGAAAAAAGTTTCTCGTCCCAATCACTACGGTGAAGATTAACAAGTTTGGTCAGCATTGACACAATCTGTTTATTCAAAGATTCCACCAATCCATTTGCTTGCAGATAATAAGGAGACGACTTGAGATGTTGAATTTGAAAGGGAGAGAATGATCGAAGCTTGGACTCGAGAGCTATAGCGGGAGAGCAAGAGCAATAAAGAGAGAGACGAGAAATGGGAACTCCAGCAGTCACAATGTGTGACGGGGCCTTCCTTTATTCAAATTGTCACTAAAATAATAAAGAATAAAGTGACAATGACGGGCGCCCGCCACCTGCAATGTGCAGTGGCGGTGACTATCAGTGTAGTAATACATGGGCGGCTAGGCGGAGGCGCCTTTACCCCCAACAACCTCCCACTTAAAGGCGAATCTACCCTACCGAGGAGTGAAAAGAAAAAGAAAAAAGATAGTACAACATGTATGCATATACAACAGGATGAGGAAAGATGTCATCTCATCCCATGCCCATCAACCTCCTAAGGAAGGCAAAGCACTCTATAGAGAGGCATTTCGTGAGCAAATCTGCAAGATTCTGGTCAGTTGAGATCTTGACAAGATCAACAGACTTGTCCTCAACGACCCCACATATGAAGTGATACCTCACCTCAATGTGTTTCGTCTTCACATGGAAGACCGGATTCTTAGCTAACTAAATAGCACTCATAGAATTCGAATGCAGTGTAGGGATAGCATCAATACCAAGGTCAGCAACCAAATGACCCAACCAAATGGCCTCCTTACAAGCCTTAGTGGCTGCAACATACTCGGCCTCTGTAGTAGAAAGGGCCATGCATTTCTGCACCCTAGACATCCAAGAAACAGCACCTCCAGCATATATGAATACATAGCCGGAAGTGGACTTCCTACTATTTGCATATCCTACATAATCAGAGTTAGTGTACCCCACAACTTCTGTATCTTGGCTGCCATAGCATACGCACATATCTGCAGTGCCCTTCAAGTACCTCATGATACCCTTCATGGCATCCCAATGCTTCTTGCCAGGCGTAGCCATATAGCGTGCCACAACACCAACTGCAAAGGCAATATCTAGACGAGTGGCTATCATGGCATACATAAGACTACCCATTGCGGATGCATAGGGAATCTTGGCCATCTTGGCCCTCTACTCATCTGTGTGCGGACATCAACCTGTGATACCTTCACATAAGAAGGAAATGGACAACTAATAGGCTTTACATCCTGCATGCGGAAGCGCTCAAGGACTTTATGAATGTACTCCCTCTGTAAACAAGTAAAGGAGTCCCTGATACCTATCACTTCTAATGCGCATACCAAGTATATGAGTGGCCTGTCCCAGATCTTTCATCTCAAAGCTCTTCTTGAGCTGAGCCTTAAGAGCATCTAGCTCATCATGAGCTTTCCCTGCCATCAGTATATCATCCACATAGAGTACCAAAATCAGTAAAGAACCATCACGAGCTTTCTTCATGTAAAGACACCGATCCATAGCACTCCTGTTGTAGCCATGTGACTGCATAAAGGTATCAAACTTATGATACCACTCCCTAGGTGCCTGTTTCAAGCCATAAAGACTTTTCTTCAATTTGTACACTAGGTACTCCCTGCCAAGTTCTGCAAAGCCCTTAGGCTGCTCCATATAAATCTCATCATGCAAGTCCCCATGTAAGAAAGTCATCTTGACATCCATCTGGTATAAATCCAAGTCAAGCTGAGCAACCAAATCCAAGACTAAGCGCAGGGTGGTCATCTTAACCACATAAGAAAAGACCTCATCAAAGTCCAAACCATGCTCCTGCTTAAAATCCTTTGCTACCAATCTAGCCTTGTATGCCGGCTTGGGGTGTCCAAGGGTACTTTTCAGCTTGTACACCCACTTGCATGGCAAAGCCTTCTTGCCCGTAGGCAAGGAAACCAAATCCCAAGTGTCATTCTTATGCAAGGAGTCTATCTCAGACTCTATAGCCCTCTCCCAGGAGTGACTCTCACCCCTACGCATAGCCTCATTATAAGTGAAAGGCTCGCCTGCATCTGTAACCAAGACATAATGCATCGAGGGATGAAATCTATCACGTGGACGTCTGTCTCTAGTAGACCGTCTCACGACAGGCTCTACTGCCTGTCCAACACCCTGACCATGAATATTTACTGCAACTGTAGGCTGTCCAACTGGGTGTGCGGGAGCTCTCGGCTCCTCCTGAAATATGACCCTGCAAATCTCAACAACTCTCACAGGCTGCCGATGCATCTTGTCTTCATGGAAGACTACATCATGACTGCGGATGACTTTCTGCACTTGCGGATCCCAAATATGGTAACCCATCTCTCTTGCATCCCTATAACCAAGGAAAATGCATTTGACACTCTTAGGATCTAGCTTACTTCTCTTGTCCCTGGCCACATGGCAAAATGCCTCACATCCAAAGACACCAAGATGCACATAAGAGGGAGGTTTTCCAGTGTATATCTCCTCTGCAACCTAGAAATCCAAACCACTAGAAGGTGATCTGTTTATGACATGCACAGTTGTACTAACTGCCTCAGCCCAAAAGTTTTGTGGTAGGCCTGTGTGGCTAAGCATACTACGTACACGCTCCTGGATGGTTCTATTCATCCGCTCAGTTAAACCATTCTGGGGGGGTGTAGGGGACGGTCAATTGACGTTTAATACCCGTCTCATCACATAACTGCTCAAAAGCACGTGAGACATACTCACCCCCATTATCTGTCCTTAGGCATTTTAGTCTATACCCAGACTAGTTCTCAACCAATGCAAGCCATCTCTGAAACTCAGCCAAGACATCGGATTTCAGCTTAATGGGATAATCCCAAAATTTTCATGAAAAATCATCTATGAACGTAACAAAATACTTTGCACCACCCATAGACTGACAAGGCATGGGCCCACAGACATCTGAATGTACCAATGCCAAGGGCTCACTCATGTGTGGCCTACTCGACTTTTTATGCATAGACCTAGTCTCCTTGCCATAAAGACAATGCTCACATGAATCAAAACATGCATAATCAAGGGGCGGTAAGTACTGCAAACCAGAAAGCATTTTCATTCCCTTCAAAGACATATGCCCAAACGGGCAATGCCAAAGAGATACATGTGGGATAGAACCCACAGACAAAACATGATCAAGGGAAGAAGCTAATACAATCAAGGGATAGAGGCTGCAAGCCTTGGCACCTCTCGCAATCACAAGTTTGCCACAAGTGATCTTCCATGCAAAGTCTCCAAAAGATACATGATAACCTGCATCATCAAGCTGTCTAGTTGACATGAGACTACGTGTCAAAGAAGGTACATGACGTACATCTTGCATAACAAAACTACTGCGAGAAGGAAACTACAGCCTAATATCACATGCCCACAATATCAAGAGAGCTGTCATCACCCAAGTGCACAGAACCCGAAACAGTATGGTATGAATAAAACCACTCTTGGCAAGGTGTCACATGAAAGGACGCCCCTGAGTCCAAGATCCAACACTATGCATACCTAGAGTGTCTCTCTGTCATCTGCGAAGCACTAGAAGAAGCTGCAAGGATATAATCATCATCATCAACATCCTTAGGTTGTATAACATTGATCTCTTCAATTTTAACACTGGACTTTGCAAGCACTATGCTGCGATTAGAAGATTTATCCTGCACTTTGTCTTTCCCCTTATCTTTGCGCCTTTCATTGCGCATTTCATGGCATTGTGACCTAATATGGCCCTTTTTTCCACAATGGTGACAAGTAACATCTGCATACCTGCCATGGGATTTGCTACGTGACTTCCCACGAGACTTGGACCGAGATTTTTGAGAATCCCGTCCATGACCACCACTGCCATGCTTTCCATACCCATCATTCCTGCCTCTAACTGTCATAGCATGCGACACACGAGAGGCATCCAAATTCTTACGGTTAACCTCTTCCTGGAGACTTCATGATAGCAATTTTTAGCATCTTCTAAGTTTTTGGAGTCATTCTATTAGCCTAAAAGCTAGCCCACCATTGTCTAGTATACTTTTGGAGGTACATAGCAATATTGGGTTTCTTTGAGGACTCCATAAAGCTTTCATCTCCACAAGTAGCATCAAATTGTTGTATGAAGGCTGATACCTTGCCCTTGCTCCAAAGGCTCTATCATAAGTGAGGAAAATGGTATCCTTTCCTCTTTCCTTAAACTTTTTGAGCTTACAAGACCTCTTCCAAGGAGTGTAAGACCTTTGGTGCCCTCTCCTTTTGGGTTTTTCAGAAGAGTAACTACTACTTTCATCGAAAGAGGGTGAGGATGCACATGGAGAAGAGGGTGACCTCTTTCTCTCCTTTCTTCTAGTTGAACTTCTTCCCTCTCTCTGAGCATCATAATAAGGAGAAATTTGTTGTGATCTTTTCTTCCTTGGGAGGAGTTGGAGGCTATCAAGACAAGGGTCCTATGGGCACTCGATGTTCAGGCATACGACTAGGGCCCCCTAGTGTGGATAGAGAGGACTCTATATGAGGGCATAGCAAGGTGGAGACTAGTATGCCCATTCCCCCCTCTCTTACACTAGTATCAAAGCCTAGGGGCATCCATATTTCTCTCTCTAGGTGAAGAGGGAAAGGTCATGCACTTTTTGGGCTATTATTGGCATGGGAATGGGCTCTAGTTCTAGATTTTGGCACCTTTCTCCCTCCCTTTCTAGGTGTGATTTTTGGGCATGAACTACATAGGGAACTATGAAGAGCTGAACTTGGGCCATGCCTAGTATGAACAAAAGTGCTCTAGCAAGCTCTCTAATTTTTTCTTTTGTGCCTCAAGCTAGTTTTTTCTCAATGAATGTTTTTTTTCTTTGCACAACTACTACTTATGAGTCACCATAGTTGTGTCGTAGACATTTCTTACCACAAGGCCTTTACAAGGCATTTGGCCTCTAAGGCCTAAAGGCCTTTGGGCCTTAGGCTTGGTAGGGGTACATATCCACAAACGATACAAGCTAGAAAACCCCTTGGTGGTGTGCCCCGTAGGCTATGACCTTGGATGTGTGCATGGGCATTAAGGGCTGGAAAATCTTGCACTTCAGAAGGCATGCCCCTTGGTATCATGTGTGTGGATTATGGCAAGAGCTGATTGTGGCCAGTGTGAATTGCCGGACAAGATGGCCATGGTGGTGCTTCATGTCTTGATTGTCCCATGGCCTTTGAACATGCCTATGTTTGGAGCTTAACATACGATGCCTCCATGAAGCAATATGGCGCTGGTCATGCATGTCCTTTGACCAATGGCTTCCATGGTGGAATTATGCTCATGATAGAGAATCACAACCATGTAAGAGGTGTTCAATGCACAACTATGTGTGCAACTTCATGTGTGTTCCTTAAGGCCAAGAAGGGTAATTGTAATGCTCACGGCATGCTAAGACGGGTGCTATCATCAAGATACCCACAAGATAATCATGTAAATGGCATCTAGGAGATGTCAAGGGTGCAATGATTTTCATGTTGATAAGATGATCTCATGGCAATATATATGTACACAATCTACAAACCATGCATGTACTTCATGCATGCAAGGTATGGTACTTATGGCTTGAAAGTATGAAAGCATGCAGGCATGCATTCAAGTGACAATTATGGCCCCTTTCCAAGGATGCAAAGAGGATACAAATAACATGCACGGCATGTGTAGCAACCATAGGTTGCAAAGACTATCAATTACTAATCCTTTATGGCTTCAATTTTGGGATGTTCTCTCATGTTTTGCTAGATCTCTCTATTGACTTATCATCATCCAATTTTTGCCACCGGTTTCTCAGATATATTACTTTATGCTTCTTGTTTAAAGGTCTATGTGGTTCTTGGTTTTTGCAAATCTCCACGAAAGTTTTATGACTCAATTTATGATGGCATATCTTTTCTTATGATGGCATATTCATTGTACGATGTCTATATGGAGTATTTATGGTTTTGTCATGCATGCGTATGACCCATCCAAGCTATGATCGATGGCTTATATATTGAGATTCAAGTTTTTATTGGAATTCTTATTCTGTTATGGTTATCAATCAGATCTTATGGTTTATGATGACTATGAGTCATAGGTTATGAACATTACCTATGGTCAACCTCTTATATGTAGCTATGATATGAGCTGATAATAGTGATTATGGTCATGGCTAACAAGCCATATATTATTGCTGGGGTCTCTATGGGTTTTGGTCCATCTCTTTTGTGCACTTATGGATTAGGGCATATTTTGATGATTGGCTATGAGCCCACATACCTTCTTATCCTATTTTGATGACTGTACATCATCAACTCTACTTCTTGTTATGGCTATGAGCTAGGAGCAGTGCAATATTTTACCAGGACTCTTTACATTCAAACTTGTTTATCTTTATGGTTTTGAGCTGACCAATTTCAATTTTTCTTATATTAATGAGATTGGCCACGCTTGTAGCTTCTAGTACGCTTGATATTCTATTATTCTTAATGCCATATGATGGTATATAGATCAATTTTATGAAGTTAAGATGGTCATGATATCGAGACACATGGTGTGTTCTGTATGGCTACACATATGCTTTCAATAGTTCAGAGCTTCATATTCACTTAGGGAAAATGCAATGTACAATATGTAGTATGTTGCTAGCCATAGTGAATTCTTTTTTCTATCTACATGTATGTTGCTATTTGAGACAATTCTCACCAGACACCAATACAAGTTTGCTTCTTATCTAGCTTGCACTATGCTAATGAGATTACTAAGGGGTGACATATGATGTCGCTATGCCTTAAGATTACTTGTTTCTTTCCAAAAATGGATTACTTTTCTCACTTTTTGATATTTGGAAGCCTAGATAGATGTATCCTATGAGGATAAGTCCTTTCAATAAACAAGAGGAACAAAATGGCAATCTCATGTAGGACATCTACTGAAGGACATCATCTATTTCATATTTTCATATATGATAGCTACATATATTGATCCTAGATTAGGGTCCACTTTTAGAGGATTTGGATTAATATTAGGAATTCTACAAGGCTAGGATGTCTTCTTACTACTAAGGCATGCACACTAGGTGGAATGGGACCCGAGTGTTCAATAAAGAGGTGTCGTAGGCAGCATGAGAATTCAAGTGATATCAACCACTTGAACATTTATCTTTAGGACTTTTTTCTCACAAGTATATGATTTGGCTAGCTAGAATATGATGTTATGTATGTATGATGGTTTAGTATGATAAGGTACAAGCTATTATGTATCACTAACTATCAGATTATTTTAGGACAAGGTTTTGGGACTACAAGTTATGAACTATGTGCTTTCTCTATGACCTAAGGTGTCATAAAAATTAATACTTGACAATTAAAAATGATATTTTTCATTTTAAGCTGGCCACTAAAAATGTGGAAGATAACAAAGGAACAAGGGTCAAACTATTCTTATGAGCTTTGGGATTATTTCCACCAATGAATCCATGGGAAATAATCCATCAAGAGCAAAGACTATGAGACTTAAAAAGATTATAAAGGAAGTCTCATTAGCTTCCAAAAGATGTTGCAAATGATTCCCACAAGAAGCTTGGTTAATGACAAGCTAGAAGGTTACAACTAGGAACCTGATTGTTTAGGTTTCCAAGTAGATTAAGCTAGAATCATGCTCATCTAGGATAATAGCTATTTTTCCTAGAAAATAGCTAGAGAAGGGAGCATTTTATTTATAAAGATGAATAGTTTAATGTAGAGTCTTAGTTGTTCAAGTTTCTAAGCAGTTGGAGCACCAGAATTGCTTGTCCTTAAAAATATGTGATTTTCGTAGAAAATAGACCAAGGCCGTAACTAGCTTAAGCTAAGGGCATATTTCATGTGCTATAGAGAATTTGACTTGGAACATAGCCAATTCCAAGTAAATGACTGTCCTAGAAAGTAGGAGAATTAGCTATGATTGCTCAAGCTAGTAAATAGTCTATGTCAATGGTCCTATGGCTAGGTTATAGGCTAGAATCATAAAAACCTAAGGCTAAAGGCGTGTCCAAGGTGAGGTAGGGCGTTGCCACCTCAAAGCCACAAGAGGAACTCATATATACTTCCTATTTTCATCCAAGGAAAAGCCTCCTCTTGCCCATGTGCTCCCATGTGAAGAATACCAATGCTATTGGATAGTCTACAAGAGGTCCAATGAAGGGAAGCCATTTACTACATAAGGTGGTCCAATGAGGGCCTAGGACTACATTAGCATGTGTATTCGAGTAAGGAAGGGACCTCACATGCCTCCTCTTGTAGAAAGACCCATTCACACCATCCTCTATCCACATGGGATAAGGACACTTGTCATAACGTTATTGCATGGCTTCATAGGGGTCCAATGAGGTGCTAGGACCTATTAGGCATGTGGATTCAAGTGTGGACTAGCCTCACACGCCTCCTCTCTTGTAGAAGAGTCTCCTCACACCTTTCACATCACCCTCTTGGCACATGGTACAAGGACACTTGTCATGACGCCATTGAATGGCCTCATAAGGGTCCAATAGCATTGTAGGACCAATTTGGAAGGCATTTTTGAGTCCTTCCCTTGCTTAGGCATGTAGGAGAGCCCTCATTCATGTTCATTCTCATGAATCAAGTCTCCTTCTCTAGCAACCAAGGTGAGAAGTGGAGAGCCTACCTCAACAACTCTTGTGATGGAGAGCAAAATCCACTCAAGAGCCATATTAATCATGCAAGCTTTGAAAGCTCTCTCTATCTACATCACTCTTAATCTATGAACTATGCTAAGAAAGATGAGTGATTATGTGCGAGGCAAGTACTTCTTTCTTGTAAACTAATTCTTCTTCACCTCAAATTGACTCCCTCCCTGCTAACTCTCTTCACCTTTGAAGGTGTTTGAGGTCTTGGGATGGAGGCCACTCATGTTAGGTTCATGTTTTGTTGCAGTTATGTTGCATGAGGCTTGCCATCTTCATGCAATCAAGCTTGGGAAGGCAACAAATTGCATTGTAAACAAGTCTCCTTCAAGTAGAACCTATAATACAAATGCCTTTTGGAGGGGGGACTGGCTCCACACAAGTTTGGTCCTCAACAGTGTCTACTTTTCTTTCTCTCTCTCTCTCTCTCTCTCTTGATAGCTGGACTCTTCATGATTAAGCTAATTTGTGTGATGTTTTATGCTAGACTCCATCCATGCACTTAGGCCTTGTCTTTGATGCTATCTACTCTTCAAACTCTAGAACCAAGTTACTCACTTTAGTTAGCATTATGGGTATTAAAACTAACATTGGTATAAGAGGTTAGGTTAACTCTTTTCTTCTCCAAGAAGAGAGGTCCTTAAGTTGCTCATTTAGTAAGATTTGTGCATTACTAGAAGGGTAAGTGGGCTTGGGATTTATTAACAGGATTGACGAGCCCACTAAGTGGGGTACGGTTCACCGTCGAGAGCTCTAGACTTAATAATGGAGTCTTTGTAAGACTTGCTTTTGGCTTTACCATTATTGAGCTAGTAAGAAACTTGGCAGGCACCTCTCGTCAATCTTGCAATGTTAAACCCACTCCACTACACTTTGTAATATACAAATCCTTCACTACAAAGAGTGAGTACTTGAGTGCTAAGGAATACAAAAGGTGGAAACCAAGGGTCTCTCTAGATTTGTGTGAGGACAAAAGGGATGGAACTAGTCTGCATTAAAACCATACAAACATTTTTCTTAACATGAAAGAGAACAATAAAGAGAGTAGGGATAGTGTAGACACATTTACTTTTACCCCAAGTGGCATTAACAATGATGATTCTATACGGTCTTTAGTCATGAAGCTTCAAACCATCATGGAGAACCGTGCTTTGCATGAGGAGGCTACTCGCCAACTTCACGATTATGGTATTCTCCCTAAAACCCCAAAAGAGAGAGTTCCAATGAGGATTTTTGGTGAGACCTCCAAAAAGGGAGCCTCTACTACTAAAAAGGAGAATAGCTATGGAGAGCCTCACTCTTCAAGTCAAGCTAAATCTTCTCCTAAGAGGAGAAACTCTTATCCACATGAAGAGCTACTGCCTTTAGAGCAACAAAGGAGTGAATCTCCCAAGGACATGAGTGATGATGTGGCTCCAAGGAGGCGACAGGACCCAAGATCAATTTCTCCTCCCAAGAGGAGAAGGTCACCGCATAGTTCCCCTCATCATGAAGCCAAAGGTGAGAGGATAATCGTCAAAAAGAGAAGTGAGAGAAAGAAGTCACCCTCTTCTCCATCTTCTTCACCTTCTTCCAATGAGGATAGTGAAGATGGCTATGACAAAGAGCCAAGGAAGAGAGGGCATCGAAGGTCCCATGCTACATGGAAAAGATCTCATAAGCTTCGGAAGTTCAAAGAGGGAGGAAAGAACATCACTTTCCTTACCTATGATGGCACTTTTGGAGCAACATATAAGGTGTTAGCCTTCTTACAACAATTTGATGCAACTTTTGGTGATGAAGGCTTTATCGAATCCTCCAAGCTACGTGATGTTGCGATGTATTTTTAGAAGTCCACTAGACAATGGTGGGCTAGCATGCAATCCAATCGTATGGCTCCAAAGACATGGAGACATCTAAGAGTCACCATAATGAAACAGTTTCTCTCAGGTGAAGCAAAGGATAAGGTACTTTTACAGAGTGGAGAAGTCAAAAAATGATGTCCAATGAGTCTATCAATAAGTATTACATCTCAAAGCCACTGTCTATAAAAAGATAGACTTTGCGGAGCAAAAGCAACAATTTTGTGCAGGACTGTCCGATGAGATGAGTGAATATGTAAATTCACAAAGGCGTGGATCTATTATGGCAATCATCTATCACTCAATAGTTGCTTCAAAAAGTAACTTTCAACAAGGGGCTAACAAGTTCAAACTTATGAAAAACAAGGAGGAGCGAAGAGGGAAGAACACACAAAACTCTGCCAATGGAAACACCATCATCATCAACAACAACAACAAAAACAACAAGGAAATGGTACCTTTCAAAGGTAAAAATCACTTGTCCAATGAGGAGTTGGAGTAGTATCATAAAGATAAAAGTGCTTTAAGTGTGGGAAGCAAGGGCATATTTACAAATTTTGTCCTCAAAAGCATGCCGCATGAAATAATCCACCTCCAAGAGCTTCAATGGTGGAAGCATCTAAGGTGGAAGGTCATCATCTTGACTCACCCCTCACTTATGCTTGGGTAAAGGTGAGAGAGCATGATGTTTTAATGCTCTTTGACCCTGGTTCCACTCATAACTTTATATCACATGAGTTGGCCACCAAGCTAGGAGTCCAAGACTATGAGATGGGAGATATTATCCACTGATGGAGCTTTCAAAGGACAAAATGTTCTAGTCACTCCTTTGATTGGAAAGCTAAGGCTCCATATCCAAGGATACGTGGATAAAGAAGACTTTTATATCTCCATATCCAAGGATACATGGATAAAGAAGACTTTTATATCTCTCCCTTACAGCATGAAGATGTTATCTTGGGGACAGCATGGTTTACCTGTATGGCTGCCACCCTTAAGTTCCCTGAAAGGAAGATCTTTTTCAAGTATAGAGAAAAGATATGTGTATAGATGCTAGTGACATGGGGAGCACTATACCCCTTGTAGATAACCTGGCTTTTGATAAAGCAATGAAGAGTTCTGTTTGTGCTTACATGATTTTTGTCAAAGATGTCAAGCATAACCAAAAGGAACCTAATAGTACAATTGATGAGGAAGCTAAACTACTTAACTTCCTTCAACCATTCCAATATATTTTTATAGATGATATACCAAGTGAATTACCTCCTAAAAGAGGTGATGATGACCATACCATTGAGTTAGTCCCTAGAAGTTCAACTCCTAACAAGCCTCCTTATAGAGTTTCACAAGCTCAACAAGAGGAGATAATGAGGCAAGTGAATGAATTAGTGGACAAAGGAATGGTAAGGCCTAGCTCTTCTCCTTTTTGTTCACCAGTTCTATTAGTGGAAAAGAAGGACGGCACCTATCACATGTGTGTTGACTATAAAGCACTAAATAGATTCACTATTAAGAATAGGTCTCTTGCTCCACGGGTAGAAGACCTATTCGACAAGCTACAAGGATCGCTCTACTTCAGTAGAATAGATCTCAAGAGTGGCTATCATCAAGTTTGTATAGTGGACCAAGATATTCTAAAGACTACTTTTTGAACCACATTTGGTCTTTATGAATATCTTGTAATGCCATTCGGATTAACCAATGCTCTAGCCATGTTTAACCAAATGATGTGTCAAGATTGTGGGAGAGAAGGAAGGAGTCTCACTTGAAGCTTTCTTGCTTGCACAATGGGGGAATACACACAAGGGTGGAGGCTGAAAACAGTTTTCCTCTTCTTAGTTGTGTAAGCCAAAAGAACTCTTTTACAAAGAAATAGAAGAACCCTATATATGGGTCTCAAACCAAACTCAAATAACTAAGGTGGCATACTAACTGAGCCACGAACTAGAGTAGATAAGGATAGCTATCATCTAGCTATTATTCATGGGTGGTGTACCAACCGCATCTGTAACTGACAAGTCAGTGACATAAATACACAATGGTCACCCTGGCGTATCACGAGTGGAGCTCGATATCTCAACACTCCCCCTCGAGCTCAATCCCAATTCCTGCATACCAAGCAGGTCTCTGAACTTGCGCAGCTTCTCTGCGCCCAATGCCTTCGTGAATATGTCAGCTACCTGATCCTCTGTGCTGACATAAACTAGATCAATAAGACCTAGTAAAACCCTCTCTCGCACATAGTGATAATGCACCTCAATGTGCTTTGTTCTAGCATGATAGACTGGGTTATTTGCCAAGTGTATACTACTCATGTTGTCACAATAAATGACAACTGGCCTATCTGTAGACTGATGCATATCATAAAGTAGCTTATGCAACCAAGCTACCTCACATGCAGCCATTGCTGCACCCCTGTACTCAGCCTCTGTACTTGACAAGGCAACTGTAGGTTGTTTCTTGCTGCTCCAAGTGACTGCAGCACTCCCAAAAGAGAACACATATCCACTGGTAGATCGTCTATTAGAAATGCTACCAGCCCAATCAGCATCAGTGTATCCATGCAACTGTATCTGAACCCCAGTCTCATAAAATAGTCCATACTGCAATGTGGACTTCACATACCTGAGTATGCGTCTAGCCGCATCCAAATGTGGTTTCCTTGGAGCCTGCATAAACTGACTTACCAATCCAACAACATAACTCAAATCTGTCCTGGTAATAGTCATATAAATCACACTTCCTACTATGCGTCTGTACATAGTAGGGTCTTCCAGAAGCTCACCTGCATCTGCGCTTAGCTTCACATTCTGCTCCAAAGGAACTAAAATAGGCTTACAGCCTGTCATCCCATATTTGGACAGCATGTCCAATCCATGCTGCCTCTGCAAGAGCTGTATCCCACTTGGTGATCTAATCACCTCAATGCCCAAGAAATAACGCAGCTCTCCCAAATCCTTCATCTCAAACTTCTGCTTCAATAGCATTTTCACATGAAGGATATCTTCATCACTGTCGCCTGTCATAATCAAATCATCAACATAAATGACAAGTAGCATAATACCTTTCTCTGTTTTTCTCACATAAAGTGAGAAATCTGCCTTGGAAATCTGAAAGCCAATAGTGACAAGATACTGTCCTATCTTGTCAGACCATGCTCTAGGTGCTTGCTTCAAGCCATACAAGGCTTTCTTCAACCTGTAAACAAACTCAGGATGAACAGCATGCACATAATCTGGTGGCTGCTCCATATAGACCTCTTCTTGCAAATCACCATGCAAGAAGGCATTCTTTACATCCATCTAATGTAAAGACCATCCCTTTGATGCAGCCATAGCAATGACTGCTCTTACAGTTGCCATCCTTGCAACCGGACTGAATGTTTCTTCATAGTCAATGCCATATGTTTGTGCATACCCCTTGACTATTAATCTTGCCTTGTATCTGTTCACAAAACCATCTGCATTGTGCTTCACCTTATAAACGCACTTACAACCAATTGCATTCTTACCTTTAGGCAAAGGTACCAATTCCCATGTAGCATTTACTTCCAAGGCATCCATTTCTTCATCCATGGCTTTCTCCCATTTTTCTTTTCCTATGGCTTGCTCAAAAGAAGTGGGTTCTGGTTCCTGTATCACTTTGACCATATATGCATAGTGAATGGCTGTAAATCCATCATATTTCAGCCTATCCATAGGATACCTAACTCTGATTGACCTGCGCAAAGTAGGTTCACTCCCAGGTGCTCTCAAAACACCCCTGGTCTTCCTTACTCCAGGTGTAACAATAGATGGAATACCCAACTCATCATCAATGCTCTGTTCTGAGCCACTGGATTCACCATCCACATAAGAGTGACCTGCATTCACATCAAACATGGGCTGATCAACCTTCTATTTTCCTTTTCGTGATACCTGTATACCACTATTTGCACTGCCTTGAGAGGATTCTCCTGATCTCAATCTGCCTGTCCATGGTGAAGGATGTGAACCACTGCTAGAGGATGCTCCAGGTCCACTACTGCTGCTGTGAATTCTGTGCAGCATTACCATTTTGTGCATCTACATCATCAATCACATTTACTGGTTTATACCAGCTACTCATCTCATCAAAAACAACATCTCTGCTCACTGAAAACTTACGAGTAGAAGGGTTATAGCATCTATACCCTTTTTGCTACAGAGAGTAACCAATAAAGATGCACTTCTCAGCTTTGGGATCTGGTTTTCTACCAGTATGCCTCTCCTCTGGAGTCATTCCATGTATTGCTGCAGTGGGAGTCCTGTTCATTATGTAGACTGCTGTAGCAACTGTTTCAGCCCAATCAAAATCTGGCAGGTCTTTTTCATTGAACATGGCACGAGATACCTCTCCGATGTGCCTGTTTTTCCTTTCTGCAATTCCATTCTGTTGTGGGCTATAACTACATGAATATTGCTGCTTTATGCCATGCTCCTGCAGAAACCTTGCAAACTCATTTGAGAGGTACTCTCCCCCTCCATCTGACCTTAGGCATTTTATTTGCAGACCTGTTTCTTTTTCAACCATAGCTTTAAGAGTTTTGAAATGCCCAAAAACTTCACTTTTCTTTTTCATAAAATACACCCAAACTTTTCTGCTATAGTCATCAATAAAGGTGACAAAATAATGACAGCCTCCAAGAGACGCAGCTTTAGTAGTCCACACATCAGAGTGGATTAATTCCAATGGCTTCTTACTCTCTTGAACATGTTTAGGAAATGGTTTCCTTGCCTGTTTTCCAAACTGACAGGCTTCACATACCTTATGCATTTCTGCAACCTTGAATTTAGGCAATCCTGCAATAATATTTTGGGCCTGCATTGATTTAAGTCGATGTACATTAACATGACCAATGCGTTTATGCCAGATATCAATATCTGCAACTACACCAGTCCCATATGCAAACATTGCTGCACTCAATTCAAGCATGTCTGCATCCAATGTAAACATTCTGCCCTTCTTCTTTCCTTTTGCTATCAAGCGACGTTTATTTTTCATATCCTCAACAAAGCATCCATGAGGATTAAATCTGACCTGCAAGCCCTGCTCAACCATTTGACCAACAGAAACCGGATTCTTGGTGATATTCGGGACATGAAATACATCGGACAGGTATTTCTTTTTCCCATCTTGCATAGACAAAGGAATTTTTCCAATCTGCACAATAGGATGTGCAGTATCATCACCAGTCTCCACAAATCCTGGTTTTTCCATTTTTCTTGCATCCTCCATCCATTCTGCATGACCTGTCATGTGGTTTGATGCACCTGAGTCAACATACCATACATCATTGCTTTCTTCTACACTTGTCACAGAATTGTTCATGTGCTGCACCATAAACAAGTGCTCATTTCTGTCATCACCCTGTCTACTAGAAGATGCATAATTCCCTTGTTGCAGTTTTCCATTCATAATGTCATTCTGCTTTTTATAGCAGTCTTTAGCCATATGACCCATTTTACCACAGTAGTAGCATTCAACATTACTGTTTGCATTTTGGCCTCTTTGCCATCCACCACGACCTCTTTGGCTCCCCCTGCCTCTAGAGTCACCACGTCCTCCTCCATAGGACTGGTTTTCTTGAGTTTGCTGCATATTCTGATTTCTACCACGGCCTCCAAATCGGCCTCCTCTACCTCTGCCTCTACCTCTTCCAACATTTGAGTAGAAGACAGCTTCTTTTGAAGTTCCTCCTGAAGAAGATGCACCACTATTTCTCTGCTCCTCAGAAATTAGAAGAGAAATCAACTCCTCAAAATCAGGAAATCTTTCACGAACTAAAATGAATGTCCGAAACTGCGCATAATCCTTTCCTAGACCATTCAAGGTCACAGAAACTAAATCATCATCTTCCACTGGTGATCCAATGGAAGCAAGTGCATCTGCAATCTTCTTCACCTTCATGTGGTAGTCATTGATGCTCATACTTTCTCTTTGCACATTATGCAACTCTTGCTTGAGCTGCATTTTCCTGGCTTGCGTATTGGTGCTATACATTTTTGACAGAGTATCCCATGCCTCCTTTGGCGTACTTGCATCCTGAATATCCACAATCATAGAGTCTGAAATATGATAGACAGCCAATACATAACTTTTCTGGCTCTCTCATGCCATGCTTTAAATGCCTGCATTTGCTGTTGATTGGGAACATCAGGAAGAACTGGTTCTTCTTCATTTCTTGCAACAAATTCCCAATATCCTTTTCCCATAAGGAAATTCGTCATTCTAAACTTCCATGCTTGGAAGTTGTTCTTGTCAAGCTTTTCAGTGACAATCTGTGAAAGAGAATCAGACACCATTACAGAACACTGCAAAAAATTCTGTCACTGCAAAGAACACAACTTCACCCTCACAAGGGCAAATCTGCAAAACTGGCGAAAGTGGTATTTGACCACACAGTCACTTCCTAGTGACGATTTTGCATCAA
This sequence comes from Lygodium microphyllum, assembly GCF_053477565.2. NCBI lineage: Eukaryota > Viridiplantae > Streptophyta > Polypodiopsida > Schizaeales > Lygodiaceae > Lygodium > Lygodium microphyllum. Next base: position 5,470,837 of record NC_141155.1, read on the forward strand.
CAGGCAACAAGGATGATTCTGTAACTCCCAATGTCTCTGCACACAAGCATATGATGCAATTTCTACAGTAACTTTTCACCAATCTGTAGAATAGTGGTCACACAGCATAATACTGGGCATTTTCCTAAGTGCGTGCAGAAAACTTCCGCCTCCAAAACAGGCCCCGAAATGGCCTCAAATCAGAAAAACAGGGTCGCCAAGGGCTAAAGCCCTTGCCCGCAGCATAAATTGCCCTCTTGCTTCGCCGCGAAGGGCGTCTCAACCTGAGACAATGCACTCCTGCACTTTCCGGCTATGCTACCTACAGAGATCTGCTCCCAAAACAGAAAATGAAAGCAACACTGCTCCTCTTACCAGAACACCGCGAGCTTGGCTTGCTTTCTTGAGCTCCTTACCACGAACAAGGCTCTGATACCATGTCAAGATTGTGGGAGAGAAGGAAGGAGTCTCACTTGAAGCTTTCTTGCTTGCACAATGGGGGAATACACACAAGGGTGGAGGCTGAAAATAGTTTTCCTTTTCTTAGTTGTGTAAGCCAAAAGAACTCTTTTACAAAGAAATAGAAGAACCCTATATATGGGTCTCAAACCAAACTCAAATAACTAAGGTGGCATACTAACTGAGCCACGAACTAGAGTAGATAAGGATAGCTGTCATCTAGCTATTATTCATGGGCGGTGTACCAACTGCGTCTGCAACTGACAAGTCGGTGACATAAATACACAACGGTCACCCTGGCGTATCACGAGTGGAGCTCGATACCTCAACATGATGGAGAATATCTTTCGGCCCTACCGCAAATTCACGGTGTCAAAGAGATCGTGCAAGAGCTGCAGAACACGGGGTTCAAGGTACAGCAATGGAAGAGACTAGCAATCATGAACAGTTTTAGTATTTCAACAAGTACAGCACCAGTAAAGACTTGCACATGGTCGATCAGCTGTAGTATGCCATGTTTGAAGATGAAAACTCTGTCGAGAGGATTGCTGAGAATGGGAACTGGGTTACTGAAATTTCAGCCTAAATAGGGCCTTTGGGATACTCGCAACATGGAAGTTGGTTGCACTTTCAGATTTACTTTCCAAGGAAAGACCTTTCTCAATGTCATGCAGCATTCAAAGAGTTAAGGTTCACACAAAGCAGAAATTCTAAGCATCCCTGTTTCGTGCATGCGACCCCCCATTGATGTCATTGAAGGCAGGAATTGGTAGAACAAGAGACTTGTTTCCTGCCAAATTTGCTATGTGCTGGAAAAGTGGAATCTTTTTAACAGCTGCTCCATCCTTGCAACAGACTTGCAAATCTGGCTCCAGTATTTCCTGCTACCAATCTCATTGCATTAACAGTTGTCTCACTGTACTTTCATGTGTTTCATTTCTGTGTTGAAAGCATATCAATCTGTCCTCTTGTTTTCTTGATACAGGATTGAGCTAAAAGATCTCATTATGTCTGTGGTTCGCCGAATCGGATCATGTAATTATATGTGTATCTATACCTGGGTTCATTGGCAGCATACTGTCTTTATCAGGTGCTGATTCTTGGCTCCTGGTAAGCATCTCAAACTTATCTGTTGAAGCATCACTACTTGAAGCACTCTCTCCACTAAATGCCTGTCCTGCGATCAGCTGGATTGACTCATCAAGGGACATTTGCCGGAAAACACCCGTGTCTTGAGGAGCATTTTGAAAAACAACGGGTGATGCTATGGATCCAGTACAAAATTCCAGTGTCGATGGCTGACTTGAATGGCGGACAAACTGTCCATTTGGTGGTAAAACAACACTTGACTGGAGCTCAGAGTTTCCACCGAGGTCTAACATGAAAGCATCGGGTGTATGGTAGTCCACGTGTGCCACTGGAGAATGTAGCATGGATGGTGAGGTTGAAACATGAAGTTACAACGATAGTCCAATTTGCGATGTTTCTGAATCAGGCTGAGCTAAGAAGGATCCTTCCCTCAGTGATTCCCCAGCAAGCTGATGCACAAATGGCATTGCTGATTCCCCATGCAGTATGATCCCTGATGATAACGTTGCAGGCTACAGGTTCGTTGCCAATTCTACATGCCCCATGAAACCCGATTCACAGACGATGCAGAAGAGAGAGGTTAAGCGCGAGAACTGTAGAGGAAGATGATGCCCCTGACAAAGCAACTTGAAGTTCAGTAGCGGCCTGTTGTTCCTCATCCACAGATGGTGATAAACCAAAGATGCGCCAGCATTGATCAGAAACATAATAATCCTCCTGATTGATCGCAATCTTGTGAGAATGCATTTGTTCTTCACAACCAGCACCTGTTATATATCCCTCATCAAAATCAGATGCAATTGATATCCGACAATTATAAGTAGCTTTATCGATTTGATCTCAGTATTCTGATGTCAGGAGACATTGGCTTAAACCTCAGGGAAATGTGCTACCGCAACAGCAACCGTTTCAAGGGCAAGCGATTAAGCCATCGCTAACATGACAGACATGCCAAATATGGTCGATGTTCAGGATTACACCCGTAGATTAAAACGATGAAAATAAACGAGCCGCATGAGATTGACTTGATCAGAAGTCCAACTTGAGCTCGTGATCATAATCCTTTTTGGAGAGGAAGTGCATGGCGTAGGGAGCCATGCGAATGACTGCGATCCAAGTCCCAAGAATGGTGAGATGCTTGCGGAGCTGCTTGTAGGCCTCTGCCTTGTCAGGCCTGTGAGAAAGAGCACCGAATTCGACACCGATGATAAGATCATGGACGGCTGGAAACGCTTATCTGTGAACTGCAAAAGGAGGCAAGACTTGCCCACCCTGTGTCTCCGATGATAATGTACTTGAAGAGGTAAGCGTAAGACATGGTGGAAGGGAGGGATTGTAAGGGTGGATCTCAGTACGTGTTGGGCCTCTCCCCCTCTCCCCTTCTGAACCTCTCCTGGTCGATCTTGTCTTGCCCGACGCTGAAGGTAGCCACCCATTTCGAGCTCGGGGAGGTCCTGGATTTGCTGAGCTTTTTTCCCTCCCTTTCGCCATTCGAATCCTCCTTTTCCCCCGATTAGTCTCCTTTTTAGCTTCCTCTTTTCCCTCTGATCCCTGCCTTTCGAAAATCCTCCCTCTATCTTTAGCTTCCTATCTTTCCATTTGTGACTTCCTCTTTTGACGCATAGTGACCAACCATACAAACAGCCTCGTTTGGACAGTATATCATAGTCTCAACAAAATCAGGGACCTTATCACTGGAGTCCTGATTACAATCTGGATCTGTGAAGGACTCATTGTAAGCTTGCCCCAAGTCTCGGATGCTCCCACGAACAGGACGGTCTACAAAGGGTAGGATAAGTTTTCCTTCCTAGTACAAGCATCGTGTGTACAATACATTTAAGGGAATATATACATACATTGGATGTAGTTTATTAAAATGCACCACACAAACAATAAATCACACGCAGAAATTAACACAAATGCACAACAAAAGAAATGGAGGTGTATACGACTCGGATGCGCAGCAACACGACAACGGGAGTCTTCTTTGATGATATCGTCATCTAATCCTAGTCTCTTGAAGAGCATAAGGACCATTTATAGGAGGTAATATTCCAAGCCTTAAGAGACAATAAGTTATATATTAATAAAATGAAAAGTGAATTCTTCTTGAAAGAGATTCAGTACTTAGGTCATATTATCTCTCAAAGTGGAATCCATATGGATCCTACAAAGCTTGAGGTAATAAAAGAATGGCATGAGCCCAAGAATCTACATGAGTTAAGAAATTTTATAGGCATGTGTGCCTATTATAGGTGCTTTATTGAGATATTTTCTTCTATTGCTAGTCCACTCCATGACCTTACAAAGAAAAAGTTCAAATATGTATGGACCAATAAGAAACAAAATGCATTTGATTTGCTTAAGCAAAAGCTTATTTTTCAACCTATGCTTAAGCTAGCAGATCTCTCCAAGCCTTTTGAGGTTCATTGTGATGCTTGTGGTGACTTTCTTGGAGCTGTGTTGCTTCAAGAAGGGCATGCCATAGCATATGAAAGCAGGAGATTAAATGTCCACGAACAAACACTAGGCATTTATGAAAAAGGACTTCTAGTAGTTCTACATGCTTTAGAAGTTTAGAAACATTATCTCTTAGGTACTCCCTTCATCCTATGAGTGGACTATCAAAGCCTCAAATATTTCATGACTCAAACAAATCTCTCCAAAAAACGAATGAGGTGGGCAAACTTCATTTCTCAATTTCATTTTCATATTGCTCACATTCTAGGCAAGCATAATGAAGTAGCTAATGCATTATCACGTAGACCCAAGAGTTAATGTTGTCTCTATACTACTCATAACGATCTCTCTAGTATGATACATGAATATGCTACTGATGTAGACTTTAGGGATGTGACATATGCACTTTCTTTAGAGAAGACCCAAGAGCCATACTCTCTTCAAGATGGCTATCTTCTCTATCACAATCGACTTTGTGTAACTCACTCTCTCCGTGACGAAGTTATGTTTGAATCTCATGCTCCTCCATATGCTGGTCATAGGAGTATTCAAACTACTTTGCATGCTATAGAAACATATTTCTATTGGCCTACCATGAAGAGAGACATACAAGATTATGTCTCACAATGCATGGTTTGCCAAACAATAAAATATGATAGAGGGAAGCAACCTGGATTGCTTCAACCTTTGCCAATTCCTGATGCACCATGGGAGAGTATATCCATGGATTTTCTCTTTGGATTACCCAAGTCTCTCCAAATCAATGGGAGATGGACCATTGTTGCCAAGTTTAGCAAACAAGCTCATTTCATACCTGTCAAAAAGACAATGAAGGTCCATCAAATGGCAAACCTCTTTATATCTCCAATTTTTAAGTATGATGGCTTGCCTCTTTCAATAGTGTCGGATAGAGACCCTAGAATGACCAGTAATTTCTGGAAGGGGTCTATTTGAGAATTTAAGGACGAAGCTTGATTTCTCTTTGGTCTATCACCCTCAAATGGATGGCCAAAGTGAAATAGCTAACTCTACTATCATTGATCTACTCAAAGCATATGTCACGGAGGTAGATCAACATTCTCAATGGGAGAAATTTTTACCTCTCTCTCGTAGAGTATGCCTACAATAATGTTGTGCATACATCTACAGGTAAAGCTCCCTTTGAAATAATTGAAGGGAAAAGTAAACCTCCTTTGCTCCTTAAGACACATGATAAAATTTTTGCTACTGATGAATATAGTAGATATCTTCAAGATTCTTTTCAAAAGATCAAAAATGCTATATTCATCTCGCAACAAAAGCAAAAGTTTGCTACTGATAAGCATAGAAGAGCCTTGACCTTCAAAGAAAATGATTGGGTACTACTTAAGTTTCCCAAGGCCCGCTTCAAGTATCACGCGGGTAAGAATCCTACGGGTCATAAAAAATACTATGCTAAATTAGCAAAATGTTATTATGGCCCTTTTCAAATCCTTAACCCATCAATGAGATGGATTATTGATTAAAGTTACCTAATCACTGGCTCATACAGAATGCTTTTCATGTAAGATTACTTAAGCCTTACAAAGGAGAGCCACCCAAGGAACCGGTTGTTGAAGATCCACCGGAATTCGAAGATTAGGAGGAAGTACTCTAGCCAGAGTCTATCCTATGCCATGAAGACAAAGTGTTGCGCAATGGTAAGCATATTCGACGATATCTTGTTAAATTTAAAATTTACCCTTTTGAAGATGCTCGTTGGATGCAGGGTATCCAACTTAAAGATAGCCAACACATTGTCAATGCTTATAATGACTCAATTGAGTAATCTATGAAACTTTTCTGCACTATGCAAAGTCTTTGTTTTTAAATGTTAAATGTATACATACTTACTTTCATGCTTGTGGCGGCTATGTCTCCCAAGCCCCGAGTGGAACTTGTCATTCTACTGTGGAAAGATGATATGGACTATAGGGTGGGCATGATTGCGGTAGCTCAGTCTCTCAAGCACCCAATGGCTTAGTCATCCATTGTGGAACAATGCCGTTAGATAAAATGGGATCCATTATCCACTAGGAAACCATGGACTAATGATGACTTTATTTTCTCCAACCTCATAGTCGAGGACGACTATGATTTCAAGGGTGAGGTAATGTCATAAAAATTAATACTTGACAATTCAAAATGATCTTTTCCATTTTAAGTTGGCCACTGAAAATGTGGAAGATAACAAAGGAACAAGGGTCAAGCTATTTTTATGAGCTTTGGGATTATTTCCACCAATGTACCCATGGGGAATAATCCATCAAGAGCAAAGTCTATGAGACTTAAAAAGATTATAAAGGAATTCTCATCATCCTCCAAAAGATGTTGCAAATGATTCCCATAGGAAGCTTGGTTAATGACAAGCTAGAAGGTTACCTAGTTATTTAGGTTTTCAAGTAGATTAAGCTAGAATCATACTCATCCATGATAATAGCTATTTTTCCCAGAAAGTAGCTAGAGAAGGGAGCATTTTATTTATAAAGATGAATAGTTTAATTTATAGTCTTAGTTGTTCAAGTTTCTAAGCAGTTGGAGCATCGGAACTGCCTGTCCTTAAAAATAGGTGATTTTCCTAGAAAATAGGCCAAGGCCGTAACATGACCAATAGCTTAAGCTAAGGGCATATTTCATGTGCTATAGAGCATTTGACTTGGAACATAGCCAATTCCAGGTAAATGATTGTCCTAAAAAGTAGGAGAATTAGCTTTGATTGCACAAGCTAGTAAGTAGTCTATGTCAATGGTCCTATGGCTAGGTTATAGGCTAGAATCATAAAAACCTAAGGCTAAAGGCTTGTCCAAGGTGAGATAGGGTGTTGCCACCTCAAAGCCACAAGAGGAACTCATATATACTTCCTATTTTCATCCAAGGAAAAGCCTCCTCTTGCCCATGTGCTCCCATGTGAAGAATACCAATGCTATTGGATAGTCTACAAGAGGTCCAATGAAGGGAAGCCATTTACTACATAAGGTGGTCCAATGAGGGCCTAGGACTACATTAGCATGTGGATTCGAGTAAGGAAGGGACCTCACATGCCTCCTCTTGTATAAAGACCCATTCACACCATCCTCTATCCACATGGGATAAGGACACTTGTCATAACGTTATTGCATGGCTTCATAGGGGTCCAATGAGGTGCTAGGACCTATTAGGCATGTGGATTCGAGTGTGGACTAGCCTCACACGCCTCCTCTCTTGTAGAAGAGCCTCCTCACACCTCTCACATCACCCTCTTGGCACATGGTGCAAGGACACTTGTCATGACGCCATTGAATGGCCTCATAAGGGTCCAATAGCATTGTAGGACCAATTTGGAAGGCATTTTTGAGTCTTTCCCTTGCTTAGGCATGTAGGAGAGCCCTCATTCATGTTCATTCTCATGAATCAAGTCTCCTTCTCTAGCAGCCAAGGTGAGAAGTGGAGAGCCTACCTCAACAACTCTTGTGATGGATAGCAAAATCCACTCAAGAGCCATATTAATCATGCAAGCTTTGCAAGCTCTCTCTATCTACATCACTCTTAATCTATGTATTGAACTATGCTAAGAAAGATGAGTGATTATGTGCAAGGTAAGTACTTCTTTCTTGTAAACTACTTCTTCTTCAACCTCTAATTGACTCCCTCCCTGCTAGCTCTCTTCACCTTTGAAGGTGTTTGAGGTCTTGGGATGGAGGCCACTCATGTTAAGTTCATGTTGTTTTGTTGCAGTTATGTTGCATGAGGCTTGCCATCTTCATGCAATCAAGCTTGGGAAGGCAAAAAATTGTATTGTAAACAAGTCTCCTTCAAGGAGAACCTATAATACAAACGCCTTTTGGAAGGGGGACTAGCTCCACACAAGTCCAGTTCTCAACAGTGTCTACTTTGCTTTCTCTCTCTTGATAGCTAGACTCTTCATGATTAAGCTAATTTGTGTGATGTTTTATGCTAGACTCCATCCATGCACTTAGGCCTTGTCTTTGATGCTATCTACTCTTCAAACTCTAGAACGAAGTTACTCACTTTAGTTAGCAATATGCGCATTAAAACTAACATAAGGCTATGAGTAAGAATCATAGTCAATGCTCTTAAAAAAATTAGAATGACTATGAGTTATATGTATGATGCTTTATGGTCAAGGATAATCTTAATTACGACGTTAGATGCTCTGAAGAATGTTTTTACCTTGCATAAGCAGTATTTATGGTTGTCTTCAAGGACAAAAATAAGTTCTGTAATGTTAGGACAAGTGTTCTACGAGCAAACGGTGTCGAGCATATGGCAAGAGGAGCCCAATGTGGACAGAGAGTCCTATATAAGGGCATGGCAGAGTGGATACTATTATGCCCATTTCCCTCTCTCTTAGAGAGACCTTTGATGCCACCGTCTCCTTGGAGCTACATCTTCACTTGAACCACTTTAAGATTTATACTTATGATGTTCCATTGGTAGAAGTTCTTCATTTCAATTGTACCCTCTCCTTTTACTAGGAGATGCATCTCCAAATGGTTACAAAACTCCTCATAATTATTCTCTTTCTCTCCCATAGATTTCTCTTTTTGAAGTCTCACCTTGATGCCTCATAGGAACTCATTCTTCTTGGGCAATAGAATTAGGTCATGTACACAACCACCTACCTTTTCATTGTACATAGCCACCTACCTTTTCATTGAGCATAATTTGGAAATGAAACTACATATAATTATCAACTTTTGCTTTAGATTTTCTCACCAAAAAAAGATTGTACATCTAGCTACTCATCCATAGGTTTGGAATATGAGACTAGATAATTAACCTCTTCACAACTATCTTAAGCACTCAAGCCTAATCTCCTAATGAAATACAAAAGAAAAAAGTTTAATTTAGCTTTTTGTAGTAGAGGCTTGATAACACTTTTCTACTTATAATTAGAGGAGATAATAAAGCTCAAAGCTTATGCTTGAATATTCAAAAGGAGTGCTCTTACAAAAGAGAAGTATTAGAGATTAAGCCCCTATCAAAACCTTCTCTATAAGCTACATATCAATGAAGAGTAGTGACATGACAAACGTGCTTATCCAAGCATTGATGATGCCTTTAAAGCATATTAACACTTTAAGTAATCTAGATACCTAATCTAATACCCAATTCTTTTATACCAAATGTTGGGATTAGGGTGGATTATTCAATGTAGTGATCATTGCCAATACATGTGGTGCAAAAATTTAAGCAAGGATTAAAGAGAGTGTAGATGCAAGGTAGACTAGATTATATCACATAAAATAAGTACAAAGCATGCTCTTATATGAAGCATAAAAATATCTTGGTGACACAGAGGAGGACCTCATACACATGATATTATGGGTGACATCACATGATATTATGGATGACATCATATATGCCAACTAAGCAAATGAGTAAGCATATTTACTTTACACATAGCATGGCTTGACACATAAGCATATGATTTGGAAAAGATGTTTTCATACATGAGGTGCAACAAAGCCACACCTCACCTCTAAAGACCTCTTAACATGCTCAAGCTCATTCTAATACAAAACAAAATATTTAGAACTTAGTATAAGTATCAACTACTTCACAACCACCCATTTGGAAGGATCCTTGGTATTCATATTAAATGGGACAATAGCACTGTTACTATTCTATGCCCCCCAACAAGGCTAAACCTAGACTCAGGCTTTGGAGAGATTTGGCAGACCTCAATATTGAAGGGGAGTGGTGCATACTGGGGGGTTTCAACATGGTTGAGTCCAAAAGAGACAATCTTGGGGCATCTTCCCTTCTTATTGGCTCCGAAAAGAATAAATGGATAGAGTTCTCTTCCAAATGGGCCTTAAAAGATTTGGGGGAGGTCGATTCTGAGATTGCCTTTGTGAGCTTTACTTATGCTAGTTTACAACATGCTACGGTGGCCTCTAGACTTGATAGGTGTTATTTCTCTCATCACTCCGACTGGGTTCCGCACATAGTTAGCTTATCAGTTGATACAACCAAAGCTCTATCAGATCACTTTCCCTTGACAATTGAAATGAGCACAACAGAGCAGAGCCAGGGTGTTCCTAAGGGGGACAAGAATCTCTTAGTAAATGAGTCCCACCTTTTTGGTAACCTTGGTTTTAGGACTCGACTAAATCGGCCATAGAGAGACTTACAGTGGATTTGAAAAGTCAAAAAACCAACTCTTGGCGCTCCTTTGCTAAGAGAATCTAGTTTGCAATCAAGAGAGTAGGTCCCCAATTTAAAAAGCAACACGCCATCTCGCTTGGAGTGGCAGAGGAAGCTTTGGAGAGGTTGAACGCTCGCAAGCTTGAAGGATTAACCTCAGTCCAAGAACATGAGGAGTGGCTTCAAGCAAGGGAGATGGTTATAGAAGTTAAGAATGTAGAAATAGACAGAGTTAGAATTCGTTCCAAGGAAAGGGTGCTAAAAAGAGATGAAGCCTCACAAGGGTTTTTTTTAGGGCTTTGAAGATAAAGAACAAGCAAAGTATGATTAAGTTGATTAAAGATAATCAGGGGAACACTTTACGGACCCAAATGACATGGCTTTAGTAATGCTTGATCACCTTTCCAAGATTATAGGTCAAAAAGAGGAGCTGACCAAAGAGGTGGTGGGGGCAGCACAAACCAAAATATTCACTATGGTGAAAAAAGAAGTGACTTTGGAGGAGGCCAAGTATCTGGTTAGGAGCATCTCAAAGGAGGAGTGCAGGAAAGCTTTATTTGCTATGGGATTGGAAAAGTCTTCAAGATGGGATGGGATCATTGTTGAGTTTTTTTAAAGGAGTTCTTGTCGGAACTCTAGGAGTCTGTAGTCTTAGTTGCTAATCGAGCCTTCTTAAATGGGGATATGGAGGAGAGTATCCTAACGAGTCTCATAAAACCTATCCTTAAGCAAGTTAGTTGCTCCATGCTGAAGCATTGGAGGCCCATTTCTATGATGCCGGTTATCTACAAAATAGTGGCCAAAGTGGTGGCAGGAAGACTAGCTCCCATTCTCAACAAGATCTTGACTCTACATCAGCATGGCTTCATCAAAGGAAGATCGATATATGGCAACATCTTGGCAACCATGGTAGGTATTGATTATTCTCAGCTCACCAAATAGAAGTGTATCCTCCTCGAGCTAGATCTTGATAAGGCTTATGACAGAATTATGTGGTCTTTCATTTCCGAAGCAATGAAGGCTTTGGGTTTTGGCCCTAGAATGAGTGAAGTTGTGTGGAGTTTGGGGAGGGGAGGCTTATCCCAACTTCTTTTTAATGGAAATATTGTAGGGTCCTTTGGAGTAAATAGGTCCATAAGGCAAGATTGCCCGCTTGCACCTCTGCTTTTTGCTATTTGCTCACTCCCTTTGGCCACTGCTTTGGAAGCTGAAGTAGGAAAGGGCAATCCAGAAAGGCTAAAACTTCCCGATAATAGCCAACTTTTGCTAAAGCTCTTTGCTGATGACTCCCTCCTTTTTCTTAGAGCTGATGCACAAGGTTTGAGAAACACATTCAACACTATTCAATTATTTGTTGTCGCCTCGAGATCTCAATGTAACATTGAGAAATCTAGATTAATCTCTTTAACTGAAGGAACTTCATTTGATCCCGCATGCTGGAATGGAGAGATTGTCCACAAAGGGGAAGTCTTTAGACACCTCGGAACTCCTCTCGGAGTGGAAATTTCCCACAAATAGAGATTTCAATGGGTGTGGGAAAAGGTGCTGAATAGGCTCAAAAGATGGGAGTTTGTGTTGTTACCAATCCAAGGTAGGGTGAAGATCATTAACACGTATATGATCCCTCTCATATCTTTTAACTCTCTGTTACTGAAAATGGCCAAAATTCACTGGAAATAATTTCTAAAGCTCATTAAGAGGTTCCTATGGAAGAATAGCACGAGATCCACAAACCCATGGCAGTTGTGTAGCTAGCAAAGAGTCGCTGCACTAAAACATAAGGGGGACTTGGAATTATTGATCCGATAATTCATGCCCAAGCCATGTGCGCTAAAAGTACGGTGTCTTTGGTATATGGTCAGCAAGCTTAGGCATCAATGGCAATGTACTGTTATGAGCAGGATAATAGGAGAGTTAGTAGATAAGTGTTAGAAAGTGGCATCCACTCTTGGGATGTGCAGAAGTGAGAGGTACTTTGGGAACTCCACCATCCACTGGTCCTCGTGGCTATCTAAATATGGGCTGAATTTGGTGAATCCATTTTGGATAGAGGTGGTAAGAAAGGTCAACAACAAGGGAATAGTCCACTTGAAGGATGTATGGGATAAATCAAGGGCTCAATGGGTGGATCCGGAGATGCTTATCCAAAGGGGCTTTAGATCTTTGTATGAAGGGGTGCTAATAAATAGACTGCTACAAGTGCTGAATTGCCATCCAATTTCACTCAGCGCCTCATCACTAACTTGGAGGTGCTGGAGATGGCCTCTTTATAGGTCCTTTCAGACCCCAAACACCAAGGAAGTGTATCTTGCTCTCATGGAGCCACATGGGTGGGTGGAAGCAGCGAATAAAGTTTGGAAAAGAAATTGGAGCAAGGAGAGATGGGAACTGGTGGTAGGCAAGCTATGGGCGGCCAGGTGTGATGATCATGTGAAGTTCTTTTTGTGGAAAGTTCTTATGGGGGCCATCCCCACGGGAGTTAAGGTAGTAGCAAGAGGTATAGGAAGTGAAATCTGCTGTGGTTGCAGATCGGCTATATAAACAATGAACCATCTGTTTTTGGAGTGTCCCTGTCTATCAAAATGTAGCTTTAGGTTGAGCAAGTGGGTTGGCAAAGTCTGGGGAGTTAAAGTTTTGAAATTGGAGTTGGTTTTGACTACCTTCGGAAAGCAGAACGATACAATGGAGGCTCTCTTGTATACCATATGCTTCAATTATCTTAAAAGACTATGGTCCATTAGAAATGCTAGAATTTTTAATGGAGACGGAGATCAAGTGCAATTTCAGGACATCCTTTGAAATTGCATTCTTTCTCTTATAGGTCTTAGTAGCCGGTTGGGCAACTCTCAGGAATGAAAGCAGTTTCATTCGTTTGTCTGTTATAATCATGCTAGGAATATGGTCTAATGATGGGAGGATAGCATGAGTTTTTTGTACGAGGTGGGGGTACCTCCCTGTAAAGCTGAATCTGATAGACAGTCTTGTATATAATTCCTTTTTATTTCTTCTTCTTTTTTTTGCCAAACTCCCCCCAACAGGGAGTAGAGATTGAATTATCTAAACAAGAAAAAAAAAGTACAAAGCGAGCTTATGGGAGCCATCCCTTACATCGGCCTCCTAGAGGAGTGTCACAACATACATATAGACAAGCCTAGGTTTCTCCTTAGATGTTTTTGATAGCTCTAATCAGATGTGGTTCTCTCCCACAGCATCCCATAATTGATGCCATTCTGCACTTTGATCAAGCTTGTCCCATAATTCTAGGAGAGATGTGGCGTAGTCATGCAAAATCTCTTTGAGTGTGGGATTAGCATCTTCTCCTTGAAATAGCCTGTGGTTCCTGGCTTGCTAAATTCTTTTCAGGAAGAAGCAAGAGCTTTCTGTTAAGAACATGGTTTTTGTGGTTTCGTTACTTAGGTTGATATTCCCAAGGGCCAGATGATGTTTGACAACTTTGAAGCCCCAAGTTAGAACATCCATCTCGTGAATCTGAATCCCACTCTTGAAATGTTGGGGCAGTCGAGGAAGAGGTGGGAGAGCGATTCCCCTTTGGTCCCACAGCTAGAGCTGATGTCCAGACCCAGTCCTCTAACTACTGTCTTTGCAATGGGTTTTAGGAACTCTTTCCAATGGATCTTTGCCATTTTCAGTAGGGGCCGGGAGTTGAAAGAGATTCAGGGGATCATGAAAGTGTTAATGACTCTGGCCCTAGCATGCATGGGAAGTAGAATGAACTCCCACCTTTTGATTTTCTTTTGTATTTTCTCTAGTACCCACCTAGCTCTTTGATTGTGAGAGATTAACACTCCCAAAGGGGTGCCCAAGTGACGAAATACCTCACCTTTTTAATGACTTTGCGCACCCAGCAGGAGGGGTCGAAGTTGTTTTCCTCTGTAAGTGAGATTAGTCTAGATTTCTCAATGTTGCACTTGGATCCTGATGTTGTGGAGAAGACATGGACTATCTCCAAGGCTTTCCTTAAAAATCGTTCCTCAACTTTTAAGAACATTAAAGCGTCATCGGCAAATAATTTGGCTAGCAGCTGCTCATTATTAGGCCCGAGTTCTAGACCACAAATTTCTCCTCTGTCTGCTTTTCGGATTCGGGTGCAGTTATTAACGGGTGGGTACACACTGCAAAGAAGAGGGGGGCCACCGGGCAACCTTGCTTAATGGCCCTTTGACCTATGAAGGATCCGACTATCCTATCATTGAAGAGAAGTTCTGAGACTCCCCTACACCCTAAGCTCTTCACTGCTCTACTCATGCAGGGACCAAACCCTAGTGCCTCCATAACTTGCTGAACGAATGACCAAAGGATACGATCATAAGCTTTGTCCAGATCTAGCTGCAGCAAGATGCATTTTTGGCCAGCAAGTTTGGCATATTCGATACCTAGCATTGCCGCCAATATATTATCCATTATAGACCGCCCTTTGATGAAGCCATGTTGATGCGGTGTAATCGTGTTGTTGAGGACTGAGCTAAGTCTGCTTGCTAGTACTTTCCCAATTATATTAGGCCTCTACTCTTTAAGGGAGGAGCATGCGACTTGTTTCGGGATTGGTTTGATTAGACCTTTTGAGATTGTTGGTTCCATCAGACCTTGTCTAAAGGCTCTCTTCGCTAAGAAGGTGGTTGTCTCCTGGAGCTCTTCCCAAAATTCCTTGGAGAATTCCATCGTTAGTCCATCCCATCCCGGTGACTTGTCCGCTCCCATAGAAAACAAAGCTTCTTTGCATTCTTCAGCGGAAATGATTAGATCTAGCCAAATTCCAATAGCTCTGCTCCTGCGACACTCTCTTTTTAACTGTTTGTCTGCGCTTCTTAAAGAGGTGGGTTCCAGTTATTAACAGCTTATTCTTTCCTTTTGGGGTGAGGTTGGCATCGTTGCGGCTCAGGTTAAGCACTATTAGGAAGTGATCGGAGATTATTTTGGAGAAATTGACTATGAGTTCCAGCGAATGTGGAACCCAATCTGGCTTTTGCATTGTTTGGAGCATATACATTTACAACTGTGAAGGAAAGGCCGGCCCATTTAATGTGGATTCCAAGAGCTCGAGCGGACCTGTGATTGAATACTACTTGGGGTTCCAGTTCTCTGTCAACAAGAGAGAGTACGCCGTTGCTACCATTAGCACCTTCACCGTAGAAGACAAGCTTCTTGTCAAAGTTTTGTTTTCTAGGGTTTCCTACATCAAGGTGATGCTCTTGGATTGCCCAAAAATCCACTTGCTTCTCGGTCTTATCTTCGGACCAAAAGAGGGTGTTTTTCCCCCTTGACTTGATACCTTTGACATTCCAGGATCTTAATTTGATCTGCCTCATGAGATAGAGAGGGGGACAAACTCTTCTACTCCTGACATGATTCCTTTGACATTCCACGATCTAAGATCGGACTGCTTCATGAAATTGAAAGTGGAACAAATTCTTCTACCTCGGCCTCTAAGAAGAGAGCTTCTTCGGCTTGGAGAGGTTGTTCAAGCTGTTGATTTCGGTCTTCCTTGGGGGGAGCAATCTTATCATCCCTGTTGTACGAGTCCCCTACGGCCTCAAAGAAGTTTCGTAGGCCGATCGCACCTCACGGTGCATCAGGGGGGGAGCTTATGTTTTTCCCTTGCCAATGATTTGCATTTCTTTAATGACAAGGGAGGAATTACAGACCACTCCAGAGTTTGGTCTTGTTGAGGGAGTGCCGGTAGCCCAACTTTTTGGATTGAGTGTGTTCTTCTTTGAGTGGCTGGTGCTTTGAAAGAGAGATCTTTACATGCAGCTAAGGAGACTGATTTGGTACTCTTAAGAACTTGTTTTCCTTTATTAGCTTTGCCCTCTTTTATCCTGTCCTTAATTTTCTTCACCGTCTTCTTTTGGATTTCACTAATTTATTCTTGTATAATTTCTACTTCCGTGTTGACGTGAATTTCCTCCATATTAGCAGGACCCTCTTCTTTGGAAGGCTCCCCCTTCTCTTCCATATGAACAAGGGCATTGATTTCCTTGGATAAGAGATGACAGTCTCGGGCAAAGTGCCCAAAGCCATTATATTTAAAACATGCCCCAAAGAAGGTGTCGAATTTCAACTGAATCACCTTCAGACCAGCTCCTACATTGATGATCATATTTTCAAGGGGAACATCGTTGATGTCCCAATTGATGCATAATTTGTTCGACATTTTGCCCTTACTTCTATTAGTTGGCACAAATAGGGGGGTTCGCAGATTAGATGCAAGTTCTCTTAGGCTGCCCCAAAGCCAGACCGGGAGGTTCACAAATTCCACCCACACAATATTTAAGTTTTGAACAGATTCAGCTGAATCAAAAACCGGATCCCAATGGAAGACACATACTAATATCTAACATCCACCTGGAGGCCAGAAACTTGCTCTTGTAGTTCTTTTTTGGGGTTTTGCATGTTTCCCATGCCTGTCTCACGGTAGGTGATCTTCATGTATCCCTTTTACTTTTTGAATATACCTCAACACATAGATCAACCCATGATATTCAATCGGTAAACAACCAGCTTCTATTAGTAATGTAGAGTACCGGGTGGTGGTCCTCACTCCCAAATATCGACGAATGAAGCTCTTCTGTAGTTTCTCGATTTCATCTCACATACTTGTTGAAATACTTCCGTCCCATAATTCAACCCCGTATAACATTGTTTGCATGACATAAGCCTCAAAGAGTATACATCAGATTTTCCAGCTGTTGATGTCTTTACAATTACGTATTGTTGAGAGAGAGAGAGAGAGAGAGAGAGACAAGAGGATAGAGTTTGAGCTTGAGAGGATGGTGTGAGAGAGAGGATAGAGCTTAAGCTTGAGCTTGAGAGGGAGAGCTTGAGGTTGAGAGAGAGAGGCTTGCATGAGAAAGCTTTAGCTTGAGATAGCTTGAGCTAGAGAGAGATTGAGAGGGGAGAGAGGCAAGAGGAGAGACTAGAGTACTTCAACAAAAACAGTCAAGAACTAAGGATGAGAAAGATAGAGAGAGGCTAGAGGATGAGTATCGCGGAGACAGAAAGAGACTTGAGGCTCCAAAGTGCTAACGCTGAAAACATACGACAAAAACGGCTAAAAACGGCATAAAATTGGACCTGAGCTACAGCTGGATTTTTAGATTTATATTTGTTTGATGTACAAGACTTTTGGTCCTTTGTATGCAAAAGATTGAGGCAATACCCTTTTGCTGAAATTTGCAGCTTATTGCACTTGATTTGAGTATACACCCGTGTTTTTGTTGCCATGGCTTCTACTTCGTCCTCATCATCGGACACGAAGAGTTGATGGAGATCAAATGATTTGATGGCCAAGGTTTCGATCTATGGCAAGATCGTATGCATGGCATCCTCCTCCTTAAAGATTGTGAAGATGCTTTGGAAGAGGTGAAGCCACAGGCACTTAGTGATCAAAATTTAGTGATCAGAATGGGCCAAACTCAATATGAAGGCTATGGCTTGCATGAAGATGGCAGTGCATGATGATATCATCACCGATATCAAAGGGTTGGACAGTGCTTATGCAATTTGGCAAAAGCTACGAGGCACCTATGAGAATGTCACACCTGTTCTGGTCCATCTTATGTGGACGCTAGTCAATATGCGCATAGATGAGTCAAAGCCAGCTTCTGAGCACTGAAGTGCATTCTCAGGCGTACTTTATTAGTTGCAAGACATAGGTCTTCAAGCTTTCTGTGGCATGGTTAAGGCCATTTTTCTATTGTTGCCAAAGCCCTTTGAGACATTAGTTGTTTCCCTAAGCAACAGTGCTACCTTGTCTTATAATAGCATGCGTGGCTCTATTCTCAACGAAGAGATTAGACGTAAGTCTAGTGGAGAAGGCAATACATCAGCCCTTAGTGCATGAGGGAGGACTAGATAAGAGGGAAGGAAATACACGAAAGAGAAATAGCAGTAAATATAAAGGGAAGAATAAGCAGTAGGAAGTCACTTGTTATCAATGTGGCCCTAAGGGTCACAAGAAGCATGATTGCAGGTACTTCAAGAAAGAACAAGATAGAAAGAGAAATGCATCAAAGAAGGGAGAGAATAAAGTTGATGTATCAGAAACTTCAAAGAACAAGGAGAAAGAGAATACAAATATGACTTCAAGTGTTGTTATTGAAGAGCTTTCAGATGTTGAAGACATCCTATTTGCTACTCTTTCATGTGATGATGCATTTACATTGAATGTCCAAGACATGCATGTTACGAAGACTGATGTCATTGATGCTTTGATGATAGTGGAAGATATACTTTCACAGACTTGGATAGTAGACTCAAGTGCCTCTTTTCATGTTACTCCATGCTTGGAGCGTTTTTCTTCTTATGGGGCAAGCAGCTATGGAAATGTTTATCTTGGTAACAACCATGCCTGCACAATAGATGGAATTGACGTTATGCACTTGTCTTTGGACAATGGCCAAGAGCTTGTGCTCAAGGATGTCTGACATTAAGAAGAGATTGCTATCTGTTTTGGTCAGTTAGATTTGCATGGATACACTACATTGTTTGGTGGTGGTATATGAAAGATTAAACATGGTTCCATGCTTATTGTAAAGGGCACTAAACAAGGTACTTTGTATTGTCTGCAATGCAAAGCTTTATAAGGGAAATTTCTTTGTTGTAGCTGGCATTGGCTCACAGTTAGAGCTATGGCATAAACATTTAGACCATATGGGCTACAAAGAACTTGATGTACTTGCCTATTTGAACAAACTTCATGTAAAAGATTCAAAGATGGATTTTTGTAATGATTGTCAATATGGAAAGCAAGTGAAAAGTTCTTATTACTCTTGTGTCTTTCATAAATCTAATGTGTTAGATCTTGTGCATTCAGATGTATGTAGCATGTCGATTAGTTCTATGGGTGGTGGTATGTATTTCCTTTCTTTTATTGATAATTGTTCACGAAAGATTTGGGTTTATTTGCTTAAACATAAAAGCGATGTGCTTGCTGCCTTTAAATATTTCCATACATTTGTGACCACTGAAAAGGACTTAAAGTTGAAAAGTCTACATACAGATAATGGGACTGAGTTCACATCAAATGACTTCAAGTCATTTTGTGCATTACATGGTATTAAACAAGAGCTTACAGCTCCGTACAGCCCTGCTTGTAATGGGGTGGCAAAATGGTACAACAAGACTTTATGTGAGAGAGTGCGGTGCATGTTGTCAACTGCTTCTAATGGGGTAGCAAAACGGTAAAACAAGACTTTATGTGAGAGAGTGCAGTGCATGTTGTCCATTGCTAATCTCCCTCATGCTTTTTGGGGAGAAGCATTACAAACAGCGGTCCATATATGCCACCACTCTCCTAATCAGTCCTTGCAAAATGGCATTCCTGAGGATGTTTGGTTTAGCAAACCAGCCTCATATGCACTATAAGATATAGGCCTTATACCGACATTTAAAGCGACGAAAATACAAACAACAAAATTTGCCCCCGTCGTCGCAAAAAATGTCGTTATTAATGACGCCATAGAAACGTCGATATTGGCGTCGCTATTATCGTTGCTATCAGCGTTCCATTTGCGACGCTGATAGCGATGCCAATAGTGATGCTAATAGCAATAGTTTGCGACGCGCATAGCGATGCGAGTAGTAAAATTTGCGACGCTAATAGCGACGGTAACAGGAATGATAAAAACTTTGTGGCCCTGTGTGCTTTATGAGAGCCATACAAAATAGTTTCTGCACTACTGTGTACAAAGCGCTTGCAAACAAAAAGAATGTATACTGAAATCATAAAACTGATACATGAAATAAATACATGATCACATAAAAAGTGATTGGTATAGTCATGACAGGATATCACTAATACATAGTACATGTCTACATAGATCAGGCGACTCAAAAATAAAGGTGTGTGAGCTCCAGGGATCCAAGGGCGAGCTACGCATCCTCGTCCCCCGAAAGCTCGTCCCGCCGCAAAGGAGCATCGAACGAACTCTGCAGAAAAAGAAACCACATCAATCCACCATACAATAATGCATTCAAATATCTCATGGTAACTACGAACAAGAAAAATGAGTGACTTACAGGGCCGCCGCGTCTATACAATCGGACGATCAATGCATTGAGACCGTGCCTCTGTGCATATCGAGTCTCAAGGCCGATCGGATCACGATTTGTAATGGAGTGTTGCAAAGAAAACAAAATGTTAACTGTTAGAAACATGATTGTCAGTACAAAGAATATTTCAAAAAAACAAACAAGCAAAACAAAAGAAAAACTTACAAAGTCCTCTAAATATGTCCTGTGACCGCCACTCCCAAGATGATGGACCACTTCGGCCTCGAGTCGTGCCCTCGCCGCCTCGCGCTGTTGACTCCAACGTCCTGGAGAATCTGTAGCCTCCTCCCTCAGTCTCGGCAACAGTCGTCTGCATCTAACCACTCGGGCTTTGCAACCCCACGCTTGATTGCCTTGCGTGCGTCAGATCGTCTATGTGACATGTATGCACGCATGCAATCCATCATCCAGCCCGTAGAGAATCCATCTATTGCGGCTGGCACCGGAAACTCCTCGTGCAAGGATGCTACTATGTAGTCCTTGCTCCCCTCCAATATGTTCTTCCAATGATCCAAGACGTTGTGCCGAAAAACTTGTTGGCACAACTCTCTCATGCGAGCCATCACCCTCCTCCCCTCATCATTCATGATGATGGCTCCTGACCTACTATCGATCAGATATCCATAACCCCTAGGAGTCTGCCTAAGATGGGTCATCTCCCATCTGCGTCCATGCTCCTGGGGATATCCAGGAGACCCCTCTGCATCCGGTGTACCGACGGGGATAATCTCTCTCTGAGTGGCACCCAAAGGGGTACTGCTGACGGCTACGCAAAAGCCGGAGTAATTGGAGTAGACGTCCCCATAGGTGTGACAAATCCTGGAGGTGACGCAGCTCCAGTTGAACGACAAGATGGAGACACCATATCCGTGTCTCCACAGCAGCATCCCCTTGATCCTGATGCACTCCCTCCCTCTGGCCCAAGTTGTGAGTGTCGAGATCGTCTGCTCGAAGTTGAAGCATCCGATCGCGCTGAAGCAGATCTAGCAGAGCGCCCTGACAAAGAACAAGACAGCTCCTGATCTGCCATCTCTCTAAATCTGGTGAGCTGGTCTGAAGACATGCGTGCGAAGATGTCCTGTAACTCCTCATCGCTCATCCCTCGACTCATCCTGAAAATGTCACCTACACAAACAAAAAATGATATTAGAATAATCAATTTAAATCATACAAAGCACAGTAATATAAATCATTTTTAAAAAAATCTCACTTAAAATGCATATCTTATGTACCTTTATAAGAGATTGGTCAACAAATTGAGTAAGTGGATGCTCCAAGTATGAAGTATCCTATGGTCCCATGTTAATCTCCTGACACAACTCCACATACACTAGAAGGTCGATAGACATGTCACCACAAAAGATTGAGTCTGCCTTGTTCTCAAAAAATTCTTGGACTCCTGTATTTCCATCATTATTAGCCGATGTTGGCTCCAAGCTTTCGACGGCCTCCACCCCTTGCAATATCGACCCCTCTATTTGCATATTATCTTCATCTATGCTCGGAACATCGCTTTGATCATATACTCTCGCACTTCGGGGAGTTGAAGGTATAACATAGCACCATCGAGGTTATCGGGGGTTTGTATAGAAGATTACTTGTTCATAAACACATACAAGAGAGTTCAAACCATTGTGACATAAACCATGTCGTAATACAATTAGCAAGCAAATGACTCCATGCACCTGTTCACAATGGGCCGGCAACACAAAGGTGTCGCGCAAACCCGTCCATTTTTTTTCGGAATCTATTTTGAGAAATCCAAATGGACCTCGTCGAGCTATTGCTCTAGCTCCTCCAAGTACCACTTTGAACCACTGCACATCGAATAGTATCATGGAGAAGCTACGGTAATCCACTGTAATAATACTTTGCAAGTTCCCAAAATACTCCATCTCATCCACAACCGTGTTTGGATCCGTTGCTCATCGCCGGCTCTCTTGCTCGAACCTTGCCATGACACCACAATCCATTGTGGAGCGCATTTTGTCAATACGCTCCACGCGAAAATGCCGTCCGCGCGACGACGCTGCACTATATATTTTGTACTGTACATTGAAACACTCAAATTAGATGTCGCATATAAAATTTAGATATGACAAATTCTAAACCCCTCATCACCTTTGGACTACATCCCCTCGAGAATTCCCACTCCTCCATTGAGACCTCTGTCCCTTCGCGAGATGCTACTGTCAAGGCTCCATGCAACCATCACGTTGACATAAACCATGGCATCTCCTCCATGCCTTTGGGATATTGAATCGGTCGATGACACGTACTACGTCAGAATTCAGCTCGCGCTTCCTCTCAATCTTGCCTTGCAACCTGGTACTTGGTGAGCCACGTCTCCATGGAGGTATGGTGCAACATACAAAAGCGATTCACCTTCTCTTCCATTGAGGCATCCATTCTTTTTTCTGCCCCATTTTCAACCACCACATCTCCAGTCAGTCTATCATCATCCTTCAGTGACCATAGCATTTCATTGTTTGGTTCCACCGTTGGTAGCCATTGTGAAATATGCACAAGCGCCTCAGGCACCAATCAACCTTCGGCCATGCTACCTTCTGACCGAGCTCGTTGTCGCACAAAGCCTTTCAAGGTTTTCATGAAGCGCTCCATGAAGAACATCCATTGCATATGGACAAGTTCAGCAATCTCCACTTCGTCCACAAGATGCACAAGAAGGTGGATTTGTATCGTGAGAATGCTAATGGGTAGGTATTTCTCAAAGAGACGGACTGTCTCTACTGCTCCCCGCCTCGCGGATTCAATAGAGGACGTCTTAATCTCTTTCTGTGGCATCCATTGCACCAAAGTCGACAACTTATAAATGGCCCTACGAATTTCTGGAGTAAGGCATCCTGCATTCGCGATCAGTAGTACAAACTGCCACAAATGAGAAAGCATTATGAATAATGGTCACATTCCAAATAGCAAAATGCCCACGCTAATTACAATCCATTCGTAGTACAAACCTGACATATCTTATGCCAATCATGGGATTTTAGCCCCGATAATTGGTCGTCTTTAGAAAATGCGAACCTGAGAGAACGCATCATACCCGTCAGAGTGCGGATAGACTTGATTACTTGCTTTACAATGCGCTCTTCTTTAGTGGACAAAACCCAAGGAGCGCAAGGAAGCTGCACGCGACCATCAGCACTCAACTGCAGCCAAAGCCCCTCCATCTTACCTACCTCCTTCAATCCATTCGTGCCCCTATTGTTGAGATATCAAGCTCCACTCGTGATACGCCAGGGTGACCGTTGTGTATTTATGTCACCGACTTGTCAGTTGCAGATGCGGTTGGTACACCGCCCCTGAATAATAGCTACATGATAGCTATCCTTATCTACTCTAGTTCGTGGCTCAGTTAGTATGCCACCTTAGTTAGTTGAGTTTGGTTTGAGACCCATATCTAGGGTTCTTCTATTTCTTTGTACTTGAGTTCTTTTGGCTTACACAACTAAGAAGAGAAAAACTGTTTTCAGCCTCCACCCTTGTGTGTCTTCCCCCATTGTGCAAGCAAGAAAGCTTCAAGCGAGACTCCTTCCTTCTCTCCCACAATCTTGACATGGTATCAGAGCCTTGTTCGTGGTAAGGAGCTCAAGAAAGCAAGCCAAGCTCGCGGTGGTCTGGTAAGAGGAGCAGTGTTGCTTTCATTTTCTGTTTTGGGAGCAGATCTCTGCAGGTAGCACAGCCGGAAATTGCAGGAGTGCATTGTCTCAGGTTGAGACGCCCTTCACGGTGAAGCAAGAGGGCAGTATATGCTGCGGGTGAGGGCTTTAGCCCTCGGCGACCTTGATTTTTTGATTTGAGGCCATTTTGGGGCCTGTTTTGCAGACGGAAGTTTTCTGCACGCACTCAGGAAAAGGCTCAGTTTTATGCTGTGCAGCCACTGTTCTACAGGTCGGTGAAAAGTTACTGTAGAAATTGCATCGTATGCTTGTGCGCAGAGACATTGGGAGTTTCAGAATCATCCTTGGTTCCTGTTTATGCAAAATCGTCACTAGGAAGTGACTGTGTGGTCAAATACCACTTTCGCCAGTTTTGCAGATTTGCCCTTGTGAGGGTGAAGCTGTGTTTTTTGCAGTGACAGAATTTCTTGCAGTATTCTGTAATGGCGTCTGATTCTCTTTCACAGATTGTCACTGAAAAGCTTGACAAGAACAACTTCCAGGCATGGAAGTTTAGAATGACGAATTTCCTTATGGGAAAAGGATATTGGGAATTTGTTGCAGGAAATGAAGAAGAACCAGTTCTTCCTGATGTTCCCAATCAACAACAAATGCAGGCATTTAAAACATGGCATGAGAGAGCCAGGAAAGTTATGTACTGGCTGTCTATCAGCATTTCAGACTCTATGATTGTGCATATTCAAGATGCAAGTACGCCAAAGGAGGCATGGGATACTTTGTCAAAAATGTATAGCACAAATACACAAGCCAGGAAAATGCAGCTCAAGCAAGAGTTGCACAATGTGCAAAGAGAAAATATGAGCATCAACGACTACCACATGAAGGTGAAGAAGATTGCAGATGCACTTGCTTCCATTGGGTCGCCAGTGGAAGATGATGATTTAGTTTCCGTGACCTTGAATGGTCTAGGAAAGGATTATGCACAGTTTCGGACATCCATTTCAGTTCGTGAAAGATTTCCTGATTTTGAGGAGTTGATTGCTCTTCTAATTTCTGAGGAGCAGAGAAATGGTGGTGCATCTTCTTCAGGAGGAACTTCAAAAGAAGTTGTCTTCTACTCAAATGCTGGAAGAGGTAGAGGCAGAGGTAGAGGAGGCCGATTTGGAGGCCGTGGCAGAAATCAGAATATGCAGAAAACTCAAGAAAACCAGTCCTATGGAGGAGGACGTGGTAACTCTAGAGGCAGGGGGAGCCAAAGAGGTCGTGGTGGATGGCAAAGAGGCCAAAATGCAAACAGTAATGTTGAATGCTACTACTGTGGTAAAATGGGTCATATGGCTAAAGACTGCTATAAAAAGCAGAATGACATCATGAATGGAAAACTGCAACAAGGGAATTATGCATCTTCTAGTAGACAGGGTGATGACAGAAATGAGCATTTGTTCATGGTGCAGCACATGAACAATTCTATGACAAGTGCAGAAGAAAGCAATGATGTATGGTATGTTGACTCAGGTGCATCAAACCACATGACAGGTCATGCAGAATGGATGGAGGATGCAAGGAAAATGGAAAAACCAGGATTTGTGGAGACTGGTGATGATACTGCACATCCTATTGTGCAGATTGGAAAAATTCCCTTGTCTATGCAGGGTGGGAAAAAGAAATACCTATCCGATGTATTTCATGTCCCGAATATTACCAAGAATCTGGTTTCAGTTGGTCAAATGGTTGAACAGGGCTTGCAGGTCAGATTTAATCCTCATGGATGCTTTGTTGAGGATATGAAAAATAAAGGTCGCTTGATAGCAAAAGGAAAGAAGAAGGGCAGAATGTTTACATTGGATGCAAACATGTCTGAATTGAGTGCAGCAATGTTTGCACATGGGACCGGTGTAGTTGCAGATATTGATATCTGGCATAAACGCATTGGTCATGTTAATGTACAGCGACTTAAATCAATGCAGGCCCAAAATATTGTTGCAGGATTGCCCAAATTCAAGGTTGCAGAAATGCATAAGGTATGTGAAGCCTGTCAGTTTGGAAAACAGGCAAGGAAACCATTTCCTAGACATGTTCAAGAGAGTGAGAAGCCATTGGAATTAATTCACTCTGATGTGTGGACAACTAAAGCTGCATCTCTTGGAGGCTGTCATTATTTTGTCAGTTTTATTGATGACTATAGCAGAAAAGTTTGGGTGTATTTTATGAAAAAGAAAAGTGAAGTTTTTGGGCATTTCAAAACTCTTAAAGCTATGGTTGAAAAAGAAACAGGCTTGCAGATAAAATGCCTAAGGTCAGATGGAGGGGGAGAGTACCTCTCAAATGAGTTTGCAAAGTTCTTGCAGGAGCATGGCATAAAGCAGCAATATTCATGCAGTTATACCCCACAACAAAATGGAATTGCAGAAAGGAAAAACAGGCATATTGGAGAGGTATCTCGTGCCATGCTCAATGAAAAAGACTTGCCAGATTTTTATTGGGCTGAAGCAGTTGCTACAGCAGTCTACATAATGAACAGGACTCCCACTGCAGCAATACATGGAATGACTCCAGAGGAGAGGTATACTGGTAGGAAACCAGATATTTCTCATTTGAAAATTTTTGGTTGCATTGCCTATGTACATGTGCCAGATGAGCTGAGATCCAAGTTGGATCCAAAAGCTGAGAAGTGCATCTTTATTGGTTACTCTCTGCAGCAAAAAGGGTATAGATGCTATAACCCTTCTACTCGTAAGTTTACAGTGAGCAGAGATGTTGTTTTTGATGAGATGAGTAGCTGGTATAAACCAGTAAATGTGATTGATGATGAAGATGCACAAAATGGTAATGCTACACAGAATTCACAGCAGCAGTCACAAAATATTAGTGGACCTGGAGCGTCCTCTAGCAGTGGTTCACATTCTTCGCCATGGACAGGCAGATTGAGATCAGGAGAATCTTCTCAAAGCAATGCAGATAGTGGTATGCAGGTATCACGAAAAGGAAAAGAGAAGGTTGATCAGCCCATGTTTGATGTGAATACAGGTCACTCTTATGTGGATGGTGAATCCAGTGGCTCAGAACAGAGCATTGATGATGAGTTGGGTATTCCTTCTATTGTTACACCTGGAGTAAGGAAGACCAGGGATGTTTTGAGAGCACCTGGGAGTGAACCTACTTTGCGCAGGTCTACGAGAGCTAGGTATCCTGTGGATAGGCTGAAATATGATGGATTTACAGCCATTCACTATGCATATATGGTCAAAGTGATACAGGAACCAGAACCCACATCTTTTGAGCAAGCCATGGGAAAAGAAAAATGGGAGAAAGCCATGGATGAAGAAATGGATGCCTTGGAAGAAAATGCTACATGGGAGTTAGTACCTTTGCCTAAAGGTAAGAATGCAATTGGCTGTAAGTGGGTTTATAAGGTGAAGCACAATGCAGATGGTTCTGTGAACAGATACAAGGCAAGATTAGTAGTCAAGGGGTATGCACAAACATATGGCATTGACTATGAAGAAACATTCAGTCCAGTTGCAAGGATGGCAACTGTAAGAGCAGTCATTGCTATGGCTGCATCAAAGGGATGGTCTTTACATCAGATGGATGTAAAGAATGCCTTCTTGCATGGTGATTTGCAAGAAGAGGTCTATATGGAGCAGCCACCAGGTTATGTGCATGCTGTTCATCCTGAGTTTGTTTGCAGGTTGAAGAAAGCCTTGTATGGCTTGAAGCAAGCACCTAGAGCATGGTCTGACAAGATAGGACAGTATCTTGTCACTATTGGCTTTCAGATTTCCAAGGCAGATTTCTCACTTTATGTGAGAAAAACAGAGAAAGGTATTATGCTGCTTGTCATTTATGTTGATGATTTGATTATGACAGGTGACAGTGATGAAGATATCCTTCATGTGAAAATGCTATTGAAGCAGAAGTTTGAGATGAAGGATTTGGGAGAGCTGCGTTATTTCTTGGGCATTGAGGTGATTAGATCACCAAGTGGGATACAGCTCTTGCAGAGGCAGTATGGATTGGACATGCTGTCCAAATATGGGATGACAGGCTGTAAGCCTATTTCAGTTCCTTTGGAGCAAAATGTGAAGCTGAGCACAGATGCAGGTGAGCTTCTAGAAGACCCTACTATGTACAGACGCATAGTAGGAAGTTTGATTTATATGACTATTACCAGGCCAGATTTGAGCTATGCTGTTGGATTGGTAAGTCAGTTTATGCAGGCTCCAAGGAAACCACATTTGGATGCGGCTAGACGCATACTTAGGTATGTGAAGTCCACATTGCAGTATGGACTATTTTATGAGACTGGGGTTCAGATACAGTTGCATGGATACACTGATGCTGATTGGGCTGGTAGTATTTCTGATAGACGATCTACCAGTGGATATGTATTCTCTTTTGGGAGTGCTGCAGTCACTTGGAGCAGCAAGAAACAGCCTACAGTTGCCTTGTCGAGCACAGAGGCTGAGTACAGGGGTGCAGCAATGGCTGCATGTGAGGTAGCTTGGTTGCATAAGCTACTTTATGATATGCATCAGTCTACAGATGGGCCAGTTGTCATTTATTGTGACAACATGAGTAGTATACACTTGGCAAATAACCCAGTCTATCATGCTAGAACAAAGCACATTGAGGTGCATTATCACTATATGCGAGAGAGGGTTTTACTAGGTCTTATTGATCTAGTTTATGTCAGCACAGAGGATCAGGTAGCTGACATATTCACGAAGGCATTGGGCGCAGAGAAGCTGCACAAGTTCAGAGACCTGCTTGGTGTGCAGGAATTGGGATTGAGCTCGAGGGGGAGTGTTGAGATATCGAGCTCCACTCGTGATACGCCAGGGTGACCGTTGTGTATTTATGTCACCGACTTGTCAGTTGCAGATGCGGTTGGTACACCGCCCCTGAATAATAGCTACATGATAGCTATCCTTATCTACTCTAGTTCGTGGCTCAGTTAGTATGCCACCTTAGTTAGCTGAGTTTGGTTTGAGACCCATATCTAGGGTTCTTCTATTTCTTTGTACTTGAGTTCTTTTGGCTTACACAACTAAGAAGAGAAAAACTGTTTTCAGCCTCCACCCTTGTGTGTCTTCCCCCATTGTGCAAGCAAGAAAGCTTCAAGCGAGACTCCTTCCTTCTCTCCCACAATCTTGACACCTATAGTGTCTCTCTTTCCTGTGATGTGGTCCCATAGCAAGCTACCCACATTCTTGAAAATATGCATGGGATCCAACAAGTGGTTGACCTGTAAATGGGTCCAATATGGCAACTCGTAGAAAATTGAGAACCGGTGCATTCCATTTAGATATGCTTCCGCGTGGACCATTTTCAGCTCGTACCAGCTTGCGGCGTTCATACGTGTTGGAGGTCGTCCAAGGAAACCTTCCCCGAGTTCATGATCCTCCGGCAAGAAAGCAACGTGTCCTTGATATACCATCTTCTTCATGGTTCATGACCTTCGAGAGTCTACGCACAATGGACATGCATGATAACCTGAGGTAACTAGACCTGTTCCAACACCATGACCTAGTGAATACTTGATTGAATGAGATAAAATATAGATATTACTAGCGAGAATGGAGGCTTGCTCACCTGAGCACTCTCCCAATCCCGAAAAGTCATGCATCGTCAGAATGAGAATGGCTCGAATATTGGCTGACCGCTGACCATTGCACCTGCTCATATCTTGCACAGTGACCCCCTCCTCCCACAAAATCTTAAGCTCATCGACTAATGGACGAAGATACACGTCTATATTTTTTACTTTGTAGCGGCCTGGGACAAGCAAGCTAAGAATGAGATGTCCTTTCTTTGTAGAAAGCCATGGAGAGATGTTGTGGTTGACAAGGACTATAGGCCACACACTGTAAGAAGTTGAGCGCAGACCGAATGGGTTCACGCCATCCATTGCGAGACCGAGCCGAAGATTCCTTGGCTCTCGCGCAAAGCGTGGGAAGGTAGAGTCAATGTGGCTCCATGCACGCGAATCCGTTGATATTCATTGAACTCCATCCGTGGACCTATTCTACGCATGCCACGTTGTCAAGCTCGCCACGCCGAGCGTACGAAACATGTGGTTTATGCGGGGGATAAGCGAAAAGTGTCTGAGAACTTTTTGAGGGATGGTTTGCCCTTGCAAGTCATGTCGATACCTGTGAGCACCACACTTTGGACATGTCTCCATAGTCTCATATTCTCCTCAAAACAATATGCAATCGTTGATACATGCATGGATGTTATTGTAGTCCATGCCAAGCTTCCGTAAAACATGTCGTGCATCATCACGAGACTTAGGCATGGTATTTGCATGTGGTAATATATGATATTTCAATAACCTGAAAAAAATCAATAAACACCTTGAAAAAGCATAAATGTTTGTAATAATAGTGTCAAAAAAAAAATCAATGAAGCCTATGTATAAGGTATCTGAACAACTCGATCACACTCGTATCGCTCCACCCGTATTTTGCTTGCACACTTAAGAGTACAAGCAGTGTCTTCAACCGAGATACTCGGCACCCATCATATAATGGTATGGATGCTTCCTCTCTAAGCGGATCAGAAGTCTTGACATCCATGGGAATCAATGCATTGATCATTGCCTCCATCTCAGGCTCCAAGATTGTAGGTAGGTCTAGAAGGTTGTCTGTCTCCTCTGGCATTGACGATATAGATTGGCCTTGCGAGTGGTGGATTGGCTCCTGCACTCCATCCATCACACGCCCACGAACTCTTCTAATTGGCCGCAAAGGGTGCACTCCCCCTTGGGACGAGACATCACCTCCCTGGATAGAAAATTTGCCAGCAAGACCCAATCTTATTGTATATGGTATTCAATTAGCTTGTGAGTACAATGCGTGATTGATATTAACTTCAAATTACCATTTGCTGAAAATCCGCAATCGTCCTATCAATGATCTCAGATTGAAACTCGCCAAATCGTCGTACGTGTTCTATAGACAATCAGCATTTTCGTCTAATTGCCAACTTGCATTGAGAGCAAGGACATGGGACATGCTGATCAAGATACGTCTCGCGATCTTGAACAACAGGACCTTCTTCGTTTTCCATCTTGTCTATGTTACAACAAACAATTTAATGAATTGTAATACAATTTGGGAAAATGAGGTTTAAATGGATAGCTTTATGGAGATGTATGTCAAGTTGCAAGTTGACCATAAGCTCTTGCTTGAGAGGTTTTAGCCTCTGCAAAAGGTTGAGAAGCAATTTTTGAAAAACATTGAGGTTGATATTGATGCATCCATGGTGTTGAATCTAAACTTCAAGATATAAGAAATGCTTTACTGATTGATGTAAAAAATTCATGGGACATAATAGTTGAGAGATTTATTGATGTTATATCTCGACCATATACCATGCTCAAGGATTTGTTTGTCCCGGTAGATAATTATTCATTATTGTAGAAAAAAAAGGCATTGGTTCATAAGGTTCATGAGTTGAAGACTAAATGTTTGGACTTGACTAAAAGGTTGGATAATGCCTTAGATGCTAAGAGGAAAAGTAATGAATATGTTACTTCATCATTGCAACAAAAAGATTGGTGACAAGAATGCTATGATTAATGAAGTTCTTCACGAGGTGAATATAGAGTTGAAGGGAATGGAACACGATTCTTCTTTGGGATTTAGTGGTGATCAGTCAATTATTGAGGTGTCTTCTTGTATGGCCATTATACCTTATATACCTAGCTACGGTCTCTAGGTTATGTACTTTGAGTATCTTAGAGGGGCTCTACTAGGATTACTTATACAACTGCACCAGAGGACTTTGAGTATAAGTAATCCTAGTCAACAAAATTTATGAGTATCATTGAGGATCTCTTAGTCTAATAATAAATCAATCTTAACAAAAAGCATCTTAGTAATGTGGTTTTTTTGTCCTAGGTCCATGTATAAAAATTAATGCCATCTATGAAATTTATCAACTTTTATTGTAATGATTGGAAGACATCAAATGCAACAATGTAATACAAGGTTACCATGTCAAAGACAATATCAAATAGTAAAAATATTTGTGCCTGTGTGGGGGTGTGTGTGTGTGTACCATAGTTATAAAATTTGTTGCAATCAATTATACTCATAGTCATAACCTTTGAAGAAAATATCCTATGCTCAATTTAAGGGATTCTTCTTCTATGGCAATACTTTTGGGTTCATTTTGATGAAGTACCATAATGACCATTAGCTAGGGGATCATTTTCTTTTAGTCCTTCCGTTGACTAGTTGGCATGCTTACTAATTTGTTATGCCTATAAAGTTAATACAAAAACAAGGAATTATGCATATCACAATTAGATCCCCTACTTGGACATTATGAAGGATATGACCAATTTTAAGCCATCTTAAAGAGTCACCAATGTACGTGGCCCATGGTAAAGCACATTGTATACCATTATCGATAAGTCTATTATCGTGCATCTTAAATCTCCTAATTAGACTTTATAAAGTATATGACCAATTTTTAGCCCTCTTAAGGAGTCGATGTAATGGTACCCATAAAAAAAGCAAAGTGCGTACCATTACCATAATCATGGATATGTTATCGTTCCAATATATACACACACAAGTGGACTACATCTTGAGTAGACAAAAGCTATCAATTTGAGTAGACATACATCTCCATAAAGCTATCCATTTGAGTATACATCTCTTTCTCTTTCTCTCCCTCTCTCATTTCCTCCCCCTCTCTCTTCCTCTCCCTCTCTTTCTCTCTCATTTCCTCTCCCTCTCACAATATATCCTAACACTCTCCAAAAGCAAAAGGGAGAGGGAGAGAGAGAATGCACTCTCCCTCCATCTCCCTCTCCCTCTCCCTCTCTTTCTCTTTCTCTCCATCTCTCATTTCCTCCCCCTCCCTCTCCCTCTCTTTCTCTGTCTCTTTCTCTTTCTCTTTCTCTTTCTCTCCCTCTCTCTCTCTCTCTCTCCCTCCCTCTCCCTCTCGTTCTCTCTCATTTCCTCTCCCTCTCACAATATATCCTAACACTCTCCAAAAGCAAAAGGGAGAGGGAGAGAGAGAATGCACTCTCCCTCCCTCTCCATCTCCCTCTCTTTCTCTTTCTCTCCCTCTCTCATTTCCTTCCCCTCCTTCTCCCTCTCCCTCTCTTTCTCTTTCTCTTTCTCTTTCTCTTTCTCTTTCTCTCCCTCCCTCTCCCTCTCTTTCTCTCTCATTTCCTCTCCTAAACAAGCAAAAGAGAAAGTGATTTAAACCTTAAACAAGCAAAAGAATGAGAGAGGGAGACTCACCGATGAGATATGGCGACTGTAGGGCAACTTCTCTTTGCGACGAAGGCTCCTCCTCTCCTTTGCGAACAATGGCGGCGGCGGCGGCGGCGGCAAGTCTTCTTCCTCTCCTTCTCTCACGATGGTCACTCTCTCTCTCCCTCTCGCTCTCAAAACACAAAACGCAAAACGCGAAATAAAGCTGCTCTCGGTTTCGGCCTATTTTTTTCCTTGTGGAGTGTCGCTATTTGCCGCCAATAGCGACGCTGCTACCCACCGTCGCTATAAGCTTAAATCCTTGTAGTTATGATCATTTGCATGTGTTTGGTTGTGCGAGGCATTTGTGCATGTACGCAATGAATTGAAGAGAAAGCTTGATGCCAAATCCATCAAAGGGATTTTCATGGGTTATAGAGATCAAGGTGAGATGGGTTATAGGGTATGGCTTCCTCAATTCAAGAAGATTGTTCGCAGCTGAGATGTTGTGTTTAATGAGGCTAAATTACTATCTCATAACTTGCCAATGGATGTCGACTCCAAGAAAGTCAAATTTGAGCCACCCCATATGACTAAAAATGACCTTCGTGATGAATTACCGAGAGCTGAATTGCAAAATCAGCCGGTTATTTTTTAGCTAGAAGATGTTGGACAACATTTGGATGATCATGAGGATGTTAGACAACCCATTCTAGGAGTTGGTCCACAAAATGAGGGTGATATTCAACATGGATAGTAAGTTGAAAATGATTTACAACAGCCATTAAATGCTGAAAATTATTTTCCTCCCAATGCAGAACCTATGCCGTAAGATATAGGTCATTGGATATGCAGGCAAGGCTAGTTGCAAAAGGTTATGCATAGAAGGAAGGGATTGAATTTCAGGAAGTATTCTCCCCTATTGTGAAAATGACCACTCTTCGCACTTTGTTTGCTCTCGTTGTTGTTTTGAATTTAGAGCTTTTCTAAATGGATGTAAAAACAACATTCTTGCATGGTGTTTTTTAGGAAGAGCTATATATGAAGCAGCCAGAAGGTTTTGTAATTCCTGGTAAAGAAGAACTGGTTTGTAGGCTATTGAGAAGTCTTTATGGGCTGAAGCAATCTTCTAAGCAATGGTATAACAAGTTTGATTCCTTTATGCTTAGACAAGGTTTCAAACGTAACCATGCATATCAATGTTTATACATTAAGAATGATGTGAATGGCAATCCCATTATTTTGATTCTTTATGTTGATGACATGCTTATTGCTGGCAAGAATAAAAGTACTTTGAATGTACTTAAAGACTAGCTGAAATCTGCTTTTGCTATGAAGGATTTGGGATCAACTGTGAGCATATTTTGGGCATGAGAATTAAGAGGGATAGAGAGCATAAATTGTTATTTCTATCTCAAGAAAAGTAGATTGATAAAGTGCTGGAAAGATTTAATATGGCTGATATGAAAGCACTTGGAGTGCCATTTCAACGAAATCTAAAATTAAGTAAAGAAGATTGCCCAAAAGATGAGGAAGCAGCCAACTTTATGAGGGCTATCCCATATGCTTTAGGTTGTGGTTCTCTTCTGTACACCATGGTTGCTACGTGACCCGATATTGCTTATGCAATGGAAGTTGTTAGTAGATACATGTCAAATCAAATCCTGGCAAAGCACATTGGCAAATTGTTGAATGTATTTTAAGATATTTGAAAGGTACAAAATCCAAATGTATCTGTTATGGAAAAGATGACCTAAAGTTGTAGGGATTTTGTGATGCAAACATGGTAGGTGACTTAGACACAAGTAAATCTTCCAGTGGATATGTATTTATAGTTGCTGGTGGAGTATTCTCTTGGTGTTCTAAGTTGCAGAAGATTGTCACACTGAGTACTATTGAGGTTGAATATATTTTAGCTACTGAAGCTTCCAAGGAGGCTATTTGGTTAGTGGGTAGACTCGCAAAAGAACTTGGAATGCCTGCTAGAACTCCAGTGTTGGGATGTGATAGCCAGAGTACTATCTATTTGGCCAAAAATGCCATGTTTCATGCTCGTACCAAGCATACTGATATGAGATACCACTTCATGCGTTAGGTATTGGAAGATGGTCTAGTCACTTTGACTAAGATCAAGACACAAGACAACCTTTCTCACCAAGAGTCTTGCTAAGGCTCAACATGAGCATTGCATATAGATGGTGGGAATTAGATAGCTTAAAAGCATCATTTATGCCTTTAAGTGGGAGGTTGTTGGGTCTAAAGGCCCTAAATAACCCCTCTTTGTATAGTTTTATTCTTTGGCCAAGTTCACATTAAACTGGCCACTATTCTAAAAGGTCACATTAATAAAGGAAGGGTTGGTCCAAACTTTAGGCTAAGTCCATTTCCCCAAATCATACATATCCTCTCTCTCTCTCTCTCTCTCTCTCTCTCTCTCTCTCTCTCTCTCTCTCTCTCTCTCTCTCTCTCTCTCTCTCTCTCTCGTTTTCTTGCAATGCCTACACTTGAACACCTACGTTTATCTTCCTGCAACACGCTTGACAGAGCTCCATCGTTTACTTCTTTTTCACCTTCTCTATCACTTGTGCACTTTCCACTCTCACTCTACACTGTAAACCCCATATATGTGCCCAGAACTGACAAACATCACAGATCTCAAAACGACAAGTAGGTGGGTGGGGGGCGCCTACAATGGTACCCTGTGCCAACTCCAAAGTAGAAGCCATGTCGTCTGGAGAAATCTGAACTGTGATGTTGAAGCTCTTGAGAAAGTGAAAGCTAGGAAGCTCCGAGCACCGAGTTAGAAACCCAAAACTCTTCTTTGTCTGAAACACTAAATCACTACAACCTGCAAAAAATAAAAAGAATAAGAGAGCTAAAGGAAAACCTAATCAGAGTGCGCATAAGCATCCAAGAGGGGATCAGAGGCTTAGTGCAAACATCCTGAGGAGGTTTAAAAAAATATTATTATTATTACTAATAATGATACTACTACTAATAATAATAATAAGATAAATGTGTGTTTGTGTGTTTGTGAGTGTGTGTGTGAGTGTGGCGAGGCAAAGTGGAAAGAAGTGTGTGTGTGTGTGTGTGTGTGTGTGTGTGTGTGTGTGTGTGTGTGTGTGTGTGTGTGTGTGTGTGTGTGTGTGTGTGTGTGTGTGTGTGTGTGTGTGTGTGTGTGTGTGTGTGTGTGTGTGTGAAGCAGCTGGACAGTGCGTGTGTGAAGCAACTACAGTTGGGCAGCGGCTTGCTATCGAATAGCTAGTGGGCTAGGCGAAGCAAGTGGTGCAGGCAGAGTCGAGGCCCAACATGCAGAGCAGGCGAAGGCAAGCGGAGCAGAGCAGGCAGTGGCGAGGCGAACAGGCAAAGGCAAGGCAGAGCAGGTAGATGTTCAAGCAGCACATGAGGGTAGAGGAAGGGAGCAGCGTGTGAAGGAAGAGCCGAGCAGCAGGCGTAGATTAGGGTTTCAAGCACGAGCACGCAAAAACTCGAAAGGTTCGTCAATAGCAACGTTCGTCTCTCTCTCTCTCTCTCTCTCTCTCTCTCTCTCTCTCTCTTTGGGGAAAGATGCAACTGTATAACTAGGTGTAAGAGAGCTCACTGAGTGCCAAAGACTGGCCTCCTCAGAGAGTATACCAAACTGAGTAGCCTATGTAAAGAGTGGCTACGAAGTGTTGGGTGGCCTGTGAGATGAGTGAAGAATAAAGGATCTCGGTGGAGTGTAGTCTGAGCTGATATCCCCCCCACTGAAGCTGAAAAAGAGACCTGAAATCCCCCAAGTCCTGAGGAAAGTTATGCATCTGCTCCGCGTTGAATGAGAGGAACCACTAGCATCCTCCCACTGAGATCTAAGTGTACGCACCAGCCTAAACCAGATCTTGGAAAGCGTGTCCTGAGTGCTCAATGGTGAGGCACCAAGGACATGCAAACAGTGAGCTTTCCAGATCTGCCACAACGTCGTGCTGGCCACGATTGAGAAGATCTCCTGCCGTGTGAGAACATATGCCTGATCCGCAAGTCGTGGTATCATATCCAGACTACCATGATGGACACATATTGTGCCTGACAACATGTGAACTAGATCTGAGCAAGTCCCTTCACAGAAAAGGTGAGGGCTTACAAAGGGATGAAGCCATGCAACTGATCCCCACGTCAAGAAACCAAACTGCATCCTTGTCCGAGAAAGCAAAGTAGCCACCACTGCCGACCACACAGCCTGAGGCGTTGCACAGGTCCACAAGCAGTGTTTCGCGGACTCAACAAAACCAATGCTGCATCTAAGACAAGTCGCATCATGTCCCATCTGTGCTGCCCAAGTGCCCAACTACTAAACCTGCATGTGCAAGCATCCACATGAAGAACACAATTCTACGTGCAATTTGTAAACCCCAAATATGTGCCCAGAACTGACGAACATAAGCATGTGAGAGCCCCTCATGCAGCCAAAACCGTAATTGCGTAGGCATGTGACCCTGTCTACACATCAAGCATCTCCTACGAATCTGGCAAGTGTACTCAATAAGGTGGAAAGGTACGTAAGGTACCCAATTTTTAATGTACGTTAGGTACATACTTTTTAGGTACGGAACCTTTAAGGTACGTGAAAGGAACATACCATTTGTAAAATTATGCATATTATAATATTTTCAAATTATATTTATTGTTTAAACATAGTACATACTTCATCTTTTTTTATTTAACTTAATTAAATACTTCTAAGTTGCATACCTTTTTGGCTAAGCTGGACTCCTATGTCTGTATTTCTATTGCCGGGAGGTTCCCAAGGGGAGCCGAAGACAATTCGTCCGATGGGGTCTGGGGGCAATGCCTCCAGTGGGTGGTTCGAGGGGCGTTGCCGCCGGTGGGGGTCCAGGTGCAACGCCCCCAATGGGGGTCTGGGGTAGTGCTCCCAACGGGGGGTTCCAGGGACAAAGCCCTCTAGCAATGAGGGCCGAGGACCGTCAATAGACCCCGGTGCATACGATATGCCCTTTTTGTCATTTTTAACAAAATGGTTAGATAAAAAATGACTACTTGAAAACCCATCCCATCCCCCTTCCCCCCAAAAAACCACACACACACGCATAAATAATTTTATACTTTTTATTTTATAACCCCCGAAAAAACACCACCCACCCACCCCCACCCCCCCCAAAAAAAAGTGTGTACGGATCTATACAGTATGGTTTTGTACTATATCCGTACGGATCCCTATGTATGTACGGATGCAACCAAAGAAGGATACTGTGATTGAACCCTGACCACTCTCAGGCCACTGCCACTCTGTAGGATCCCACTAAATATGAGAGCGTAGGTGACCCTCCCACATCCATAGTCTCCAAAGAAGTGTGTCCTCAAAGGGGGAAAGTGTGGGTACACCTGGCGAACCTTCTCTCGAGAACCAACAACCCTGATCAGTAGCCAATCCAAATTGTCAATGCAATCATTCTCATCCACTATAGGACAAAACTGGAAGTGTGAGCCAGCATCAAGCAAACCTGAAGGCCTAAAAACTAGGGATGCCTCACATCTAAGAATACGATAAGGCACCCCCTCTCTCAGAGCACACCACGAGCCTCCCAAGTGTCCCTGCATATCCTTTGCTCCTCTGACCACTCTGTCCCACTGATCAGGAATGGCTGCCTCAATCTCAATGTGATGCTATCAAACTCCATAGCCAAGAATATTGTGAAGGCACCTAAGAGATCTTTATGTTGTGGATCCATATTAAATTTACTCATCATGAATAAATGAACTTACAACAAGAGCTCTTCCATGTCCCATCTAGAATCCCTTATGGAGATTTAAGTGCACATCTAGCACTAGCCCAAGGGCTATATTATGTTGAGTAATATAGCCCTTGGGCTATATTACTCAACATACTATCCCTTGGACACTCAATTTCATGTTGATATTTGTGAATTGCAATATAAGACAAGATACTACATGCTCAGGCAAAAGATTGATGATCTATAGGTTGATATGAAGTGAAGACAATGTCCATCCATAACCAAAATTGACATGAACATCTAAGCAAAATCATTAACATAACTAGAATCTAGAAAGCAAGTCTCAAACTATTTAAGGGGATCAACCAAGCCACTCATTCAATCCACTCCTCCTTAGATACAGACTTCCCCAAACATAGGCCCAAGTACTGTGCCCAACAAGGAAACACATGGTTGTTTTTTTTTTCCTCCATGATTTCAAGCCTTGAATACTTTCCATATTTAGCTAGCCAGTGGTTGGAAGAAAAAACAAACCATGAAGTTTAGGCACCTAGCCTCTTTAGGTGACAATACATGCCCCTGAAAAAGTTATAGCAGCCCTAGTACGGCCTAGAAAGCTACTTAACAAGGACGTATAAGAAAAAATTTATTCCAAAGACATCTCATAGCCCATTGTTTGCAAGGGTTCAAAGCTACACTAAAACACACAAAATGATTCTATTGCCATGGCATATCATAATTACCAGCACAACTAAGCTAGCAATCTCATTGTCACTTTATTAAGCAATCAATGATACATCTAGCATCTTGTCAAGAACTTGCTTAGAAGGCCAACATGCAATCTTGCATGAAAAATCAACTTTGCTTGCATATAGAAGCAGAGCGTGGAATTTACCTCATAAACACAAATCAAGCATCAATCATCATCATCGCAAATCATAACTTAGCATAAATAACACATCCAAGGAAGCACACACACTTCCTTTCATCCCTTCCATCCATAGGTGCATACATGCATAGCGTGGTTGCAATTAAGTATCAACCACTAAACATGATCAAATTAAAACATAAGTATACCAATTGTTTACCCCCTTACTAGTATTTAAGTCCTAAAAATTAGGCCATCACACACACATAGGGTTTTCCTCCTTGGTAAACCCCTTACCTGAACATAGAATCTGCCTAACTTGTAAAAAAACAATAGGTAGATGAATTTAAATAACATAGAATTGATATACAATCAACATATGCTTATTAGATGCAAAAGCAAAGATCACACCATTTGTCAAAAAAACTTCTTTGAAAATTTTTCTTGTTGACACAAAATCAAGATAGACTACAAAGAAAACAAATAAGACAAGGAAGATCACACTTTAATAGAGTCTCCATGTGTGCTAGATTAGCCTCACTATACTTGGAAGAGAGGGTAGGGCCACAAATTTATAGAGAAGGGCTCTCTCTCTCCCCCCCTTCAATTCTTGGCTATTTTATTGAGAAGCCCGTCCATCTTCTTTTTTTCTAAAAAAACTAAAAAAGAAGTGAGGCTTTTGTCCCTTTTCCTACTCCCATTGCAATGTTCTCTTGATTTTTGGCAACTACACTTTTCTATCACATTATCATGAAGGATGCATGTCTTGTCAAGAAGCCACCGGGCCTCTGGCTGTATGCAGATGGGCTAGGCAGAGTAGGTGTGGTGTGAATGCAGGTGATTTTTGTTAATTAAACATCCATAAAGAAGTCCAGAACCAAGATATTAATCAAACATTCAGAAGAATGTATTAAAATCAAGCTAATATAGAAAAATGGGATAATCACAATCCAAATTAGGGTTTTTCATCCCTCATATTGTCCTCATAAATTTACCAATATGTGTTAAGGAAAAGTGTATGGGCCAACGCGTGATGTGGGAAAGAAAGTCCCTGAAAATCCACCAACTGATTCTCTAGAAAACCGCTTGACTACCTGGAATTTTGCCTAAATTTACGCCAAAATTCTAGTTCTAGTAGACCAAAATTATGGTTTTGGTTTTGGTTCCGGTTAAGCTTTTGGTTTGAAGTTCAGCTTCAACTTCTTCTTTAGACTTCAGGTTCAACTTTAGATTTATAGACTTCAGAATTCAAGAATTCAAGTCTTCAAATTTTAGGATGTTGGATTCTAGACTTCAGGGTTCAGGCTGTAGGCTTCATGTTCAAATTCAATCATAATTCAATTTAGACAAAAAATCAACCATACTTTAGGCTAGAATTCAACCAGATTCAGGCTTGAATTCAGCCAAATTTTGCTTGGATTTAGGCCAGTATTTAGCTAGATTCAAGCCAGATTTAAGAAAAATTTTAACCAAATTTAGGCCAGAATTCGATCAGTTGCAAGCCAAATTTAGGCCAAAATTTAACCAGATTTCAAGAATTCCTCCTATCTTCATGGTCCCTTCTGCTCCTAATTGACTTAGCTTTTCCTAAAAATCTTGTTATTTTTCAATGTGTGGCCAAGTGGCCACACCACAGCCACCTCCTCCTAATCTTCAAATCGTCCTTGATGTGCCAGCTGACTCCATTGTCTTCATCAAGGATCTGAGAATAATATATCAGGTTCAGGTATTTCCACTTCTTTATCTAACAAATCAACTTCAACTTCATCCCATTCCTCTTGATGCTTTGCAATTTCAGTGTCCAGTTCATATTGAGCCTCATCCCTTCTTTTAAACAACTTGATTCTTTTTCCAGTAAACAGACACCTTTAGCTCTGTTCCATCCAGCTCCATAAGCACATAGGTAGCATATTGCAATACCTTCTTCACAATGTATGGACCAAACCACCTCTTGACTAACTTCCTTATAGCTAAAGATTGAGTATCCAAGTTGTTATCATAAACTAACACCCAATCTCCATCCTGAATGCTCTTTGGTCTCTTCTTGATCCTCTTATCAAATCTGACTTTGTTCCTCATTCTGGCTTCTTTCAGCTTCTTGGTTGCTTCCTCAATGTCCTCTAATCTTCCTTCCAATTGTCTAATCCTTAATGAAAAAATCTCTTCTCTTGTCAGCTCTTCTTGCCATCATAACACACTCCAAGTAGGGATAGACTCCTCAATAGGCATTATAGGCTTATGGCCATACATCAGTTCAGTCCTGCACAAACATCAATTCAGTCCTGTTAGAGTGCTATGAATGGTCAAAAAATATATGAGTTCTGCTGCTAGCATGACCCACTTTGAAAACTCTCCGGAGCTACGTGCAAAGGTAAAACGGATAAGGTATGGCTCTAAGGTGCATGGGAAAGTGCCAAGAAATGACAAGGTTGTCCAAGAGAAGTTGAAACTATCTTGGAACAAGAACCTCTAACAGAAGGTGCATGGTTTTCTGTGTACATGGGTAATTGATTTTGTGCATATGATAATTAATTAATTTGTATTAAATAAATTAATTCTAATGTCTTGGATAAAGTTGCAAGGTTGAGAATGGTAAGACCAACCCTTGTGCCGATTTGAGCCACTGGCCAAGTGCATATGAACTATGGCTAGTGAATTATGCACCTGGGCAATTAATAGGTAGCATAAATGAGAGGAGGAGAGAGAAAGGAAAAATCAATTTGCTTTCATACATGATCAGCACCGTACATGTGGCAAAGTGGATGATCTTTGGGCAAATCAAGGGTGTGGGAGCCTCTTGTGATG
This sequence comes from Lygodium microphyllum, assembly GCF_053477565.2. Lineage (NCBI taxonomy): Eukaryota > Viridiplantae > Streptophyta > Polypodiopsida > Schizaeales > Lygodiaceae > Lygodium > Lygodium microphyllum. The sequence continues at coordinate 5,513,324 of NC_141155.1, forward strand.
CTCCACCAATCCTTTTTTGCATGGGATGGGCTCTATTCTTATAAAAGAAAACTAGCGCTAGATCTCTCTCTCTCTCTCTCTCTATGTGTGGGAAGGCCAAGGCTGAGAGCTCAGCCTACATACTCTCTCTCTCTCTCTCTCTCTCTCTCTCTCTCTCTCGCACCACTTTATCACAGCCGACAGTTGTTCCCCTATCACAGCCGATATTGTTCCCCTTTTGTAGCCATTATCTGGAGTACCAGAGCTACATACGCACATACACATACACGACACTTATCACACTCACAGCACCGTATTTTCAGTTTCCAGTTTTTAGCTTTTCATTCAGCACTTTTATTTTGGATAGCTAGACCTCATCAGTTGTATCACAGTTTGTCTCATAGGCCAGTTTTGGTCTTTAGAATATGTTAATATAACTTTCTTTCTTTCTTTCTTTCTCTCTCATGTGTACTACCCGGGTGAGCTTCCTTCCTCCCCGGCTATGGCTATGGTGAGCCTACTAGTCACCGCTACGTAATCTACCGCCACTAGACTAGTCTATTTGCTTCTATTTCTCTCTCTACAACACGCTCTTTGAGGTGGATTTACAGGTCTAAACCAGTAAATTGTTGATCCGAACGAGGCATGGTGGTACCCTTGTTGCATCTATAGAGTGAAGATTCAAGTGAAGCTTGCGGTAGCGATTGCCAACGATAAGATGGAAGCCATTACCTTCGACAGAGTGGGAGATGGTAAAAGATTTGTGTCTCCATAGATTGCATGCATGCATCTTGCACACTAAGTTGTATTATTGAAAGAGCTCGTGGAGCTTAATAATACAAAGACTTAAGATTTTAGAGGGGGGACCAGCTCCAAGAATTCGGTCCTCTATGCAATGTCGTCTTGTGATTGTTCTCGTTTATGTTATGTTGATAATGATGCTAAAATGTTGATTTAAGGGAAATAATGAATGGTATGCAAGCCATCAGCCTCACACTCTTCTCTTTGCTACTCTCAAAATAAACCTTTCTTAATGGGAAAACTCTCTTTCACATATGCAACCATTACTTCCACTAGTTGCACATAAAAAAGAGTCTATTAAATTGGAAAAATATTTGACATTGGTATCACAGCTTTGGTTTCTTGTTTCTTTCTCAAGAAGGGGGATTCTTGGGTAAGTTTACAAAAATGTTAAAGTTGTGGATTATAGTATGGTAAGTGAGACACGAACTTGCTATCAGAATCGGCACTCACTTCAGTGAGGTATGGTGCACACCATTGAGGGCATTAGTTTTAATAATGGAGTCCCTTGTAGCTTGTCTATGGCTTAACCATTATTGAGCTATAAGAAGCTTAGCAGGAGCTATCATGCACAGACGTTTGCATTGTCAAGCCCTCCTCTCTACTAGTGTTAACCCCAACACGAAGAAAGCAAAAGGAAATGAAAAAGACGCAGGGCAAAGGCAGAAAAAAGGTAGCCCGATTGAAGAAAGAAGAGGAGAAAAGGTCAAAAGTGCAAGGGCAACCTTAAAAAGTCCAAGGCAAATGCAAAAGGGAAAAAGTGCATTTTAAAATACAAAGGCGCACCCTAAAATCTTGTAAAAGAGTGCCAGGCGGTGGAAAATCCGGAAAGCTAAAACAGAAGACAAAGACAAAGGCCAAGGCAAAGAGAAACGGAAGACAAAGGCGCACAAGGAAAAGCGCAAGTCAAAACTATTGTAAAATAGTGCAAGCGCATCATGGTTTAATTCAAGGAGCGTCGGGCTCTCACCCGCCGTGCAATTTGTAAATGTAGACGGGCGGTGGAAAGGAAGCTAGGGAGAGACAAGGACAATGGGAAAAAGGGCCTAGGCCCGGCCATGTAAGAAAGGGGAAAAGGGGATGACCGCCCAAAAGGGATTTAGGGTTTTGTATATAAAGTTGAAAAGTGAATAAGAAGCTCATTCTTATGTGTGGCAAAAAGTAGCTCTCTTCTTCTTCTTCCTCTTCTTGTCTTGCTTGCTTGAGCTTGAGAGAGGGAGTGTGAGAGTGTGAGGGAGTGAGTGTGTGAGGGTGAGGGACCGTGGGGTGGAGAAGCTCTCCATCTTCTCCTCTCTTCTTCTCCTCTCTTCTCTTGCTCACGGCGACGGAGCTTGGAGCGTGGAGCTTGAGGATGGAGCATGCTTGAAGCTTGCACTTGGATCGTGGAGCTATTGGAGTGCGTGGGAGAGGAGGTAACTCAAACGACATGGAGGTAAGCTCACTACACTTGTAGATATGGATGGCGCGTCGGCTATGTGAGAGGTAGCCATTAGTGCTCGACTTGGAACGCTTGAAGCAATAAGCGGTCCGTGGGTCTTGGCGGTTGAGCGAAGGCTCCCACATTTTGGTTCCGTTGCTGGGACCAACGGATTCAAGCCTTGAGCGCTTGCGCGCTTCAAATCGAGCATCAAAGTAAGGGTTTCCCTGAACCGGTGCTTGAGATAGGTAGGTAGTGAGGGGGTTGAAGATGGTATTCGATCTCCTTTGGGAAGTAGGTTTTTTTCTTTTTGAGAGTTATGTAGCGAGATGGAGTAGCGTAGGTATTTACTTTGTGAGTTGTATGCATTAGAGTAGGAGAAAACAAAGAAAAACAAAGAAAATAAGCATTAGGATTAATGTTGCAAAACAGGGCAGAAACAGGGCAAGAATCGTGCAAAGTGGTAAAAAACTTACTTGTGATGCCTAAGGTAGGTAAGTGAGTTATTGGGGGTGCCAATACCATACCCAGAAGAGGGTATAAGGGCCAAAAGTGGCAAGAAAGGCCACATTGTGCATTGCAGGGTTTCAAGAGAGCAAGAGAGAAGAGGAAAGCTTGGCGAGGGGATCCACTTCAATCTTGGCATCAGAGAGATCTTCGGCTAGCCCAGGTAATTCTACACCTCCCCCTATAGTAGTAGGACCAATCTAGAGCTGCTCGACAAGGGGGAGGGCCTCCAGTGCCCTGCACGACGAATTTTGCGAGCTTCGGTGAAAACACGCGTGGCATTCGATGCGTCCAAGTCACGTCGACTCTGGTCCGAGGACCAGACTCGGCCCTCGGACCACCCAGCCCACTCGGCCAAATGCTAGTCGGCCCTCGGACTGCGTCTGAGTCAAAACTTTTTGCCACATGGCACATTTTGGCCTCGGCCCCCGCCCGAATCACCTTGTCCAAATTTGCCATTCGGCCGTCTGAATCAAAACCGTCTGAGTCAAACCCTGAATTCGGGCCTCAGCCCCTCCAAGTGACCTACTCGGACCCTGCAATTCGGACCAATTGGTCCGAGTGTAACTTTTTATCAAATTTTTCAGAAATTTGACCTGGCCCGGAAAATACGCAACAGCGCAAACGGTCAAAACCCTTCGGGTGCTCAAAACTTGATTCTAGCACACGTAATAGGAAAAAATCGTAGCGCGCAACCGCTTAGCAGCTAGAAGTAGGTAGTTGCGAGACCCAAGGACTTAGACGCGAACCGTTGAGCTGCAAAACCTAACCGACCAAAAATGAACAAGGCGACATACGAGAAAAACCCTAAACCCTAACAAAATGGCCAGAAAATTGATCTACAAGCCTATCACGCTCGAAACAAGCGAGAGTGTGTAAGACGCTTAGGAATTGCTTACTGCACTCACATTGAATTTCTGCACTTGAAGTACACTTAAGAAAGCTAAAAGCCTGATTGAGCACAAGTGCACGAGAAACGACACACACACTGAGTGATCAGAAATTGAGGTTTGTATTTAATAACTAAAGGAACTCACTCAGATAAACCACTTAAGAAACCCACCAATAGGAGAGGACCCAACACATAGACAAACCATCAAAGCGCAGATTAGGACCAAGCAAGGGGTGCCAATGACGTGGATTTAACAAGTCTACTGAACCTGATTGACAGCTTGGTGGAGCAAGACAACTCGACAATGGAAGAGGAAAGCTCAGACCGCTGTTCTAATGAGGAACTCAATTTGAACATCTTCCCAGATGCTATTCAACACAGCTGGTAAGGAGTTACAACGCACACTCCCAGTATGAGCACCGCGGTAGGATAGCAGATGCTATCATCGTAGATCTAGAAGAGGAGAGAAAGCTAGCCCGCAAAGCATTGCAAAGCATAACCGAATACAATAGGGATCAGCATGCTAGAAGCCAACGGCAAAGTGTGGAGTTGCGCAAGGTGCTACGAGTGTTGAACTTAACAGGTAGGAACCAAACAAATCATGAGAGAGCCCTAAAGGGGGACTTGACGTTGAGCAAGCTTCTCATGAAGCAACTGCTAGATAACACGGCTGCAAAGCAAAGTGCCACGGCACTAGTGACATCGCTGCTCGCAGGACTAGGGGCGAACCAAGGCTCAAAGAGCCAGTCCAAAATACTGATCATTGCCAAGCAACTTGGCAAGTACCAACCCCATGACGATCCATACAGCTTTGTTGAGCAATTTGAGCAAGTCTGCGAAGCCAATGGCCTCAACGACCTAACTCAATGCTCGCAAGCGTTTGGGCTTTGCCTAGGTGACAAGAGTAGGACATGGTATACGAGCCTAGATGCTGAGAGCGAGCCAACTTCAATGGCCTCAAGGATCTCTTCATCAAGAGATTCGCCGAGCCTGGATACTCCAATAACCTACTAGTACGCTCGATGAACATCAAGCATAAAGAGAAGGAGGACATCCACGACTACGTAACCCATGTGAGGAGTCTCTTCAAGAGAATCCCTCTAGGTGAGCGACCGACTGAAAGAGCAGTTTCGACTGTATTCATCAGCGGAATTTGAGACGAGGAGTTATATAAGGCTTTGGCAAGCAATTCAGGCTTGCAGCAAGATGCGGTAGCTAGAGTGTTTGAGGAAGCCATCAAGGTCGATGATCAGCTGAAAGAGCCGGGCTCCAGGAGCTCGAGCGTAGAGGAGACCAACTCTCGAGGGTCAAAGAGAGCGTCAGCCTCTAATGAGCGATCAATCCCATCATCCCAAGATAAGGGGAAGGCCACGGAGACACACACTAGGCTATTTCCTTTTGAAAGCTTTGCGGAATCTATTTGTGTTCAAACTGTCGCCCAAAAGGGTTTACTGCATAAGGCCCTTGCTTGAGAAGACGCTGGCTTTTGCGAAAAGCGAAAGCCTAACGAATGTCAGATGCGAAGCTCCGCACCTCATTAAAATCATATTAGCATATTCTCCTAAAGAAAATAAAACAAACCCCATTAAAGAATATTCCACGTTGTAGCCAGCTACTGGTTCAACCTCTGCTTCTGGTGAATCAAATGGGGCTCAATTGATTTCTACTAGACAGGAAATAAAAAACATAATCGATACAGGAAACAAGAGAATACGAAACCATATCTGCTCTTACACCATAACAATCTCACTTAAATTACAAAAACGGCTGATATCAAGATGGAATTACCCAAGTTGCAAGACATGTTGAGACGACCAATGCACCCGCACGTTCAATGCATGTATTGTGGCGGAAACCACTTATCCGCTGAGTGTCAACACCCTAGGTCAAGGCCTTGTGCTAACTGCAGTAGGTTTGGCCATGATGGTGTGCATTGTAGATTACCAAGAAGACTTCCGTACTCACAACCCTACAGCCAGCCTTACCTAGCGAACATGCCACAACCATTCTTTGGAAGGGGAGCCCCATTGGCCCTTCCCGTGCCTAACGATATGAAGCCAGTTGTTCCTAGGATGGAAATAAATCCTACGGGCATCCCTAGGCCTGGTCCTTACGTGACCCATCCACCAAGCGATGCTCCAGTCCACTACGTGGAGGAGCCAAGTGAGGAAGAAACTTACATACACCCTTACATCTCGTATGACGATGAGGGCAACGCTGTCCTCATGGACTATCGACCCGTGCCGATGATGGTGTTAGGAAGAGGACAAGGTAGAGGCCTAGGAGGGCAGACGCATGATCCACTCATTTGTTGGACTTGTGGTGCACAAAACAGAGACAAGGCTAACCAAAGGTGCGCAGAGTGCGGAATCACCCATCTCTTCGTAGACTGCCCAAAGCGAAAGCCATCTTCTATCTTAGCCAACGTACCATCTATCCCATTGGGGCTATTTGGTGTCAAAAACCTTGATGGAGAGGCCACACCTATCCCGTTGCGGGTCATGACCCAAGCCCAAACAAAGCAGGCTGGCATCTCTCTGCCATGACCTAGCAATCTTGACGTAGCCTCGATAGGAAAGAAAAGCCACAAGCGGAAAAAAAAGAGATCGGAAGCAAAAGTTGCACTAAAAACTGAGAGTGCTATGACTCTGCCTACGGGAAAGAAGGTTTTAGATGTAGAGGCAGAAACTTCAGCCCCTAAGACAGCCGAAAAGGGAAGCGCTAAGGTAGGGGAATACCTGCATCTGAAGCGACAGTTAGAGGCCATAGAGAAGGTGAAGGAATGGGTGAAGGAGGCTCAAGAGCATCTCAAGGACGTTGAGCCCATCATAGAGGATGAGATCGATGATCTCTCCATTGTAAGCACGCCAATATCACCGCCTCAACCTAAGTCGGCAGATGCAACCGCACCACAAGCAGTGCCGCTAAGACCAAGCCTTGATGCTATAGAGCCGCAGATCAGTCACGGCCACTGGCCAGGACAATCCAAGTTAAGGGAGAGATGAGTATTCAATGATCTCCTGACCACGCTAGTGACTACCTCTATAACACTTAGCCTGGGAGATCTACTTAGGTAGCATTCTACCCTATGGCAAGATCTTAAGCAGTGGGTCGAAGGGTCACGAGACAAGTCACGGCAGACCCTCAAGACCATGACGCAAAAAGGCAAATACCGAGTTTGACACTACACTCTGTGCCTAAATCCTTGCACGTCAATGCCTTATGGGAAGGTTCTAAGATGCACACAGTCTTACCGGTCCTAGACCTAGGCGACACAACAAGAAAGGGAATCATAGACACGGGAGCTGGGGTTAGTGTGCTTAGCTATGCAGTGCTTCAGACTTGGGGAAACCTGCCTGTCGAAACTGCTAGGTTTAATGTCACACTAGCAAACGGTATGAGAGTAAAGCCATTCGAGGTACTTAAGAACTGGCCAGTGAAGATTGCAAGTGTCCAGTTCTCTGTTGACTTTATAGTCATGAAGGGAGTGGACTACAATATCCTATTAGGCCGACCTTGGATGCGCAACGCTAAAGTCATCGAAGATTGGGGTAACGGCTTGATCTTCCTTGGCAATAGAACGGATCCGTAAGGATAGAGATGGATACTTGGAAGACGTCACCGGTCGACCTAGACGCCATCGCTGCTATGCTCAAGGGTAACACTCAAGTCAAGGAGTCCTATAGGCCCTTGACCAAGTATATCTCATGCCCAAAGGACGAGCGGGATTGGATGCACGTTCTTGCTACAATCGACCTGCCATTCTCAGACCATGAGGCATGTGAGCAAACCATGAAAATGATCGGCAAGCCTAGAAACACACTCTCCATACCAGTCTGCATGATGGCAGGAACCCTTCGGGAAAAGCCTAAGCCTGTCAACTTTCAAGTCCCAACTAACAAAAGGAAACTCCAGGAGATGCTGGAATATTTGACAGACAAGATAGCTGGCAATGCATTTGCAAACTTCAAACCACTCCAGGATCTCTTAGGTGAATCCAAGTGGCAATGGACCAGAGTGCATGACTTAAACCTCATGTATAACTGGGCCCTGCTCCCTGACCAACGACAAAAGGTGTACCAAGCCTTAGGAGATGATGAGCAGTCTGATGAAGGGGATTCTAACGATGAATAAGAAGACTGTCAATCCTTCAGTGGGATGGAACTAAGGTTGAAGTAGATACCATAGAATACGACACTGAAGGACAAGAAATAGAGCAAATACGAGCAGACTCCAAGCCGCAGAAAAGAAATATCTTTAGGATAGAGCGAGGGGTCATGCGCATGGAATGTGACCGTGTTTGGTTGGAACACGTAGGAGCCATAGACCTTGAACAAGCAGGCTTAGCCCAGCCACGGACAACACCTTAGGACAGAATCACCATTTGAACTACGCCCACCAGGGGAGACTATCTCTTCTAGCGAAGACGAGGAGTTCAACTCTGAGTCGGAGGTTAGCTTGGACAGTGATCCAGAAATCCCTAGGCCGCCCATGACTAGACGCACGAAGGGGGACCTACCTGTCCACCTGAGGCGCAGATAGTTGCCGATCAAGCAGCAACTGTACCCTATGAATCCAAAACACGCTCATGCTGTCAAAGAGGAAATTGACAAGCTGATGAGAGCGGGATTCATTTACGGAATTGAGCACACACACTGGGTATCACCCATAGTCATCGTGATGAAAAAGAGTGGAAAAATCCGAGTCTGTGTCAATTACAAGAAGGTGAACGCTGCTATGAAGAGGGACAACTATCCATTGCCGTACACCAAGCACATGCTTGAGAAGGTGGCAGGCAAGGAAGCCTACAGTTTTCTGGACAGCTTCTCAGGGTACAACCAGGTACAAGTGCATCCTACGGACAAGCACAAGACCACCTTCACCACTGAGTGGGGCGTCTTTGCTTACATAGTCATGCCCTTCGAGTTGACTAACGCTCCTGCCACTTCCAATGCCTCATGTGCACCATCTTTAAGGGCATACTTCATAAGGAGTTAGAAGTCTTTGTCGATGACCTGTGTGTCCATTCGACCTAGATCGAACACTTAGACAAACTCCACGCAGTCTTTGAATGGTGTTGCTTGTATCGTCTCTCCTTGAACCCCTTAAAGTGCCAGTTTTGGGTAAAGCACGGATGTATCCTAGGGCACGTAGTGTCGAAGAACGGCATTGCCACTGACTTCTCGAAAGTCAGGGTTATTGTTGACCTTCCATCCCCAATTAACTACAAGGGAGTTCAATGCTTCTTAGGCCATACGGGGTACTATCGGCGGTTTGTACTAAACTATGCGTTGATCACCAGACCATTGTACAAGCTATTGATTATCTTCGAGTGGACTGAGGCATGCCAACGAGCGTACGAAGAGTTGAAAAAGGCTCTAGCCATAGCACCAATTTTGTGAGCCCCAGATTGGACCATTACCTTCCACGTACATATCGATGCTTCTAAGTTTGCCATGGGGGCAGTGTTGTGCCAGCCTGGTGAGCACAACTTAGATTATCCAGTGAGCTTTGCTAGCAGAAAAATCACTGAGACGGAAATGAACTACTCGACGACAGAAAGAGAGGGATTAGCCATGGTATTTGCTGTGAAGAAATTCTAGCATTACCTATTGGCCACACCCTTCATCTTTTTCATGGACCATCAAGCCCTGCTCTATCTAGTAAACAAACCTTGTGCTATAGGACACATAGCTCGATGGCTCCTTCTGCTCTTGGAATTCGATTTCTCCGTGGTTGTGCGGAAAGGGAAACAGCACTACATGGCTGACCATATGTCATGCATTCCCAGGGGAGAAGCCGTTAGACAAGGCATCGTTGATGAACTACCCGAGCCTATCTATTCCACCTGTCTAGCGAGACAGATTTATTTAAGGCTGATCTAACGCCATATTGGGCGGATGACATAGTCCAAGTGCTTGAGCACAGACTACCTGAGCGACCAATAGAAAAAGCCCGACTTAGGTGCTGAATCCTTAAGATCCAGCCCTATCAGCTGATTGTAGGCCAACTCTATAGGCTAGGGCAAGACAGATTGCTGCGTAGATGCATATGTGAGCATGAGATGTACGATATGCTCTCGGAGGCACACAGTGGCATTACTGGAGGACACTTTAGCGGAGACACGACAGCACGGAAGGTGCTGCAGTCTCAACTATGGTGGCCCACGCTTTTCCGCGATGCCATGCGATTTTTCAAGCATTGTGAGGAGTGCCAACGGACAAAAGTCCCGATTTGCAAGGATCAGATGGAGTTGACCCCAATTATTGCTCGACAACCCTTTGAAAAATGGGGAATCGACTTCATAGGACCCATCAGTCCTGCGGTGCAGTACTCACAAGCCAAATACATCATTGTGGCCACGGATTATCTTACGAAATGGACAGAGGCAAGAGCCACACGTAAAAACGACGCTAGGACAACTGCTAAGTTTTTATGGAAGCAAGTGATCTCGCGATTCGGCTACCCCATCGAACTGGTCCAGTGACCAAGGCACGCACTTCATCAACGAAGTGATAGTGCATCTCCTATCCACCTTTCTCATTATCCATCGCAAATCATCGCCATACTACCCTCAGATGAACGGTCAGGTAGAATCCACGAACAAGATTCTCGTAGTCTCAACCTCACGTAGCAACTAGGACAACAAGCTTATGGCAGCTTTGTGGGCTTACCGTACAGCTTATAAAACGGCTGTCAGTCAAACCCCGTTCAGGCTGACCTATGGAGCAGAAGCAATCCTACCCTTAGAATTCTTTGTTTCTAGCCTGAGAATAGCCCTTCAAGAACGATGGGAAGGGAAGGAGGCATGGACGCAATGCCTGGTTGAGCTTGAGCGCCTATTAGAGACCCCTGTCTTCTAGCCACCCATGCACTTATATGTGAGAAGGCCCGTCGCAAGAGTTGGTTTGACAAGCACGTCAAGCAGCGCGACTCTGAACAGGGCGACTTAGTGCTCCTCTACTCCGTTAAGGGACATAAATAAAAAATGAAATTTCGAGGCCTTGGACCCTTCAAGGTTCGCGCGATCAGCCGCACAGGCAATGTCGAACTCGAAACCTTAGACGGTGAGGGAATAGGCTTCTTCAATGGCAGGCGTGTCAAGAAGTACTACCCTCCCACCCATCCTTTGCACGAGCCCCCGATGTTACAACCACCTGTCAAAGTACGAGTGGCCACAATCACTGAGATTGATGACAACGATGAGAAAGCTGTAGAGCCCGCATACCTCCATATAACGGTCACTGCAAAACAAACCTGCGCTTTCAACGCTCTGATCGATGCAGGAGCAGACTTCAATGTCCTAACTCACGATCATTGGATCAAACTTGGTAGCCCACCACTTCAGCCCACGAATGCTAAATTAAGTCCCTATGGGGCCTATTCCTACGCACTCCTCGGCAAGTGCAAAGTAGCCATTTCTATCGAGTCTGAGACTGTCGCAATGATTTTTTACGTGTTGCTAAATGCTAAAGACGCAAGTACGAAGTTGTTGCTAGGGCACACTTTCAAAAAGCAAACTCACTGCAATGTTGATTATGAGTCACGGCGCATCCACCTTGCAATAGGCAACGTTCACATTGTCACAGCTTTCAGCAAGGGCTACGTGACTTCATCACCGTCCGCAAAGCCATCGATAGAATTCTCCATGACCAAATCTACGAAGGGGGGTAGTGTGCGGCTGCCACCTCCCTGAATTCAAGAATCATAGTCCACAGTAGCAAAACATCAGGCTTAACAGCCTAGATTCCAATGGAAGCCCAAGCAGTCGCAACCGCCGCCTAGGAGTCAACACTCCTATCCTCCTAGGACTAAAAACCCTAACCCTAGGAGGCCAAGATGCAGTCACAGAAAGTGCTGCATGATCAAGCAAAGATGGGTCCCTAAAGCCCTCTTACGTGCACAAGGCTACTACGAGGGAAACACCTGGCTGTGGATCCCTAAGGTCCACACAGCCAAAAGGCACCATTCATACACCGCCCTCAAGCTTGATCAAACCGCGTTCCATAAACCCTCAAAACCACAAGCCACATTGCTCTCCTGAACCACAACTATCCGCCTCATCCACGCCTAGGCCCATGAGAGTCCCACAAGCCTACCGGCCCAAACCGCAGACTCCATCACAAGATTCATCACCCGCCGAAGTCAACCCGCCTCCCAAACTCCAACCTGAATGTAGCAGCCCGCCGTCCGTCGTGGCTGCTCCTAATCCACTCAACATCCAAGCAGCTCAACCACAAACTCACGAACCCTCCCAACCGCCCATCTTCGTTGTCAAAATCTCTTGTTCCATCAATCCTCAACCACCTGTCGGCCTTACGCCCTCCTATGAATGAAAATCCTTTTTAGCGTTAGCCGTAACCTTGCTGAGGACACCGGGGATGATGTGGTGGATTGTATTAAAAGATTAGATGACACTTTCATGTCACTTGCGCTAAGCTACGACCGCTTGGACTTAGGTATATTAGAAGATCTGAAGTGCAAAATATGCCTTGCTCTTGGGAAACCTTTGAATTCGCGTTCACAAAAGCTTCTCGCTCCGCTGCTGAGTTGATTAACAACCAAATCTCCAAGGAGCAAGCCATCAAACAATGCCTTATCACGTCATATGATCCACGAACCACTTTTGCTATCACTGAGTGACCAAGAAATCGCGGAGTTATCATACCTTGCTGATACTAGATCACCTTTCTTGAGGCAGTGGCACGCTCTTAGGTTGCAATGGGAAGTTGAAGGATGTCGCATAATGACCAACGCTGAGCAACGCCACGACATCAAAACAGCAGAGTATGATCCCACTTACGTCGTGCCCACCTCGTATAGAGTGTTAACCACTCTTCGGGGCCGACCCATGGAAGAACACCTCAAAGGACACCCCTACCTCGATCGGTTGTTGACCGAGGAAGAGCTACACATTGCTAGCTGTGTCGACTCTGGTGACTTCCTCACAGATGTTCTCACATATATCACGCACGTGGGAATTCGACCCTTTGATTTGGACTGCGCAACTCAATTGGAATACAATCCAAATTTCTATACTTGGCTCCTTCACAAGTAACTCCTACCCCAACATGCCGAAATCCCTTGACCTTTTGACCCTCAATCCTAGGAAGGATTCTTCTCAAGATGGAAGGGGAGGGGGTAAGGTGAAATGAATTAGATGAGAAATGAATCAAAGGGGATACATCAACGTAAAATTAGTGAAAAATATAAACATGTATTATGGAAAAATGGATGGGGTAGGAAAACGGGCATGAAAACTTTGAAGTAAAAGGCAAAAAGTCCAAGTCTAAAAAGGAAAATCTACATTGCTCCTTAATGAATTCATTCAAAAAGCATAGATTTTTTATTTTCCAGCAATCAGTGAATTAATATGTGGAAAGTACTAATGAAAGTTACGATTTATGGTAGGAGCATAAAATTATTGGGGTAAAGGCGCCTCCGCCGTGCTGCCCCGTGTATTACTACACTGACAGTACCCGCCACTGCACACTACAGGTGGCGGGCGCCCATCACGTCACTTTATTATTTACATTCATTTTAGTGACTAGTAAATAAAGGAAGGCCCGGTCACACATTGTGACTGTTGGAGTTCCCATTTCTTGTCTCTCTCTTTCTTGCTCTCCTGCCATAGCTCGCGTGCAAGCTTCGATCCTTCTCACCTTTCAACTGGTATCAGAGCTTGGCTTCCTCTTGCTCTCGGTGCTTCTCTACCTTCGCATTGACTCCCTTCACGCATTGGGCCTCCATCCCGGCATCCATAGCCGATCTCCCGAGCTTCCGACACTCCCCGGCTTCCGGAGCTCCCTCCCGGCATTGTTGGGCTTCTTCAAGGTCTTGCCCTTGAGGTATTGCATCAAAGTTTGAAGGGTTTTACTTCAGTTCTCAATTTTAAACAGGTGGAAGAAGAAGGGCAGCCATGGCTTCAAACCCTTGAAGCTTATTCCTCTCATATTGTGCCTTACACCTACCAAGGCTCAAAAAGGCTTGTCATAGGCCTTTGATAGGCCCTTCTTGAGCCCCCCATTACCCCCTTTCAGCCCATGTGGAGTAGCAGCAAGTTTAGCACCAACAGGGTAGATTGTGCCATTTTTTCCAGGCTGTTAGCACTCATCTACTTCAGCTCCACACTTGGCCATTGCTTCTTGCTCTCTACCTTGATCAAGAGGGCTATTAGACTTCATGTTTGATGTTATTCAAGCTTTGGGCATTGGTCTTGATCATTCGGGGATGATTTCTTCATATTTGGGACTATCATAAATTGTCATAATAGGCTAAAAATAGGGTAGCACCATTGGCATTAGCATATGTTGCTTACACTCCATTCCGGTTGTGCTATTTGATGCCCGTATGCGGTCTACTTGATGCTTGAATGCCTTGGGAATGTATGCACATGATTATGCCATGATTTTGGCCTGAAATATTGGCTGATTTGGGACTGTCATTTACTGTTATACAGTGCTGGAAACAGGGCAGCCACACTTGGCATTGGCATTTGATGCTTATACTCTACTCCGGTTACCTTGTTTGATGCCCGTATGCGACCTACATGATGCCTAATGCTTTGGGAATGTATGCACATGATTATGCCATGATTTTGGCCTGAAATATTGGCTAAAATTTCTTAGTTTTGACAATCAAACTTTGCTGTAATAATAGTGGGCTGAAGGATGCTTTGTCACTTACCTATTGGTACCAGATGTATGCTTTGGGATTTGCCATCATGTATCTGACATTTGGGGACGACTTTGAGCTCATGTTTGAATCTATGGAATGTATTTGAGCTACGCATAAGCTCCATCTTGGTTGGTATTCACTGGCATTTGGACCGGCTTGGCATGCTCTTGGACCACTTATGCCTCATGTCTATGCTTGACAGTTAGGCTTCATACATTACATGCTTTGGTTTGTGATATATGCCGCTTGGTTCATCTATGATTTACCGACATTGGGAGCTTTGCCTTGGATGTATTTGAGCATTTCAAACTCACAGGGATATTGACTTTGGGTTGCTACTGGATGTATTGACTTGACAGAGATCTTGCCATTGGGATTATGTCTTGCTCAATGGTTGCTACGACAGTTGCTTCATGTATGTCATGCCCTCTTGGATGCGTCTAACGCATTGACTTGGTCACTTGTCATTGGTACTTTGTCTTGGGTTGTTTGATCTCTTTAGCTCGCCTGTACGCCGTTTGTACCAGTGGGAGCATAGTGTATGCATGACCGACTTTGAGCAGTTCATGTCTTGGAGCAGCTTACGACTTTGAGCAGATGTTTTTTGAGACTTTGGGATTACCCTCCGACCTTTGGATGTTGCATTGATGTATGTCTTGGTCTCCGGATTGCTTATGAGCTGAGTCTCAGTTTTGGATCCGCTTTTCTTTGAGCAGACACCTATTTGTGTCAAGTTTTGGCAGTTGCAGGTACATTTTACCTAGATTGTCTGGGGATGTGCCTCTTACTAGTAGATGCTATTTGACATCTCTCGGTGTTATGCTCATGTATTTTCACTGTCATTTGGCTTTGTTTTGTCCTCTTTATATTGGCTTTGGACCTAGCATTGTTTAGTTGACATTAGATCCAGTTTTGGGACAGTTTGCTCTCATTATTGCAGTTTTGAAATTTATTACAGCAAGCATTTATTGGTGGACTGAGCAGTATTTTTTATGCTGAAATATCCTGATTTGGTGTACCGCACCTAGTACTAAGTGGGCAGCATCTTTTGGTACACTTTTCTCGCCATGTGGAGCTCATTTCAGTGGATTTTGGGCATTTTCTGCAGTAAAACAGCCAGCAGTTTTACATTGTCTGTGCATTTCCAGCCTGCATTATGGCGTCCTCTTCGACTGATAATGCCATATTTAACATCACAAAGCTGGATGGTACCAACTACTCTTATTGGAAGAGTCAAATTTGTCACGTCTTGGTGCAGAAATCTCAGATTAAGCCACTTCGGTTGAGCGGGGAGCAGCCTGAAACTATGGACAATGACGACTGGCTTGAACTTGATGAGCTATGCAAGTCCACGATTGTACTGTCTCTCACTGAACAGGTACATTATAATGTATTTGAGGAAGCACCAAGTGCGTGGGATCTATGGAATAAGATCAAGAATCTTTATGATAAGAAAAGTCCGGCGAGTCAGATGTACTGGTTGAAGCAGCTTATGGATCTGCGCATGAAGGATAATGCGACTATGCCTGCTCACTTGAGCCAATTTCATGCTATACTGAAGAACCTGACTTCATAGGATATCACCTTTGGAGAGGAAGTAACTCCTCTTTTCTTACTTGGGACTCTGAATGAGTCATGGGATGTATTCCGCACTGCCCTATGTGCCTCTAGTGCTACTCTGAAACTGAATGATGTTGAGAGTGCTCTTCTGCAGGAAGAGGTTAATCGCAAAAAATTGGATGCCTCTCATGTTTCACATGCTTTGACAGTTAGAGGTAGGAATGACAGGAATGATCGTGGTCATGGCCGTGGTCGTGACTCGCAGAAGGGTCGATCTAAATCTCGTGGAAAGTCGCGTAGTAAGTTGCGTGGGCACAACGCTAATGTCACTTGTCATCATTGCGGGAAAAAGGGCCATATCAGACCACAGTGTCATGAGTTGCGCAATGAGAAGCGCAAGGATAAGGGGAAAGAGAAAGTGCAGGAGAAGTCCTCTTATCGCAGCATAGTACCTACAAAGTCCAGCGTCAAGATTGAGGAAATTAATGTCACGCAGACCGAGGATTCTGATGGTGGTGATGAGTTCATACTTGCAGCTAGTTCTTCTGATGCCTCACACTTGATTGAGACACCTAGTATGTATGCACAGTGCTGGTTATTGGATTCAAGTGTGTCCTTCCATGTGATGACTTACCGTGAGTGGTTTCACTGTTACCGTACTGTATCTAGATCAATCAAACTTGGAGATGATAGGTCTCTTGATATTGTGGGCTGTGGAGATATTCAGTTGCAGTTTTCCACTGGCAGTTCCTTTTTGCTCAGGGATGTACGTCATGTACATGCGCTTACGCACAGTCTTATGTCTACAGGACAGTTGGATGATGCAGGGTTTCATGTCTGTTTTGGGGATTCTGCCTGGAAGATTACCAGAGGCAGACTTGTGCTTGCTAGAGGTGCCAAGGCTGGCAGCCTCTATCCTCTTGTTGTATCTGAGTCTTCTGTAGACCATGTTTTGGCAGTGGGTTCTATCCCACATGTATCACTTTGGCATGCCCGTTTGGGGCATATGTCTTTGAAGGGAATGAAAATGTTATCTGGTTTGCAATATCTTCCGCCTTTGGACTATGCACATTTTGACTCGTGTGATCATTGTCTTTATGGTAAGAAAAATAGGTCTACGCATAAGAAATCAGGTAGGCCATGCATGAATGAACCCTTGGCTTTGGTGCATTCAAATGTTTGTGGGCCCATGCCATGTATGTCTATGCGTGGCGAGAAGTACTTTGTTAGCTTCATTGATGATTTTTCTAGGAAAGTGTGGGCTTATCCCATAAAGCAAAAGTGCGATGTCTTGGCAGTCTTTCAGCGTTGGCTTGCTCTTGTTGAGAACCAAACTGGGTATAGGCTGAAATGCCTCAGGACTGACAATGGGGGAGAATATGTCTCACGTTCTTTTGAGTAGTTTTGTGATGACAGGGGTATTAAGAGTCAGTTGACCGCCCCTTACACCCCTGCCCAGAATGGTTTGGCTGAGTACATGAACAGGACTATTCAGGAGCGTGTCCGCTCTATGCTTAGCCATGCAGGCCTACCACAGAGCTTTTGGGCTGAGGCAGTTAGTACGACAGTGCATGTCATAAACCGATCGCTTTCTAGTGGATTGGATTTCCAGGTTGCAGAGGAAGTTTGGGCTGGTAAGCCACCCTCTTATGCGCATCTCCGTGTCTTTGGATGTGAGGCATTTTGCCATGTGCCCAAGGACAAGAGGAGTAAGTTGGATCCAAAGAGCATTAAATGCATCTTTCTTAGTTATGGTGATTCAAGAGATATGGGCTATTGCCTAAGGGATTTGCAGGCATGGAAAATAGTATGCAGCCATGATGTAGTCTTCCATGAAGACAAGATGCACAGGTAGCCTGAGAAGGTGGTTGAGATCCGTAGAGTGATCTTTCAGGAGGAACCTAGAGCTCCTGCACAGCCAGTTGGATAGCCTATAGCTGCAACAGATGCTCATGGTCAGGGTGTTGGACAGGCAGCTGGGCAGGCAGCAGAGCCTGCAGTGAGATGGTCTGCTAGAGACAGACGTCCACCTGATAGATTTCAGCCCTCTATGCATTATGTTTTGGTTACAGATGCAGGAGAGCCTTTCACTTATGATGAGGCTATGCGTAGGGGTGACAGTCACTCCTGGGAGAGGGCTATGCAGTCTGAGATTGACTCCTTGCATAAAAATTAGACTTGGGATTTGGTTGCCTTGCCTAAGGGCAAGAAGTCTTTGCCATGTAAGTGGGTGTACAAGCTGAAAAGTACCCCTGGACACCCCAAGCCGGCATACAAGGCTAGATTGGTAGCAAAGGGTTTTAAGCAGGAGCATGGTGTAGACTTTGATGAGATCTTTTCTCCTGTGGTTATGATGACCACCCTGCACTTGGTCTTGGCTTTGGTTGCTCAACTTGACTTAGATCTATATCAGATGGATGTCAAGAAGGCTTTCTTACATGGGGACTTGCATGATGAGATCTATATGGAGCAGCCTAAGGGCTTTGCAGAACCTGGCAGGGAACACCTAGTGTGCAAGTTGAAGAAAAGTCTTTATGGCTTGAAGCAGGCACCTAGGGAATGGTATCATAAGTTTGATGCCTTTATGCAGTCACAGGGCTACAGCAGGAGTGCTATGGATCCGTGTCTTTACACGAAGAAAGCCCATGATGGTTCATTGCTTATTCTGGTACTCTATGTGGATGATATGCTGATAGCAGGGAAAGTTCATGATGAGCTAGATGCTCTTAAATCTCAGCTGAAGAAGAGCTTTGAGATGAAGGATTTGGGACAAGCCTCTCACATACTTGGTATGCGCATTAGATGCGACAGGCATCAAGGACTCCTCTACTTGTCAGAGAGGAAGTATATTCATAAAGTCCTTGAGCGCTTCCGCATGCAGGACGTAAGGCCTATTGGCTGTCCATTGCCTTCTTATGTGAAAATATCACAGGCCAATTGTCCGCAGACAGATGAGCAGAGGGCCGAGATGGCCCAGATCCCTTATGCTTCAGCTGTGGGCAGTTTGATATATGCCATGATAGCCACTCATCTAGATATTGCCTTTGCAGTTGGTGTTGTGGCACGCTATATGGCTACACCTGGCAGGAAACATTGGAATGCCGTGAAGGGTATCATGAGGTACCTGAAGGGCACAATAGATATGTGTATTTGCTATGGCAGCCAGGATACAAGGGTCATGGGGTACACTAACTCCGATTATGCAGGACATACAGATACTAGGAAGTCCACTTCTGGCTATGTATTCACCTATGCTGGAGGTGCTCTCTCTTGGATGTCCCAGGTTCAGAAGTGTACGGCTTTGTCTACCACTGAGGTCGAGTATGTTGCAGCCACTGAGGCTTGCAAGGAGGCCATATGGCTAGGCCGTCTAGTTGCTGACCTTGGGATTGATGCTATACCTACACTGCATTCGAATTCTATGAGTGCCATTCAGTTGGCTAAGAATCTGGTCTTCCATGAGAAGAAAAAACACATTGAGGTGAGGCATCACTTCATACGTGGTGTCGTGGAGGACAAGTCTGTTGACCTTGTCAAGATCTCGACTGACGAGAATCCTGCAGATCTGCTCACGAAAAGCCTCATTACTGAGCGCTTTGCCTTCCTCAAGAGATTGATGGGCGTTGGATGAGATGTTGCCTTTCCTCATCCCTTGTACCTATGTACAATTGTACTATCTTTTTCTTTTCTTTTCTCTCTCACTGGGGCAGATTTTCTTTTAAGTGGGAGGTTGTTGGGGTAAAGGCGCCTCCGCCGTGCCGCCCCCGTGTATTACTACACTAACAGTACCTGCCACTGCACACTGCAGGTGGCGGGCGCCCATCACGTCACTTTATTCTTTACATTCATTTTAGTGACTAGTAAATAAAGGAAGGCCCGGTCACACATTGTGACTGTTGGAGTTCCCATTTCTTGTCTCTCTCTTTCTTGCTCTTGCTCTCCCGCCATAGCTCGCGTGCAAGCTTCGATCCTTCTCACCTTTCAAAAATGCCGTAGTAAGACCACGCTCATCGACTCCCATTCATAGACGAGGAAAGGGAGCAATACCGCATCCATCTAGAGAACCACGCCTTCAACCAGCTCAAATTTTGAACCATCCACAACATAAAAGTTGTAGTGGCCAAGGAGGAAGCAGCCAGGAGGATGGTTAAACAATGCAACCTCACGAAGTATCTTGAAAAGTTCTCGCAGGAGCCAAACCACCTGAAGTGCATGGAGTTCCTCAGAACGTACAATGTGGTACTGTGACGGTGGGCAGAGGAGAAGATGCAAAGCAGGTACAGGTCCGCTTAGACCCAGTCTTGGTGGAGAAGGCTTTGGGGTTGGAGCCAAAGAAGGAGAGGAAACTAAAAAGAGATGTTTATGCCATGCTTAAAATGAAGAAGGAAGATGTGCTCACAAATGACGGCATAAGCATCCAAGACATCCCTGATGCAGAAGCCAGGATGCAGCCAAGTTGATACATGTGCTCTTCTCCAGCCAACGCTACAATTCATTGATGCATTGAATTAGCGTACCTGTGCTGGAGAATGTAGTAGCCCATACCCTAGACGAAGTAGACTGGAACGGGTACGTGCGAAAAATGATCGACCAGGCAGCCAAAGCATTGGCCCTAGGAAGTGTACCAGCAGGAGGAGAATCTCCAGCCTCTAAAGCCACAGAAAGAAAGAAAGCCTCCTCCAAAGTCTCCTTCATCGGGTATGGCGGTGTCTTGACTGCGCTCATCCAGGAGGTAGTGAAGGGAGCACAGGATGTAGAAGAAGGAGAAGGAGAAATGCTAGAAAGGTCACCTCCTCACCAGGACAAGGATAGGTCCACCGATAGAACTGAGATAGAGGAAGAAGCGGAAGAATAGGCAAGCAAAAGACAACCAAGAAGCCCAAAAAGAAGACAACGCAGAGCAATAAGAAGGATGACGAAGGCAGAAAGAAGGAGAGAGAAGACTTGGAAAGGGCAAAGAAAGAGTCCCTAAAAGAGGCCAAGGAGAGAGAGAGAGGAAGAAGAGACAAGAGGAAGCGAAGGAGAAAGAAGAATTACAGAAAGCAAAGAAGGCATCGAAACAGGAAGCAGAGGAGAAGAAAAGAAAGAAAAAAGAAGAAAAAGAGAAAAAGAAGGAAGAGAAGAGAAAAGTAGAGGAGGAAAGGAGAAGGAAGGCTGATGAGGAAGAGGAAGAGCTACGAAGGAAGGAGGTAGAGGACCTGGCAGAAGCCACACGCCAGTCCATCAAGCAACAAAGCCAAGCAGATGAATTGGGGAACTTGAGCTCGCATAGAGAAGAAGGGCCAAGGTCTAGCACACAGTTATCGGAGTTCGTGCCACCTCCAGTCCCTAAGGGCAAGGGCAAGGACCTAATTCATCCAATTCCTACCCTCCTGGTGCCTTCCACTGAATCCACCACCATCACCCCTAGCATCTCGACTAGTGCCGACGTGTCAAACTTCGTGCCGTGGATGCAATACTTCATCAACAAAGAGATGGGCCAGGGACAAAGAGCACAGAAACCATGGCCACAGGACAAAAGAGGCCAGCTACTGATGTGAAATCAAGACAAGATCCTAAACGGCAGAAGGTAGAAGCCTCAACCTCACCCATCCACACAACGATGACGCCATCGGCTAACTACAATGAGTACGTCACCGAGCTGCTCTCCTAATTGGAGAAAGCTAAGGAGGACAGGGAGCTACTCTCCCAATAGCCATCCAGCAAAGGGAGATCACAGATCTCAAATAAGAAATGAAGGCTAAGGATGACAGGGAGGAGCACTGGAGACAACAACTAGAGAATGAAACACAAGAGCTAGTGAAGATGCAAAGAGAGCACAAACTCCTGATAGTGCAATACCAGGAGCTCATCACGAAATCTGCTTAGGTTGACGTGCTTGTGGCTGAAATGAATGCCAGAGATGAGGAGAGAAAATAAGACATAAGGGAGCAGCAAGAAGAAATTGAGCGCCTGACAGATCAACTAAACTCTGAAAAAGAAGAGCAAGAGAGGCTGGTCAGGGAGTTGCAGGACCAAGAGCAAAAACTCATGATACTAACCCTAAAGCAAGGGGAGAGCATGGGGGAGATGAACAAAAGAGCAGAGGAGTGGGCTGTGCGTAATGAAAAGAGGGTGAAGACACTAGCATGGTGCCTTGCTCTGGTAGAGAAGGAGAAAATCATTGCAGAGAGCAAGGCGGAAGCCGCCCAAGTGGCCTTCGGCACCCAACAGAAAGCCTTCCTCAACACCATCATGGACACCACCCGCTCAGCGCAAGGAGAGTTGTTGGAGGTGATGTAAAGAAAGCTCAGCATCGCACGCAGAGCCTTACATGCTGGATTGCAGATGCCACCCCTACCTGGGGAGGTTAGGCTGAGCTTGGACGAGCAACGAAAATACCTATTGCTGGCTGGCCTAATCCCCCAGGAAATCGACGCCCTTGGATTTGAAGAGGAAGCACCACAGGGAGAACGACAGGGGGAGGAAATAGAACTTGAGATCGACATGAACCAATTCAGGGAGGATGTAGTCCCACAACCCCCCTTGCCACAGTCTCAGGAGCCACCACAAGAGGACCCATCTACGGAAAGAAAAGCCGCATCTAGGGAAAGACGCAGAAAGTTAGTACAAGATGCCAGGAAATAGCTAAGAGCCAAACCAGCCGTGCTGCCGTCCGCACCCCTCCCACCTTGCCCTGATGATATCCCCGCGGGATTCCACACAAAACTGGTGTTGTGGGAGATACAAGAACAAGGAAAGGATCCATTCACCTTTAGTTTTCTCCTACCCAACAGTCTACGGAGGGTCTTTCCACTCAAGGTGATGGATGAGGTGATTGCGATCGGTGGGCCGGCTAGGGCAAAGATGGCTAGAAGAGCGAGAAAAAACCCAGACCTCTTGGGGCATAGAAGCGGCTGATTACTAGCAGAACAAAGTTTTTGAAGTCCCACACACGAAACAGGGCTATAAAAGCCAACCCCTGTGGAGGAGGCAAGGATGCGACATCAGTATGCTCGCCTGGATGGCGTTTTGTAACACCCTGCCATTCAAGCAGAATAACCCTACCTACATGGCATACCCTCGAAGGGTAAAGGTGGATTTTGATGCCACCCTCCACGAGCGGTACAACTTTCCTATTATTTATAACTCTAATGTAGTATCCTTTGAGCATGCCCTTCTCTTTACCTCTGAAAGCCTAGATGATTCTATGACCCGCTTTCTTGCGGATTTCTCCTCATGCCCTGACCCCGCCTTTGTAACAACCTGTAATTATCTTAGATTACTTAAGCTACTCCTGAAGCAGGACCCGACTCTTCTTTGACCCTAACGCTATTGATAGCTGCGCCATGGCTTGTCTTATGATGAGGGCTAGTCTCCTCCCCTCTTTTTGCCTAGCCCTCCTAGAAGATATGAATGACAACCAATTCACTAGGTGCAATCACCCTTTCGTCTCCACCACTTCTCTTCATGTCCGCATGAATCTGAAAGATTACATCCAAAGTCACCAGTTTTTGAGCAAATCCATCCAACCCCCTTCCCCTTCTCATTCCGATGAAGATAATTAGGCCTGGCTGTCATTCCACAACTGCAAAAAAAAACCCCTCGATCACAGCACCGCATCTAGGGGCCCTCAAATCAGGTGTGTCCAGTGCCCTTGGTCGACTGGCTCCGCCCCTAGTTCCCTAGCCCCCTCGCAACCCCCACAATCGTTCAGGGCACCTCAAGGGCAGGACATACCTAGGGAGCCTGTCTCACCTATGGTTAGACATGTCACCCTAACCCACTCCCCCAATCCCCCCTGGCTCTCTGCCTTAATTTCAGTGCAATCACTTGTAATCGTGCAATCACAATGTAAAGAATGTCGCATACGTCTCCACGTGTACTTCTTTCCATCCGAAACGACCTTGCTTACTCCACACGTCATTCGGTGAAACCCACCCGCAGTCTTCTACCTACGTAATATCTAAGTATGCACGCGCACTCACCTAATCTTTGCACCAAAGTATACACATAGTTTGGGTCCTCAAGTGCAGGACAATACTCCAGGCTTGCTTAGAGTTCGACCTGTCTCCCAAACTAATCAAAATATGTCTTGTGTATGATAAAGAAGAC